>NC_140591.1:957879046-958612900 GCF_964204655.1 Triturus cristatus
AGAGATTACAGGCTTCAAATTTGGGTTGCTGAGTAGGTTGCCAAACATCACACCAGGTCAGGTACCTTTTACTGGCGCGTGGGTGCTTCTTCCACGAGCTCGTCAGCTCAATGACTCACGGGAGTGCTTTTAAACAGGAACAGGGGTGGGAGCACACCTCTTCACCACCCAGCAAGGGTAATTTTCAACAGTACTAACATCTTAAACACATACCCACTGCCAGGTCCAGTTCATCTGATAAATCTTTTTTCACATCACTATGATACTCTTTTAATCAAACTCCCATATACATCTTCATGTCTAACATCCATTTTTTAAATAACTATAAAGTTATAGACATACCACTGAATTAAGTCTGTAGATTATATTGTTGTTTTAGCACTTTCTGGATGGCTTTGACGCTGTTAAGATTTGTAAAAACTAAGCACAAGAATGGTATACCACTCTCATAGAAAGCAACTAAAAATGGCAACCTCTTCAACTTTCCACTTTATGATCATGAGAAAGGCAGCAAATGAAATCATGTCTTTCATTTTAGACTACTGCATCTCCACTTGTTAGCACCTATTAACCCTTTCCCTCAGTTTCAAAATGAGGTTCCGGTCTACGCGTGTTTTTTAGTTGTTTTTGCGATCATCGTGGAATAATAATGCTCAATTGGTAAATTGAGGCAGGACGCTAGGTCCGTTAACATTTGCTGAAACTATTTGGTAAAACTATTTTAGTGTGGATTTAGTGTATTTACTGTTTTTTAAAATTTGCGGGGAAGTCATAGGGGGCTGCACTGCTTAGGCACTATTGTTGGAGGCTTATAGTTAGAAGCTAAACTAGTTAGTTGTTAGTGGTTTTACTGCGTGTAATTTTAAAAAAACGGAAACTGAATCATTTTATCTTCTTTTTAAAACCAAAATCAACTTGCCTCCTTTTAAAATTGCCCGCACTATGCCTCAGTGAACTTGCACCTCACTGGGCTGGTACCGGGGACAGACAACGCGGTGCCTGCACTTCCGCCTGGCCATTAGGACATTTGCCTGGCCCGGAAGCACACAGGGCACCTTCCCGCCCGAGATGTCTCACCGGGGGGATTTAAGCACGGCCGCAAGTGGACGCTAGACCTGCTCATTTTGTTAAACTGAGGCAGGACGCTAGGTCCGTTAACATTTGCTGAAACTATTTTGCTGAAACTATTTTAGTGTGTATTTAGTGTGTATACTGTTTTTTTTAATTTACGGGGAAGTCATAGGGGGGCTGCACTGCTTAGGCGCTATTGTTGGAGGCTTATAGTTAGAAACTAAACAAGTTAGTTTTTAGTGGTGTTACTGCGTGTAATTTAAAAAAAACGAAAACTGAATCATTTTATCTTTTTTTAAAAACAAAATCAACTTGCCTGCTTTTAAAATCGCCCGCACTATGACTCTTTGAACTTGCAACTCACTGGGCTGGTAACGGGGACGGACAACGCGGTGCCTGCACTTCCGCCTGCCCATTAGGACATTTGCCTGGCCCGGAAGCACGCAGGGTGCCTTCCTGCCCGGGATGTCTTACCGGGGGGATTTAAGAATGGCAGTGTGCAGTGGGCGCGCCACCGGCGCGCCAAAGGTAAGCCCGTCGTGCCTAGGGCCAGGGATGCTGCCGGTGTTAGGCCCCATTCTGATTCTGCCCTCATACTTACCTATACTGGGGAACAACTGCAGGCCTACAACAAACATGGTAGGTGTAATGTAGGAATTTACATCAATGCCGATTCATGTCTGGCTCATTTTAACTTAAAAGCCTATGGGTTTTCCCACTATCCACCGGAATATCCCCGATCATCACTAAATCTGAAGCAATTACCCATGGGGAAGAATGAAACAATGTCCATTTCAGGGTGCCTTATTAATGCACGGTCACTTTGCAAACATGCAAATGAGTTTGCCCTGCTTATTGAAACGTATAGCATCGACGTGGCATTTATCACTGAAACCTCGGGAGATGCCGCAGCTGATCCTGACTTAGCGATGGCTGTTCCTTCAGGGTTTACACTACATAGACAAGACCGAGTGGGCAAAAGGGGAGGAGGACTGGCCGTCCTGTTTCCCAGTACTTGGAAAGGGGTCTTTACCCCCCAACACAATGGTCCCTCCTTGGAATCTTTACTTTTCAAACTAATGATAGGCAATCATCACTCTTTCAATGGCTTGTTATGTTATCGGCCACCAGGCCCTCGGGCCAACTCTCTGGAGGATATTGGTACTTCCCAGGATGTTATATCCCAGTCACCAGATTTCACGCTCCTAGGTGACTTTAATGTTTACTTGGAGGATCCATTGGATAGTGATGCTGCTCATCTTATTGATATTGCTAATAGCATGGGCCTCACTCATCTGGTGACTGGCAGCACACACTCGGGGGGTCATTTATTGGATGGAATATTCTCCAGTAACAACCATCTACAATGCCTTCCACCAATGCCAACGGTATGGTCAGACCATTAATCTATTCTGTTTTCATTTCCGGTACAAAACCCCCAGACAGGGAATTCGATAAACAGGCAGAGGAAAATGGTCCAGCCTTGGAATAAGATGGAAGTGGGTGTATTTGAATCTGTATTAGTCCAAAATCCTCCATCATCCTTAGAAAACCCAAATGAAGCCGTGGCTGCATTTGAGGACTGGCTGCGAAAGTCAATAGACCAAGCCCTACCAACCAAATGCATCTCTCGCCACAGGCCCAGACCTACCGAACCCTGGTACACTGAGCAGCTTAGGACACAAAAGCAAAAATGTTGCCATCTGGAAAGGAGGTGGAGACCATCACTTGACCTGGAAAATAGAGCGAATTATAAATCAGCCTTACTTGAGTATAAAAAACTCATTTTTAAAGAAAAAAACAACTATTTCACTACGGCCATACTGACAGCAAAAAATTCATCAAAATAACTTTTTTCAACAGTAAAACTATTAGCAAAAGGCGCTGAGGCCGCTGAATCAGCAAAAACTCAGGCTTTTGCGACAAGATGGCTACGTTTTTTCAAGATAAAGTTAAGGCGGTCTATGACTGTTTCGTCAAAACCACAGATCAAGAAATAGCTGTCATTCCAGAGGTTTTAGTTAAACCTCGGATTGCCGGAACCATTCCCAGGACCGACGTTGAATTCAGGGATTCTCCTGAATTATCTACTTTTCCGACGCTGACAATGGAAGCAACAATTAACCTACTAAGATCTCTTAAATCAGGCTCCCCACTGGAATTATGTCCTCCAAAAAGCTTTCATCTTTTTTCTGAGACTTTTGTGTCCCACCTGCTGCCTATTTTCATTCAAATGTTTTCCTCTGGCATATTCCCCACCAGCTGGAAGCTGGCCTCTGTGCTCCCCCTTTTAAAGAAACCAAATCTGGACGATACTGATCCCAATAATTACTGCCCAATCTCCAGACTTCTGTTACCAGCGAAAATGGCTGAGAAAGCCATTAATAGTGTCCTATCAGAATACATTGAAAGGAATGATCTTTTAGATGACACTCAGTTTGGGTTTTGAAAGCACCACAGCACCGAATTGGCACTGATCACAGCATCAGAAATGATTAGGCAAACGGTCGACATGTGGGGCAGTGCAGCACTTGTGCTGCTTGACCTCTCAGCCACGTTTGACATGGTGAACCATCAGAAGCTCTTGGAAGTTCTAAGGAGAAATGGTATCAAAGGGAATGCACTTACCCTACTTAACTCCTTTCTGTCAGGCAGGAAACAATTTGTAGCGTTAGATAACCTCATATCGCCCAATTTTATTTTGCCATGTGAGGTGCCACAGGGCTCTTCCTTGAGCCCGACTCTTTTTAACATTTATGTTGCTCCGTTGGCAAAGTTCATTAGGTCCTTGGGCTTTTCGGCTGTTTCTTATGCAGACGATACGCAGATTATCGTCTCTGTGTCAGGTTCCCCCACTGACACTATGAAACAGTTCCACGCGTGCCTCCGTCAGGTCGGGGAATGGATGACCGCTAATTGTTTAAAACTTATCTCTAGAAAGACATATTTCCTACTCTTCGGTGCCCACACTAACTTTTGGTCACCTGATATTTGGCCCCTGGAATTTGGGCCACTACCGATGCCAGTGACCAAGGTTAAGAACCTGGGAGTCACTTTGGACTCCAAACTTTCATTCGAAAATCATGTCAACCAGGTTACCTCCCTCTCTTTCTATATGTTAGAACCCTTACAAAAATCCTCCCTTTCATCCCGGTTGAGCTTCGTAAGTTAGTGGTCTCAGCGCTTGTCCTTTCCAGGGCTGACTACTGCAACGGGCTCTTTATCAACCTCCGGAAAAAATGCCTAACGAAACTGCTGGTTGTGCAGAATGCAGCGGCTAGGCTCTTGCTGAATATTCCAAGACACAGATCTGTGTCAAAGACCCTCAAGGACTTTGGCTGCCAATAACCAAATGTATTCAGTTTAAGGCTTTATGTATTATCTTTAAGACCACACAGGGTATAGGACCAGGTTTTTTAAAACGGAACTTGATACCCTACATCCCAGCACGCAATCTTCGCTCATCCTCTGCACATGATCTTATTGTTCCTAGGGTGAATAAATGCTCCTGGGGAGGAAGAAGCTTTGTACTAGGCGCAACTAAATTGTGGAACTCTTTACCTATGAAATTGAAACTGGAGACACATCTGTTAGCCTTCAGAAAACATTAAAGACCTGGTTATTTATTCATTAAAGTGCCTGCAAACCCTTTAGTCAAAATCGGGTCTCAATGAGTAAGCTCCTTGACACCCTCGAGTGATTGTTTCACGCTCTATAAATCGCCATTTAATTTCATTTCATAATCGTGAAAAAAAACAGGAGTCCAAACCGATATTTAGCTTCAGTTTTTTTAAATTTAAATACTGAACAAAAGTTTATTACCTACTCCTAAAGTTGGAAATTAAAGTTTGCCATTACTTAAATTGTGTTATAACCCCTCAGCTTTAAAAAAAATAATTCTGTCTCTTTAACACACTTCCCCCCAAATACACTCTTTGCTCAGTGTACCTAGCAACCCAGTAAACCCAGTAGAACCAGTTGGTCACAAGTTCACAGCACATTCTAGAAGGAACATGCTACTTCCAAATGAGACACAACAGGTGTTGTTTACTTCACAGATTCAAAAGCATTCCTATATCTGTATTACATTTTTTTTTCTACAACAGCCAATAATAAGACTTCTTGATAAGGCATCCAACACACTACCTAATTGTATTCACTTTCAGGCTGACAGCATCCAATGAAGTATATCTTTTTTTTTAAACACATCCATTTTAACTGCTTTTCATTTGGAAAACTACCTCATTCAGTTCCAGCCTATTCCTGACTGCTATTGCCCCTTCACTTCAAAATGCTTAAAGTTTGCTATGTTTTTTTGGTTTAAAGAGGCTGCAAGAAACAGAGGTATTGACAGGGTCTTGGGGTTGCAAAATGTGGGGATTACTTGGTTTTGCCAGAGAGGGTTAAAATGTAATTAGTTGCTGGCTTTCTTTAAATACGTTGTGGTTTGCTGAGCTCCTACCCTCATGATTGTGCACTGCAGTGGCAATGACATAGGCACATTGGCTGTGGTAGCGCTGGAAATCCTAATGAAAGATACTTTTGCAGAACTGAGGTAGCTTTTCCTCACACTGTCTTCGTGTACTCGGATATATGCCAAAGACAAAAATGGAAATGGTCAAATCAATTCCTTCCTCAGATTGACAACGCCAGAAAAAAAGAGTTAATAAAACTGTTCTGCTTTCCTCAGAGACCATTTTATGGGCTTTATCTGTAACAACATTTGGGGTTTTGACATGCATGGAATATATAGAAGTGATGTAGTTTACTTTACAGATGAAGGGAACAAGGTGTTTCTAAGCAACCTGAAACTTTGCATATAGTCTTATCTGTAATTGTCTGATACACACTTTCAAAACAAAGGCTCTTGCCAGAGCCACACAAGAGGACAACATTTTGTTCATTTTTTGTCAAATAATTGCTTTTCTTTAATCTTTGAATTTTGCGGCGACGTCGGGATGATCGCAATCACATCGCAAAACAAAAGCCGACATTGAACGACCACCACCACATTAAAAAATGTTAACTTAAAAAGCTTAATTCTAACTAATACTATACACACATTACTAACCACATCAGTGCTTTAAAAACATATTTGTACACATATTTTTCTTGTAAGTTTTTTAAGAAACTGTTTAAACCCTACTTCCCATTTTCACTATAATACCGAGAGTCGCAATGACTCCGGTAACCATGACGATCGCTCCTTTTTTAGGGGTGCAAAACACATCTACTGACACATTTTACAGTATTTTAGACACTAGGGGTTTATTACTGCACTGTTTATTGACATATCTTTGTTAGGGAGTGTCTATAAAAACAACCATTTAAACTGATTTTCTGCTTTTGATGTGATGCTGGGTGTCGTGATGATATCGGTAACCACAGTCACCACGAATACATCACGAAATGACAAAACAAATGCAGGCATTCAACAGCCACCACTGCATTCTAAACTTATAACTGAAAAATGGATTATAACCACCAGACTAAATCCATCACTATCTAAATGACTATAATATCATGTACAACTCCCTTAATATCTCTATAACACAGTGCATAACTTTTTCAGTGTAATCTATGACTGCATGCATTCACTGTATAAGTATTTGAGGGGATCTGTGAGATGGTGCATCTGTCTATCAATACTTCTGTAATTAAATGCATGACTGCCTCAGTGTATCAATAAGTGGGTGCATCAGTGTCACAATGGGTCTGTGATTGGTTGCATAAGTCTCTCACTCAATCTGTGAGTAGGTGTTTGAGTGCCTTTGTGCATTTGTTGGCAATTATACGATGCCTGACTGAATCTGTGAGTGGATACATGAGTGTCCGACTGGGTGTCTGAGTGGATGAGCAAGTGGGTGCATGAGTGGCTGAGTGGATCTGTGAGTGAGCGCATGAGTCTCTCAGTGGATCTATGACTGTTAGCGTGAGTGTCTGAGTGGTTCTGTTGGTGAGTGCATGGGTCTCTGAGTAGGACTTTAAGTGGGTACATGAGTCTCTGGGTGTATAACTGACTAGGTGTATAAGTCTCTGAGTGGGTCTATGAGTGGCTAGTGAGTGACTGTATGGGGTGTGAGCATATGAGTAGATCTGTGAGTGTGTGTATGAGTGTCTCAATTGGTCTGTCAGTGTGAACATAAGTCTCGGAGTGGGTGAGTGAATGGGTGCATGTCTGAATGAGTATATGACTGGAAGGGTGAGTGTCTGGCTGGGTCTGTGAGTGGATGCATGAGCCTTGATTAAGTGAGTGAGTGGGTGCATGTATATCTGACTGAATTTGTGAGAGGGTGTATGAGCTTCTGAGTGTATGAGTGACTGACTGAGTCCATAAGTCTCTGAGAGGGTGTGTGACTGAGTGTGAGAGTGACTTTATGGGTGTGTGAGTGGGTGTATGAGTGTGTGAGTGGGTGTGTAAGTGGGTGAGTGGGTCTCAGAGTGGGTCTGTAAATGGGTGTATGACACTCTGAGTGAGTATGTAAGTTGTTGCATGAGTGTCTGAGTGGGTCTGTACATGGGTTAGTGACTCTGAGTGAGTCTGTAAGTTGGTGCATGAGTGTCTTGGTGGTTGTGTGAGTGGGTACATAGTGCCCAGGCGGGCCTGTGAGTGGGTGTAAGAGTCCTAAAAGTATGTATGAGACTGTATGCATGAGTCTATGACTGAGTCTCTAAGTAGGTGCATGAGTCTTTGAGTGGATCTTTACATGGGTGTGTCACTCTCTGAGTGAGTCAGTTAGTGGGTGCATAAGTACCTGAATGGGTATGTGAGTGAGTGCATGAGTATCTGAGTGGGTATGTGACTGGATGTATAAGAGTGTGAGTTAATATATAAATGGGTGTATAAGTATCTGAGTGAGTTTGTGAGTATGTACATGAGTGTGCGACAATGACTGGCAATAGTGTAAAAATCTATATCTATATATATTTTTAATATTTTCACCAATATTCATGATGACTTTGCGATAGTGGCGATTTACCCACTATGGTTTATGGGGCTGCACTGGTGATCATGACGTTGTTGTGATTATCAGGTGCAATTAAAAAAATCAATTTTGGACACATAACTTGTGTCACTAACACCCCATTTCTAAAATATGGGGTCAGAGTATCTCCACCCTGACCCCTTATGTTAGCTTTCAAATATTTTCAGCCCAGGGATGGTGCACGCATGCATGATTAATCACAAAACCACAGCACCCGAGATACATCTATAATTTTTGGCTTAAATATCCCCAAACTACTGGACTACTGGACTGATTTGCACCAAATATCAAAAAGGACTATTTGTGTAACAACATCTATTTTCCGCCAGACTTGTTGCTAAAAACTACATAACCCCTGGAGAGGTGGTTGTCCCCAGGGCAGCAGTGGAGGCTGTACGGGCATCCCCCACAATCATTGTAAAAGAAGTCCCGGGGAGGTGGTGGTCCCCGGGACAATATTCAGCCCCAAGAAGGGAGGCTCATGCGCAACCCCTGCATTATTAAAAAAATCCCCCCAGGATCTGGCCCACTTGGGGACCGATAATGAACAATGCACGGGAGCCCGCGCCAAGTGTTTAAAAAACTAAATTATGAGGAATTTGTGAATTTTTGCGTGGTGGGGCCCAGAGGGACCCCAAGAACATGGCTTGGCGGTGAGTGTATTCATATCCTGTCCCGTTTTCTATATTTTCACTTGTTCCTTTTGGGACTCTGTGAAGTCAAGTCCCAATATGACTGCCAGCACTTCCTGACTGATGTGTTGGCAGCCAGTCATAGCTGTGCATTTACCCGCACAAGTTTATTTTTTTTCAGGAAATCTTGGGGGCCAGAGATATCACTAACTTTTTCTTCTTAAATTTCTCAAAAACTACTGAATGGATTTGCACCAAATAACAAAAACCTAAATCTACCTTTCTGCAAAATTTGGTGTAATTCCTCCAGGGGTTCCAGCGGTAGGTTCGACTACGCATCCATTGACAATTAAAATGGGAAAACACACTTTTTGTGAGCCCCCTTTTTCTCAACCCCACTTCTCTGATCACCCCGAAACTTCCCATGCACAACAAGACTTACTATGACACTTACTTTGCAAACTTTTGTGTAGATTTGTCAACTAGGGCAAAAGAAATAGGCAAGTCAAAAATGCTGTTCCCATGGATTTAAAGTCATAACTATAACTACCTACTTGTGACCGCCGTATATATATATATATATATATATATATATATATATATATACATATATATATATATATATATATATATATATATATATATATATATATATATATATATATATATATATATATATATATATATATATTATCCAAAAACATCAGGTTGCCCTGCATCAGGTTGCCCTGCATGGAAACGCCAGACTCAGATGGAAAGTTTGCCTTCATTTATTCTGGGCAGCAAACACAGCACATTTCCCCATCAAGCAGAAGCGCCATACCGGTTTCGGGCTCCATGCCCTTGATCACTGGCTGTGCACAAAGTCCCGACAGCTGTGTGGACTTAACCCATTTGCTCCACCCCCATGGGATTACATGCAGCAATGCTTTCTGGGTCTAGTAGTCCGTAACTCTACCAAAGTGGGTGCTTTAAGGGTCTTTGTGCAGTAAATTTCAATCCCCAAGTGGGTACTGCGAAGGGGAAACATCACTGTACTTGCCAATGTCCTTTCCCACAATACCGGCTCTCCATCTCCTTAAAGCGCCCGAGATTGTAGGCGCTGTGGTCCGCTGAATATGCGGCGGGGCATTTCCGCGGCGAGGCGCGCCGCAATTAATTATCCAAAAACATCAGGTTGCCCTGCATCAGGTTGCCCTGCATGGAAACGCCAGACTCAGATGGAAAGTTTGCCTTCATTTATTCTGAGCAGCAAACACAGCACATTTCCCCATCAAGCAGAAGCGCCATACCGGTTTCGGGCTCCATGCCCTTGATCACTGGCTGTGCACAAAGTCCCGACAGCTGTGTGGACTTAACCCATTTGCTCCACCCCCATGGGATTACATGCAGCAATGCTTTCTGGGTCTAGTAGTCCGTAACTCTACCAAAGTGGGTGCTTTAAGGGTCTTTGTGCAGTAAATTTCAATCCCCAAGTGGGTACTGCGAAGGGGAAACATCACTGTACTTGCCAATGTCCTTTCCCACAATACCGGCTCTCCATCTCCTTAAAGCGCCCGAGATTGTAGGCGCTGTGGTCCGCTGAATATGCGGCGAGGCATTTCCGCGGCGAGGCGCGCCGCAATTAATTATCAAAAAACATCAGGTTGCCCTGCATCAGGTTGCCCTGCATGGAAACGCCAGACTCAGATGGAAAGTTTGCCTTCATTTATTCTGGGCAGCAAACACAGCACATTTCCCCATCAAGCAGAAGCGCCATACCGGTTTCGGGCTCCATGCCCTTGATCACTGGCTGTGCACAAAGTCCCGACAGCTGTGTGGACTTAACCCATTTGCTCCACCCCCATGGGATTACATGCAGCAATGCTTTCTGGGTCTAGTAGTCCGTAACTCTACCAAAGTGGGTGCTTTAAGGGTCTTTGTGCAGTAAATTTCAATCCCCAAGTGGGTACTGCGAAGGGGAAACATCACTGTACTTGCCAATGTCCTTTCCCACAATACCGGCTCTCCATCTCCTTAAAGCGCCCGAGATTGTAGGCGCTGTGGTCCGCTGAATATGCGGCGGGGCATTTCCGCGGCGAGGCGCGCCGCAATTAATTATCCAAAAACATCAGGTTGCCCTGCATCAGGTTGCCCTGCATGGAAACGCCAGACTCAGATGGAAAGTTTGCCTTCATTTATTCTGAGCAGCAAACACAGCACATTTCCCCATCAAGCAGAAGCGCCATACCGGTTTCGGGCTCCATGCCCTTGATCACTGGCTGTGCACAAAGTCCCGACAGCTGTGTGGACTTAACCCATTTGCTCCACCCCCATGGGATTACATGCAGCAATGCTTTCTGGGTCTAGTAGTCCGTAACTCTACCAAAGTGGGTGCTTTAAGGGTCTTTGTGCAGTAAATTTCAATCCCCAAGTGGGTACTGCAAAGGGGAAACATCACTGTACTTGCCAATGTCCTTTCCCACAATACCGGCTCTCCATCTCCTTAAAGCGCCCGAGATTGTAGGCGCTGTGGTCCGCTGAATATGCGGCGGGGCATTTCCGCGGCAAGGCACGCCGCAATTAATTATCCAAAAACATCAGGTTGCCCTGCATCAGGTTGCCCTGCATGGAAACGCCAGACTCAGATGGAAAGTTTGCCTTCATTTATTCTGGGCAGCAAACACAGCACATTTCCCCATCAAGCAGAAGCGCCATACCGGTTTCGGGCTCCATGCCCTTGATCACTGGCTGTGCACAAAGTCCCGACAGCTGTGTGGACTTAACCCATTTGCTCCACCCCCATGGGATTACATGCAGCAATGCTTTCTGGGTCTAGTAGTCCGTAACTCTACCAAAGTGGGTGCTTTAAGGGTCTTTGTGCAGTAAATTTCAATCCCCAAGTGGGTACTGCGAAGGGGAAACATCACTGTACTTGCCAATGTCCTTTCCCACAATACCGGCTCTCCATCTCCTTAAAGCGCCCGAGATTGTAGGCGCTGTGGTCCGCTGAATATGCGGCGAGGCATTTCCGCGGCGAGGCGCGCCGCAATTAATTATCCAAAAACATCAGGTTGCCCTGCATCAGGTTGCCCTGCATGGAAACGCCAGACTCAGATGGAAAGTTTGCCTTCATTTATTCTGGGCAGCAAACACAGCACATTTCCCCATCAAGCAGAAGCGCCATACCGGTTTCGGGCTCCATGCCCTTGATCACTGGCTGTGCACAAAGTCCCGACAGCTGTGTGGACTTAACCCATTTGCTCCACCCTCATGGGATTACATGCAGCAATTTAAACAATGTGGATGCACTTCTAATTATGAAAATTATGGCGACACTGAAAGCAAATCATGCTATCGAGCAAGAAAACAGATTTTTCGGTGCGCACTTTTAATGACTTACTTGGTGCATTCTGGGGCCTGTGGTACATGAATACAGGCACGTAACCACTGGGTTTGGAAATAAAGCGCTCACCTGTGATCAAGGCGTCAGTGACGCCGAAACGCGTAAGAAGGACTATGAGTGCCGACTGTCTGTGATGGTGACGAATAAAGTCAGCTGCTTCTTAATCCGATGCTGGGCTCATGCTTTTCGTGGCAAATACGCATAGACCCAGGATCTCCATTCCTGCTAATGAGCCCACCCTGCAGGACCGGGGGCCCCCAGTAAACTGGAGGTGTTTCTTTGAATGTTTATTGAGGGGGCATGGACCGCTCTCCGACGAGTGCCAGTGAAAAGGGACAACCGCAGCAAAATGGTAACTGCGGAAGAGTAAGGGAGATGAAAGGGGGAAAACTCTCTCTGGCAACATCGCAGAAACAGCATAAATGTGAGCATTGTGGGACAGTAATATGCACATTGAGCATTTAAACAATGTGGATGCACTTCTAATTATGAAAATTATGGCGACACTGAAAGCAAATCACGCTATCAAGCAAAAAAACAGATTTTTCGGTGCGCACTTTTAATGACTTACTTGGAGCATTCTGGGGCCTGTGGTACATAAATACAGGCACATGACCACTAGGTTTTGAAATAAAACGCTCACCTGTGATCAAGGCGTCAGTGACGCCAAAACGCGTAAGGAGGACTTTGAGTGCGGACTGTCTGTGATGGTGACGATTAAAGTCAGCTGCTTCTTAAGCCGATGTTGGGCTCATGCTTTTCGTGGCAAATCCGCATAGACCCAGGATCTCCATTCCTGCTAATGAGCCCGCCCTGCAGGACCGGAGGCCCCCAGTAAAGTGGAGGTGTTTCTTCGAATATATATATAAATATAAATATATATATATATATATATATATTCACTTAAAAAACCATAGGTTTCACACACGTTATAGTTAGGAATTAGCATTTAAAAAACCTTGCAAATTCACTTAAAAAACCATAGGTTTCACACGGGTTATAGTTAGGTGGACATTTCCCTCGTAAAAAACCAATGAAATTCCCCCGTATAGTTAGTTCAGATAACTATAACTCGCGCGCCCGCAATCCACTGCTCATGACTTCACATATTACATCACTCATGACATGGTCAGTGGCATCACTCATGACATCACTGATGACATCATCCTTGTGATAGAGTGGCGGTCGCGCGTGTTATAGTTATCTGAACTAACTATAACGGGGGAATTTCATTGGTTTTTTACGAGGGAAATGTCCACCTAACTATAAACTGTGTGAAACTTATGGTTCTTTAAGTGAATTTGCAATGTTTTTTAATTGCTAATTCCTAACTATAACGTGTGTGAAACCTATGGTTTTTTAAGTGAATTTGTACGTTTTTTTAAATGCTAAGTTATGTATTTATTAATTATTTTTTTTCAGGTTTTTCAACGTGCGCGCGCTGTGGGCGCTGTGGGCGCTGTGCGTGCCGTGCATCCCGCGATTTTTTGAAAAAAAAATAATAATATTTCACCCTTGGGGGTCCTTCTGTGACCCCCTGACAAAGGCTAGGGGGTCAGGAACTGTCCACCCTGCCCCCTTTTCACGTTCTCCACCTTGTTTTTTCACTGCCTCAGACTGCGAGAGACAAAATGGCGGACGGCACTTCCTGATTTCGACCGATTTGAATGTTTACTGACATCTAACAACCGTCACCGTGCGCGCACGGTGCGCGCGTATAGATAAATATATGGTTTTAAATGCTATTTTCTCATTTAATACTGAACACATTGACACCAGACCTGCAAAAGGCACTTCCCTGACCTGAGGACTACCTCTCTGCCAAATTTCAAGTTATTCTGTTCAGCCGTTCGGGCTGTACCTTCAACTAAAGGTCCTATGGAAAAATGCATGGGGAAAACGCGTTTTGGGACCCCCCCTTTTTCTCGGGCCCCGCTTGACGAATCACCCGAGACTTTCAGGGTAGGAGCTGAGCGGAGCACCCCACCAGTTTTGAAAATTGCGCGAGGATTCGTCAACCGGCGCCAAAGTTATTCAAAATAGAATTTTGAGATTTCCTATGGAAACTCGGTCCTAACTATAACTATCTACTGGCGACCGCCAGCAGATAATATACACATATATATAAATTCACTGAAAAAAACATAGGTTTCACTCGTACAGAACCATTGAAATTCCTTCATTATAGTTAGTTATACTAACTATAACTCGCGCGTCTGCAATGCACTGCTGTCAATCACACTGCTACTAAATCCTCCATCCAGACACTTATACATCCACTCATTCTTCAATGTAGATTGCTATATATATAATACATATTTAAATATCAAACCAAACCATGTGGTTGATGTCATCAGTGATGTCATCAGTGATGTCATTTGAGATGTCATCAGTGATGTCACTGACCATGTCATGAATAATTTAATATGTCACATCACCAGCAGTGGATTGCGGGCGCGCGAGTTATAGTTAGTAAAACTAACTATAACGAAGGAATTTCAATGGTTTTGTACGAGTGAAATGTCCAGCTAACTATAACACCCCTGAAACCTATGGGTTTTTCAGTGAATTTGTAAGGTTTTTTAAATGCTAATTCCTAACTATAACATGTCTGAAACCTATTGATTTTCCAGTGAATTTCAAAGGTTTTTTAAATGACAATTTTTGAATGTAATAATAGTTATATTTATTTTTTTGATACTGATTTTCTACATTTTTTTAACTATTTATTTTAACATATTTTATTTTTTAAATTACAATATATATTTGTAATTTAAATGGAAATTTTTTTTTTTGAAAATATTGAAACTCTGTTTTTTTTGTTTTATATATTTGTTAATATATTTATATTATTTTCTTTATTGTTTTTGTATTTTTTTTATTTTTTTGGGGTGTCGCGCACCCATAGCGTACCTTTCTCGATCACTGCACAGAACCTAGCCGCCATTTTAGGATTGTTGTGTAGGATCCGCGTAGGATGTGCGATGGGTGCATATTTTCATGCGCGATCGCTATGCGACCCGTACGCGACTCCAGGCGCATATGCGATACATACGTATTACTTTACCCGATGCTCACCTGCTTGCACCTGAAAAGCCCCAGGGGTGGTGGTCCCCAGGGCTGCAGGGGGGCCTGAGCCCCCCACATATATTATAAAGAAGCCCCAGGGGGTGGCGGTCCCCAGGGCTTGGGGGGACTTTGAGCCCTCCACCCATGAATATTGAAGCCCCGGGGGGTGGCGGTCCCCGGGGCTGGGGGGGCTGTGAGCCCCCGTACATAATTTTATAAAGCCCCAGGGGGTGGCAGTCCCTGGGGCTGGGGGGCCCCTCTGGGCCCCCCATTCACATAATAATATTGCCCCCGGGACTTGGCCCCCCCAGGCTAATTACCATCGAAACACGGGAGCCCGCGCTTCGTTTTTTTTTTTAATCGGCAGGATCCGCACACCCTGCACGCATCTTCCTGTTTAAAAAAAATAAAAATAATTTTTTGGGGACCAGGGGTTGCTTGTGGGACCCCCTAAGCAGGCCTAGGGGGTCAGGGTGTTTCTACTCTGCCCCCTTTTTGCGTTTTGCGCACTTTTTTCAAGGATTTCTTGTGCCTCGGTTCTACCGATGCACAAAATGTCTGCCAACACTTCCTGGTTTGGAGTGTTGACAGCAAGTTGACAGCCAATTAACATGCAGCTCGTGATCGGGAGGGTGCGCTCAGGGTGCACGGATCCACTGCGCCCATAGATATATATGTGATTTTACTTTTGATTTTCTCAGGAACTACGAAACGGATTTACACCATTTAACCAAAAAGCATGACTCTGAACCAAGGGCTACATTTTTGCCAAATTTGGTGTAATTCCGTTCAGCAGTTCGGGCTGTAGCTGCGACTCAAGGTTCCTATGGAAAATTGCATGGGGAAACACATTTTGGGACCCCCCTTCTTTCTCGGCCCCCGCTTGACAAATCACCCCGAGACTTTCAGGATAGAAGCGGACCGGAGCTGGCCAAAAGTTTTGAAAGTTTTGCGAAGATTCGTCAACCGGTGCCAAAGTTATTGGGAATAGAATGTTGCGGATTTCCTATGGAAAATAGGTCCTAACTATAACTACCTACTGGTGACCGCCAGTAGTTAATATATAATATATATATATCTGTACATATGTATATACACATTGTCTTATAGTTAATAATAAATTACTGTGTTGATTTTTTGACTAAGACAATAAGTTAGTATGATATATGTCAATGTGCTGACCCTTTGATAAAGCCAATATGCCCAGTTTTTATATTTTGGAATTCTGACCTTTACAATGCCAGTATGTCTGCCTTATACAAAATTAAACCATTTATATTTATACATGACAGTCGGCCGTGTGCTGCAGGGAGTTAGGCGCACATGGGGGTTTGAGTACGCAACCCCGCGACTTTACATTAAAAAATTACAGTGATTGCAGTGACATGATGTTTTCCTTTACTCTTCCCTCTTTATCTTTTTTCATTAGCGGGAACCCATCCTTGGTGCAGCTGGGTAGTTGATATGTAGCTTTTTGGGAACCTTGCGGTTTTCAGACATTACGTATGTTACAGCTCTGTGTTCTAACTTTTTTCAAGGTACACAAGTATCTGAACTTTTTCCTTGTAGAAACTTTTAATAAAGATTGATGATAAAAAAAATAGAAATTCACCGCACTGCTTGTACCCTCACATATTACATCTCTCATGACATGATCAATGACTTCTTTTATAACATCCCCAATGATATCTGAAATTACATAATTGATAATAACAGTGTGCATGGCAGGGGTGAGAGTTTTAGCTACTTTAGGGCACGAGTTAAACTTTCTAGAAATTACTGTAACTGGTGAATTTCAGCGATGTTGTTAGTTTAAAAGGTTTTCATTATTTTCTGTGAATTTCTAAGGTTATTGTTGAAGCTTTTGCGAGCCAGGCCTACAGTTTGTAACCCAAGGAAAGTGTATTTCCAATCAAAAACAAATTAGATGTTGCTTTCCACCCTTCTGAGACTAAATTACAATAAACAAAGTCTCGGATCATCTCTGCTAAACAGTCATTCCTGTGCAAGCATTTGAGGTATCATCCTCTTAAGTGTTACAGGTACAAAATGTATCATTGGTATAAGACTCAAAAAATAGAGGAAGCCTGCATCGAAGGACCCTGGTTGCTTTCAATGAGTACAATACATTTCTTGAAGATCATAAAAGTGAAGGGCACTGTTGTGACTATGTTTAATATTTGTTCAACAATCGACATGTTATGTTTTGTTATGTTATGTTATAGGTATTAATTCAGTGCACGTATACCAGAGCCTCAGGGTGCTGAAGAGGTAACAACATAACCAGAGACAGATATCTGTGAATGGACAAAAGACTTTATTAACCCTTTGGATGCTCATGACGGAATGGTTCCGTCATGAGCACCAGTGCTCTTGTGCTCATGACGGAACCCTTCCGTCATGAGGACAGACTCAGAAAATCCCTCTGCTGCAGACAGCAGGGGGATTTTCAATTTTTTTTGCCTTGGGAGGTGGGGAAGAGCTTCCTCAACCTCCTGAGGCCTATTTTTGGTTTTTCTTGCAATGACGATCTCGCGCATGGCACCCCATTTTCATTACAGTGAAATCAAAACTGAAACTTAGTTTCAGTTTCACAGTTTTGGTGCTTGTGGGGCTATCTCAGCCCCCCGAGCACCGAAACACATGGGCGAGGTATCTTAGGAAAGGGGAGATTCTGTTCTTTCCAATGGCACCCTTTCCTAGTGGATTCCAGGGGTGGAGCGGCCCCTTGGGCAAGGGCCTTTTCTCCCCCTGTACATTTTTGGCACAGACAGTCTTTCTGCCCCCCCTGGGGGGAGCATATTGGGGCAGTAGCCCACAATCTGCCCTCCGGGGGCATAAAGCACCCTAGACACCAGGAATTATTTTTCGATAGGCCAAGGGTGTGGGTTGCCCAGAATGGGCATCCCAATGTGCCCACTCTACCCCCAAAGAAGGCAAAAGACTTTCTGCCCCCCCAGGAAGCAGATGGGGGCAATAGCCCCTGATCTGCCTCCCGGGCGCAGAAAGCCCACTAGGCACCAGGTTTTTTTTATTTTTTTTTATACGTAGGGGTGAAGGCTGCCCAGTCTTTCTGTCTGCCCCCCTGGAAGGCATATGGGACAATAGCCCCTTATCTTCCCCCCCGGGGGGCAGAAATCCCAATAGGCACCAGGGATTTATTTTTCTAAAGTTTGGTGTGGGGGCTGCCCAGAATGCAGAAAGCTCACAAGGCACCATTGATTTTTTTAAATATACATAGGGATGGGGGCTGCCCAGAATGGGTATGCCAATGCCCCTACCCCCAAAAAATTGCCACAGTCTTTCTGCCCCGGGAGGCAGATAGGGGCAAAAGCCCCATATCTGTCTCCCGGGGGGCAGAAAGACCAATAGGCATCAGGGAATATTTTTTTTTTATTCAGGGGTGTGGGCTACCCAGAATGGACATGCCAATGCCACCACCATGCCCCAAAGAAAGTCACAGTCGTTCTGCCCCCAGGAGACTGGTGGGGCAGTAGTCCCTCATCTGCCCCCCGAGGGGGAGTGAGAGAGCCCACTAGGCTCCAGCGATTATGCTGGCTTTTTTTATGCATGGGGAGGGGGCTGCCCAGAATGGGCATACCGATGCCCCCACCCCCCTAAAAATAGCCACAGTCTTTCTGCCCCCCTTAGGGGCATATCGGGGCAACCCCCCCGATTACCCCAGGGCAGCAGAACTACAGGCAAACTTCAGAAACAACTTCAGCGCATACAGAACGCCTCTGCACGACTCATCCTCGACATCCCTCGCCACAGCCACATATCCGTCCACCTGAGAAACCTGCACTGGCTCCCCGTCAGCAAGAGGATCACGTTCAGACTCCTCACCCACGCACAAAAAGCACTCCACGACATGGGCCCCGAATACCTCAACAGCCGCCTCTCGTTCTACACTCCCACCTGCCAGCTCCCCTTCGCCAGCCTCGCCTTCGCCACCGTCCCACGGATTCTCAGAACCACCGCCGGAGGAAGATCGTTCTCCTACCTGGCAGCCAAAACATGGAACTCCCTCTTCGCACACCTACGACTGACCCAGGACCATCTCACCTTCAGGAAACACCTCAAGACCTGGCTATTCGAGCAATAGCGGCACCCCCCATCCCTTCAGCGCCTTGAGACCCTCACGGGTGAGTAGTGCACTCTATAAATGTATTGATTGATTGATTGATTGAGAAAACGCACTAGGCATGGACTTGTTTTTAGTAATGTGCCTACCTGTGGATTTTGTACCTAGCGCAGCCGGCACATATGAAAATCTAGCAAGCCTGTACATTTTTGAAAACTAGACACCAAGGGGAATCCAGGATGGCGTGACTTGTGTACCTCTCACCAGGTTCTGTTACCCTCTGTTGTTTGGGGGGTGGGGGCATTGGTATGCCCATTCTGGGCAGCCCCCACCCCAGGAATAAAAAAAGCCAGCGGAATCCCTTGCAAACTTCAAACTTAGTTTAAAAAAAACAACATGTCCTCGCATTTCTGTGAAGGAAAGTTCTGGGATCTTCGTGGATCCACAAAATTCCTCCCACTGCGCATTCCCCAAAGTCTTCCCAATAAAAATGGTAACTCACTTGTTTGAGTAGGCCTACTGCCCACGACAGCAAATGGCCCAAAACACAACATGGACAACCCATATGATTACCTAGCTATAGATTTTGAACCCTAACTCTGCCAGCACCTAGGGAATCCTAGCAAACCTATACATTTTTTGAAACTAGACACACAGGGGAATCCAGGATGGGGTGACTTATCTGGCTCTCACCAGGTTCTGTTACCCAGAATCCCTTGCAAACCTCAAAGTTTGTTAAAAAAAACAAATTTTCCTCATATTTCTGTGATGGAAAGTTCTGGAATCTGCGTGGATCCACATATTTCCACCCGCCTCGCATTCCCCAAAGTCTTCTGATAAAAATAATATCTCACTTGTGTGGGTAGGCGTGGTGCCCGTAACAGGAAACGTCCCAAAACGCAAAGTGGACACCACAGTTTTAAAGTGAAAATTGACCCTTTTTTTACAAATTGCCTAGCTGTAGATTTTGAACTGTAGCTTTGTCGGCACCTAAGGAAACCAAGCTAACCTATACATTTTTTAAATCTAGACACCCAGGGGAATCCAGTATGGGGTGACTTGTCTGGCTCTCACAAGGTTCTTTTACCCAGAATCCCTTGCAAACCTCAAACTTTGTCAAAAAAACAGATTTTCCTCACATTTCTGTGGTGGAAAGTTCTGAAATCTGCGTGGATCCACAAAACTCTACCAACCCCGCATTCTCCAAACTCTTTTGAGAAAAATGGTACCTCACTTGTGTGGGTAGGCCTAGTGCCCGCGACAGGAAACGGCCCAAAACTCAACGTGGACACACCACATTTTCACAGTGAAAACTGACACTTTTTTTGCAAAGTGCCTAGCTGTAGATTTAGAACCGTAGCTCTGCCAGCACCCAGTGAAACTTAGGAAACCTATATATTTTTGAAAACTAGACACCTAGGAGAAGCCAGGATGGGGTAACTTGTCTGGCTCTCACCAGGTTCTGTTACCCAAAATCCCTTGCAAACCTCAAACTCTGTAAAAAATAAAATGTCCTCACATTTCTGTGATGGAAAGTTCTGGAATCCGCGTGGATCCACAAATGTCCTACCACCCAGAATTCCCCCAGGTGTCCTGATAAAAATGGTACCCCACTCACGTGGGTGGGTTGAGTACCCTCTAAAGGCAAGGGCCCGAAACATATTGAGGAGACATCAAAATTACCCATCACAAAGCAATTGGATTTTGTAAGGGGGGTCACCTGAGTTTATGACCCAGGCGTTTGCTGCCATCTTTGGAAACCTACCAAACCCACACATTTCTGAAAACTAGACATCCGGGGTAGTCCATCGAGGTATGGCTTGCATGGGACTCCCAAAGTTTTCCTACCCATAATCTCCAGCAAACCTTAAATGTTGCTGAAAAAATTTAATTTTTCTCAAACTTCTGCATGGGAAAGTTCAGGAATCTGCATGGATCAATACATTTCCTACCATCCAGAGTTCCCCCAGGTCTCCTGATAAAAATATTACCTCACTCTTGTGGGTGGGTCAAGTACCCACGACAGGCAAGGGCCCAAAACGAATTGAGGAGATATCAAATTTGTCATGGTCCTAACAAACTTGCACCTTTTTAACCGCACAGGAGCAGGACGGCGATGGGTCCCAATGCCCACCTCAGAACTCTTCCTATTTGGTTCTTAGTTCTGTTACAGGTAAGTTCCAGAGGGGGAAAGGGGATGGGACAAAGAAGAGACTGCTCCAAGATCTGCCTGTAGCTTCATTAACTTCTTCACTTTCTTCTTACAGGTCTGCCAACAATAACATCTAATTAACTTACTTCAAAACTTGTCTACTGTTCCTTCTCCAACTCTCTACATTAGTTCCTTATCTTACCAGAATGTCTTGGAGGCTTGCTACTCTTCTTACTTCTCTAATTCCATCAAGCTAGGATGAGAAGTCTTCACTCAATGCTCTTCTTTTGTCTTTTGGGTCGTGCTGCTCAAGATTTATTCTTCAATCCCTTCCACAAGAAAGAAAGAAATACAGTAAGTGTAAGAATGCCCTTAATATTTTACTGCTGGTGTGCCTTCCCTTCCTCCCTATGACTTACTGGGTAGAAATCTGAGTGAGGAGATGTACTGGGGTTTCTGTAGTGCCCAAATATGGTCTGGATTCTTTTCATTGCAAAAAGCATTGTAGAGAGTACGAATTATTTGTTAGGGAATTGGCTGCTTGACTCGCTCTAGTTTTTTCCTAGTTTAGAAATGAAATTTATACCTCCTATAAAGGTGTCTTGTTAAGCTTGAACTGGAACCTTTTTAGCCTCTGAGGTATTTCTTTATTTAGATAGAACTTGGCCTTCCTATCGTGACTACAGCATGTACTGCATGGCCTTACGCGATGAGGGAAGAAAACTCACTCACGTATATTTCTTTTTGCGACTTGTCACGGAGAAAACTTCTCCCCGACCCGACGGAATTTCCTGAACCCCTGTGAGAGCCTTCGAGAGCTCCCAATAATTCCCTCCAACAGACTTCGATTTGCGGCACGGAAGGAGCTTACTCAGACACCGCTCCTTCACCCTGTGTCCCAGGAAGAGAGTTTAAGTCTCAAATGGCAGACGCGACGCTTGAATGTATGCGTCAGCGTCGGCCTTAGAGACTCCGAGAATTGCCAACTCAGTTCTTTATAACGCGGCGCACGAATGAACGCGCTCGCGTTTGAATCTACCGGGAATACTATTTAGTTCTGGAAGATATTCCGGTAAATATTTCAGACGCGGCGCGTGAGTGAATGCGCCCGCGTCTGAACCTTCCTTAATACGGTGAATTCTTGACAGTTATCCTATTGATTGCTCTAAAGTCAATACAAGTCCTGAGGTCACCATCTTTTTTGGGCACGAAAAAAAGTGGGGAAGAGACGGGGGACTGGGACGGTCGGATAAATCCATTTTCCTAATTTTTTGCCAGGTATTCCTTCAAATGGACATTCTCCTTCTCGGTCAGGGCGTAAACTCTGCTGCAAGGTAGATTGGCCCCTGGTTCTAAATCAATTTTGCAGTCATAGGGCCTGTGGGGGGGTAAGGTTTCTGCCTTGACTTCATCAAAAACATCCGCATAATCCCTGTATTCTTCTGGTACCGTGGTAGTTTGAATTACACACACCGAAACTCCACTATCACATAGTGGAGTAGCTGCACTGGTTATTGATGAATGTATGGAACCATCGAAACAGTGTCTTGTGCAATATTCAGAATTCAATTGAATAGTTCGAGCTCTCCAATCACTTAAAGGATTATGTTCCGTGAGCCATGGTAACCCTAAAATCAATTGGAATTGAGGGGCGTCAATTAAATTAAAGTGCAAGGTCTCTTGGTGTCCTTCAACAGTGGTCATGTGTACGAGTTCTGTATGACTGGTTATTGGCCCAGAAGTTAGGTCTGTCCCATCCACTGCTCTGACTCTCTCACTTTTCTCCTTCTTGATGGCTTGCAGACCAATCAGATTAGCAAACTTGTGGTCACAGAAATTACCCATTTCCCCTGAATCCACCATTACCGTTACTCCTGTCAAAATTTGACTTCTAAACCTTAAGGCCACGGTCATAACTAAATGGGGAGAGGAGACTTGTAGCGTATTTGCCAATTGATGATTTGTTGGAGTCATTTTTCCATTCGCATCTACAGGTCCAACTCCACTAACCTGTGGTGCCTCTAGTTTCCCTTCTCCTTAGCTGGTAACTTAGGTCTCTTTAAACAATTTTTGACAAAATGACCGCTTCCTCCGCAATAGAGGTACAATTTGTTCAGCCGTCTCTTCTCTTTTTCCTCTTTAGAAAGTGGACCTCTAACCACCCCAATCTGCATAGGTTAAATTCCAGAAAAAGTCTCAGCTGCTCGTGTGGATTCAATCTTAACACAGTCAAAACGAGGGACACTTGGTTTAAACTCCTTCCTCCGTTCTCCTTTACGTTTGCTCAGAAGATAATCAATCTCTAATTTAAATCCACTAAGGCCGAGATGTCCGTGGTACGATTTGGGATCTGAGAGAGCGCGTCCTTTAGTTCCTCTCGCAACCCTCTGTAAAAAACTGCAGCTCTTTTGTCTTCGGGCCAATTGGTCTCGACCACCAACTTGTTAAATTGGGCCAGATAAGCCACAAGCTCTCTGTACCCCTGTTTTAATTCCAACAATTCGTTATCGGAGGCTTGAGATTCTGTTCTCCTGTCAAAAACTCAGAGGAATTCTTTCTTGAAGTCATCTAGACTGTATAAGATCGGATCATCCTTGGTTACCAACGGCATGGACCAGGAGGCAGCATCACCACTAAGATATGACAGGATGAATGCCACCCGGGATTGTGCATCAGGAAAAATCGTTGGGCGGCACATAAAGGTGCCGATTACGATCCGGTAAAAAACGGGTACGAACCGTCGGTCGGAGAGTTTTCTCCGTCCGACTCATACCCGGTCGGAAAACTTCACAAACATGGAATTATGATTCGCACGGAAACACCATTTCCGTACGAATCGTAAAAAACACCGACCGACGAAAATATACGTACGAATGTGATCCGGGAATGCTGCGACGTGACGTCGGGACGCTGTCAGGCAGCGTTTCACGACCCAGGAAGTACGATTCGGACCGACAGCAGTCCGGACGGCGATATTTTCACGGCACCCAAAAAGTGCCGGAAAAGCGAAGTACGGCGCGAAACGACCAGAGTAGGTGGCCCGGTACGCGCCGTACCCCCCCCAGCCCCCGTATTTACGCGCCGACCCCCCCCAGCCCCCGTATGTATGCGCCGACCCCCCCTTAGCCCCTGTACATTCGTGTCGTACCCCCCCATCCCCCGTATGTTCGAGTCGTACCCCCACCCATGTATGTACGGTGCGTACCCCCCGTGTATGTACACCCGTGTACGTGTCGTACCCCCCATGTATGTACACCAGTACATATGTGTCATACCCCGTGTATGTACACCCGTGTACGTGTCGTACCCCCCGTGTGTGTACACCCGTGTACGTGTCGTACCCCCTTGTATGTACACCTGTGTACGTGTCGTACCCCCCCGTGTATGTACACCCGTACGTACGTGTCGTAACCCCCATGTATGTACACTCGTACGTATGTGTCGTAACCCCGTGTATGTACACCTGTGTACGAGTCGTACCCCCCGTGTATGTACACCCGTACGTACGACACGTACACGGGTGTACATACACGGGGGGTACGACACGTACGTACCGGGGCTGGGGGGGGTCGGCGCGTATGCGGGCACATGTCTCCATGGTTGCTATGGGAGTTCGGTGCGGACGGTGTTTTTTCCATACGGTTGTAACATCGGACGCACGGGATGGATCGTAATTCCTCGGTCAGACTTCACTTTTCACATTTGTACGGTAAATCGTCCGAGGACGTGTCGGACACATTTTCCGACCCGAGGACGTGTGGGGAATGATTCCCAATGCGATTCGTATGGACTTTTTCCCATGCGAATCGTACTTGGCAGTTTGTACGGCACTTGTACGATTCGTACGGTAAAAAGACCGGACACGAGTCGTTCGGGGAAAATTTTTTACCGGATCGTAATCGGCACCAAAGTGTAGAGAGCATTGTGTTAAAAAAAATTGTGCCTTTTGTGGGTCTCCATTTAATCGCTCTGGAGAGGCTAAGGGTATCACAGGGGATAGTGAGTGGATTACTTGTGTTGGTGTAAAGGGCGAGGAACTGGAGTTTTGACTTTGAGTTCCGAAGGACTCAGAAGGTGGGTTGGAGCCAAATGTTGATGTCCCTGTTTTAAAGGTAATTATTTCTTGCCTCAGAATTTTATTTTCCTCTCTGACTGCCTCCAAATCCCTCTGTATACTACTCAGAATATCGCCTACATTTTTTAAATCAAAACCTTCCGTCATTCTGCTCAGGTGCTTGTACCAACGTGGGCACTTCACTCTGTCATGGTCCTAACAAACTTGCACCTTTTTAACCGCACAGTAGCAGGACGGCGATAGATCCCAATGCCCACCTCAGAACTCTTCCTGTTTGGTTCTTAGTTCCGTTACAGGTAAGTTCCAGAGGGGGAAAGGGGATGGGACAAAGAAGAGATTGCTCCAAGATCTGCCTGTAGCTTCGTTAACTTCTTCTCTTTCTTCTTACAGGTCTGCCAACAATAACATCTAATTAACATACTTTAAAACTTGTCTACTGTTCCTTCTCCAACCCTCTACATTAGTTCCTTATCTTACCAGAATGTCTTGGAGGCTTGCTACTCTTCTTACTTCTTTAATTCCATCAAGCTAGGATGAGAAGTCTTCACTCAATGCTCTTCGTTTGTCTTTTGGGTCGTGCTGCTCAAGATTTATTCTTCAATCCCTTCCACAAGAAAGAAAGAAATACAGTAAGTGTAAGAATGCCCTTAATATTTTACTGCTGGTGTGCCTTCCCTTCCTCCCTATGACTTACTGGGTAGAGACCTGAGTTAGGAGATGTACTGGGGTTTCTGTAGTGCCCAAATATGGTCTGGATTCTTTTCATTCCAAAAAGTATAGTAGAGAGTACGAATTATTTGTTAGGGAATTGGCTGCTTGACTCTCTCTAGTTTTTTCCTAGTTTAGAAATGAAATTTATACCTCCTAAAAAGGTGTCTTGTTAAGCTTGAACTGGAACCTTTTTAGCCTCTAAGGTATTTCTTTAATTAGATAGAACTTGGCCTTCCTATCGTGACTACAGCATGTACTGTATGGCTTTACACGATGAGGGAAGAAAACTCACTCACGTATATTTCCTTTCGCGACTTGTCACGGAGAAAACTTCTCCCCGACGCAAAGGAATTTCCTGAACCCCTGTGAGAGCCTCCGAGATCTCCCGATAATTCCCTCCAACAGACTTCGATTCGCGGCATGGAAGGAGCTTACTCAGACACCGCTCCTTCACCCTGTGCCCCAGGAAGAGAGTTTAAGTCTCAAATTGCAGACGCGATGCTTGAATGTATGCGTCAGCGTCGGCCTCAGAGACTCCCAGAATTGCCAACTCAGTTCTTTATAACGCGGCGCACGAATGAACGCGCTCGCGTTTGAATCTACCGGGAATACTATTTAGTTCTGGAAGATATTCCGGTAAATATTTCAGACGCGGCGCGTGAGTGAATGCGCCCGCGTCTGAACCTTCCTTAATACGGTGAAGCTGAAATGCTACTCCTCTTCAGCTCGCTGCAAATGATAGACAATTCTGTCACAAACTCTTTTAATTCCTATTTACTGAGAGATAGGACTTTTATATTGATTCCTTGACTAACAATCTTTTTGCTCTATGGAAATTAAACATTGAAAGTCTTTAAACACACTAACCTGAATCTGAAGGGATATACTACGTACCGGCAAAACTAACCCCGCACATTCGCAAGCTACCCTAACTGACTAACTCGACGCAGGGAATTTAGATGCTCTTCTCTCAGCTACTTCAGTGAAGTGCGCAGTAGAATGTTGGAGCACACTTCACCAGGTGTCCAGAATTCTAAAAGACTAGACTGCTAACAGCAGAGTGCTGTAGCAGTATGTGCATGTTGGCAGCCATCTTGGAATTCCATCGATGCCAACATGCACCCCAGCTTAATGGATTAGATGACTTTTGAAAATCTTGCGAAAGGGAAATAGTAGCCAGAAAAGCGTTACAGGGAGGAAATCTCTTGTGAGTCCTGACAGTACCCCCTCCCAACGGGGTTTCCTCCAAACGCGGTTTGGTAGGAAATTTTATATGAAAAGCTTTGATTAAACGGGGAGCATGGACATCAGTGCTCTTTACCCAAGAACGTTCATCAGGTCCATAACCCTGCCAATCAATGAGGTAGAAAAGTTCATCACGTGTGATTTTTTAATCTAAAATTCGTTTAACTACATACTCTGCCTCACCATTAACACTCAATGGATCAGGAGGGGAGGTCCTGCGCAACCCTGGGTGAATAGGTTTGAGGAGATAAACATGAAAGACTGGATGAATTTTGGTAGTGTTAGGAAGAGATAATTGGTATGTGACTGGATTTACAACTTTTGCAATTGGATAAGGGCCCATAAAACAAGGCTGAAATTTACGGGATCTTTAAGTCGAAGATTTTTAGTACTCAACCTGACCAAGTCTCCTACATGAAGCTCAGGTTCTTGTTTGCGTTTACGGTCAGCGAAGTGTTTGTAACGATCCTTCACGATCGACAGATTCTGAGTTACTGAGTGATGAATCTTAGTTAATTGACGTGCAATATCTTGAGCAGCAGGAACCTCAACTTCATCAAAGTTAGCATGAGAATTAGGATGTCTGCCAAAGTTTATGAAGAAAGGGGAATGACCAGTGGATACATTTATAGCATTAATGTGAGCATACTCGGCAGTTCACAAATGGTCGGGCCAGTCACCCTCCTCATCTAACAAATAAAGTCTGAGGTGTTGATCTAAATCTTGATTAATGCGTTCAGTTTGGCCATCGGTTTCTGGATGAAAACTAGTGGAATAACGATGGTCAATATTAAGGCCCTTGACGTAGGCTGCCAGAATCAAGATAGGAACTGGGAACCCCTGTCGGAAATGAGAACCCTAGGAATTCCATGAAGGCGGATAACATATTGTCTGAAGAGTTGGGACAATTGTTTAGCAGTAGGGGTGCCTTTGGAGGGTATATAATGGGCCATTTTACTAAAAGTATCAACAACCACAAGAATGGTATCATACCCATGGGAAGAAGGGAGATCAACAATCAAATCTAAAGAGACCATGTGCCAGGGATATGGGGGGGTTGGCAGAGGCTGCAAGAGGCCTTTGGGAGCCTGTCTGTCAGACTTTCCCGTGCACAACGTCACAACTTAACACATATTGGTGAATGTCACAACACATATGTGGCCACCAGAAACGTCGTTTGAGTAATTCTTCAGTTTTTAAGATACCCTTGTGTCCGGCCAACGGGTTGTTGTGACATTCTTGCATAGCCTTAAGTTGAAGTTCTTTAGTAGGTAAATACAAGGTGGTGCCCACATAAGGAAGGCCATTGCGAATAAGACGTTGTGGGTCTTCCGCAGCCCAGGTCTCCAGTTCAAAGTCAGTCAAAGATCGTCGAACATGCTGCTCAAAGAGTGCTAAGGAAATAGTGCCAATGAATTTTCCATCCGGAATGATTTGATGGTTTTCCACAACTGCACTTTGATTGTCAGTATCAAGTCGAGAGAGGATGTCAGCTTTTCCATTCTTTGATCCAGGACGAAAGGTAATGACAAAATCTAAATCCGCGAAGTAGAGAGACCAGCGAAGTTGACGTGGTGTAAGTGTTCGAGCAGACCTTAGAAATTTTAAGTTACGATGGTCCGTGAACACCGTCACGGTGTGTTTCGCCCCCATTAAATAATGTCTCCAGTCCTTGAATGCATCTTTGATCGCAAGGAGTTCTTTTTCCGTAATGGTATAGTTGCATTCCGCAGGATTAAGTTTGCGGGACCGATAGGCCACCGGGTGCAGTTGTCCCGTGTCCTTGTGCCTCTGAGAGAGTATTCCTCCAATGGCAAGGTCAGATGCATCTGTGTCGAGATAGAAGGGTTTCGAGGGATCTGCATGCAACAACACCAGTGCTGTGGTGAAACTATTCTTCAGTAACTGAAAAGCTACTTCTGCTTCTTCGGACCAGTGGAAGGGAACTCCTTTCTTTAGAAGACGCATTGGGGGAAGAATCTTATGGGAAAAACCATGAATGAAACGTCTGTAAAAATTAGAGAGGCCAATGAAGCTTTGGTCTTCTTTAATACAGGTAGGGGATTTCCAGTCCATAATTGCTTTTACTTTGTGCTCATCCATTCGAACTCCAACAGGTGATAACACGAAGCCCAGGAATTCCACGGTATCCGAGTTGAAAAGGCATTTCTCCAATTTTACATATAAAGAGTTCTCCCGTAAACGTTGTAAAACAGCTCTGACCTGGTTTCAATGTTCTTCTACCGTATTGGAATAAATCAAGATGTCATCAATGTAGACAATAGCACAGCGGTCAATAAAATCACTTAAGACATAGTTGATGAAATACTGGAAGGCCGCTGGTGCATTGCAGAGACCATAGGGCATCACCAAATACTCATAGAGACCAAATTTGGTCCTGAACACGGTCTTCCACTCGTCGCCTTCCCGAAGTCTGATCAAATGGTACGCTCCTCGTAAATCGAGGCGAGTGTATATCTTGGCTTCCTTTACTTGATCAATTAATACTGAAATAAGAGGCAATGGATAACGATTCTTGACAGCTATCCTATTGATTGCTCTAAAGTCAATACAAGTCCTGAGGTCACCATCTTTTTTGGGCATGAAAAAAAGTGGGGAAGAGACGGGGGACTGGGACGGTCGGATAAATCCATTTTCCTAATTTTTTGCCAGGTATTCCTTCAAATGGACATTCTCCTTCTCGGTCAGGGAGTAAACTCTGCTGCAAGGTAGATTGGCCCCTGGTTCTAAATCAATTTTGCAGTCATAGGGCCTGTGGGGGGGTAAGGTTTCTGCCTTGACTTCATCACAAACATCCGCATAATCCCTGTATTCTTCTGGTACCATGGTAGTTTGAACTACACACACCGAAACTCCACTATCACATAGTGGATTAGCTGCACTGGTTATTGATTAGGGGTGGGCGGAATTTGCAAAATTAACTTTCGCAAATTATCGCGAAAATGTTTAAAATTATCGCAAACAAGCGGAAATATCGCGAAGATGCGGAAGTTTTTTCCGGCATGTTCGCGAGATTTTCTGCATGGTTGCGGGTCGCCAACTTACCCATGTGGTTGCTTGCGGGCGCGGCCATCTTGTTTTGAGTTTTCTCGCGGTGCATGATCGCGAGAAGAAAGACGTGATCGCGCGACGCATGACGTCACTGCGGGCGCGAACTGTCGCGAGACAGCGCAAATGGCTAAAAACAATACAACATCTCATGGAGAACGCGACCGGATCAAGAAAACTTGTTGGCGAACGCAGGGATTCAGGTAAGGCGATCACGCGCGCGCGAGAATGTATTATTTTATAGCGCGAGCAAGAAACAAATTATCGCCAAGCTGCGGAAACCGGAATTTTTGACATTTTTGCGCTCTCCGCGGAACGCGTAAATGTCAAATTATCGCAATTTCCGCGAATGGAACGAAATTTTCACCCAGGCCTATTATTGATGAATGTATGGAACCATCGAAACAGTGTCTTGTGCAATATTCAGAATTCAATTGAATAGTTCAAGCTCCCCAATCAATTAAAGGATTATGTTCCGTGAGCCATGGTAACCCTAAAATCAATTGGAATTGAGGGGCGTCAATTAATTTAAAGTGCAAGGTCTCTTGGTGTCCTTCAACAGTCGTCATGTGTACTAGTTCTGTATGACTGGTTATTGGCCCAGAAGTTAGGTCTGTCCCATCCACTGCTCTGACTCTCTCACTTTTCTCCTTCTTGATGGCTTGCAGACCAATCAGATTAGCAAACTTGTGGTCACAGAAATTACCCGTTGCCCCTGAATCCACCATTACCGTTACTCCTGTCAAAATTTGACTTCTAAACCTTAAGGCCACGGTCATAACTAAATGGGGAGAGGAGACTTGTAGCGTATTTGCCAATTGATGATTTGTTGGAGTCATTTTTCCATTCGCATCTACAGGTCCAACTCCACTAACCTGTGGTGCCTCTAGTTTCCCTTCTCCTTAGCTGGTAACTTAGGTTTCTTTAAACAATTTTTGACAAAATGACCGCTTTCTCCGCAATAGAGGCACAATTTGTTCAGGCGTCTCTTCTCTTTTTCCTCTTTAGAAAGTGGACCTCTAACCACACCAATCTGCATAGGTTCAATTCGAGAAGAAGTCTCAGCTGCTCGTGTGGATTCAGTCTTAACACGGTCAAAACGAGGAACACTTGGTTTAAACTCCTTCCTCCGTTCTCCTTTACGTTCGCTCAGAAGATAATCAATCTCTAATTTAAATCCACTAAGGCCGAGATGTCCGTGGGACGATTTGGGATCTCAGAGAGCGCGTCCTTTAGTTCCTCTTGCAACCCTCTGTAAAAAACTGACGCTCTTTTGTCTTCGGGCCAATTGGTCTCGACCACCAACTTGTTAAATTGGGCCAGATAAGCCAGAAGCTCTCTGTACCCCTGTTTTATTTCCAACAATTCGTTATCGGAGGCTTGAGATGCTGTTCTCCTGTGAAAAATTCGGAGGAATTCTTTCTTGAAGTCATCTAGACTGTATAAGATCGGATCATCCTTGGTTACCAACGGCATGGACCAGGAGGCAGCATCACCACTAAGATATGACAGGATGAATGCCACCCGGGATTGTGCATCAGGAAAAATCGTTGGGCGGCACATAAAGTGTAGAGAGCATTGTGTTAAAAAAATTTGTGCCTTTTGTGGGTCTCCATTAAATCGCTCTGGAGGGGCTAAGGGTATCACAGGGGATAGTGAATGGATTACTTGTGTTGGTGTAAAGGGCGAGGAACTGGAGTTTTGACTTTGAGTTCCGAAGGACTCAGTAGGTGGGTTGGAGCCAAATGTTGATGTCCCTGTTTTAAAGGTAATTATTTCTTGCCTCAGAATTTTATTTTCCTCTCTGACTGCCTCCAAATCCCTCTGTATACTACTCAGAATCTTGCCTAAATTTTTTAAATCAAAACCTTCCGTCATTCTGCTCAGGTGCTTGTACCAACGTGGGCACTTCACTATGTCATGGTCCTAACAAACTTGCACCTTTTTAACCGCACAGGAGCAGGACGGCGATAGATCCCAATGCCCACCTCAGAACTCTTCCTGTTTGGTTCTTAGTTCCGTTACAAGTAAGTTCCAGAGGGGGACAGGGGATGGGACAAAGAAGAGACTGCTCCAAGATCTGCGTGTAGCTTTGTTAACTTCTTCTCTTTCTTCTTACAGGTCTGCCAACAATAACATCTAATTAACTTACTTCAAAACTTGTCTACTGTTCCTTCTCCAACCCTCTACATTAGTTCCTTATCTTACCAGAATGTCTTGGAGGCTTGCTACTCTTCTTACTTCTCTAATTCCATCAAGCTAGGATGAGAAGTCTTCACTCAATGCGCTTCATTAGTCTTTTGGGTCGTGCTGCTCAAGATTTATTCTTCAAACCCTTCCACAAGAAAGAAAGAAATACAGTAAGTGTAAGAATGCCCTTAATATTTTACTGCTGGTGTGCCTTCCCTTCCTCTCTATGACTTACTGGGTAGAGACCTGAGTTAGGAGATGTACTGGGGTTTCTGTAGTGCCCAAATATGGTCTGGATTCTTTTCATTCCAAAAAGTATTGTAGAGAGTACAAATTATTTGTTAGGGAATTGGCTGCTTGACTCTCTCTAGTTTTTTCCTAGTTTAGAAATGAAATTTATACCTCCTAAAAAGGTGTCTTGTTAAGCTTGAACTGGAACCTTTTTAGCCTCTAAGGTATTTCTTTATTTAGATAGAACTTGGCCATCCTATCGTGACTACAGCATGTACTGTATGGCTTTACACGATGAGGGAAGAAAACTCACTCACGTATATTTCCTTTCGCGACTTGTCACAGAGAAAACTTCTCCCCGACCCGATGCAAAGGAATTTCCTGAACCCCTGTGAGAGCCTCCGAGAGCTCCCGATAATTCCCTCCAACAGACTTCGATTCGCGGCATGGAAGGAGCTTACTCAGACACCGCTCCTTCACCCTGTGCCCCAGGAAGAGAGTTTAAGTCTCAAATGGCAGACGCGATGCTTGAATGTATGCGTCAGCGTCGGCCTCAGAGACTCCCAGAATTGCCAACTCAGTTCTTTATAACGCGGCGCACGAATGAACGCGCTCGCGTTTGAATCTACCGGGAATACTATTTAGTTCTGGAAGATATTCCGGTAAATATTTCAGACTCGCGCGTGAGGGAATGCGCCCGCGTCTGAACCTTCCTTAATACGGTGAATTCTTGACAGTTATCCTATTGATTGCTCTAAAGTCAATACAAGTCCTGAGGTCACCATCTTTTTTGGGCACGAAAAAAAGTGGGGAAGAGACAGGGGACTGGGACGGTCGGATAAATCCATTTTCCTAATTTTTTGCCAGGTATTCCTTCAAATGGACATTCTCCTTCTCGGTCAGGGCGTAAACTCTGCTGCAAGGTAGATTGGCCCCTGGTTCTAAATCAATTTTGCAGTCATAGGGCCTGTGGGGGGGTAAGGTTTCTGCCTTGACTTCATCAAAAACATCCGCATAATCCCTGTATTCTTCTGGTACCGTGGTATTTTGAATTACACACACCAAAACTCCACTATCACATAGTGGAGTAGCTGCACTGGTTATTGATGAATGTATGGAACCATCGAAACAGTGTCTTGTGCAATATTCAGAATTCAATTGAATAGTTCGAGCTCTCCAATCACTTAAAGGATTATGTTCCGTGAGCCATGGTAACCCTAAAATCAATTGGAATTGAGGGGCGTCAATTAAATTAAAGTGCAAGGTCTCTTGGTGTCCTTCAACAGTGGTCATGTGTACTAGGATCTGTATGACTGGTTATTGGCCCAGAAGTTAGGTCTGTCCCATCCACTGCTCTGACTCTCTCACTTTTCTCCTTCTTGATGGCTTGCAGACCAATTAGATTAGCAAACTTGTGGTCACAGAAATTACCCGTTGCCCCTGAATCCACCATTACCGTTACTCCTGTCAAAATTTGACTTCTAAACCTTAAGGCCACGGTCATAACTAAATGGGGAGAGGAGACTTGTAGCGTATTTGCCAATTGATGATTTGTTGGAGTCATTTTTCCATTCGCATCTACAGGTCCAACTCCACTAACCTGTGGTGCCTCTAGTTTCCCTTCTCCTTAGCTGGTAACTTAGGTCTCTTTCAACAATTTTTGACAAAATGACCGCTTCCTCCGCAATAGAGGCACAATTTGTTCAGCCGTCTCTTCTCTTTTTCCTCTTTAGAAAGTGGACCTCTAACCACCCCAATAAGCATAGGTTCAATTCCAGAAGAAGTCTCAGCTGCTCGTGTGGATTCAGTCTTAACACGGTCAAAACGAGGAACACTTGGTTTAAATTCCTTCCTCCGTTCTCCTTTACGTTCGCTCAGAAGATAATCAATCTCTAATTTAAATCCACTAAGGCCGAGATGTCCGTCGGACGATTTGGGATCTCAGAGAGCGCGTCCTTTAGTTCCTCTCGCAACCCACTGTAAAAAACTGACGCTCTTTTGTCTTCGGGCCAATTGGTCTCGACCACCAACTTGTTAAATTGGGCCAGATAAGCCACAATCTCTCTGTACCCCTGTTTTAATTCCAACAATTCGTTGTCGGAGGCTTGAGATGCTTTTCTCCTGTCAAAAATTCGGAGAAATTCTTTCTTGAAGTCATCTAGACTGTATAAGATCGTATCATCCTTGGTTACCAACGGCATGGGCCAGGAGGCAGCATCACCACTAAGATATGACAGGATGAATGCCACCCGGGATTGTGCATCAGGAAAAATCGTTGGGCGGCACATAAAGTGTAGAGAGCATTGTGTTAAAAAAATTTGTGGCTTTTGTGGGTCTCCATTAAATCGCTCTGGAGGGGCTAAGGGTATCACAGGGGATAGTGAATGGATTACTTGTGTTGGTGTAAAGGGCGAGGAACTGGAGTTTTGACTTTGAGTTCCGAAGGACTCAGTAGGTGGGTTGGAGCCAAATGTTGATGTCCCTGTTTTAAAGGTAATTATTTCTTGCCTCAGAATTTTATTTTCCTCTCTGACTGCCTCCAAATCCCTCTGTATACTACTCACAATCTCGCCTAAATTTTTTAAATCAAAACCTTCCGTCATTCTGCTCAGGTGCTTGTACCAACGTGGGCACTTCACTCTGTCATGGTCCTAACAAACTTGCACCTTTTTAACCGCACAGGAGCAGGACGGCGATAGATCCCAATGCCCACCTCAGAACTCTTCCTGTTTGGTTCTTAGTTCCGTTACAGGTAAGTTCCAGAGGGGGAAAGGGGATGGGACAAAGAAGAGACTGCTCCAAGATCTGCCTGTAGCTTCGTTAACTTCTTCTCATTCTTCTTACAGGTCTGCCAACAATAACATCTAATTAACTTACTTCAAAACTTGTCTACTGTTCCTTCTCCAACCCTCTACATTAGTTCCTTATCTTACCAGAATGTCTTGGAGGCTTGCTACTCTTCTTACTTCTCTAATTCCATCAAGCTAGGATGAGAAGTCTTCACTCAATGCTCTTTGTTTGTCTTTTGGGTCGTGCTGCTCAAGATTTATTCTTCAATCCCTTCCACAAGAAAGAAAGAAATACAGTAAGTGTAAGAATGCCCTTAATATTTTACTGCTGGTGTGCCTTCCCTTCCTCCCTATGACTTACTGGGTAGGGACCTGAGTTAGGAGATTTACTGGGGTTTCTGTAGTGCCCAAATATGGTCTGGATTCTTTTCATTCCATAAAGTATTATAGAGAGTACGAATTATTTGTTAGGGAATTGGCTTCTTGACTCTAGTTTTTTCCTAGTTTAGAAATGAAATTTATACCTCCTAAAAAGGTGTCTTGTTAAGCTTGAACTGGAACCTTTTTAGCCTCTGAGGTATTTCTTTATTTAGATAGAACTTGGCCTTCCTATCGTGACTACAGCATGTACTGCATGGCTTTACGCGATGAGGGAAGAAAACTCACTCGCGTATATTTCCTTTCGCGACTTGTCACAGAGAAAACTTCTCCCCGACCCGACGCGAAGGAATTTCCTGAACTCCTGTGAGAGCCTCCGAGAGCTCCCGATAATTCCCTCCAACAGACTTCGATTCGCGGCATGGAAGGAGCTTACTCAGACACCGCTCCTTCACCCTGTGCCCCAGGAAGAGAGTTTAAGTCTCAAATGGCAGACGCGATGCTTGAATGTATGCGTCAGCGTCGGCCTCAGAGACTCCGAGAATTGCCAACTCAGTTCTTTATAACACGGCGCACGAATGAACACGCTCGCGTTTGAATCTACCGGGAATACTTTTTAGTTCTGGAAGATATTCCGGTAAATATTTCAGACGCGGCGCGTGAGTGAATGCGCCCGCGTCTGAACCTTCCTTAATACGGTGAATTCTTGACAGTTATCCTATTGATTGCTCTAAAGTCAATACAAGTCCTGAGGTCACCATCTTTTTTGGGCACGAAAAAAAGTGGGGAAGAGACGGGGGACTGGGACGGTCGGATAAATCCATTTTCCTAATTTTTTGCCAGGTATTCGTTCAAATGGACATTCTCCTTCTCGGTCAGGGCATAAACTCTGCTGCAAGGTAGATTGGCCCCTGGTTCTAAATCAATTTTGCAGTCATAGGGCCTGTGGGGGGGTAAGGTTTCTGCCTTGACTTCATCAAAAACATCCGCATAATCCCTGTATTCTTCTGGTACCGTGGTAGTTTGAATTACACACACCGAAACTCCACTATCACATAGTGGAGTAGCTGCACTGGTTATTGATGAATGTATGGAACCATAGAAACACTGTCTTGTGCAATATTCAGAATTCAATTGAATAGTTCGAGCTCTCCAATCACTTAAAGGATTATGTTCCGTGAGCCATGGTAACCCTAAAATCAATTGGAATTGAGGGGCGTCAATTAAATTAAAGTGCAAGATCTCTTGGTGTCCTTCAACAGTGTTCATGTGTACTAGTTCTGTATGACTGGTTATTGGCCCAGAAGTTAGGTCTGTCCCATCCACTGCTCTGACTCTCTCACTTTTCTCCTTCTTGATGGCTTGCAGACCAATCAGATTAGCAAACTTGTGGTCACAGAAATTACCCGTTGCCCCTGAATCCACCATTACCGTTACTCCTGTCAAAATTTGACTTCTAAACCTTAAGGCCACGGTCATAACTAAATGGGGAGAGGAGACTTGTAGCGTATTTGCCAATTGATGATTTGTTGGAGTCATTTTTCCATTCGCATCTACAGGTCCAACTCCACTAACCTGTGGTGCCTCTAGTTTCCCTTCTCCTTAGCTGGTAACTTAGGTCTCTTTAAACAATTTTTGACAAAATGACCGCTTCCTCCGCAATAGAGGCACAATTTGTTCAGCTGTCTCTTCTCTTTTTCCTCTTTAGAAAGTGGACCTCTAACCACCCCAATCTGCATAGGTTCAATTCCAGAAGAAGTCTCAGCTGCTCGTGTGGATTCAGTCTTAACACGGTCAAAACGAGGAACACTTGGTTTAAACTCCTTCCTCCGTTCTCCTTTACGTTTGCTCAGAAGATAATCAATCTCTAATTTAAATCCACTAAGGCCGAGATGTCCGTTGGACGATTTGGGATCTCAGAGAGCGCGTCCTTTAGTTCCTCTCGCAACCCACTGTAAAAAACTGACGCTCTTTTGTCTTCGGGCCAATTGGTCTCGACCACCAACTTGTTAAATTGGGCCAGATAAGCCACAAGCTCTCTGTACCCCTGTTTTAATTCCAACAATTCGTTGTCGGAGGCTTGAGATGCTGTCCTCCTGTCAAAAATTCGGAGAAATTCTTTCTTGAAGTCATCTAGACTGTATAAGATCGGATCATCCTTGGTTACCAACGGCATGGACCAGGAGGCAGCATCACCACTAAGATATGACAGGATGAATGCCACCCGGGATTGTGCATCAGGAAAAATCGTTGGGCGGCACATAAAGTGTAGAGAGCATTGTGTTAAAAAAATGTGTGCCTTTTGTGGGTCTCCATTAAATCGCTCTGGAGGGGCTAAGGGTATCACAGGGGATAGTGAATGGATTACTTGTGTTGGTGTAAAGGGCGAGGAACTGGAGTTTTGACTTTGAGTTCCGAAGGACTCAGTAGGTGGGTTGGAGCCAAATGTTGATGTCCCTGTTTTAAAGGTAATTATTTCTTGCCTCAGAATTTTATTTTCCTCTCTGACTGCCCCCAAATCCCTCTGTATACTACTCAGAATCTCGCCTAAATTTTTTAAATCAAAACCTTCCGTCATTCTGCTCAGGTGCTTGTACCAACGTGGGCACTTCACTCTGTCATGGTCCTAACAAACTTGCACCTTTTTAACCGCACAGGAGCAGGACGGCGATAGATCCCAATGCCCACCTCAGAACTCTTCCTGTTTGGTTCTTAGTTCCGTTACAGGTAAGTTCCAGAGGGGGAAAGGGGATGGGACAAAGAAGAGACTGCTCCAAGATCTGCCTGTAGCTTCGTTAACTTCTTCTCTTTCTTCTTACAGGTCTGCCAACAATAACATCTAATTAACTTACTTCAAAACTTGTCTACTGTTCCTTCTCCAACCCTCTACATTAGTTCCTTATCTTACCAGAATGTCTTGGAGGCTTGCTACTCTTCTTACTTCTCTAATTCCATCAAGCTAGGATGAGAAGTCTTCACTCAATGCTCTTTGTTTGTCTTTTGGGTCGTGCTGCTCAAGATTTATTCTTCAATCCCTTCCACAAGAAAGAAAGAAATACAGTAAGTGTAAGAATGCCCTTAATATTTTACTGCTGGTGTGCCTTCCCTTCCTCCCTATGACTTACTGGGTAGGGACCTGAGTTAGGAGATTTACTGGGGTTTCTGTAGTGCCCAAATATGGTCTGGATTCTTTTCATTCCAAAAAGTATTGTAGAGAGTACGAATTATTTGTTAGGGAATTGGCTTCTTGACTCTAGTTTTTTCCTAGTTTAGAAATGAAATTTATACCTCTTAAAAAGGTGTCTTGTTAAGCTTGAACTGGAACCTTTTTAGCCTCTGAGGTATTTCTTTATTTAGATAGAACTTGGCCTTCCTATCGTGACTACAGCATGTACTGCATGGCTTTACGCGATGAGGGAAGAAAACTCACTCGCGTATATTTCCTTTCGCGACTTGTCACGGAGAAAACTTCTCCCCGACCCAACGCGAAGGAATTTCCTGAACCCCTGTGAGAGCCTCCGAGAGCTCCCGATAATTCCCTCCAACAGACTTCGATTCGCGGCATGGAAGGAGCTTACTCAGACACCGCTCCTTCACCCTGTGCCCCAGGAAGAGAGTTTAAGTCTCAAATGGCAGACGCGATGCTTGAATGTATGCGTCAGCGTCGGCCTCAGAGACTCCGAGAATTGCCAACTCAGTTCTTTATAACACGGCGCACGAATGAACACGCTCGCGTTTGAATCTACCGGGAATACTATTTAGTTCTGGAAGATATTCCGGTAAATATTTCAGACGCGGCGTGTGAGTGAATGCGCCCGCGTCTGAACCTTCCTTAATACGGTGAAGCTGAAATGCTCCTCCTCTTCAGCTCGCTGCAAATGATAGACAATTCTGTCACAAACTTTGTTAATTCTTATTTACTGAGAGATAGGACTTTTATATTGATTCCTTGACTAACAATCTTTTTGCTCTATGGAAATTAAACATTGAAAGTCTTTAAACACATTAACCTGAATCTGAAGGGATATACTACGTACCGGCGAAACTAACCCCGCACATTCGCAAGCTACCCTAACTGACTAACTCGACGCAGGGAATTCAGATGCTCTTCTCTCAGCTTCTTCAGTGAAGTGCGCAGTAGAATGTTGGAGCACACTTCACCAGGTGTCCAGAATTCTAAAAGACTAGACTGCTAACAGCAGAGTGCTGTAGCATTATGTGCATGTTGGCAGCCATCTTGGAATTCCATCGATGCCAACATGCACCCCAGCTTAATGGATTAGATGACTTTTGATAATCTTGCGAAAGGGAAATAGTAGCCAGAAAAGCGTTACAGGGAGGAAACCTCTTGTGGGTCCTGACAAATTACTTATCACAAAACAACCTGGTTTTGCAAGGGGGTCACCTAGGTTTTTAGCCCCAGGCTCAGCGGCCATCTTGTGAAACTACCAAACCAACACATTTTTTAAAACTAGACACCGGGGGAGTCCAGCGAGGTATGACTTGCGTGGATCCCTCAACATTTTCCTACCCAGAACCCCCTGCTAACCTCAAATTTAGCTGAAAAAATGACATTTTCCACATATTTGTGCATGGAATCACCGTGCAGGCACAAATGTCCTACCCCAGAGCATTCACCTCAGTCTCCTGAGTAAAATGATACCTCACTTGTGTGGGTGTCCAATGGAGAATTGGCTAAACACAAAAAATTCTAAAAAATGTAGCACTTAATCCCTATATTTTTGGCTCTTCCTAGTCACAGGCCCTTGCCCTACGCACACAAGAGAGGTATCATTTTACTCAGGAGACTGAGGGTAACGCTGTGGGGTGGGACATTTGTGCTGTCACGGTGATTCCATATATAAATATGTGGAAAATTTCATTTTTACAGCCTAATTTGATTCTGGGTTATCTGACTCCCAGAGGGGAAGCCTTGAACGGGGCGCCCAAGCTGTCTTGCCATGCAGGCGGTGGAGGAACGGCGTCGCCTTCCTCCCGCCTCTCCTGCACCCGCAGGTGGGTGAACGTTTTTAAAAAGTTGCCTGTGACTCTTGACGGTGGATCACTCGGCGCGTGCGTCGATGAAGAATGCAGCTCGCTGCGAGAATTAGTGTGAATTGCAGGACACATTGATCATCGACACTTCGAACGCACCTTGCGGCCCCGGGTTCCTAACAGGGCTACATCTGTCAAGCGCCCTGGGGCTTTCCCGAGATGTGGCTGGGGCCATCGCAGGGTTAGCTCCGCTTCCCTTCATCCCCCCCCAAGGTCAGACCCCTCGATCGCCTGTGGCAGGGTCCCTCACTGGGTTTTGTTGCAGAGGTATGCCGGCGGCATGCCTAGCACCGCTTCCTCGCCTCGGCTGAGAGAAGGGGGGCCAGCGACTGGCCTGCCCCATGCCATGCGTGTCTGTCTGTGGTGTCCCGCCTGCTGCCTGCATGCACTTGCCTCGGGTACCCAACCCCGCGGCTGGCTTTCTTGGGAAGGCGAACCCCCTCCAGATCCAATCTGGGGAAAGAGAGCACGCGCTGCCGGGACTCTAGACCCAGCGTTTTCTGGTGGCTTCCCCTGACACTTCGTTGTTTTTCAAACTATGACCTCAGATCAGACGTGGTGACCCGCTGAATTTAAGCATATTACTAAGCGGAGGAAAATAAACAAACCAGGATTCCCCCAGTAATGGCGAGTGAAGACGAAAGAGCCAAGCGCCGAATCCCCACCTGGCGGCGAGGGCAGGAAATGTGGTATACCGAAGACCAACTCCCTGGTGTCGCTCAGGGGGCCCAAGTCATTCGAATCGAGGCTCACCCCACGGACGGTGTTAGGCTGGAAGCGGCCCCCGGCACACCGGGATTGGCTTTTCTCGGAGTCAGGTTGCTTGGAAATGCAGCCCAAAACGAGTGGTAAACTCCATCTAAGGCTAAATACGGGCGCGAGACAGATAGCTAACAAGTACTGTAAGGGAAAGTTGAAAAGAACTTTGAACAGAGAGTTCAAGAGGGTGTGAAACCATTGAGGGGTAAGCGGGTGGGGTCCATGCATTCCGCCCAGAGGACTCAACATGACGGGAAGGTCGGTGGCCGACGATGCCAGATCCCATTCATGGGACCGGTGCCCAGGCCCTACCCCGCCCCGCAGAGCGCATTTCCTCCCCTACAGTGTGCTGCGACAGGCTCGGGTCAGATGGGAAGGCTTCAGGGTGACAGGTGGCCCTCTGCTCCTGCAGAGGGTGTTACAGTCCCACTGGCAGCAGCTTTGCAGTGTTCGCAGGGCCAAGGGAGATTTGACTGCCTCCATGCCCTTCCCCGGACACCTGACCCCGGCCACCCCTCGGGGCATGTCGGGGCAGGGAAGGGGGGACGGGGCCGCCTGCTCCCGGCACGACTGTCGACTGGGGCGGACTGTGTTCAGTGCGCACCGACCGCATTGCACCACCGCGCAGGGAGGCCCAGGGGTCTGAGGTGATGTCCGTTACCCACCCGACCCACCTTGAAACATGGAACAAGGAGTCAAACACCTGCGCGAGTCAAAGGGCTGAGTGAAACTCTGTGGCGTAATGAAGGTGAGGGCCGGTGCACGACGCCTGGGGTGGGATCCTGCCGTGCTTCCAGTAGTGGGCACACCACCGGCTTGTCTCGCCCAGTCCGACAGGTAGATAGAACATGAGCATGTGTGACAGGACCCAAAAGATGATGAACTATGCCTGGGCAGGTCCATAGCGGTCCTGACGTGCAAATCGGTCATCTGACCTGGGTATAGGGGCAAAAGACTAATCGAACCATCTAGTAGCTGGTTCCTTCCGAAGTTTTCCTCAGGATGGCTGGCGCTCGGAGCCTCCAGTTTTATCTGGTAAAGCGAATTGGGGCCGAAACGATCTCAGCCTAGTCTCAAACTTTAAAATAGGTAAGAAGCCCTGCTCGCTGGCGTGGAGCAGGGCATGGAATGCAAGTGCCTAGTGGGCCACTTTGGTAAGCAGAACTGACGCCGGGAGTAGAACCGAGAAGCCAGGTTAAGGCGCCCGATTCCGACGCTCATCAGACCCCAGACAAGGTGTTGGTTGATATAGACAAACACAAGGAGATGATGGACGGAGTGCTGAAACTTTTCAAACACTCACCCCAAGTCACAGATCTGGGTTGGATCCGTCATCAATATTTAGCTCACTTTTCCACCCCACTTCAGACACAGCTACATGCAAATCAGTCTTGACCCTGTGCTTCATGGGAACAGTCCATTCTGAACTGACAAGCCATGTCTTCCCTGGACCGGAACCAAGCATCCTAGGACCGGTTTCGGGATAACAGCCCTCTTCAGCCAGGCTAGCTAGAATCCAGTGGCAAAGTGAGCAAGGGACCCACGTCTGGGCATACCCTGCCAACTTAAGCAGAACAAAGCAAACACAAGGAGATGATGGACGTAGTGCTGAAACCTTTCAAACACTCACCCCCAGTCACAGATCTGGGATGAATCCATCATCATTCTTTAGCTCATTTTGCCACCCCAGTTCAGACACAGCTATATGCAAATCAGTCTAGACCATGTACCTCATGGATTTAGGTGAATTTAGGCCCAGCTCTCTGTACTGGGGTGAATGTATTTTATTTATAAATCTGTTTATTGAAGTTTAATGAAGCTTACAGTACATTATGAAGCCAGAACAACTTACATTAGTGTTTGTACCATTGATATTTACCCAGGCAAGTGTACATTGATGGATGAGGAGTGGATACGCCTCCTTGTCTCATGCCAACATTAGAGGCCTCTCAACTGTGGCGGTAACTATAAAGTCGCTTTTGGTATCATACCACAGAGAGACGACCCCGATAGAAGAATGCTAGCACTCCACCCACTCTACCCCAGTGTGTCTCCATAAACAGTTAGCAAACCATGGAATAACAGGGGCAGAACTTCAAGTGCCCAACCAAAACAACAACAGCAGCAAAGTTCGACCTGTGTTCTAGTATCGTCCCTTAGTCCATCCCCCCATCCCGGTGCCCCTCATACAAACTGCTTTGCAGACAATATCACATTTGCTTTTGCGCCCCACCTAGTCAGCTATGCCCTCGCTACAGTACGCCATGCCTCTCATCTGGGTTGACTGGTGCCAGGCCCCCCTAGGGGAGCCCCCCGTTGCGCACCTGACAAATCACTACAGGATCCGCATCTAATCGCATCATGGTCTGCAAAAGTGCCTCCCACTGGGTTACTATGGGCGTCTTCCTGAGGCCTAGTGTTTCTTCCCTCAAGAGAGCCGTGCCCTCCACCTTAGCCCACACCAGGAGTGAACCCCGCCATGCCCGTGCGTGTGGTGAATCAGCCGCTTTCCAGCATTTAGTGAGCAGCCGCTTTGCCACCACTAACCCCAGGTCGATAAACCGAGAGGTGACTTTCATGGATGGAGTTCTGTGGAAGAGGTGTAACAGGTAGGCTGGCCATTCGAACGGGATATTGCGGCCTGTGCACACGTGGAGCACCTCTCTCACTGTCTGCCAGTACAAACACAATGCGGAACAGCTCCACAACATGTGGATTAGTCCGGCATCAAGCTCCGCACAGCGAGGGCAGCCTGCATCTGTACGATGGAAGTATCTATTGATGGATTCGAGTGTGAGGTACGCTCTATGTAAGATGAAGAATTGTATTTGGCGGAAACGCATGTTCCTAGGAATCTTCGTCGGGCCCTGTAGAAAACTGTCCCATTCCTTGTCAGCCATGGGCCGGGCCAAGTCCGCCTCCCACTTACGATGCAGCAGGGCCAGACTGATCGCCGCATGTGTGCGCAGGGAGGCCGCAAACCACCGAACCAGATGCCTCCCCGTCCCATTACATGGAGATATTGCATCGAAAGATGTTGTTCCGGTTCCTCCCTGAGATCTCCCCAATGGCTCCTGAGCGTCGCTATCAAAGACCGGTGACTAAGAAAGTGGCCGGGAGCCATTCCCGTCTCCTCCGCTAGGGAGGCGAACGAGAGGAGGGCACCCTCCCGGTAAAGATCCCCCAGCGTTTGTATGTCTACCGCGCTCCAGTCCACAAGTTCCGAAGCACTAAGCACCCCCTGCCCGCTAGGAGAACCCTCGAGCGGTATGGCCGGGGCGTAAGGAGACCGGGCCCGGGTGAGGTAGAGGCTACGGCGGTAGCATTTGTAGGCCACCACCACGAGGAGGGGCACAGGCATTGACACGTTTGCGGCCGGGTTGGGTAGCTTGATGATGTCAACTAAAGGGAGGGGGGGTGCAGCAGTTGCAGTATCATCACGCCCTCTGTCTGCCAACCACCGGGCTATCCATTGTAACTGCGCAGCCAGGTAATAATGCTCAAAGCACGGCATCACAAGTCCCCCCTGGTCGGTGGGGAGGTACAGCTTGGGCAACGCAACTCTGTGGCGTGCATTACCCCATATGAGTCCCGAAGTGACAGCGCAAGGGCTGCGAAGAAGGATGCCGGTATATAAATGGGTAGGTTGGCGAAGTAGTACAGGAGTCGGGGTAAGATCACCATTTTGATTAAGGCGACTCACCCCGTGACCGTGAGGGGGAGGGTACCCCAAAACCGCATCTGAGTCTTGAACGCTGCCACGGCCCTGCCCAGGTTGCCTTCCACGAGATCCGCCGGCTGACGATATATCTGGATACCCAGGTAATGGAAGGTATCCGGCCTCCATTGGACCTGCACGCCCTCAAGATGATAGTTTGGATCTTGAGTGTCGGCTCGAAACGCGTATAGGCAGGACTTAGCAGCATTCACCCGGAGGCCTGAGAGAGCAGCGAAGTCGAGTAGAATGCGCTCCAATTCGACCGGGATATGAGCCATATCTCTGACAAAGACCAGAAGGTCATCCGCATAAAGCGATACCTGATGCGTCGCGTCGCCCAGAGGGATGCCGTCAGTCAGCACCCTGCGGAGCATGGCGGCTAGGGGCTCTATTGCTAGCGCAAACAGGAGGGGTGAGAGCGGGCACCCCTGTCTGGTGCCTCGGCATATTGGGATGACGTCGGAGATGTACGGCCCGGTTCTCACCCTCACCGTGGGGTCCTTGTAAAGGAGGGCTGCCATCTGGAGGAACCCGAGGCCCAACCCGGAGTGCGACAATGCCGCCACCAGGTGTCCCCACTCCAGACAGTCAAAGGCCTTTTCAAGATCCAGAACCAGGCAGCCCGCCCTGGGCCATTGATGCACACTGTCAGTAGCCACCCGGAAAAACTGCGGCAAATTGAGGGAGGTGCTGCGCTTGGGCATGAAACCATTTTGGTCGCCGTGTACCAACACCGGCACCGTTGGCGCCAGACGCTTCGCCAGCACCTTCGCCAAGATTTTGTAGTCCGCATTGAGCAGAGCAAGGGGGCGGTATGACCCCAGATTGGTGAGATCCCGTCCGGGCTTGAGCAGAGATACCAGATAGGTCTCTCGCATGGAAGCGGGTAAGGTACGTTCTTCGAGGGCAGCAGAATAGAGAGCGTGTAGTTTGGGTACTAGTGACTCCCGATAGGTCTTGTAATACTCTGCTGGGAGCCCATCAGGTCCCGGCGCCCTCCCAGAGGCCAAGGAGGTGACCGCCTCTCCGATCTCTTCCACGGTGAGTGGGCGCTCGAGCGACTCCCGATGCTCACCTGGGACCGTGGGCAGACAGGCAGCTTCCAGGAACCGATCCAGGTCCTGCGACTGCCGGCATCCCGCCGAGCGGTAAAGGGCCGCGTAATGTTCCGTCAGCGCCTGGTGAATCTCCCACTGCGTGTACACGAGCGACCCATCGGGCCCGCGAATGGTATCTATCGGAGCATGAGCAGCCTCCTGTCTGAGCAGCCAGGCCAGCAATCGCCCCGCCCTGTCCGATGTGGCATGGATTTGGGCCGAGTGAGCCGCATAGTTGTGACAACGCAAGCACTCCAGTAGCTCAGCATGGCGCGCCCAAAGCCGTGCCAGCCGGGCCGAATCTCGACCTCCGCCCTCGCCATGTTGTTCGCACGAGAGTAGGCGAGATTCCAGGCTAGCGAGCGACAGTGCAAGCCGCTTGCGAATGTTCCACGTCGTGCCCAGACAATGCCCCCTGATAGTGGAATTATGGGCGTCCCACTCTATCAGTTCACTGCTCGTTATCCCCTCGTTCAGTTAAAAGAACTGCTCAATCATTTTGCCTAGGGATGCATGAAATTCTGCATCCTCCAGGGCAGCCGGTTAGAGGCACCACGTGGGGACTGGGGGGCAGCCGGTGTTCCATCTGAGACGCAGTCTGAGAGGGTTATGGTCAGAGTGGGTCCGACCCAGATATTCTGCCTGGTTTATCAGGGGGGTCAGAGAATGGATCCCACCACCCTGTCGAGACGCAGATGAAGGTCGTGCACCGCCGAGTAGTACGAGTAGATACGGTCATTGGGATGCAAGCTGCGCCACATATCGAATAATGCCCAGTGCGACATCCAGTCGATGAGGGTCCGCGCGTTCGAAACCGCCTGTGTGTTGCGGAGGTGCGGAAAGGACCTATTGAGGTGTGTGTCAAGGACTGAGTTGAAGTCCCCGCCCAGTAGCCAGGGAAGACCCGCATATGGTGCCAACACTATGGACAAGTGGGCAAGAAATGACAGCTGCTCGACGTTCGGGGCGTATAAGGAGCCTAATAATATGTGTTGGCCAATAAGCCTCCCGCGAGCTAAGGTGTATCGCCCTGCCGGGTCAACTACTGCATCAGTGCATGTAAACGGTGTGCCCGCCCTCACCCAGATCAATGTGCCTCGGGCGTGTGCGGAGTATGTGGTCCCGAAGAGTTGACCCCTCCAACGGGCACGCAGCCGGTCAGTTTCAGTCTGTGTCATGTGAGTCTCTTGGAGGAGGGCTATGGCTGCCTTATGTCTCTGCAGGTAAGAAAAAATGGAATAGCGACGCGCTGGAGTGTGCATACCCCGAATGTTCCATGTGATTATGTTGGTGGTGGCCATCTAAAGCAATTAAGGGCTGCATGGGCGATGGGGTCGGGGTCCAATCGGTCGGGGGGGGACAAAGGCTCTAGGTGTCATGCCGGTGTGGTGCAATAAAGAACAGAACAGAAGAACTTTTGTGTGCTGCCGAGCACACGTAGTGGAAATCAAGAACTGTGCAACTACTAGGCCAAATCCCCGAACGGGCATTTGTCCAAACTGCAAGCTAAACGCTTATTAAGTGACACTAAGCCAGGTAATGGCTAACGGGTGCGCGGTGTGGCTACAGCTGATGTAAACTGTGCCCCTGCTACATTACCCCTGCATTCGCTATAGGTGCCTTCTGTGATGCGGGTTTAACTGAGCATGTGCGTGTAGCCTGTGTCCATCTACACCGCCTGTCGCAGACCCCGCGTAGTGCATGACCCCCCCCCGATCAGGACTTCCCACCACCCCGCTCGCATGAGGTGACCTAGCAAACTTAACTGCGCCAACACACAGCACTGCACCACAGCATACATGGGAACCTGTAAGCAATCAGTCACCATGATACATTGTCCATCTCATGTTGACACACGTGCCAGCGGGTGCCGCCACCTCACTGCTCTTGGCTCACACGATCTGGTTGGCAGTCTGGGGTGTCACCAGCGGCATAAGTTTATCTTCTGAGAGCATGGTGGACGGGGAAGGCGATCTGCTGGTCTCGGGTTCGCTATGTCCGTGAACTTCCGCTTCGCCCTGGCTGCGAGTAGACCCAAGGGTTGCCACCGCCTCCAGGGCTCCCTGACGCTCCAACCGCATCCTCTCTGGACTGGGTGCCACAGTGGGGCCCGAGCCCGCATCCCTGTGGGACTCCCTCCATCGCCGCCGCCGCCGCCGTGGTCTCCTCTCCTATCAGCCATCAACTCCCGGGTCTGGGGGCCTCTGTCCTCCGCACTGCCCCGTCTCCTCCAGCCAGTCCCAGACATCCGACAGGGCATCGAAGAAACGAGTCCCCTCCTTAATGAGACGCGACGTGAACAGCAGGGAATATGGGATCTCCAGGTCACGCAGCTGGCTCTTCACCGCCAGATAGCTGCTCCTCCGCTTCTGCACTGTCGCAGTGTAGTCCGGAAAGAACATCACCTGCCCACTTCCCACTGTGATGGTGCCCAACTTCCTGGTCTCGCGAAGCACCACGTCCCTGTCTCGGTAATTGAGGAGTCTGAAAAGGAAGGGACGGGGCCAGGCCCCCGGCTTGGGCTTCCGCGCCGGGACCCAGTGTGCCCGCTCCACTACGAACTGCGGGGAGAGCACCCCCGGGGGGAGTAGGTCCCGGAGCCACCCCTCGACATACTGTTCCGGGTTCCGTCCCTCCTCGCCCTCTGATAGTCCCACCATTCGAACATTGTTGCGCTGGGAGCGACCTTCCGCATCCTCGGCACGATCCTCCAAGGCATGGACACGGTCAATCAGGTCTTGCAGGGCCATAGTATGATTGGTCACCACAGGCTGGACATCCTGGAGCGTCTGGCGTTGTTGGGCAACTGATTTCGCCAGCTTGCGGTGGTCCGCGTGGAGAAGGGTGAAGTCCACAGTAACTTTGTCAATCCGGGACTCCAAGGAGGCCCTTGTCTGCTCCAAGGTAGAGCCAATCCATTCCACTGCTGCTAGCACTGTGTCCATTTTTGCCGCAAGTGCCGCTGCCTGAGGCTCCACACCTCTATCGTGGCGTCCTGGCACGGGACCCAGGCCGTCCGCCTGTGACTGGCCATCATTCGACTTATTCCGCAGCCGGCCAATGACCAGCTGCTGTGCTGAAGGCATCTGCTGGCAGCCCCGGCACCAGACGGGCGACCCGAGCCCAGGCTCCTGTTCCACCGTAGTATGGGAGAGTTGACACCACGTTCCCTCCACTAGTGTGGGGAGGGGGGAGAGGGTGAGCATGGACCCTCCAGAGAGCGGCCTCGGCCACCGTCCAGGAGACACCTGCTTTCTGCTACTCCCAGGCTCCGGGGGCCACCAGGACCACCTTGCGCCGTCCCCACGATGCACCAGGATCCCCCGCCGGGCACCTCTCCCCTACCTTTATGTCTATGTCCCGCGCCGATCAGTTCTGGTGATTGTCCGCCGCCGCTGCCTACAGCCGCCGCTCCTGGGCCACCACCAACTGAGGGACACCCCCCCGCCGTTACAGGCTTGGTACAGACAGCAACATGGCCCAGGCGGCACTCCAGTCCCAACTATGTCAGGGCCCTCCACACAGTTTTCGCCAGTGGGGATGCTCCCTACGCAAAGAGCCCCCAATGGCCCGCCGCTGCCAGCACCCGCAGCCTGGTCCGCGTCTCTGCTGCCTTCTCAGCCCCACGCTGGATGCGAACGGCCTCAGGCACCACCGCTATGCGCCGGCACCTCCGGGGTACACTGCAGGCCCAGATGCTCTCCTCATCACAGCACCAGGATGGCCCCCCCTCCTCCGCAGCCGCTCACCCCACTGTTTGTGCCCTGTCCATCCGCTGTCCGCTGACCAGGCATCAGGCTGCAGGCCCCTCATGTCCCAGGACCCCGCTTCACTGCTGCGGGTATTAGGGCAGTCCACTGCACCACAGTCTTCCTCACTGACCTCCGCAGGGCCCGCCGCTCCACTGCAGCACACAGAGAGGCCCGTCTCACTCCCCGGGCCGCCCCGCTGCACCCCTCGGCCTCGCCAGTGAACTTAGATCGGGCCTTTGTAGCTCATCCAGGCGGCCCGTCAGGCAATCAGCCAGTTCCCATGCAGAGGCGCTCCTGGCGGGCCTACAGGAATATCAGACGGCACCCCAGGGATCTCTCAGCAGGTCCGCTCCACAATAGCGCCGCAAATGTACACGCTCTGCAACGCCGCCAGCAGGCTGCGACCGCTCCTGTGTCTTCCCCGCACTCACCGCTCTGCTGATCTCACCTCACGGACCATAGCGTCTCTGACAGGTCACAGACGGGCAATCCTGCCTTACACTGCTTCTGCTGGTACCGGCCACCATGCAGGAGAAGCCAGTTGCCGTCCCGCCTCTGCCACGGAGATCTTGACCAGCGCGGCCTAGTCACCTCATGGCAAGCCACGGGCTGGAGTGCCCACTGCAGCCAGTCGCGGCTCACCACCCGCTCCGCCTCCCTCACCGGCTCCAGCGCTGCATAACTGGGGCAGCAGGCGGTCGTTTTCTTCGAGCTTCGCTGTGGGGTGGCAGACAGCCTAGGTTTCACGGCTGGCGGTGTCTAACGTCGTTGGTTAACCCAGTTGGCAGGATAATTGTCAGGATAATGGCACTGGGCGGCAGGAGCTTCACCTATTTGCGACCATCTTGTAAGTGCGCCACCTAGCGCCCCCTACTGGGGTGAATGTATGACATTGTTCTGCATTCTGTCCATCAACTGTTGTCTTTGCATTTGTCACCCCGAGTGGGACGGGTATGCCCAGACGTGGGTCCCGTGCTCTTCATGCTGCTGAAATCAAGCTATCCTAGCTGAAGAGGGGTGAAACCCCGAAACCGGTCCTAGGATGCTTGTTTCCAGTCCAGGGAGGACCTGGCTTGGCAGTTCAGGCTGGACTGTTCCCATGAGGCACAGGCTCAAGACTGATTTGCATATGGCTGGGTTCAAACTGGAATGGCATGGTGAGCAAAAAAACGATGGATTTAGGCCCAGATCTCTGTACTGGGGTGAATGTATGACATTGTTCTGCATTCTGTCCGTCAACTGTTGTTTTTGCATTTGTCACCCCGTGTGGGGCGGGTATGCCCAGACGTGGGTCTCGTGCTCTCCATGCCACTGGAATCAAGTTATCCTGGCTGAAGAGGGGTGAAACCCTGACACCAGTTCTAGGATGCTTGTTTCTAGTCCAGCGAGGACCTTGCTTGTCAGTTTGGGCTGGACTGTTCGCATGTGTCACAGGGTCAAGACTGATTTGCATATGGCTGTGTTCAAACTGGAATGGCATGGTGAGCAAAAAAATCTGGATTTAGGCCCAGATCTCTGTACTGGGGTGAATGTATGACATTGTTTTGCATTCTGTCCATCAACTGTTGTTTTTGCATTTGTGGTTGATATAGACAGCAGGACGGTGGCCATGGAAGTCGGAATCCGCAAAGGAATGTGTAACAACTCCCCTACTGAATCAACTAACCCTGAAAATGTATGGCGCTGGAGCATCGGACCTATACCCGGCCATCGCTGGTGCTGAGAGCTGTGGGGGCTAAGCTGCGACGAGTAGAAGGGCCTCTGCGGTGTGCACGAAGCCCAGGGCGAGGGCCAGGGTAGAGCCGCCTCAGGTGCAGATCTTAGTGTTAGTAGCAAATATTCAAACGAGAACTTTGAAGGCCGAAGTGGAAAAGGGTTCCATGTGAACAGCAGTTGAATATGGGTCAATCGGTCCTAAGAGATGGGTGAGCACTGTTCTGAAGGGACAGGCAATGGCATCCGTTGCCCTCGGCTGATTGAAAGGGAGTTGGGTTCAGATCCCCGAACCCGGAGTGGTGGAGACAGGTTTTCTCGTGGTGTCCAGTACGGTAGCGCAAACAATCCTGGAGAAGCCAGCGGGAGCCCCGGGAAGAGTTCTCTTTTCTGGGTGAAAGGCAGAGCGCCCTTGAATGTGTTCGTCCCGAGAGAGGGACCCGAGCCTTGGAAAGTGTTGCAGTCCTGGCAGCGTCCAGTAAGCTCTTGCTGGTCCTTGAAAATCTGGGGGAGATGGTGTAAATCTCGCACCGGGCTGTAACCATATCTGCAACAGTTCTCCAAGGTGAACAGCCTCTGGCATGTTGAAACAATGCAGGTATGGGTAGTCGGCAAGTCAGATCCGCAACTTTGGAACAAGGATTGGCTCTAAGGACTGAGTTTGTCAGGCTGGGGCGCAAAGCTGGGCTGGGCACAAGCCGTGGCTGGACGAGGCGCCGCCCTCCGGGGTAGCGGCGATTCTGGACATGAGTCAGGTCCTTCCTATGGATCACCCCAGGTGCGGTGGTGGCCTCTCCCTGGACCCCCTCCTAGGGGGTGCAGGGCTGGCGTTCTGCCTCGGCCTGCACATAGCAGCTGACTTAGAACTGGTGCGGATCAGGGGAATCTGACTGTTAATTAAAAGAAAGCATTGCGAAGGCCCGAGGCGGGTGATTTCTGCCCAGTGCTCTGAATGTCAAAGTGAAGAAATTCAATGAAGCACGGGTTAATGGTGGGAGTAATATGACTCTCTTATTATGGAGGCGAGCGTGATAGTGAGAAATGGCAAAGCAAACTAACACAATTCCAGATGGGGTAGTTCCTGGAGATTAGAAACCCTGTTAAGATGGCGTAAGGAGGTGCTGTCTTTTCTGGAAATCATTAACCTCCTCACCGAATTTGACAACCCAGAACCCGCTTCAAACAATGCAACAAGCAACATCGATTCGGGTCATGATATAGCACCTAGTTCACCCTCCATAGCAGACAAAGACACAACAGTGGACCTCAGCAAAACCATCAAGTTTGTGGCCTCCTCAGCCAAGAATTACATTGTTTTAACCAACTTTGAAAATGTACCTGATGTGTATGAGGTCAGCAAAGAATTGAATACAAAGAGAAGTGATTACACAAAGAAAGTCACATATTGGAAATATCCAAAAGAAAAATTTAAATGTGACTTGTGTGGAGACATATTGGGAACTTTTACAGACCTAAGAAAACATGTCCCTAACAAGCATAAAGGCTTTTATCTCAAAACGCATTGCTCAAAATGTGACAAAGAAGCCGAATACCACAATATTGCATGCCAGTTTGCCAAATGTAAAGGAAGACCTCAAAAAGAAGAGCTGCAATTCCTGTGCAGCTTCTGTGACCTCAGATTTGGAACAAAGATTGGAGTTTCACAACATGCTTGGCATGCACATCCAAGAGCCCAAAATGAGGCTAGACTAGCAGCTCTAGCAAGCAGCAAACCTTCAAAATTATGGTCACAGGAAGAAATACTGCTATTAGCAGAATTGGAAAAAGTGTATGAGAACAAGAGAAATATTAATGCGCTGATGGTTCCGCATTTTGACAATAAAAACATAAAACAAATTGCAGAAAAAAGAAGAGATAGAAGAGATAAGAGTAAAAAATCGGCAAAAGATGTACTGCAAGCATCAATTGTCTCTGAGAATGACTTTTGCGATGAACCAGAGGTTACAGTGGAAGTAACAACAGAAAAACGCAGAGAGTTTATCAATCGAAAACGTGCGCAAAAGATCAAAAACTTTGATGAGCTGGAGGATAGACATAGAATCACAGAAGTGGAGAAGTACACCAAAAACATAGAGCAACGCGATGCTGCTATGGATCTCATGGATGAGATAGTGACTTATATCTCAGAAAACACCACTGATATAAGTCGTGTACCATCAAATCGTAGAGAACCAGCAAGCAAACTCAATACTGAGCCTCAATTATGAGCCTATGAATTCTGCTCCAGATGAGCACCAGAATGCCTCAGTAGAAAGAAAAAAAGATACCAAAGAAAGACAAGAAAAACGGAAGGCTCAATCAGACAGACAAGAACAATTATGTAAAAGCAAAGAGCAGTTACAAAGAATACCAGGCAATGTTTAAAAAAGACAGCAAGAAAATTGTCAGGATAATCACTGATGGGCAGAAGATACCACTTGTCAAATCAGTTCTGATGAAATTTTCCAATACTACAAAGGCATGATTGAAAAAGAAAACAAGAAAAACCCTAAATTCATACCAATTGACCGGATACCGGATGAATGAGAAATTAGAAATTTGTGTAGAGAATTACACTGCTTGAAATAACTAATGCCTTCGATGACTCAGATTTAAAGAAAGCAGTAGGGCCTGATCAGATAGGCCTGAATGACTTGAATAACGTGCATAACAAGCAACCAAGACTGCTGCCCAGAATCTTGTTGTCTTGGTTATTGATGAGAAGAGTACCAGAAATTATTAAAAAGATCCGGTCGATATTGATACCTAACAGTTTACCGATTAGCGAACTTAAAAAAATTACCATCGGTAGTGCATTCATGAAGTTATTCACAAAAATACTAACTAAACGACTCTCAGTTTTTGTTGAATTGAATATGAGACAAAAAGGCTTCATGAAGGTGAGAGGTTGTCTCGAAAATCTGACTCCTCGGCAAAAAATCATAAAAGGGGCACGAAAGAACAGTAACTCATTAGCAGTAGTGTTCATAGATATCTCCAAAGCCTTTGACTCTGTCAGCCATGGTGATATTTTACAGAGTCTTGAAAGGCACAGAGTTCCATCATACATCAGAGACATAATAAAAGACGTATACACTGACTCAACAACATTTTTCAAGGGAAAGAACAATGAAGCAACTCCTGAAATAACAATGAAATCTGGGGTTAAACAAGGTAACTCTTTATCCTCACTGCTATTTAACATCGCCATGGATCCTCTGTTCTGTGATCTTCAGAAAGTTGACAAGGGCTTCACATTAGGATCTGACGGTCTCATTGAGCAAATCACTGCTCTAGCTTTTGGTGATGACATCGCAGTATTCAGCAACACCTGGGAAGGAATGAGTATAAATCTGAAGATCATTGAAAAATTCAGTAAAACAACAGGATTAAAACTTAATGTGAAAAAGAAACATGGATTTTATATTAATCCCCATAAAGATAAAATCCTGATTTACAACTGTAAACCATGGCACTTTGAAAAATAAAACATTGAGAACATTCATCCAGGAGAAAGGGAGAGATATCTCAGATTGAACTTTGATCCACACACTGGCCATACAAGCAACAGCAAAATTAATGAGGTTCTTGTTAATTGGGCTCAAAAACATGATAATCTACCACTTAAGCCCACACAGAAAATAGAAACCTTGTGTCAGTACTTGATCCCTAAACTGCCATTTAAATTCGAAATGACAGGAACAGAAGCTAAAACTTTACACATGCATCAAACAGTAAAAAAGTATGTCAAACATTTCCTACACCTACCTGCGTACACATGTGATGCTCTCCTATATTCGAAAAGGTCCTTTGGGGGCATCCGTATACCAAAACTATGCACAACAATTCATCTAAACAAAGTCAATAGTTTATTGTATCTCAGGATAGCTCCAGATCTGTACATAGCTCATTCATTCATGTATGCAAGAGAAGTAATCAATGAAAAAATTGATAACATCATCAAAACACCGAAACTCAACATTTTAGACAGTAGGTTTCTGAGTAATGATTTGAATTTGTTAGCAACATATTATTGAAGAAAATAAGAATTTGAGAGATGGGCAAATGGGCAAATCTTCCTGTCCAAGGTGATGATATAAAATACTTAGCAAATTATCCAACCTCAAATTTCTGGATCAGCAAGAATAACAAAATTAAAGAAAATCAGTACATAGCTGCGCTGATGTAGAGAGCAAATGTCTTGTATACTAGAGAAACCATCACTAGGGGAAGAAATCGTACATTTGCTACATGTAGGTACTGCAAAGATGTTTGCGAAACAATTTCACATATTTCAGGTGCATGCCCCAAAACTAAGTACATAAGGATAAAAAGACATAACAAAATTTCGGAATTGATCATTTATAGAGCAAAAAGGTGTGGATGGATGGCATATAGGTAACCTCATGTTAAGAATAATGAAGGTGAACTGCGAAAACCAGATGTAGTGTTTACCATAGGTGGTACAGCTGCAGTGATTGATGTTTCAATTCCTTATGAAAACACAGAATTCCCTTGAATTAGCGTTTGAGAGGAAAGCTAAATACTATCAGAATCTGTCACAGCAAATCAAAGATCTCACCAAATGTAACACTGTAAAATATCATGGCTTTATTTTTGGATGTTGTGGTAATTGGCCTCAATGTAATGATCTAGGTCTGCAAATGTCATTTCCATTCAAGAAAAATGTTTGCCTGACTACTTTAATGGACACTCTTACAATGTGCCAAGTATTCATGGACAATTGAATGTCAGGCTAAACGCTGAGATGTACACTGTCTTACAGCACACATGTCATTCTTATAAAACATATTCTTTTAAAATGTTGATTCATTAATATTTAAATGTGTTTTAACAGTTACATAATAGTTTATAGTTGACACAAGAATGAGTATAGATGTGAATTTTATAGATGTGAATTTTCTCGAATTTTTATAGATTTGCATTTTCTAGTTAGATTTGCAATTTATAGATGTGTATTTTTATAGATGTGTGCTTATAACAATTTAGATACAGATGTGTGCATCATGATTATTGAAATGTTTTGAATGACGAATTGGTCTCAAATAATTACATACACATAATCGCTACATATCGCATATTGATTATTGATGTCCTGATAATCATACTTTAATTTCTCAGTACTGTTCATAGACAATTTTAAATTGTTGGAATAGTACTGCAGGGTGTACTATCTCTGGCCTATACCTGATCCCAGTTCCAGTGAGAACAGCGTTCAGTGTGGCTGTACTCCAGAGCGAACAAATGTTGTATTGTTGGAAGCAAAACCGATTTGACGCTGATAGGCAGCATAGTAACCCAGAATGAGGCACCACGTGGTGGTACAGAAATAGCCAAATGCCTCCTCATCTAATTAGTGACATGCATGAATGGATGAACGAGATTCACACTGTCCCTACCTACTATCTAGCGAGACCACAGCCAAGGGAACGGGCTTGGCAGAATCAGCAGGAAAAGAAGGCACTTTTGAGCTTGACTCTAGTCTGGCACTGTGAAGAGACATGAGAGGTGTAGGATAAGTGTGAGGCCCTTAGGCCCCCGGTGAAATACCACTACTCTTGTTGTTTTTTCACTTTTCCAGTGAGGCGGGGGGCAAGCCCCATGGGGCTCTCGCTTCTGACTTCAAGCACTCAGTGGGCGCAACACGCTCTGGGGACAGTGGCAGGTGGGGAGTTTGACTGGGGGGTACACCTGTCAAATGATACCGCAGGTGTCCTAAGGTGAGGTCAGGGAGGACAGAAACCTCCTGCGGAGCAGAAGGGCAAAAGCTTGCTTGATCTCAATTTTCCGTTTGAATACAGACCGTGAAAGTGGGGCCCGCCGATCCTTCGGACTTTTTCGGCTTCAAGCAGGAGGTGTCAGAAAAGTTACCACCGGGATAACTGGCTTTTGGCAGCCAAGCATTCATAGCGATGTCGCATTTTCATCCTTCGATGTCGGCCCTTCCTATCATTGCGAAACAGAATTCACCAATCGTTGGATTGTTCACCCACTAATAGGGAACGTGAGCTGGGATTGGACCGTCATGAGACAGGTTAGTTTTACCCTACTGATGATGTGTTGCTGCAATAGTAATCCTGCTCAGTACAAGAGGAACCGCAGATTTAGACTTTTGGTGTATGTGCTTGGCTGAGCAGCCAATTGGGTGGAGCTACTATCTAGGGATTAGCACTGAACGCATCTAAGTCAGAATCCCCCTTAAACAGTAATGATACCGCAGTGCCGTGGAGCCTCGGATGGCCCGGGATAGCCGGCCTCTTTCGGGGGGTCGGTGCATAGAGCCACTTGCTTAGGGACTGGAGCGCGGTCGGAAGGGGGCTGCCTCCATCGCCCTCATGTTTGGGGGGCACCCTGTGCTAATTCATAGATGACCAGATTCAGAGCAACTACCTCACTGCGATCAATTGAAAGACATCTTGTGAGCCAAGCTTTTGTCTCTCCATCTGTGGGGTCCCGCGGATGACCTCTTCCACCACACCTGGGGGTGGGTCCCACTTCCGCCGGGCCAGCGGGATGGACACAGAGGGGGTAACGCGTGCTCACGGGAGGCCACCTCTACCACGTGCTCTCCGGCACGGGGGCCTCCCCCTCCCGTCCCTGCCACACCGGGGTGCAGGCAACGGTCAATCATCCCTTGCGGATCAGCAGGGTGACCAGATGGCCTGGGCCGGCTGGGCCCCCCTTCCCACTGCTCCCACGCAAGTTGAGCGGGGAGGCGAGCAGCCCCGTTGAAGGAGCATCCCTGAACAGCAGCCTCAGAGGTCCTGACTTCCCTCGCCATCGTCAGACTGCAAGGGCGACTGGGTCCAGTCATCCCAGGCTATCTGGGCGCTGGGTTATCCCAGGCCATCTGGTCACCTGGCTGGGTGACCAGATGGCCCTTTGGGCCGGGTGACCAGATGGCCCTGCAGGCTGGGTGACTAGATGGCTGGCCCACTGGCCTGCCGGCCGTCCGGCCAGGCTAACTCCATATTGGATTAACCCTCCTTGGTTCCTGCCCCCAGGGGGTCCGGCAAGGTGGAAGGCGCACCCGCCGGAGTCAGCACCATGAGCCCAGGGTCCAGGGGTGAGGGAGCAGGAGGCCCTGGAGAGCTCAGAGAAGCCCTCAGCAGAGGACACCTGGGCCCGGTCTGAGATGGCAGCGACTTGTGGATGTCCCGTGCCGCCCAGGAGGTGTGGTCGGCAGGCAATGCACAGGGCTTCCCCTCCTCGTGTGGGCAAGCAAGGCCTGGCAGATGGGAAGCGGCAGGCCCATGAATCAGCCCTCTTCTCCGGCTGGGAGGGAGGCCCTTGGGTCAGAGCTCCGACAGGGCCCGGTCTCCAGTGCGGGCAGGGGGAATTGAGCTCCACGGGCAAGGCGAGATTGGGCTGCTTGGCTGGAAACACAACAGGCGTGGACCCCGGTGAGTGTTACCGAGCCTTGGAGGAGAGAGGACAAGGCGGGGTGGGGACAGGGAGTCAGCAGGCCTGGGTCTGCCAGACCACCGGGATAGGGGATGCTGCCCCAGTGTAGCCAGGTCCTGGGCCTGGGTCCCGGCAGGCACTGGGGTGAGCCCACCTGGCCCGTGCAGGTTCACCGTGCTTGGCTGGGGTCAGCAGCAGGAACAGGGCCCTAGGCCCTGCAGGCCCGCAGGAGCCCCCTGTCCTGCAAGCCAGCAGAGGGTCGGGGTGCTGGGGACGTGGATCCATCAGTCCAGGGAGGCTCTCCCATGCTTGGACTAGGGTTCAGAAGCTGGAACTGAGACCGGGTCCTGGGCTTGAACTCTGTCCGGTGGGTCTGAGGTGCTGGAGCCCCCCGTACTGCAAGCCAGCCGAGGGTCTGGTTGCTTGGGACAGGGGGGTCCATTGGGGCCTGGGGAGGCTCTCCACATGCCTGGCCTAGGGTTCGGAAGCTAGGACTGGGACTGGGCCAGGGGCTTGAGCTCCGTCCAGCGGGTCCTGGGGTGTGGGAGCCCCCTGTCCTGCAAGCCAGCCGAGGGTCCAGGAGCTGGGGACAGGGCGTCCATTGGGGCCCCAGGGAGGCTCTCCCCGGGCCTAGTCGAGGGTTCGGAAGCTGGAAATGTGGCTGGGACCAGGACCGGGCCGGGGGCTTGAGCTCCGTCCGGCGGGCCCTGAGTGGCTGGAGCCCCTGGGGTCTGTCTCTGATCTTGCTGCTCTGCTGAAGGCCCAGGATGGTGTTCCGTCGGGCCTGGGGAGCCTCCCCTAGCTTGGCTCGGCTCAGGAGCTCGGAATGGGGCCCCCCTGAAGGCCCTGGGGAAGGTACCCTCCACACCCCAGGCTCCGTCCTTGGGCCTGTCATGTGGCAGGGCATCTGGGATGGGTTCCCGTGGGGCCAGTGAGACCTCCTGGGTCTGGGACCTCTGACGGGGTCCAGGAGCCCGACCAGGACCCTTGCTCCCCCCATGGGATTGGTCTCCAGGCCTGCTGCTCCACCGAAGGCCTGGGATAGGGTTCCATCGGGCCCGTGGAGCCTTCCTGGCTTGGCTGGGCTCAGGAGCTCTGAACGGGGCCCCTGAGGAGGGCGCCCTCCCCGCCCTGGGCTCCGTCCTTGGACCTGCCTCATGACAGAGTGCCTGGGATAGGATCCAGCGGGGCCGGTGATTCCTCCTGGGCCCGGGAACTCCGACGCAGTTCAGGGGCCTCGCTGGGCCCCCTGCTCAGATGCTCCCACCCTGGCGTCCATCTCCAGGTCTCCCCCTCTGCTGAAGGCCCAGAACAGGGTTTTGTCAGGCCCAGGGAGCCTCCACCGCTATTTGGCTGGTCTCAGAAACTCTGATAGGGGCCCCTGAGGGCCCTGGGGAGGGTGCCTTCCCCGCCCTGGGCTCCATCCTCAGGCCTGCTGCATGGGATTCCAGGGGCCCCAGCAGGGCCACAGGGAGGTGACACCCACCTCCCTGGGATCCGTCCCCTGGCCTGCTGAGGGCCCGGGGTAGGGTTCTGTCGGTCCCAGGCAGGCCTCCCCCGCTGCGCCTGCTTGCCAACGTTTCCATGGACCCCGGAACGGAGGGCCATCGGAGGCCCCCTTGCAGCCCCATGACGGAGGCCCAGCTGGGGCTCCGGGCGCCCACGCAGCGGGCCCGCTTGCCCTTTCGTAAGAGCACAGAATGACCAGATGGCCGATCTTTCGAGTCTGGCCATCTGGTCATGCCTTTTCCCTCAGCCATCTGGTCATGCGCAATGCTTTCCAATGGGGCGACCAGATGGAGGTCGGGCGCGTTCATGGATTACAAGAAAGGAGGGTAGTTTTTCTTGCGGATTACTAGGGAGAGGGCACCTCGGACCTCCGTGAGGTCTGGCAATTCCGAGCCAGGGGAAGGCAGGGCCCAGGTCCACCCGCCCTGTCCCCCAGTGGCCTGGGTCCTTACCTGCCTCCCAACCCTTCTCGACGGGCCTTTCCTTTGAGCCTGCCTGCCCTGGGAGTGGGCAGGGACGGTAATCCGGCAACCCCTCGCGCAGGTCGGCCTGCCTGGGGAAGCCCCGGTTGTCTCGGTGCACTCCGATTGATTGGGCATGCTCGGTCCATTTAGGGATGGACTGCTTGGCCAGCCATGGCTGTTGTTTCAAACAAAGAGTTTAGGCCCTGCATGGACCATCCGACTCGAGGGCCTACTGCCTGGCAGGAGGCTCCTCCGCCCTACCCAGTAGAGCGAAGGCCGAGCAGCCCCGGTAGCTGACACCCCCCCCAAGTGGTCTGACCCGACCGGAAGGGGTCGGGTAGCACCAGGCCCCGTGCACCACGCCGTCACCCCTCTCCACCCAGCGCATCTGTAGCAGCTCAGAATGACCGTTTCGAGGGGTACCATCGCCACCAGGCTTTGGCACCCCTGCGTCTCGCTCTTGCTGTGCCTCAGCCTGCCTCCCCATTTCAGGGGAGACGTCTTGGCCCGCCAGTGCCCGTCCGACCGCACCTCTCCACCCTTCCAGGGAGCCCTCTCACCCGGCAAGCGGGCTCCTTCCCTTAGCAGGCTCCCGAAAGGGAGGGGTGTGAACGTTGGCGGTTGGGGAGACGTGCACGCGACTCCCAAACCCCACCCTGTCAGCAGGTGCGGCTACCTGGTTGATCTTGCCGGTAGCATATGCTTGTCTCAAAGATTAAGCCATGCACATGTAAGTACACACGGCAGGTACAGTGAAACTGCAAATGGCTCATTAAATCAGCTATTGTTCCTTTGATCGCTCCATCTGTTAATTGGATAACTGTGGTAATTCTAGAGCTAATGCAAGCCGATGAGCACTGACCTCCTGGTATACAAGCATTCATCAGGCCAAGACCAATCTGGGCTCACCCGGTCGCTTTGGTGACTCTAGATAACCTTGGGACGATACATTTGGATGTCTGCCCTATCAACTTTCGATGGTACTTTCTGTGCCTACCATGGTGACCACGGGTAACGGGGAATCTGAAATTTCAGGGAAAATCCACCAAGTGCTGTTACCAGGCATTAAACCCAAGTGAGTGTTGTTTACTTCTCTTCCAGGACATCTTCTCTGTCTAACCTGTAATAACACTGTAGAATATTTCCGATTGATAATGAAGCTTTGAAAATGTTTGCTAAAACCAATGCGTTGTCGAATAAAATAGTTAACACAAAAAATACAGTAAATGATTGTGATATATTGCCTCTTTTAAAATAATTTTCTCATTTTCCATCTTTATCCTGTATCTCCTTCACCAGAGTTGGAAGAGTTCTCCCTATAACAGTGCTATACTCTACACCACCTTTCTAATACTTCATATTGGTCAAAGCAAGCCAATCCAATTAGAATATCTACAGGTGCCAGTTGGGTGCATGCTCCGTCATCCAGGACATGAAAAAAGTGGAAGGGGTGAAAAGGCATGCTGTTTGATATGAAACATGACTTATTTTAGTGGCGCCATCATTAAGCTATCAATCTCGAGGTTGCCTGGTTGGCAGCTCATTTTTTCCTATAGACCACTAACACATATAGGGGTTTCCAATGAGTACCACCACTTTAAGAACACATAGGCTTACACTTACATGTCCACACCTTTAATATAATACACCCTGCCTCCTGGGGTGAGGAGGTCTTCCTTAAAAACATTAAAGGCAGTGTAGGTGACTGTACAACACATGGTGAGAGTACAGTCAAGTTCAAGCAGTTTGCAATGCTCCTGCAGTCTGCAATGGCAGGCCTATTGTCAGCAGGTTGCATGGGTCGCCCAGGGTGCCTTAAACCCTACTGCAGCCCTGGGGACCCCTTTATCACCAATGCCCTGAGTATCCCTGGAACCATATACTATGGATGTATAAGTGGTAAAGCATTTGCTGATTGGGATTATCAAGTCAAACATAACCTTTTTAGGGGAGAGCACAGGAACTGGGGTCTGGAAAGCAGATGCCAGTGCACTATTAGAGTCATAACCATCAGCATTTTGGAGCAAATAGTGGGTGGTGACCATACAAAAAGGGTTACTTTCCTACATGCATCCATTAGGAATGATGTCTAACTAATGGAAACAAAATGACATCTCATGTAAAGCCACTCATTTCAACTACCCAAGGTAGATTTCTATGTTTAATTTGCTGGAATATTTCAGACATAGCTTCCAAATTATCTATCAAATAGTGTTTAACAACATATGATATTATCATGTTTACAGGAAACCTGGACCACCAGGGATATCATATGGAATGGATAGTTCTGTTTCTGTGTGTCAGCAAATTCATCTGCAGCAGTAAGGAGGGGGGAATTGTAACTATTTTCTGTGTTGCCTTAGATATAAAGAGTGTGTAAATTTCAATTCTGCATCCTGGGACCCATATGCTTCGTATTTTTCATTCCATTCAGATACATTTCCATTTAGTTTACTTCTACAGTGCTGTAAACCCACAAGAAAAGACCTGCAATATTGACATCTTATTCTCTGTTATAGAGATATTGACGGTTAGGTCGTTTCAATTCTGAAAAGTTTTAACGTAATTATAGGAGGGCAACTTTATGCAAAGATAGGAGTTAGTCCCACTATCTATGATCCATACGAACCAGGGGTGGTTGTGCCACATCAGTCTTAAACAGATAAAAGGGTGTTTAATCTCCTTAAACATCTATTAATCTTTGACCTGTGTAACTATGTTGAAATTCTGGGGGAAGTTGATAAGTTGCTACTTTTACTGGTTGGGGGCAAGGAACTAATATAATTTATATATTAAACTCTATGTCTATGCTTATGTATGTTCAATCTGGGGGAACCAAGGCTAGCAGATATAGCAATCACAATACTAATGGTCTATTTATAAATATACCTCCAAACTGCACCGGAATGTCTGAGAAGGGTATGACCAGTCTTGAACAGAAAGATATTAGGCTGAGGCTTAAATGGCAAGAAGTTCATTTTAACTTTTTGCTTTGTACAGTTGTTAAAGCCACTTTAACACTGATTATGGAGTGCTTCTTTGTTGAAAAATCCACTTAGGGCCCGATTATGACTTTTTGTGCAGAGGGAGTGGGCGGTAAGGCACCACAGTGCTCCCGCTGTGCCAAAGCCATGGTCTTGCCGCCTGCCAGATTAGAAGTTTCCTCCTGTCTGGTGGACTTTTGTTGGTGCTCTCGTACGGTGCCTCAAAAAATGGGCACCCCAATGAAAACACCAAAAACAGTTCCTGCACAGCATGGACTGTAAAGTCCATGCCATACAGGAACTGGTTTGCCTGCACACAGGGCATCCACATGGCGTGAAGCACCAGGGTGCCCTGTATGACTCCCTTTATTTTCTTTGCGCCACGGTTTTCATAGCGGTGGAACCACCATGAAAAAACGTGATGGAGAGTAAATCCATGATATGCTTGGTGGAACCACGGAAGCCCTGCCAAGCATATTGCAGCCCCAGGACCGCAGCGCCACTGCCAGGGAACGGAGGTTCCCCAGCAGCGGTCCCATGGAAGTCCGACCGCCCAAGTCATAATAGGGCAGTCAGACCACCGGTGCAGTGGTGGCTAGACTGCCACCACCATGCCACAACAAGTCAAGGACATTCAGACTCGTAATTAGGCCCTCAATGTTTTAACTGTTTATGCCTTTGTTACTTTAGGACAGCGTATCAAAAAAACTATTTAGAGTCATTGGAATTACATCACATTTCCTCATCTTAGCTGGTTAAATCAGGAATGCAGGCAGGCAAATAGACAGTTAAGGCCAGCATTAAATAAAACGCCCAGAGTAAGGGATGTTATTGCTTACTGTAAGTCTAAATTCAAATTAGCATTAAAGAAAAGGAAAACAGATTTGCGGGAGAAAACCTGGGATAAGTTATCAGTGCCAGTGTGCTCAAACAACCTCACCACTGGCTTAATTGATGGTCTTGAGATATAACACGTTGTAAGGCCATTTACCACCTGGGTCAGGTAAGGAAGTATCTATCCCTGAAGCAACCTCCCTCTTTATTATTTGGGTATTAGGTTAGATATTAAAGAGGTTGTGATCACCATTAATCAAAGTCCCTCAAATAGAGTTCCTGGTCCGATATGGTCCCAGTGGATATTTATAGGCCAATATTGGTTGTTGGTCACCAGGGATAAACTAAGGACCTAAAATCTCCTGTAACTTTGCATTTACCATAACAGCCAACAGCAGTTACTGTGCCTACCAATCAATCAATCAATCAATCAATCAGGGGTTTCTATAGCGCACAACTTACCCATGAGGGTCTCAAGGCACTCGGGGGGCAGCTACGGATCAGTCGAAGAGCCAGGTCTTGAGGTCCTTCCTGAAGGTGTGCAGGGTAGGCAAGCGTCTGATGTTCACGGGGAGCTCATTCCATTTATTGGCTGCAATGTAGGAGAAATCTCTCCCACCCGTCCTGTTTCTGCAGATGAGGGGGACCTCTGTCAGTACGAGGTCAGCGGAGCGGAGGTTCCTTTTGGGTATGTGGAAGGATACTCTCTCGTTGAGGTATTTGGGTCCGATGTTGTAGAAGGATTTGTAGGCGTGGGTGAGAAGTTTGAAGGTGACCCTTTTCTCGACGGGGAGCCAGTGGAGGTCTTGGGTCATGTGTTCGTCACACGGTGTTCCAAGGACGAGTCTGGCGGCGGTGTTCTGGATGGTCTGGAGTCTGTGCAGTAGGGTCTTGTTGATTCCTGCATAAAGGGCGTTGCCGTAGCCCAGTCTGCTGGTTATGAGTGCATGTGTGATGGTCTTTCTGCAGTCGGGGGATCCACTTGAAGGTTTTGTGGAGGATGCGCAGGCAGTTGAAGCTGGTGGAGGAGACGGTGTTGATCTGGCAGTTCATGGAGAGGGAAGAGTCGAGGATGATGCCGAGGTTGCATGTGTGGTCAGTGGGAGTGGGTGGGTTTCCGAGGGCAGAGGGCCACCAGGTGTTGTTCCAGGTGGAGTTGCAGGATCTGAGGATGAGGACCTTGGTCTTCTCTGAGTTTAGCTTCAGGCAGCTGTTTTTCATCCAGGCTGCCACGTTCTTCATTCCTTCCTGGAAGCAAAGTCTGGTGTCTTTGGGATTCTTCGTGAGTGAGAGAATGAGCTGGGTGTCATTGGCGTAGGATACAATGCTGAGCCCATGCTGTCTGACGATGGCAGCGAGGGGGGCCGTGTAGATGTTGAAGAGCGTGGGGCTGAGTGAAGAGCCTTGGGGTACTCCGCAGTTGATATCGGTGGGTTTGGAGAGGAAGGGCGGGAGTCTGATCCTCTGGGTTCTGCCTGAGAGAAAGGATCGGATCCAGTTGAGGCCGGTTCCTTGTATCCCTACGTCTTGAAGCCTGGCTGCAAGGGTGCAAAGAGAGACAGTGTTGAAGGCTGCAGAGAGGTCCAGTAGGATGAGGGCCGCGGTGTGTCAATGGTCGAGTAGCATGCGGATGTCATCCGTGGCTGCGAGGAGGGTGGTCACGGTGCTGTGGTTGTAGCGGAATCCAGACTGGGAGGCGTCGAGGATGGAGTTCTCTTCGATGAAGATGGTCAGCTGGGCATTCATGAGTCGCTCTGTGACTTTCACCGTGAACGGGAGGAGAGAGATGGGCCGGTAGTTTTTCAGGTCCGTTGGGTCAGCCGTGGGTTTCTTAAGGGGGGGTTTAACCTCCGCCTGGTTCCAGTTGCCTGGGAAGATGCCGGACACGAGGGAGGCGTTGATGGTCCGTCCCAGTTCGGGTGCGATGGCGGCAGTGGCCGTGTGGAATATGTGTGATGGGCAGGGGTCTCTGGGGGATCCTGAGTGGGTTTTCTGCATGGTGGTTTTGGTGAGTTCGACGGTAGTGGGATTCCATGTCATTATGATTGGCCTATCGGTAGCGTTGGGGGAAGAGGTGTCGTCAGGCGTGGGTTCATTGAAGTTGTCGTAGAGGGCCTTGATCTTCAGGTGGAAACATGTTCAAAAAGGGAAAAGGATTGACCACTCCACTGCTATAGGACCATTTCCCTATTAAAGCTCTGTTGTGAAATATGTTAGGCGAATTGTATAGCATAGGATTTTGAGTAACATCAATGAATACAATGTGTTAATAGAAGTACAATATGGCTTTAGGTAGGGGTTGGGAATGCAAGAGCAGTGCCTCAATCTTCATTTGATTGTGAGCAAATATACTATTCCTAAGAAGGGTTCATTGTATCTCACATTTATGGACCTTAGTAGCGTAGCACCTTTAACAGGGTTATTAGGTCTAAGTTATGGGCCATATTTCTTGAGATAGGTTTGGATCAGACCACAGAATTTCAACGAGCTCTGCACTTTAGAGTCGAGGCTTCAGTAAGATATGGGATTGAGGGAGAGTGTACTAAATCCTCAAAGCTGGAATGGTGAGCAGGAACGGCCAGTATGCTGGAGGATAGGGGGCAGGCAGGAGAAGAGGGAAGGGGCTCTAGGGATCACGGCGAGGGAATAACAAATAAAAAAACGTATCTGCAGCCATCCTGTTGTGATCTTCTTCACCTTCTCAGGAAGGCACAGGCTCCCAGAATGTCCTGCGGCCAACCCCAAAGCTACTCTCACGCAGAGAGCGGCTACAGGATTAGCCTGAGTGCCCTCAATTCGCGCTTCAGGACAGTCTGTGAGTCTGTGCCTGCTCTGTCCAACCCAGCTGCTTTGCTGGGTTTTAGAGAGCTTTCACTGCACATGGTGGTTTGGCCCGCCTGAGAAAGCTGGCCAAACCATAATGCACAGTGATGGGAGTGCACTACCACTCCCATCAGTGCCTGTCACCACTAGGCCCTGCCCCCAAGATTCGGCAGGAACGGAAAAATAAAACAAGTACCATTTTATTTTTCCTTTCCAGCCATTTTTTGGGGTGGCAACGCTCCTCTGTCATAGCTGAGGAGCTGCCACTGATGGTGAGTTAGGAATGTGGTTTGGCCCATATTTTGTTTTTATTGTACATCAACTGCCTTTTTACGTCCCTGGTCTCCTTCAGAAAGGACATGTCCAAGTTTAACAATGCCCCTTTTCTGGCCTTACTTTATGCCGATGGCGCAGTGCTAATGTCCCAAACGCAGGCTGGCCTTAGGGGATTCATTGATAATTTCCTAGAGTTCATGGACAATCTTGATCTAGAGGCACAATTTTCAAAAACCTATTACATGACACAAAACCTGGTAAAGTTAGACCCTAGATTCTTACTATAGGTAAGCAGGTTGAAAAGATAACTTACTTCTCTTACTCAGGAGTTACATTTGATTCCTGAAACACATAGGCCCCCTGCCTTTCTAAGATGTTACATAATTTTATTAACATGTGTAAACATTTAAACACATTAATAAAATATAACCACTGAGAAACTGAAGCTTTATAAATGTGCACACTAATGGTAATTTAAAATGCTTACATGTATTCATTAGACCCGTTTTATATTTACACTTCAAGTTATATTTGCCTAAGTAAACATGCAACCCTTATTTCATATTCTGTATTTGTTTTGAAAGTTATATGTGTGCATGTGTATTTATATATTTGGATTACACATTAAGTGTTTAATTAAAGTTAGCCTGACCACAGACCTTAACTGATATGTATTTTACTTTATCAGTCTGTTCTTTTCCTTTGCAGGTGCATTTTCATGATTTAATTCGCTATAGAAAGGAGTATTGGTGTCTGTATTAGTTTCTTGATAGTAAATCCTGAGAAGAGACCTCTTGGCAAGACACGTGAAGACCTAATTAGCAGATAAAGTCTCCTAGTCATCATGCATCAGTAACGGAGAATGCTCAAGGTTGCAGCAACTGTCCAAGTTCTGTGGAATGGGAAATTGAAGTGATGTTGCACATGCATACCACAAAAAGTGCAATGATTGGTTACTGGTGGAGTGGATAGAAATATGATTGTTGTTGAAGTTGTATTGGTTTTAATTAGTGTTCACTCTGTTAGAAGTTAGAGTAGATACCCTTAGACTTTGAGGGGTATGGACCTCTCTGCTTCCTTCATTTGTGCAAATGTAAAGCTTCAGGCTAAATACTTATTCCAGTTCTGGGAGACTTCTACTGGAGTCTTGACTATGCTGACACCGTCTCACACTTTTGAATTTACTTGAGACCCCATTCCACACACCTTTATTCTAAACTTTGAGCCTTGATTAGGTGATTTAAGAATTTGTTAATGTTTAAGAGTGAGAATCAGGGTTTCTTTAAGGAACACACATTCCTATTTCTCAGTTTTTGTATTGCTGTGGCTGGGATTATTTTTTATCTTATCCTACTGAGACTGAAGCTATTGCGATATTTCAGTTTGCCAGCTGTAGTTCTGAACCTATTCAATATTCTCTCCATATGCATATAAACTGGTTTGATTAATAATTGGTAATAAAACTACTTAATTTCAATCACTCATTCCTGGTCCTTAGTGTGGGGCCAAATAGGCTTAGAAAGTTGAATTGTTTTATTACTGCTGACTCCCTCAGACTCTCAGTCAACCTAAAAAGTTCCACCAGATGAGAGAATGTAAATCACTCACCTGCATGCTCTCACTGTCAATCTGGTGTAACAAATAGGCCACTCTCAACAGAGAGAATAGAGAATTGCCTCAAATGTGACCAAGGGCATAAAATTCCTTGGCTGATGCATACTAAAGAGGTCATCGATACTCTTGGTGGATCTGACCTATATGCCTTGCCTCATCAAATCAATAAGAGGGAAATATTGAGGGTTTAAAAACCATTACAAGTTATTAAACATTGTCGATGGAGAGGTAGAAGAATTGAGGAAACCACTGTTCTGATAATAAACCACTATACAAACTACTCTTGAGGTTGTACCTCATCTAATTTGGATCAATAATCCTTGTGAAAGATTGTTACTAGCTGATTTGCACTAGGAAACAAAAAGAATCATCTCAGCTTCCCTTTAGGGCTAAATGATTTGTCAACGTTTTTTATTTGACCCTGCGATGAATCCTCATCAAGGACACTGATGCGCTTTGTCTTTTTCTGTAGGGTTTATAAACTTATTACATGGCGACATTTATCAACCATTGCTACAAAATATAGATTTTTTCAAATGTAAACCAGCACTTTTGTTTTTTAATAATGATATCCAACCCTATCATCTTTAATTCTTTGGATGTGTTTTAAAGCCTGCCATACGCTTTCGTAAATTGTTGATTTTTTAATCAGAGATCACACTCTTTTTGTTTTTTAGTACCAGTCTTATTTCAAGCAAGAAAGGAAGATGTATCTTATCTTGGGAAAAAAACGTTATTTTTTTGTATAACCCTCACCTACCAGGGTTACCCCTTGGTGGCATGCTTCATTATGGGGTCCTTCCTGTTCCGCTACGGAACGGGGTGTGCTGCGACCAGACGACTACGTGGGAGCACTGGTTATATAGACTATGAGAGGAAGATGTTGTGCTGTGGAGGAGTAATGTTAAAGGGAGTGTACTTAAAATTACCTGGCAAGCAGAAAAAGTGCTTTATTTTGACCCCTAGTCGGCAAGGTTAAAAAGCGGGTAAAAAGGATAGGGTGTTAAGGGAATTTAATGTTCACACAACCTATTGTTCGACATGTTTCTAGCCTATCCCTATCAGCTATTCTTCAGGACCTAGTTATTGAAAGTAATTTCTCCAGGAATAGTTCCACTCCTTAAGTTGTATACATATACACAACTATATGTATTGAAAACGTGCAACATTCGCACATTCACGCACAGGTGTGTAATGATTCATATCACCTGATCCTTTGTAACATTATAATACGTATTTACTGAAGCTTGTCCCTTATGGTTGCCCCGGCGGAGAGTCCAGCCTCTAGTGATTTCACTGAGTACACCAACTCGTTGTGTTCTGCTCGGGAACCCATATGCGGTTTCCGAGCGGAGAACAACGAGTAGGTGTATCAGAGGGGTCCGGCGGAGCTCAGTGAAATCACTAGAGGCTGGACTTCCCGCCGGGGCAACCGTGAAGCACAAGCTTCAGGAAATACGTACTATAATAATAAAACATAATAAATCACTTTTCCCACTAGCCAGGTAATTTTAAGCACACTCCCTTTAACATCATTCCTCCACAGCACAACATCTGCCATGTAGTCTATATAACCAGTGCTCCTGCGTAGTCGTCTGGTCGCAGCACGCCCCGTTCCGTAGCAGAACGGGAAGGACCCTATATTGAAGCATGCCACCAAGAGGTAACCCTGGTGGGTGAGGGTTTTACAAAAAACTAAAGGTTTTTCCCAAGATAAGGTACATCTACCTTTCTTGCTGGAAATAAGACTGGGTCTTTTATTTCTATATGTAAATCTAATTGGAGGGCGGCCCCAGCCTATATCCTCTTTCTCCCCCTTTTTTGTTCATATATTTGTTTGTTAGTCCCCTTTAACCTGTGTTTATTTATGTATGTTGTTCTATTATTGTACTATTATGATTGTCTATGATTAATTGAATAAAGCTTTGTTGATTGATTGACTGAAAGATATACTTAAAAGATTTAAAAACACTGTTTAACACAATTTTTTAAACTTACTAAAAAATTAATAACAGTAATTTTGATATTTAAATTAACATAATTATATAACAAAAACATATATCATATTTAATTAAAAATAACATGAATACAAAATTAATTATACAATTATATTTCTTGAAATCACTTAAAAATGAAAGGCATTTTTTTAAAAATACAACAATTATAACAGCACAAAAAAAACAAAAGCAGAGAAAGTGTTTGACTTTGAAGGAGCCAGACTCTGACTGCATCATAAGCAAAAGCAGGAAAAGGGTTGGACTTTGGAGGAGATTGATTTACTATTCCCACTCCAATCTAAGCAACAGAATGGAAAGTGTTGGAATGTGGGGGGTTAGATTAGCCATTCCCACTCCAACATAAGAAAAATAAGGGGTTAGATTCACAATTCTCACTCCCATCTGAGATACAGTAGGAAAAGTGTTGGGTTTTGGAAGAGTTAGATTTACTACTCTTGCTCCAACATAAGCAAAAGCAGGGGAAGTGTCAGACTTTGCAGTGGTTAGATACATAACTCCTACTCCAGTTTGAGCAACAACAGGGAAAATATTGCACCTTGATGGGGTTAGATTTACAATTTCCACACCAATCTTAGCAACAGTAGGGAAAGTGTTGTACTTTAGAGGGGTTAGCCATACCATTAGAATTACCAAACTTTAAAAAAAATCATTTAATACATGACAAAGTAAATGTATTTAAACATATTTTAAATGAAAATATCATTATAGATAAAAAATATTAAATGTAATTATAAAATAACAATTACATAAAAAACAACAAAAATAAAATAGCAACTAATCAATTAAATAATGTACTTATCTATCAATTAATAAATGAATTGACAAAACTTCATTTATAATAAAAAACAATGAATGATAATTAAAATAACTTTCCACCCTAATCCCCTGTAAACCCAATAACCTGCTACTAAATTAAAAATGACTAAATAAATTTAAAAAAAGTTTCACATTAACAATTGCAAACAATACTGAAATATTTAAAATAACAATCAATCTGTTTAACAATTGACAGCATTAATGACCAATTAATAATGTAATTAACATAAAAAACATTTAAATATAAGAAACAATAATACTTTGTATTGTATTGTAAACTTCCCAACCTAATGCCCTACAAACCCAACAATTCTAAATTAAAGCATATTTATTAAATTAAATTACAGATTAAAAACTTACAAACTATACTTAAAAATAATAAAATAAGTATCATTATAATACTAATATCGAATAATAATAAAATAATATATATTACATTAATTACATCAATATTTCATCCAACTATATTAAAGTAAACAGTATTATATGCAATATTATGTACTTAAAAAGCAATATTCTTAATTTCTACATTCTCTCCCATTATATTTTTGACACAAAATGTGTGTATCACAATACCGTTTTCGAGATTTTGGAAGAATACTCCTACAACAAATGCTGTGAAGCAGCCATCTACCATTGCTGACAATGTGTGGGTTTCATAGTGAAAACTGGACACGTTTCTGTATTTGGAATGCTGAATTTAATATTATCTAAATCAGCTGTCACTGTGCTTCGAACATCCAAGGATTAGCTGCATTGAGTTTAAAATAAAACCATAAATTCTAGCCCATATTAATATTTAAACTAATTTGACGGCCACTCGGGTCAATTCAGGGGGCATATTACCAAGACAGGCGATAAAATTATCGCCGCTTTAGCGGCAGAAAACTGCCGCTAAAACGGCGATAATGGGCTTGATAATATGCTCTATGGAATTCCAATCGAAGCCCATATTAGATGTGAAGGACATCTAACCTGAGCTTCAATTGGAATTCCATAGAGCATATTATCAAGCCCATTATCGCTGTTTTAGCAGCAGTTTTCTGCCGCTAAGGTGGCGATAATTTTATCGCCTGTCTTGATAATATGCCCCCAGGTACTGTGGCTAGTTGTATAATATTCCTTATAACAATAAAAAGCACCAGATGAAGACTCGTTAAGGCACACTTTGTTTCTCTTCCGACATTAGTCCAATCAATTTAATCGCACAGGTGCTTTTGTACTGAGAAGGGCAGCGCCGCCTGACAGGAGATTGCTTGTGTCCTAAGAAAAGTGTCTCATTTATTCTGGTGCTCTGTGCTTTTAACTTTGCAGGTTATTGGGCAGCCTTTATTGTAAGTTTGCATTTCTAGTTTCTTTCTGCAAAGTTGGTCTCCCAAGCTGGGAGATAGGTACAAACCCTCATCCACCTTCTGCTTTGCCCCATGGCCTTTACCTGTGGGTTTGAATAGAAATGGAGAAAAACGTTTCCCTATCTGAGCTCCTGACATGATGGAAAAGAAGCAGTCCTTAAAAGGCTGGGAACTTTAGAAGCCTTGGGAAAGGAATTGGGATGAATTCATGCATCTGAAAACCACAGATTGGTATTTGAAGAACCGGCCTGGAGGTTTGCACATTTATTCTTCTGCCACTCTGAACAAAACAATTTACTGAAAGTAAGTGAAAATGTGTTTTAAAGACAGAATTTACTCAAAAGCAATTCACTGTTAAAATGAGGTTGATTGCTTTGTTTAGGGTCAAAATCAAGGCGCTGGATCCCTCTAGTTGCTATTTATATTTTATTTTCAGATCTCTACATCAGGTTTACTACATCTGTGTCATTTTGTGATAGCACTACTTTCTTTTTAACTAAATTGATTCAGATATTGTATTCTCTTTATTTCTTAAGTGTAGCATTGTTTTTTTATTACTATTTATGTATCACAAGCACTTTTCTCTGAGGAAAAACTTGTTGCATGAGCCAAACAATTAATGGTAAACTTGAGATGTCTTACAGGTGCCTGTTTATTTAGGTGCTAGAATGTTTTTTACTTTATAGATGCTCATTTACAGCTCATGTCAACACCAAGAACTCTCTCTCCCTAGTTAAGCAATCCAGTTCCCGACACAGTTGAACGGTAATTGCACAGCATCAAAAATAACATTAAATTATAACTATCAATTGTTTGACCATTTGTAAACAATGATTTACCAGGGTTTTCCATTATCATTAAACCATATGAGGCACCAGTCACCAGAACATGCTAGTGCACCACCCACATCATGTTGGCAACTGATTCGTCCTAAAGAGGATGCCATTACAACTAGCACAGGGCCTGGTGTAACAGCATAAGTATGTTTTGGTTATCCTTCAAGTTAATCCCCAAACCACAAGTCCAAATGCTAAGGCCAAAACACATACTCTGATGCCTTTAGTGCTAAATACCAGGCTGCTTAAAATTGTCAAGACTTATCACTTGCTGCACAACTTGTCTGACCAAGGTCAAGCTACTATTGTTCTATTTCTATTTTTTTTACCTACAAACAAGAAGGCAAGCAGTAAATGACCAAACACGGTGAAATAATGAGAGTCCAAACAGTATATTATGAGTTGGAGGGCATACATTAGCAAATGTGCAACTCAAGATAAGCCTACAAACACGTGGCCAGATATAATACAGCAGCTAGAAGCAGGTATTTTTCTCTGGCTGATTCTCAGAAACTCTGACGCTGAGTAACTCAAATGTGTATCTGTTAGAAGGTGGTTCTGACACTATGGGCCGCCCAGATTTTTCGCTTTTTGAGCACCTAATTGTTGAGCTTTTACTGTGGGGGAGCCTCATAAGTGGGACTCAACCACAGTGAACTCAGGATGTAAGAGACTGCATGGAGATTTTACTGGTGTCCCCCTGGCTTGACTAGGCCGCTGCGCAGCAGCTGGAGTATGGGTCACCGGACTGGTTACATGCAGACACATGTGTACATGCGTGTGCACACGTGTATGGGCTGCGCAGGGGAGATTCCTAGCTTGCGCAGTCCGGGTGCAGCTACAAATTGAATGGCTTGGCACTACTTATGCCTAATTGGGTGGTGACATGGAATAGGCTTTATACACTGGAAAGAAACATGCCAGGGAAAGTCAGTGTGTTCTACTGTGTTTTCACTTCATTATTCCCCTATGGGGATGTGGAGCCCATGGCTAGAGTGACTTCCACAAGGCCTACAGATTCCAGACACGCTCTAAAGTCCATTGAAGCGGATGTGAAAAGAAGAATTCTGCAGAGTCCATAGTCATATTTGTACTGCTTTTGGGTCATCCAGAAATGTCATATTTCTCTGAGTCCCTGGCTGGGGACTGGCCCTGGCAGGTTAGATTAATGACATTTCTTCCCAGAGCGAAGATCTTCCCTCCAAGGGAAAGGAGATAGGTGGAGCTACAGGCCAATCCATCAACCGCTGTCGCTGGGTGCCAGGCACCAGGCTGCACCAAGGATGGAAGGCAGCGTGGGGGGATGGGGTTTCTGAGACATGTGGCCAGAGACCCTGGACGATGCCATTTTGAACAAGCTCAGAGGCTGGACAAGAAGGAGGGAGCAGGGGCATGGAAGTTATGTGTCGCTGTTTGATAGGACCAACAGAGACTTCCTGCCAGCCCCCTACTCAACTTTTAAAAAGTGCTTCCACAGGAAGAGAAGCTCTCTCTGGGGTGTGGTCTGCTGAGGCTAAAGGTGCTGGAGCCTGGCACAATGGGCAGCTGGAAAGAGAGACCCCCTGACTGCCCCCAGGACCCTATCAGCACCAGAAGAAGAGCCCAGGACTGGTGCGCAGAAGCAGGGGCCTCTGCGCAGGGAGAAGAGAGGCCCAGGAGGAGAGCCAGGCGAAAGGCTGGCGCAGGGAGCCAATGAAGACCACTCCCTGCAGAATGCACCCTCTTGGAGACCCAGAGGGCGAAGGAGCAAGAGGACGTGAAAATGGAGAAGATCGGACCCCTAGGGGCTGAGAAATGCCTCCGAGAAGGTACACGACCTTTGACCTTTGATGGGACCTACGACGAAGCATGTGGGGCTCTGCCACCGGTCTTGAAACTGCCCCCGGGGTGGGTCAGGTCTCGGTGGCTGCCCCCAAGGAAAAGTAAAAACGGGGAGCGCCGTCGCGCTCCCCGTGAAGGTTCCCTGCAGGGGGGGCCAGAAGCCCACCCTGGCCCCCATCGAAGATGGAGGCGGGGGAGCGCCGTCACGACCCCCGCGAGGAAAGAAGCCGGGGAGCGCCGTCACGCTCCCCGTGAAGATGCCCCAAGCAGGGTGCCAGGAGCCCACCCTGGCGCCCGCCGAAACCGCCAGGACAGGGAGCGCCGGCGTGCCCCCCGCGGGGAGGAGGAGGGGGTCTGGGATCCCATCCCCGGGCCTGAAGTGATGTGGTGAAGGTGGGTGCCGTCGCACCCCCCCTGAAGGAGTCCGGGGGCCCCCATCCCCGGGCCCTGAAGAATGGGAGGAAGTCGGGGGAGTGCCACCGCACTCCCCCGCAGTTCAGCAGGACTGACAGCGGAGGACGCGTCTGCCCGCGGGCAGACCAGAAGTGCACCGCTGGCTCCTGCGGCAGCACATGAGGGAGCTGGCTGCGCAGGGAGCCGGCGGGGGCAGCCAGGGGTGGGCTCCCCAGGCTGCCCTCCAACACAAAGGCATGTGGGGGTCCCGGGTAGGGCCGGGACCCCAACCCGGACATGAGGAGCGGCACGGGGCTCGGGTAGGACCGGGCACCCGAAAATGGGCAGAGCGGCCGGGGGTGGGCTCCCCAAGCCGCATTTCCTTACCTAGGGGTCCGGGTTGGACTGGGTCCCCCACCGAGGCCCGAGAAGCAGCCGGAGGCCCACATCGTGGCTCTCCCCGGAGCAGCGGGAGAGCCGCTCATCAATTATTTAATAACGCCCATAATGCCTTGCAGGCCAGGACCAGCCTGCCAGGGCAAACATCGTGTTCTTTGCTTGTGGTGGCCCCAGGAGGACGGGGTCACCACCACATGAATGCAAAGGTGCCGGGGGAGCTGTAGGAGCAACGCAGTCTCCCCCAGCACGGAGATGAAACGTCCCACTCTCAGTCCCTGAGGGACTTAAAAGAAACAACCCCTCTAGGGCTCAGCTAAGATTGCATTACCTCCTAGGCTGGAACTTTTGTTCTACAGCTGGGGGTGCATTAAGAAGTGCATCATGGAGTGAAAGGCTGAGTTGGGGATGTCTGGAGAAGGGCATCCCCTGGAGGTGAAGAGGTGTAATTGCACTGAAATGCATTTACTGATGGTTATTTCTTTTAGAGGGAGTGAACTTTAGGTGTGTAATGTGAAGTACCTGTAAGGTGATGGTATAAGCAAAGTGGTGTTATGTTGCCAGACATTCCTGCTCTAGTGTCTGGCTGTATAAGCGTAATCCTGTGATTTCATCTGTGATTCCTTTATGGGCTGTAATTGCAATGCATTCTAATGATCCACAAATGTGCTGAGTTCTGTCATTCCAAAATGTGCTTAAACATGTATTCTTGCTACTGCACTTAGGTGAAAACCCCAGACTGCTAGCCCTTAACATATAGAGGTGCATACCTTATGGTCAGTAGGAGATGCTCAGTCAGGGTCATGTGTCACCAAGGCAGGTTTACCCCTTTTTAATGCTTGTTGAGGTAATGGGGTGGGTTGCCACTGGGATGGTGCCAGTGCGCAGGGCCCTCGCTCCAGGTTATGTTCAACTACCTGCATTGGGGACAAGATGATGTGCATACATGGGAGTGGAGGTACTAGACCCCACCCCCCGCGGGAGGGGTGGAGATGTTATGCAATGTCACAAAGTAATTCCAACAGCTTATGTATATTTGTAAATTGGTACATAGCATTGAGTAGTGTGTGTGTTTAATGAATGTACTCTTACTTTTATAAAGCAAAGTACAGACTGGACAATCAATTATTGCGTTTTATTTTTGCGCACCTGCAAATGGCGATTACTAGCCCACACCACCTCCCTTGAGTAAACCTCAGACTGCTCTACAGCACTACCCTCTGAGAGTCAGGCGCTACAATTGGGTGTTTGGTTCCCAGTGAAGGACAAATGTAGTCATGTTATTTGTGCAGGGCTCACAGATGCTGCCTCGTTTTCCAACAGTATCTAACCACAAATACAGGGGAATCATTATGCGTTATTGCTGCAAGGTTAGAAGGTGGTACTTTAGTTCAATGTTGAATTCCCTCTTAGGCCCTCATTAAGATATGGGGCTGGTAATAGCAGTTATTGGCTCCATTGCAATTATGAAATCGGCGAAAACACCACTGATCTCTTGGTTGTCAGTCGGATATTTTGGGAGCCGAAATCTACTGTGAAACTTCTGAGCAAAACTAGGAACTAGCAAGGGATTTCTTCTTAGGGTCCAACTATATATGGGTCGTATTAGAGTTACTGGTACCTCTGCTAGTGAGGAAAACCCAGCCCATTTACCGTGACACTCATAAATGAGGGCCTCAGTGTCAGCAAATCAAATAATAATTGGTAGAGAGTTCCAGATGCTAGTGGAATTTCTAGAGCAAGAGAGCTTCAGGGTGTGATTCTTCCAAAACTTCATGATTTCTAAGCAAAGGAATGCTTTGCTTCTAGATATTCTGTTTCTTCCATGTATTCTGATTTTGTTTTTAAGGTATTTAGGAGTTTCAAGGTTTAGTACTTTACATGATACATACAGTCTGTCTTATAAGTGCTGCCAGCATGCCTGGGAGGCCATTTTAGGTTTTCCAGGTTGGGCGAAATATGATAAAATAAATTGTGGGTTAAATGTGCATATCAGCACACTCCTAAAGGGAATCACATCATGATTCTATTTCAAACGTTAATGGTGTGCTCGTGGGGTGTCAACTTCTCATATTTAGAGATGAAAACAATTTTGTGGTATTAGAGATTAACTGGTCAGCAGAATATAGGATATCCTTAAAGGGGTCGAGTAGCTGTTGCTTGAGAAATGGCCTTCAGGTGCGCTTTTGATAGGAAGCATCTGATGTTATTAACTATTTTCAATAAATAGTTTGCAGTTTTATATATGGTTTTATCAATGTGCTTCCAAATCAAGTTTGTAAAAATTTTATGAGAGATGGTTATGAAGGTTAAATCTGAGAAAGGGGACTGGGAATTCTGTTATCAATGGTTAATTTCAGTTGCATATGTCTCATCCATAATAGAATATGTCCTGTGCATGTGGATAGGATATTGATGTTATGTGTGGAGTCCAATTATAACTGTATACCATCTGCGTATTGGTGGAAGGATAGTCCAAATTCACGTAGTGATGCACCAGAAACTCAACATAAATATTTATCAAAAAGGAGCCAGAACCGAGCCATCACCTTTCCTAGGATGCACTGCCATCCTTGACCAGTCTGCTTCTCCAGAGCCTGCAATGTGCAGTTCTTAATGCAACTGCTAAGTTAATTGTTTTTAAAACCGATAACTGCACCTAGTAGAAGCGGGTGGAGGGGGTGGTATCAGTACTTAGGGGCAGATTCATCAAAGTGTTGTGTTTCCCTTGCTTCACGTCAGATTTACCAAGCCACACAAGGTCACCTTGCATGGCCCTGCAGTGCTCAGTAAATCTGGAGTAACGGAAAGCAGCACAAGTCACTGCCTTGTGTTACTCTGCCCCAGCGAGCGTTCCATGAGTGAAGGGTGGGTGTTCCCATGAATGAATTTTGGCACATTCCCAGATTTACGAGCTGTAAATACTTCACAATGCTACTCCTTCCTAGGGAAGGTGTAATGAGGAGAAATATGATATTTCTACCCATTTGTTCCTCTTTCTACGTGTGCTGCAAAGAGGAAAAAGTGTCAGAGGATTGTTTTTGTGCAGGAAGTGTCCCTTCCTACAGAAGAACAATCCTGCCGGTGAAACATGCACCCTTTCACCATGCATAATGCCATGGTGCCTATGTTGGTGCTAGGCAGCCAAAAATGCGCCAGTGCAATGAGAGGACAGAAAAGAGCCATATAACGTTAATTATGGTGCATTCCTGCCCTCTCAAATTTCACGCAGTGCAGCAAGGTGTCTTGCTTCACTGTGTTGCATGAAATATTGATAAATCTGCCCTTAAGTGATGACAAGAGATCTCCGAGGACCATCATAGGAATGTTGCTGTGTCTGGCTAGAGAGGAAACGGAGATGGCGTTATGCCTTTAAAGATTGTCGTAGCAATTCACTACATTACTGATAACTAGCTTGCTAGCTGTATCTATCTGTTGGAGTCTGTGGGCTCTATTGTGCATTTAGTATTTGTTTCATCCTCATTTGCTGCTTCTAGTCCTTCTATTTTCAATGGCTTATTTTCATCTACATGGTCGAAGCATACAGATCTGTCCACAGTTTAAAAATTATGCCTGAACAAAAACGCTGTTTTATATATTTGCATTGTTGTACCAATGTAAAACTTTTATCACGTTTGCGACACTGCAAACATTTTATATAGGTGTTTTTCTACTTATTTGCAACTGCATATCTCTTATGCTATATAGTGTAAAACTTTTACAAGCACTTCTTCTGTAGTCTGACATCTATTTTCTTTGCACCATGAGAGGACTTTGAAAAAGTTGATCTAATTTACATTAACAGCCTGATTACGAGTGGCCCCTCTTGGATGCGATAACTATTGCAACAACAAGATTCTTATTCTGACTTTTTGAAGAATAACATGCTGATGCTGAGGCGGTGCTTTTAAATTCCGGCAGGTTTGACATGCTGAAATTTGATGAAAGGTGAGAACTTATCACACGTAGAATTATTAGTGTGATAAACATCGTAACACCTATAACCGCTTATAATTGGCATGTAAGTCCAAACAGGTGTTTGATAACTAACATTACAGAATTGCAATTTCCAGAGACTCACCTGGACACTGAATTTGTGCATATTTTCGTGTCTGATTCATGCAGATGGCAGCTATCATAAAAAAATATTATCAGAAGACCTCAGTTGTGACATCAGTCACAGGTATTTTGCATACACAGTGATGTGTGCTCATTGACTATACAGCTAATGCCCTGAACTTTTGTGTTGACTATAATACAGTTCCCTTAGAGATTAGCTGCAAAGCAGTCAGTTTCACTGGGAAATGTCTCTCGGAATCAAAGTGACTGGCAGGTTGTTTGCACAGTTGAAGAAAGGCAAGGGATTTTGACAGGGAAAGATGTTTATCTTGCAGGAGGAAAATGCTGGATGGGATTGTGACTGGCTTAGTAAATATTATGGAAGCATCAAAGAACCTGTAGAATGCCATAGGAGAATATGATCACAGACTTAACTTGCCATTAAAGGTCTTTATTCATACACAATGTAGTTTTGGCCACTTAAAAGTACACCTAAATGAAAACATTAGGACATATTTAGAAGATATCACTGGAGCCTCCGGAAGGACTTGATTTGCCAAAAGTGCCTGATTACCAAGGCTATTTTTGGACATGAATGTATGCTCAAAGATGAAAATGACACCATTTAATGTATGGTCAAGCACGAAAATGGCATCATTTACATCTGTCAAGAAATCAGATGTAAATGATGTTTACTTGGACACAATGCTCTGCCCCAAGAGCAGAGAAATCTGCACTGGGAACTTGGGGGAGGGGGACTGGGGGGCGTTCAAGGGGTACTTGCTATGAGAAGAACTGACTCTTAGAATGGATCCCCTCCTTCCTCCCCGACCAAACACAGAGTCAGACTTCCACTGTTCTACTCAGAGCTCAAAAAGATCAGTTGTGGAGTGCCTCAGGACTCATCCCTGAGCCACACCCTCTTCAACATCTACATTGCCTCGTTTGCAGCCATCGTCAGAATCCATGGAATCAACATTGTCTCCTATGCTGATGACATCAAGCTGATTTTCTACATCACTAACAAATCCACAGATAAGAGCAACTTCTGCAACAGGATGAAGGCAGTCGCCACCTGGATGAAGGACAGCTGCCTCAAGCTCAACTGAGACAAGACCGAAGTATTCATCCTGGGCTCCACCCCCTCTGCCTGGGATAACTCCTTCTGGCTTGCAGCACACAGGACCCCCTCCCCACCCACAGACCACGCACAAAACCTGCTTCAGAATATTTTCAAGTGGATCCCTACTCCAGGAACATGGTCACCCATGCGCTCGTCAGCAGCAGACTTGACTATGACAATGCACTCTATGACAGCACCACCTAAAAATGCCTAAAGAAACTGCAGACCATGAAGAACACCTCCTCCAGACTCATCCTTAACATCCCCCACCACAGCCACATCACCAGTTACTTGAGAGTCGGCCACTGGCTCCCAGTCACAAAAGTATCTTCTTAAAACCCCTCATGCACACCTATAAAGCCCTTCACAATGCTGGGCCTGCGCACCTCAACCACCGCCTCTCCTTCTACACACCCACCAGACATCTCCGCTCCGCCCAACTGGCCCTGGCTACCATCGCACGGATCCTCAAGACCTCAGCCGGAGGAAAATCCTTCTCTCTACGTCTCAGGCAATCACCATCACTGCCTCAATTCAGGAAGGACCTCAAGACCTGGAACTTCAACTGAATTGCACATCCCCCTGACTGCGCCTTGAGACCCCAACGGGTGAGTAGCTGAGCTTTACAAGAATCTGAATGATTGACTCTTGTGGTACTCCAGGTTCACTGCTGATTTATCCATGGAATTCAGGACTAAGGCTGGAATACAATATGTATATACCACAGGTCTCCACATTATGAATGTAACCAGGCCATAAAAGTGTTGGTAAAATTATTTTAGTCTTATTTACCATGAGGTACACTGGGTATAGGAGCCCCATTAATACCAGAACCTTTGTGAATGGTCCATCGGTGAGTAGTTCATTTCTTCATCATGTAGTTTGTGGCTCTCCCATGAAAATTCAAAAACCAACTACACTAATGCATCCTTACCCATAAAATATTGCTCGGAGAATTTTGAAGGGGTGCCCTTCTTTTGAAACAAGGCAATGTCCTGATAGGGCAAAATCAGATCACTATGAAATAGTTTATGAACCCCTGGCAGCTGTGACCGAAGCAGCAAATTTTCCTCAATGAAATGTGATGTAGGTTGAAGAACTTCTGTAGTTCTATACTTCCTTTAGATAAACTATTATTTCTTTCTAAAAGAGCATTCTACAAGCTAATTGTGTTGTGAAAACAATGCATGCAATTATTTTTTACAGACAATAGGGCAATTATAAGAAATGGTGTTTTGCATGTACTGTAAAGTTCGAAAAAATGCAAAGTTCAGAACTGAGGGTAAGGTGCTGGGAAACTTCGCCTGTAGGTCAGCCAGTGCCAGAAGGCTTAATTTATTTATTGACAGCCTAGGCAAAGAGATATGGAGCAAAGACAAATGAAAACTTTTATGACCGCATTTATTCATTTCGAAAGTAAATATTCAGACACATTTTTTGTATGACAGCTACTGCATTGTTTTGTTTTTTACTGTGAACAACATATAAAGTAAGTATATCAGAGGCAGAAAGTCGGGGCTGTGACAAGGGTGAAATGACTCAACATAAAATATAGAACTGTAAAAAGGATTACATTGCAGAGGAGGAGATATCGGTGCAATGCCATTGGGTTTCTCATTGATGCAGGCTGATGTTGCTGCTTTATCCAGAAATTTCCATTAGTTTGTCCACCCATCATTTTCCGTACCAATTGGAAGAACCGGTGGGGATTATCTTGCTAAGTTAGTTTTTCTATTTTTATCCCTCTGGCATTTTATCCTGGCAGTTTCGAAGTTTATTGCTGCAGAGCCCTAGTTTTATATGTTACCTTTATGACTGTAAAGACTAATGGGGCCTGATGTGCAAAGCCTTGTTGTGGTCCCAAAGCCTGCGATTCGCAAGTCCGAATGCGAACACTCAAACAAACAAAACAACCGTTTATTTTAAAATGCAGCCTGTTCCCTTTAAAAACAAATGACTACTTTTCCCAAAAATATTTTTAATAAGACATGGTGGTCTGCTAACACCAGCAGGCCACCATTACTGTGATAGCATCCAATCATAGTGAGTCTCAATGTGCAACTTACCTCATGAAAATTGATGAGGTAGGTCAGATTGAAACTCATTATGACTCAGAATTTTGTGAACCAACCTTGTAATGCATCGGACGGTATTCAAAATTCCTTTCCATTCAGGGGAGAGGTGTGGTGCAGCGGCCAGAGCAGCAGACTCTGGAGTGTGGGACTCATGGTTTGATCGCTGGTGGTAGCTCAGCTCACCATCATGTGACTCTGGGAAGTAGCTCACTTAAGCTCCCAGATGGCCCTCCAGCACCTGGCTCCCCTTAGGTATGAAAAGTTTGCGCTTTACAAAACAAATTGTATGGAATTCACAAAAAGATGGTAAGCAATTTGCAACCACTTATTGCAAATGGAAATATCATACACCAGGCCCTTACTTTTAAAATACATTCAGACAGATTCTAATATCCTTTTATTCTCATCAGTAAGCATACTTTACACCTCCAAAATCAGGTTTAAGCCACAAACAAAATCGTGAGTAGGACACAGATGATTACTGAAAAACATGGGTATTGGTGACACAGAGGATTGTAAAGTATAAACATCCAAGTTAGAAGGTAGTCTGATAGGTTATTACATCATAAGCATAGGCATGCGGTCTCTCTGAAAAGTCGTCAAAACCTCCTTTGCTCTTATCCCTCAGTTCACCTGATCCTCTGATACTCGTAGGTGTAACATATGCTCCAGCTTACTCACTACAAAAAAATCTGAGCCCATTTACTTTCTGCTACCTATGGCTACATGAGAGGCAAAAGGGAGAACAATTTTCAGTTTCAAAGTTTTACAGTGTAACCCATTAGGTCACACAATATTTCAGTCCACAACTGGAAAAAGGTTTAGTAGGGCTTATTACAAGTTCAAAAATAAGCTCACATAAACCACTCTTAGCACAAACATATAATGATAAAACATTAGTTAAACTTGTCCAAATCTCCCAAAGATCTGTGCTCGATACAAAAAGGAAAGTATGATTAGTTCAAATATTACTAATTAAACAATCACAGAAAAGAAAGATCAATCAAGTTGCATTAATCGAGTTTCAAAAATTAACACTAATCCTACCCTTTCCTATACTATCCTAGCAAGGATCCCCAACTCTATTAAATGAGTGTAAGGTTCAGGACCAATATCGGAAAAAGAATGATATGGTATCAGCAGTTGAAGTTTTCAGTAGAAGTACTCCAAGCACGGGTCAAGTTGCGCGAAGCCACACTAGCATAGGTCTGCACCCAACAAAATCTCAAAAGATGTTTCCCTCTACTAAGTAACAACAGACAATAACAACTGCATTTGAAAGGAACATGTCCAAAGTGACCTTCCCTCAGGCACTTTTCCATCGGCCAGGCTTGATTCTTCCAACTCCCTTCTCACACAGATAAGCGATCCTCTTCATCCTTGGCCATTCTTCTTCTCCTCCATGGGAACTCATCCCGAGCTTGTTACCACATTCCGCTTGTGCTACATTGTCCTTTCACATCTCACTATCAAACAAAACAATAACCCTTCTATGCTAACTAATAAGGCTTTAGCCACACCTGCGGTGGAGACAAAATACAGTGAAACTATTCCACATTGAAGGTTAAGCACAAGGCAAATCCTAACTGCACCTTATACTTGCACTGAAATACAGTGTTAGACTAGAATAAATCACATATGAAGTTAAATGAACGCACGTTAGTCCTTAAAATAATAGACAACTTAACAAATGCACTAAGTTTCATATACGTGCAGATTTCTCAGTAATTAATAAATGTAGATAACTCTCCATCATATTATTTCCACTAAGTTATTAATAATAAATGCTAACATCACATTCGAATGATTAGACTTCAACCTACCCACATACTTTAATTGCCAGCATCACAATATCACATGTTAACCCCTTATTTTCTCGTAAACTCTAACACGTCCCTTACGATACTTTCCATTAGTCATATTTAGGAACAGAGTATATTCATGTTTACCTCCATATTGAATATTCTAAATTTAAGATACCCCTACTTTTGTAAAGTAAGTCACACATAATATTTGAAGGCCAACTATAGGTGAGTATGATGCACTCCTACGTTATCTCATATTGAAACCAGAATTGTGCTTTCTCAATCCCCCCCTCTGATGGCGTATCAAGCCATAACATAATCTCTTAATCTTATTTCTTGATCTTATCAGATGAACAAAGTTAAACTCTTTTGTTGGCAATTACTCTTCTCTTGAACTACTCCAAATGTTTAATTTCATGATACTGTTCATTTAGCTTCTTTTCTAATTGAAGAGCATCTCTTTTTCAGATGTTTCTTTTCCTTGCTTTATATCTCCTGTACACCTTCACTCCCACAATCAATATTATCACGCAAAGGGCGATAATCAGCAGAGGTCTCAATATAGAACCAACTATACCACTTCTGACTCAGAAAACCACCTTCCTACAGTACTCATTCCATGTCCAACTGAGTCCCACACACCTTCTGTTATCAATCCACCTAATTCATTATGCAGACCAGTAATATTCTTTTTTTTTTTTTAAATGATTTTATTTACAGTTTGTGCACCTCATAAATAAAAAACCACATCAGCATAAATACATATCAGGCGAGTGCAATATGCAGTACATGAAATACAGTAAGAGATTTATAAAAGCAGATTTAGAATTTTTAAACCTAACTCCACTGATTACTGGTCATCACCCTCCAAATTGAGACCGGCGCCCAAAATTTTGGACCAAAATCGCGCATTTTTTTACCCTTCTGTTCATACAAACCGGACTCAATATTATGAATACTCAACAGCCTAGAGAGCCACATTTGAAAAGAGGGGGCCATAGTATCTTTCCAGCCTGAGGAGATTAAAATCCTCAATACCGCAACCGACATAAAAACCAACGCTTCTTCGGTTTGAGACAGTTTTTGCTTATTATCACAACCCAGCAGCATCAGGGTAGGAGATAGATCGATCTTATGACCTAGCAGCCCCTCCCAAAACTTACACACTTCCCTCTGTACTGAGGCTAGTGAGCTGCAATGAACAAACATATGCAAGAGATCAGCTTGCCCGGCATTGCATCTAGGGCATCTATCATCCCCCCTGACCCCCCAAGCATATCATTTGGCTGGAGAATGATATAGATTAAATAACGTTTTATAATGCTGGGCCCTCAGGTTGGTGGATCTAAAAACTTTTTTATTCAAGGAAATGGCCAGATCCAAGTCAGCATCAGGGTCAGCTAATTTCCGAGCCAAAGAAATTTCTGTTTTTTCCATATTGTCTGGTATTTCCATGATAAGCTGCTTATATACCAATTTAATCTTTTTAGGCCCAACCATTAACAGTTCGATAACAGAAACAAACTCCATTGACAGGGGTTTTGGTCTCGCTGCCTTTAGTGCCCGGGCAACTTGACCATACAGGAACCACTGATTGGTCGGAATACCATACTGATGTTGGATAGTATCAAAACCAAGCGGGACGTGATCTCCCCAAATGTCGCCGAAAGACCTAATACCAAAATTTCTCCAAATCTGTAAATTCCTATGGGACCCGACATAGGGGAGTAAACTAGAGTTCCAGAGCTGGAGATAACGATTTATCTTTGGAATTTTGCATAGCTTCGAGATAGACCTCCAAACCTCCCAAACCCCTTCCAAGATCTTCAATCGAGGCCTCTTATAATACCTACGGTCCAACCCAACAGCCTGTTCCCCGATTAACAACTCAAAGATAGAAGGTAGATCCAAGGCTAACAAATTAACACCGTCAGAGTTGACCTCTTGTTGGAACAGGATGGACATTTGTGTCAAAAGGCATGACCAATGATAAAACCTTAGATTTGGTAGGGCCAGACCACCCCTTTCCCTAGGGAGGGACATATATTTGTTGATCGCCTAATCCTGCCATACTGCCAAACAAATTTAATAAAGATAGACTCCAACCTTTTGATAATTTTTTCATCCAAAAATAAGGGTATGGCCCTAAACAAATAGAGAACTCTAGGGAAGATAGACATTTTTAAAACATTTACCCGCCCAATCAAAGAAAGATGTAACACATCTATCCTCTTTAGCTCTTTTTCAATGGATTTTATGATTGGGGGATAGTTCTCAGCAATTATTTCCCCAACTGAGGCGTTGATCTTAATCCCTAAATAGGTTGCTGAGTCCACATACCTCGAATCATTTTTAACTATATTCGGAGAATAAATTATTTGGGTTTTGGTCTCATTAAGAAGATAACCCGACCTCTTACCAAATTCCTCTACTATTTCAACCAAGGCCGTGAGCGCCTGCTGAGGGTTATCTGTAATTATTGCCAGGTCGTCGGCATAGGCCAGAATTTTACTAGTATGGCCATTACATACCACCGGGCTAATCCTAGAAGACCCAAAGATTTTCTGAATAAGAGGGTCCATATAAAGCGCGAAGAGGATTGGGGAACAGGGGTAGCCTTGGCGGGTGCCCCTCTTAATATCTAATTTCTCAGAGCTCTCACCCATAACCACCACCCTAGCAACCGGATCTACATACATTGCTTTGAGGGCTCTGATAACCTTTTCACCGAATCCTCTCCCCACCAGAACACCCCAAAGGAAATCCCAGACAACCCTGTCGAAGGCTTTTTCTGCGTCGAGCAGAATCATGGCGATATCCCCTCCCCCTGCCCCCCGGGCGTCAAACAACGCTATAGCTCTTCTAACATGGTCCGTTGTACCACGGCACGGGATAAAACCATGTTGCCAGGGGGAGACAAGACCGCCAATGATCCTGCCCAACCTCTTAGCCCATACCTTAGAGTATAACTTTGTGTCTGCATTTATAAGCGAGATTGGGCGATAAGAGCCGAGTTTCTCCGAAGGTTTCCCCTTCTTGTGAAAAACCACAATGTTAGTTTCTCGCCAGGAGGCTGGGACCACTCCCGTATACATTATTCCGTTGAACAAATCCACTAATAATGGAATGACTACCGATTCAAGACTTTTATATACTTCCAAGGGGATCCCGTCCGGACTGGCGGCCTTACCAGAGGCTAGTTCATGCAGAGCTTCTAAAATCTCTCCCTCACTAATATCCCTATCCAGTTCCTCCTTCTCCGAGGAGTTACGATGGGGGCCGTTATCGAGCAGATCGAGGCCTTGGTTATCGTCCTGAATTTCTTCGTCATATAGGCGCTGATAGAAATCTTTAAAAGCCTGTAGAATCTCATTTGGCTGTGTGAATATCTTGCCGTTTTCCTCGATCGAGGAGATAATATTCCTGGCTCTCCCCTGTCTTATTTGCAGGGCCAGCACTCTACCTGCCTGCTCCCCCGTTTCATAACGTTTAGCCCTGGATGTCTGATACTCAGCCGAAGCTTTATGAGTCATAGATTACTGAAGTTCGGCTCTGATTTTTAACAATTCACTCTGGCTCTTCCTACTGTCCCTACCCCTGATTATATCCCTCATATGCTGTTCTTCAGCTGTAGTCAGAATACCTACTAATTTCTCACATTCCCTCTTGTCCTCCTTTCTTAATCTAGCCCCAAAACTTATAGATTCCCCCCTTAAAGCCGCTTTAAAAGAGTCCCAGACAGTGATCCGGGAGGCACTATAACGATTTGCAGCGAAAAACGCATCTGCCCATTTCAAAATATGCCCAGTGAATCTAGCATCTCCCAGTAGTTGCCTCTCAAAAGTCCACCTAGACCTGACCCTGACAGGACCAGATATTTCATACGACAATATAAGCGGATTAAGGTCAGACAATATCATTGGGGGGTTCGTTATTCCAACCTTATTTAATTCATTGGCAGAGATGAAAAAATAGTCCAATTTGGAAAATTTTTGATAAGGGTTTGAGAAATAGGTATAGCCCTGATTTAATGGCTCTTTTGCGTCCCAAACGTCCTTAAGCCCATGTGAATTAATAAGGGCCTTTATTGCCCTAAACACTCTTGGTTTTCTACCCTGATACGACCCAGTGTCGCTCCAATCAGCAGAGATATTGAAATCGCCGCACATGATGATAGGGGCTGGCCAGGACGCGAGTTCTAATTCTAGAAAATCAAATAGCTCCGGATCGTCTTCGTTTGAGCCATACACCACACAGAGTGTCTGGCCGTTTTCAAGTTCGACCAGGACCCATCTACCGTTGCTATCTGATTTAGTCCTTCCTTTTCCTTTTAGACCATGGGAGGTGGGTCTCCTGGAGGCAGAGTATATCAATTCTGTTATTCTTGGTAAAATGCCCCAACCTTAAACGTTTCCTCCAGTCATTCAGCCCGCCAATATTCAACGAGCAAACCCTAATGCAGACCATCTTGACATGAGAAAACAACAGCACTATGAACCTGCTTCTTAAACTGCTTCTGAAGCACTAATGCTAATATCTGACAAAAAAGAAAAAACAAAGAAAAAAGAATAAACAAGGTGAGACAAACTGCATTTTTTACCCCAATTTTTCCCCCGTCGAACCCCAGACCACCACCCCCCCCCCGCCCACCCTTATCGCCCTCCCTACCAGTGTGAACCCCACCCCTGATGCTATCCCTCGTCGGGACCCCCCTAAGTGGAGCGCTCAGAATGAGTGTGTGCATGGGATGTTGATGCAGTACGTGAGTGAGGGCAAAGCCAGAAAGACCAAATAGCTAAAAAAAAAAACCTTAAATGCCCCTTAACTTAACAATCTCTACTTTTATCGATTTTTACTCGACAAAGCGAGCAACAAACCGATCACCCCGATGTAAAAAAGCTTAACACCCAAAGCCCGATCTACCGGCTAGTCAGCCTTCCTATCCAAAGAGGCCAGGCACTCCTTTGCTTTCATTTCTGACGAAAAAAAGAAGGTCCTCCCTTCATTAATCACTTTTAACTGAGCTGGGTTAACAAGAAAGGCCTGGATTCTCTTCTCCTGGAACGGTTTGATCATTTCCCTCAAGCGCCATCTTCTTTCCACAGTCGTATGACAGTAGTCTGGGCGGACAAAGAAGGAAAACCCATCACCTTTCCTCCTAGCATCTGGTCTAGCCTTTTCCGCAATAGACTGTCTCAAAATAAAGTTACCAAAAAATATTAATACTGCACGGGGTTTATCGCCTTCCTTAGCGTTGGGCCGGATCCTAAAGGGAGTACGATGAACTCGTTGAATCTCATTGGCCCAATTCCAACTTGAAAGCTCGGGGAATGCTTGATCAAAAAGCTTGATTATACATGCCTTTATGTCCGGCCCTTCCATCCCCTCCGGGATCCCCAAGACCCTCAGGTTATTTCTCCGGAGCCTGTTCTCCATCTCTTCCATTTTCCAGTGTAAGTCCGTAACCTGAGAGCAGTGGGCGTTGACTTTGCTAGTGGCCTCGGCTACCTCGGCCTCCGTGGACACCACCCTCTCCTCCAAATTCGAGACTCTATCGACCGTGTTCGTACAGACTTTCGAAAGCTTCCTGACCACTCCCTGCATCTTTCTCATGGCGGCCTGTGCTTTGCGATTATCCTGGCGCGTTTCTTCTCTATGAGCCAGGATCTCCTGATGTATGACTTCCAGGAGGGGACGATCGGGACTATCCGTTACAGGTCCTCCCTGCAGTGCCAAGTCGGGAGTGTGGTCCCACCTCAGTTCTCGGGAAGAGTGACCTATTTTCAGAGTCTGGCTTTTAGCCACCGGGGGCCGCACAGTAGTTGATGGAGGACCCTCCTCTGATTCTGAATCGGAGCCTAAATAGGAGCTATGTTCTTCTTCTTCAGACCACTCCGCACCATCGGAAACTGAAAAATAATATTCGCTTGGCACTTTTTCCTTATCAGCAATTATGCCGGTTGGCAACAGGTTAATTTTCTGTAATTCCGTGTTTGTTTCTGCTCCTAACCCTGGCTGGTTTTCCAATGTATTACTACTCCCCTTCCCCGTATCTAGGGAAGCTCCGATAATACCCCCGGGGGCCGGCTCATCGGGGGCGGCTATAGAAACTGTAGGAATGGGAGACTGACTTGAGACAGGTACTATAGGTATACCAGGAGGGATGATGGGGGGAGTGCATTCCTCCGAGATCGCGCAAGAGTCACTAGACATAATATCCACCGAGGGATTTGCGCCAGCCCCCAGTAACTCAGAACCCTTCTCCTTTTCCTTTTCCCTCCCCGCCTTGGGGAAAATGTCTGCGATTGATGCTGCGGCCAGCCGGGTCCTACCTGCCACCTGTTGCTTCTTCTTAGATTGTGCGGGTAAAAGTTGGGGTCCTTGTGAGTCCTCCACTCCTTCTGGCTCAATCACTTCCCTATTAGATTTTTTTCTGTAAGGCATCGATTTACCCCCAGCAGCCACCTTAGGAGCCATGACAGCCCTCTGCGCTCTCTGCTCTCTACTCTCCGCTCTCTGCACTCTCAGCCCCAGTGATTGACTTCCTCAATTGCCTCTGTAAGGCTTCCCAAGCTGTGGGCAGCACGTCGTCGCTCTCCGAAGCCTCGGGACCAGGCTCCGCCTCTCCTCACTTCCGTGGAGTTCGCGTATTCCGTAGGCAGAGAGAACAGCTGCGAACACGGCCAAGGCGAGACGAAGAGCCTGCTTCAACTGCTGACACCCGGTGAGTGCCGTCGGCATAGCCAGTTTCAATAATCCGTAATCTGTTATCCCAATGGCACTGATGGCACTGACGGGACCGTGACCGTGACCCTGGCTACGGGGGAACACTCCTCGGGGGCTTAGCTCATTGCCCTCACTGCACTGCTGCGTCGGCCTCCGTTACGGGACCGCCATCTTGCTCCCAGCCCCACCAGCCGACCAGTAATATTCTTTATGTACTTCTGCAAATCCTTACTTTTGTCTGGGATGTAAGCACAACATTGTTGAACTTTTAAAATCCTGCAGACTCTGCCTCCTTTTGCGATCGAAATGTCTAATGCAAGGCGTTTTTGCATAGGCATAGCTCTAATAGGAACCATGTCAGTATTTACAACCAATAATGCTCCAGCAGTGTTAGTAGATAACTTATCAACTACAGTAGACAGCTTTCTAATCTTAATGTCATTCAATATCACCCCTATATTTGGTATGATTGATCCAAAAATATCTCCAACATTTTCTCCAGCACTCGCACCACACTTGGATCTTGACTTCTCTTCCCACACATGATGTTCCAAATCCTTCATGTGATACATCTTTGGAAACACTGCCACTAAATAACATGTACTTACCATTTATTCAGCAACTTAAAGTAAGCATTCTTTCCACAAACAAAAACTCCAAGCATTATAAGATCCCTTCCATCCAAACATAACTTCTGACTTTCTTGAACTGCAAAGGTATGATCACACTTACTCTCATCCACAAAAACAGTATAGTTCTTATTCTTGTCATTGTGTATGCATGATTCCTCTTGATGTTGTCAATCCAATATCAATGCTCCCACGGTTCCTGCCATTTCATGTGCCACTTCTTCTTGTGACCAACGTATAATCTTAATTTCCAAAGCTTCCTTTTCCTTGACTGCTCTAGACCTGCTCCAAAAATATATTTTCAATACAAGTGAGGACGCATGTTAAGTTAATTCTATTTGCGCAAGCTGTGTCCAATGGACTAACTGATGTGAAATATATATTTACAGTTTCAGCAACTCTAACATCAGAATTCCTATTCAGATGTTTAACTAGCAAAATCTATGAAAAAACTAAATCATAGTTTGAATAATAATACTGGAAATGACCTTGTCAATAAAAAAGACTCAACAATTAACTACATGTAATGCCAATTGTTAGTGGAATAGGATGATATGCAATTCCCTCAGCTACTGAATCAGGAAGCTGCATACAAACATAGCAATACTGCGCTTCCATTGTATCGACATTCTCATACAGCAAATTAGTGTAAGCAGTTAATGTATAATTTCCCCTGGATAAACTTTCATGTAAATTCTGTTCTCCCAATGAATATAAACCTTTATCCACCTTGCGTGTTGGTTCCTGTTCAGGTACATGCTTCTCTTCTTTAGCATTACTGGAACCTAAGCTTAGCCCTACAACTAATACTATTAAGCCTAACACCAAAAGTGTTATAACTACACTTATCATGTATCACCGTTTATAACTGGAGTTATTCATTTCCATACTGTTTAGATTCAGACCAAGCGGGAGAAGAAATAGCAGCAACAGATTTTCCTCTGTTGGTGTGCATCTGTCCAACACCAAAACAACAGTCTCTGTCTGCTTCAACTTTATTTACCAAAATCTGTACAATATTTGTGAGGCTTCCCTAACCCTACTACTTCTTCTAAATTGTCAATCCAAAAATGTTTGCTTCTTCCACTACAGTCTAGGTTTTCTTCTACAAGAACTTTGACACAAGTTCATAAAGTTAATTCAACATCTCTTCTAAGTTCTGAACCCAGTTCACGTGTGAACAACAGTAACAAATCTTCTCTCAGCTCTGCAATTTCTGCAGGAGATTCTTATGGATTTAAATGAGGAAAACAGTTTCATTTAATATTAGATTTCTCAAGCCACTCAACTTTGGTGGGTAAGGAATGGCAAATGCAAGGAGAACATTCAAATTAGTCCCCGGAATCTTCAGCAAAACATCTATTATTAGCGCAGAGGTTCCAAAGCTCCCCTTCATCGGCATTTGTGGCTAGATAGGTCCACTCAGGAGAAGAGTACCTTCAACAAGGCACCCTCGATCCTTTAGCCCTTCTGATATCTGTTCCTTCACTTTCCCTTCGACTCAATTCAGATTCACCAGAGATCTCAGTTAGGCGCGCAAGAGCTCTTTCAGATGATAACTTCAGTCTTCAATTTTCCGTATTCTTTCGCCAGCTTTCCTCCATCACCACTTGTGCTCCCACAACACTAGCTTCCATGTGAGGGTCAGAATCTGATTCGCTCACCACCACAACATCAGCTCCTTTCGCTTCAGATATAACTTCAGTTTCATTGAGACCCCCCTCTGATTGTGTTGTCTCGGTCTACTACCCCACAGCTTGGCTGGCCTCCTCTCATGGCCTTTCGACCACAACTGGCATTTCTTCTGGGAGAAGAGCTGGTACTCATTCATGGGGACATGGAACTCTACGAGTGTGGGCTGCTTGCACCCAGTTCGGTAGACCATCCTACTTCACAGCAGTTGTGGTAACCAAGATCACCTGGTACGGACCACACCAACGAGGCTCGAGACAGTTCTTGCTCACATGTTTTTTCACCAGGAGCCAGTCTCCTGGATGAAGGTTGTGGCACTGCTCCTGATGTGGCTGTCCTGTTGCAGCTATAACCTGCTGAGACACGGAATGGACCACGTCAGACAATTCTTTCAAGTAATCAAGCACCAAATCATCTGGAATGTTAACAAGTATGTTTGTAGGCACAGCAGGGAGTCTCATCCCATTATTATTTCCTGGGGTGGTAATCCAGTCTTTCAACTGGGAACATTGGAGAGTCTCATCAGTATAAGGGGCAAAGCATCAGGCCATTTTAAAGATGTGGAAGCACACACTTTAGCCAATCTGGTTTTCAAAGTACTGCTGACCCATTCTACTGTACCTGAAGCGTCTGGATGGTAACTGCAATGTAATCTCTGTTTCACTTGAAGGGCTGCACATAGCATCCTGAGAACCTTATTATCTAAATTGTTTCCTCATTCTGACTCCAAAGAGGTTGGACATCCGAATCGCTGAATCATCTCCCTCAGCAGCATTTTTAGCTACAATGAGACTATCACATCTTCTAGTCGGGTACGCTTCCACCCAACATGAAAAGATGCACACCACTACTAGAATGTACCTCAATCCATTGCACACTGGCATTTCAAAGTAATCCAGTTGAATCCTGTTAAAAGGACCTCCAGACCTTCCCATGTGACTCAGTGTAACAGCAGTTTGCTTTCCCACATTCATTTGCTGACAGATCACACATCTATAACACAAATCCTCTGCCGTCATTCGAAACTTCGGATTGAATCAAGTCTGTAAAAACAATCACACCATCACATCTGATCATGGAGGCAACAGACTATTAGGCAACACTGGTCTCCTGACACCCAAATATCATCCTCACATTTCACATATCCTGCTCTAATCCAGCCGTGCTGTTCCTCCTCACAAGCCTCCTCTCGCAACCCCTTAACCTCTTCCCAAGTATAAGCTTAGATCATCAAAAGGTTGAAATCAGATCCCTCATTTACATATTCAGCATTGAAAGTGCAAACATTCCGTGCACAGTAGCATGCAACTTCATCTGCATATCTGTTTCCAATGGTAACAAAATAATTTCCTTTACAACCGGCAGAACATTTCACCACTGCAACCTGTGATGGCATTTGAAGTGCTCTTACAGTTTTCTCACATTATCTCCATTACAGATGGGGGACCCTGACAAGGTCATGTATCACCTCTGGGATCATAATTGTCCAAAGTCACGAACAACACCAAAGCCATATTGGCTATCAGTGAATATTGTCACATTCAGCTGGTCTAAAACACAGCAGGCTCTGGTAAGAGCTATCAATTCTGCCACCTGCGTAGAGCATACTCCTTTAAGCCAGGCAGCTTCCATCACTTCTGTAACGGTGCAAACAGCATAAGCAGCCCTTACATTTACTTCATTGTCTATAAGACAAGAGCCATCTACAAATAGATTATAACCAGATTCAAATAGGGGTTTGTCCATAACATCAGGCCGTGGCTTGGTGCACAGTTCAGTGACATTGAGACAGTCATGTTTCACCTCAGTTATTTGTATCACAATCAGGCAAAGGTAACAGCATTGCAGGGTAAAAAAGAGAAAACAAATTCAGACTCATGTTCTCCACAGCCAGAATAATTTGTTCATACCTAGTGAGCCGACTATTCGTTAGGTGCTGAGTAGGAATTCTTATCAACAGTATTTTCACCAAATGAGGAACATGCACAATGAGTGAGTGATCCATCACAATACTCTCACACCTCTCTATGTTGACACCTGTTGAAGCAACGGATTTGAGACATTTGGGCAAGGCTGAAGCTACTGGATCTAAAGTAGCTGAGAAGTATGCAACTGATCTACGGGCACCTCCATGATTCTGAGTCAATACCGAGAGCCCACATCCTTCTTTCTCAGTGAAAACGAGCAATAATGCTTCTTTGTAATCAGACATTCCTAAGACAGGAGCACCACAAAGGCTTTCTATCAGCTCCAGCAAGGCATTCAAGCAATCATTGTCCCAGGGCACCAGATCAGACACATCCTTGTGTGTCTGCCTTTGTAAAGGCTTGGTCATTAAGGAAAAGCTGGGTATCCACTAGAGACAGTAGCCCACCATTCCCAAAAATATTCTGACTTTCTTCTGGGCACATGGTGGATTCATTTGCATGATTGCCAAGATTCTCTCTTGCACACCTTTCTTGCTCCTTTCAATATGTGACGTCCTAGGAAAAGAACCTCTGTCATACAGTACTGCCATTTACTTGGGACACTTTATGTCTATTCTCAGCCAAATGATTCAACAGGGCAATGGTATTGTTTTTACATGCTTTTCAAGTATTTGATGCCACTAAAACGCCATCAATATATTGAACCAGGACAGAATTACATGGTATGATCAAAGACTCCAAGTTCTTTTGCAATATCTGATTGAATGTGGAGGGTCTCTCCGTATACCCTGTGGGACACGGCACCTCGTAAGGACATATTTCCTATCCTGAAAGCAAATAAAAATTGGTTTTCTACCTGGAGGGGTATCGAAACAAATGCCTGACAAAGATCGATAACAGTGAAACATTCAGCATCACATGCAAACTGAAACAATATCACAGATGGATTCAGTACCATGGGAAAACAAGCAACCACTATATTGTTTATTTTATTGACACCCGGCACAATGCGGTACTTACTGTGTGGCTTTTGCAAGCCCATAATAGGAGAAATACATGGACTCCCCAGGATCTCTTTCAAAATGCCTAGCTCGATCATCGTCTCAATCACAGGTGTGATTCCCAGCACAGTTTCAGCCATCAAGTTGTATTGTAGAATTCCCTAATTTTGAACATTTTGCTTTTTATTGATACAGACAGGCTCAACTTCTTGAATAAGTCCAATATCCTTTCCAGAAAAATCCCATAATATATCCTTTATCGTATCTCTAATATCCTAAGTAAATATTCCACAGTTAACAGAGGAAACAGTGAAACTTTTAAGTTCTGGTTGGCTAATTTTAAGGCAATGTCTTCATGATTTGTTTAAAGTTTAATCCCTTTTGTCGTGCAATATATAGTGTATTTCATTTGTACAACAGATCACGTCCTAAGAGACACACAGGACTAGAATCACACACACTACAAATTGATGATTACCTTTGAATGACACTATCTTTGCAGGCACTTCTTCAGTAAAGGGTTTGACAATCTCGAATTTGCAACTCCTACAACTTGGATTGTTTTTCCCAAAAGGGGTAGGTTTTGAATTTCCACTGTTCTCACAGTAGAGCGGGTAGCTCCACTGTCAATCTAGAATGTGACATTTCAATTCCAGTGTTAGAATCTATGGGAACACCTTTCCCTGTCCCTGAAAACCTTCATTTTGCAGCATTGGAGTTCAAGACTTCTGAACTTTCTGCATTTAATTAATATTACCTACATAAGGCTGTCCCAGACTCCTTTGAGCTGCTTACATCTGTGCTACCATCAACTTCTCTTTCAGCTTCTTGTGCTTTATCTTAGTTTTGTCACAGCAGTATTTTGCACGAAGCAGAATCTTGTTGACAAACTTGTTCTGCAACAGGTCAGATGCTGCTGCATCATACTAATCTCAGGTCTCAATCCAGTCACAAATCGAGACACAAATTGTCCCATGCCCTTTGGCTCTAGAGTATCTGTACCGCTTAAAACCTGGTAACAACCTTTCATAATACGCATGAATGAAAGTCTCTTTATGTTCCTGGGTCATCCTGTCAATACTGACCCAACCAATGTCCTGTGGAGGCACTTTAGCCTTAAACCAAGTAATCATCTGATTATATGTTTTCATCACTATGGGTGACAGATCATGTGTCACTGGGTCTCTCTCAGGCTCACAATGCAATAAACAAAAGAAAAATCCCCCTGTCACTAATATCTGAAAGCAGAAAATCTCGCTCTTCAATGGGACAAAAAATTCCTGTGTACTGACCAAACCATCATAAAGTATGAAAATTAGGCTAATATGCGTGGATTATAAAATGATGTATATTTAATACAAAATATAATCAATGTATATAATATAGTTTCAATAAATACAACATAGTCCAAAGCAAAAATTGAATCAATAATATAAGAAACAGAAAACAGAAACTTTAATGATTCCAGTCCCCCATTCAAACAACAGTCATACCACATCGATAACTCCTACTCATGCAACAGTTCTCTCAACCTATACGTTCCCAATTCTCATCACTCACACTCTTCATACTATTCTTTTGAGTGTCTACAATGTAGATACAAAAGCCAAGTAGTGTGCAACTGTAGCAGCAAGAGGAAAAAAACGTTCCAAATGTTATAATATAATAAGAACTCTGTATATATTCTCTAATACATCCAGTATGTTGATACTTAATGCAAGTGCCTTAATAAATCACTATAATGTCCGTAGTTGTAATCATTTGGCATAGGCTTCTTAATATATCGTTGGTATTCTGGTGCTCCTGTTGTACCTGTGCCGATGTGCATTTCGGTGACTCCCCAGATTGGGGTTACACTTTCATCAGGGCTCTCAAATGGGATGATCCAATAGTACACAGTGGAGCGAAGAGGGGGGCAAAACAACAAAGTATATTGTGGTTCAAGGAGGAACCGCAAAAATATCAAATTGGCAAGGGGAACACACCCTTCAGTTGAGTCTGAAAGCAGGCATCAGTCCTCTCAGAACCAACAGGAGTCTTCCTGGTCCTAATAGCGCGGAGAGCACTCTCAAATGGTGTCAAGTCTCTAATAAAGACAATAATAGATTGCAGAGAGTCCAAGTATGAATCGGCTGAGTCTAGGAAGCCTTAGGTCCATCGCTGTGCATAGTGCAACCTCGAAGAAAGTTGCATCTGGAATGAATCGTCTCTCTCAGCCTCTGGCCAATCCAGAACTATTTTACAAGCTGACCATAAATAGCTTGGGACCACAATTTCAAACAATGTGTTTAAATCAATCCACAGCACCTTCAAAACTTTCACAAATCGATCAACCTGTTTGTACAACTCCCTAGTTTTTTCTGCCAGCCTGAGGAAATCGTTAGTAAATGCCACAAGATCACCTCTACTCCAAGGTACATGTACATAACATCCACTTGGAACCTCTCGTAAAGGGAAATCTTGGACTCACCCTCCCCCTTGTCCTGGAGGAGGTTCTCCAACTATTCTTTTAGAAGCTTTCCTTGTAACCCATCTCTCTTCCATCTATCTAATATACTCCAAACTTGAATGCTTAATATGAGGTCATTAATTTGTGTTTTCAGCCCTGGTGTTTTCAGATTTCTATATCCTGATCACTAAATGCAAGTATGTGATTTGTCTGCCAAATGTTTGTTCATTCCATGTCAACATCGTACGCTTTGGTCTGTCAGATAATTTCTCTTGTGCCTGTCTTGCTCTCCTGGTGAAATCTTTATTCATGAACAGTAATTCAGCAGATTGGTATGAGTCTATCCAATAGAGTTCTAATTTTCCACTTATCATTGCAACCAATTCAGTTTTCAATTTGAGCACATTAACCCCTTTGCTGTTGGGCCTCCCCCCCTCGTACTGAGCCTTTTTTCGACTATTTGGAGTCGTTCACGCTTAAGCCCCTGTAACATTTTGACCACATAAGGTATCCACACCAAATTTGCACCCTTTTATTCCAACATTTTGGGGATCATAACGGTACCCAGGGTTTGTGGATTCCCCTGGAGGGGACCCAGAAATTAGCCAAAATACAGCATTTTATGGGAGGGGGAAACATGGGGAAAAAAGTGCTGCAAATGAAAGAATCTGTTTTTTTCCTGCAAATGATAACAACAAAGGGTTTGTGGAGCTAGAATCACCATTTTACCAGCTTTTAGGGACTGGCAGACATTTGTTAGAAAACCAACATGTTTTACACAGTTTTGGCATTTTACTGGGACATAGCCTATTTTTGCTATTTTTTGTGCTTTCAACCTACTTCCAGTTAATGGTATAAATGGGTATGAAAGCAATAATGGATCCTGGAAAGCTATACATTTTGGAAAAGTAGACACAATTCTGAATTCAGCAAGGGGTCATTTGTGTAGATTCTTCAAGATTTCTTTATGGCAACTAACAGTTGAATATAGGAAAAATTGAAATACGTATTCACCTGCAACTTCCACTAATTATAGCAGCTGTTTGACAGCAATATACCATTACAACCTCTGGATGTTTCTGGTTGTGGGGAAGTATAGGACTTGTAGGTTCACCAAGAACCTGACGAACTCAGAACCAATAACGGAGCAGCGTCTTGCAATGGTTTTTTATTATGTACCGGGTATATAGCAATTAATTTGGGAAAATATATACATGGAAAAATCGGTATGAAAGACACCTATGTAATTCTGCAATTGGAACAAAAAATAGAGTTTAGAAACAGTAGATATTTGCACATTTCCAAAATTGTGAGTACCATATTAGCATGCGAATTATAGGAAATTTTTCAAAGTTGCTCTACAATTCTGTGTTACCCTAAGTACCTCACTTGTGTTGGTAGGCCTACTGCCCGCGACAGGAAATGGCTCAAAAAGCAACGTGGACACACTTTATTTTTACAGTGAAAATTGACCCTTTTTTTGCAAAGTGCCTAGCTGTAGATTTTGAACACTAGCTATGCCGGCACCTAAGGAAACTGAGCAAAACTACACATTTTTGAAAACTAGACACCCTAGGGAATCTAGGATGGGGTGACTTGTCTGGCACTCACCAGGTTCTGTTACCCAGAATCCCTTGCAAACCTCAAAATTTGTAAAAAAAATAAAACATTTTCCTCACATTTCTGTGGTGGAAAGTTCTGGAATCTGGGTGGATACACAAAATTCCATGCACCCGGCATTCCCCAAAGTCTTCTGAGAAAAATAGTACCTCAATTTTGTGGGTAGGCCTAGTGCCCAAGACAGGAAATTGCCAAAAACGCAACATGGACACACCACATTTTCACAGTGAAAACTGACACTTTTTTTGCAAAGTGCTTAGCAGTAGATTTTGAACCCTAGCTCTGCAGGCACCTAGGGAAACCTAGCAGACCTATACATTTGTGAAAACTAGACCCCCAGGAGAATCCAGGATGGGGTGACTTGTCTGGCTCTCATCAGGTTCTGTTACCAAGAATCCCATCTAAAATCCAAATTTATAGCGATACGCTTTGGTAAATTGCCATCAAATGCAGACCAGCCAAGTTGGCAATATCAGGGCCCAAAATCTTGTTGTCTCTGTGGAGCACCAACGCAGGATTTTATTCACTTAGTCGGTATCTGCCCAGCGTTAGGCGAAGATCGCCGGAAATTGAGGCGTACGCTCTTACAGAACTGCAATATTAAAATGCCTAGATCCGGAAGATCCACAGCTTAACTGTCGTTTAATCAAACTCCTAATTAAACATGAGGAAATATCATATAAAGACTAGTGGCAAGTTTAAACGGTTATAAGATGTGACATTGGAGATTATGCTAAGTGAACCACTTACCTTTGAGGAACTGATTTATTAAAATGCTCCTATGCAGCCTAGTCGAACCTTGATTAGCCTCAGAATTTAGTAAAAGGATCATTCAAAATAAGGCCAGTGGCCTGGTAAAATGGTTGTTTGATGTAATACTTGAGATATTGTTTTAATTAGGCAAATGTTCTGTTTACATTGTACAGGAAGAAGTGTAAATATTAGGATAAGAAATGGTTTTGTCTTTAGAGAACACAAAAAGGGATATACCCCGTTTTTATTGTTATTTTCTAAATTTGTTTTAATATTGCTATTGTTGTGGTTTTAATTAACTGAACAATAAATGTATTTCTACCTTTTCTGTTACCAAGAATCCCTTGCAAACCTCAATAAATGTAAAAAAACCCACATTTTCCTCGTATTTCTGTGGTGAAAAGTTCTGAATCTGCGTGGATCCACAAAATTCCATGCAACCCGCATTTCCCAAAGTCTTCTGAGAAAAATGGTACCTCACTTGTGTGGTTAGGTCTAGTGCCCGCGACAGGAAACGGCCCACAACACAACATGGACACACCACATTTTCACAGTGGAAACTGACCCTTTTTGTGCAAAGTGCCTAGCTGTAGGTTTTGAACCCTAGCTCTGCCGGCACCTTGGGAAACCTAGCAAATCTATACATTTTTGCAAATTAGACACCCGGGGGAATCCAGGATGGGGTGACTTGTCTGGCTCTCACCAGTTTCTGTTACCCAGAATCCCTTGCAAACCTCAAAATTTGTAAAACAAAAAAACCTTTTCCTCACATTTCTGTGGTGGAAAGTTCTGGAATCTGCGTGGATCCTCAAATTTCCACACACCCCACATTCCCCAAAGTCTTCTGAGAAAAATGGTACCTCACTTGTGTGGGTAGGCTTAGTGCCCAAGACAGGAAACGGCCCAAAACGCAACATGGACACACCACATTTTCACAGTGAAAACTGACACTTTTTTTGCAAAGTGCCTAGCTGTGGATTTTGAACCCTTGCTCTGCTGGCACCTAGGGAAACCTAGCAAACCTATACATTTTTAAAAACTAGACACCCAGGGGAATCCAGAATGAGGTAACATGTCTGGCTCTCACGAGGTTATGTTACCCAGAATCCCTTGCAAACCTCAAAATGTGTTCAAAATAACACATTTTCCACACATTTCTGTGGTGGAAATTTCTGGAATCTGTGTGGATCCACAAAATTCCACCCACCCCGCATTCCCCAAAGTCTTTTGCAAAGTGCCTAGCTGTAGATTTTGAACCCTAGCTCTGCCGGCACCTAGGGAAACCTAGCAAACCTGTACATTAGTGAAAACTAGACACCCAGGGGAATCTAAGATGGGGTGACATGTCTTCAGTACCTGTAATCGGGACGGAGAGACTTGTACACGAGGAGACGTTATTACTGAAGTTATCGGTCAGGACCGGGGGAAAGTATAATTTTCCATCTTTGATCTCACATACGCGGCGAGAGTGGAATAAACGGGAGTACCCGGAGTGGTGATTGTACCACTGGGTAACTCTAAGGGAAGTCTAGACCTTTCAATTCTAAATACTTACCTGCACGAATCAGCGGATTGGAACCCTCCAAAATCATACTCAGTTTTAGGAGGATCCTTTGGGAATTTGATTGGAAGTTAGCAGCCCTGAGGCAGTCGTAAGGGGAGCATTCCCGCTGCGACGAAACACGTTGGTGTATGGCTAAAAGAGAATTAAAGAACACAACACAAAGAGGAACAGGAATTCCAGCACCTTTCTTTTCCCTAAAATAATTACTAACTATATTTTTGATTGTTTTGCCGTGTGCCTTGAATTTGGTAAAACTGGTGACTTGTCTAGTTCTCACCAGGTTCTGTTACCCAGAATCACTTGCAAACCTCAAAATTTGCCCCAAAAAAACAAATTTTCCTCATATTTCGCTGGTGGAAAGTTCTGGAAACTGCATGGATCCACAAAATTCCACCCACCCTTCATTCCCCAAAGTCTTCCGAGAAAAATGGTACCTCACTTGTGTCAGTGGGTCAAGTACCCGTGACAGGCAAGGGCCCAAAACATATTGATGAGACATCAAAATGACTTATCACAAAACAACCTGGTGTTGCAAGGGGGTCACCTGGGTTTTTGACCCTGGGTTCAGCGGCCATCTAGGGAAACCTACCAAACCCACACATTTATGTAAACTAGACACCCAGGGGAGTCCAGCGATGTATGGCTTGCATGGATCCACCAACATTTTCCTATGCAGAATCCCGGCACAAATGTCCTAACCCACAGCGTTCCCCTCAGTCTCCTGAGTAAAATGATACCTCACTTGTGTGGGTGGGGCAAGGGCCTGTGACTGGGAAGAGCCAAAAACATAGGGATTAAGGGTATAGCACCGAGAATTCTAAGTGCTACATTTTTTTTAAAATACGTTTTAGCCAATTCTGCATTGGACACCCACACAAGTGAGGTATCATTTTACTCAGGACACTAAGGAGAATGCTTTGGGAAGTACATTTGTGCCGGCACAGTGATTCCATGCAAAAATATGTGGCAAATGTGGGTTTTTGTCAGCTAAATTTGAGGTTTGCAGGGGATTCTGGGTAGGGAAACGTTGGGCAATCCACACCTTATTGGACTTCCCAGGGTGTTTAGTTTTCAGAAATGTGTGGGTTTGGTAGGTTTCCCAAGATGGCGGCAAGCCCGGGGCCAAAAAAACAGGTGCCCCCCCCCAAAAACAGGTACTTTTGTTATAGCTAATTTTGAAGTCTGCACAGTGCGATTTAGGCCATTTCTTTTTGCAGCCACACAAGTGAGGTACCATTTTTATTGAGAGACCCGGGGGAACGCTGGTTGGTAGGAAATTTGTATCAGCCCGGTGATCTTACAACTTTCCCACACAGAAATGTGAGAAAAAATTTGATTTTTTTAACACAATTTGAGGTTTGCAGGGGATTCTGGGTAGGGAAATGGTGGGGGACCCAAGCAAGCCATACTTTCCTGGACTCCCCCGGGTGTCTAGTTTTCAGAAATGTGTGGGTTTGGTAGGTTTCCGGTTAGAAATGGGGGTCTATAGTTGGCAAGGGCTTGTACCTTTGTCTAAATAGGGACCCTTCTTCCTAGTCAGGATAAGGGAGTTACACTCCTAAAATAACCCCTGCTCACCCCATTGGTAGCTTGGCATGAGCAGTTAGGCTTATCTTAGAGGCAGTGTGTAAAGCATTTGCACGTAACCAACAGTAATACAGTGTAAGCACTACAAAAGGACACCACACCAGTTTAGAAAAATATCCAATTTTTTTATATACAAGACCAAAAAGGATAAAAATCCACAATACAGTTATCAAAATATGCTTTAAAAATAGTTCCTTGATGTTGATAGCTCCGTCTGGGGCTATCACGGGGTCATGAGCAAACAAATCCAAACAGTTCTGGCTGACCGCAGCGTCGCGGGCCAGCTACAGTGTCGGGAAGACCAGCAAACAGTACCTTTTACAAATGCAGGGCGTCGGCGGCCTCTTGTTGAGTTTCCGAAAAAAATGTCGTCTGCAGGCATCAGTTCCGGAGGTCAGTGCAGGAGTCGTCAGGGCCCTCGAAGTCACACGCGTTGCAGGTCGATTTCCTCTCTGTTGGAGTCAGGAGCGCTGGCATTGGCAGGCGTTGTGTGCTGCGTTGCGAAGTGCAGCGGTGCAGCGTGCGCTGCCCTCAGGTTGCGGTACAAACAGCGGTTCGGTGGAGGCATCAGATGGCGTCGTCGGTGAGACCAGGGTCGCTGTGCGAGATGAAGGCGGTGCTTGTCATGGTGCTGGCAGGTCACGTGCAAGAAGTGGCGTCGTCGTTGCTGAAGCGCTGTCGTTGGCTGACAAACTGGAGTCGATGGCACCAGCGTCGGTAGGCCACGGCTGCGGTGCGGGATGAGGGCGGTGCGTCGTGTAGCTTTACGAGAGGTGCCCTCGAACCACAGTGCAAGCAGTGGCATTGATTTCGGCGTCGAGCATTGCCCTCGGGAATACCAAGGCGTCGTCATGAAGTGAGGCGGTGCGGTGCCCACAGGTCGTGGTGCGAGCAACGGCTCGGTGGCCTCATCAGTGAGACCAAGGTTGCGGTGTGTCATTGTGGCGGTGCCCTCTGCAGTGCTGTCAGGCCACTGAGTCGACAGTAGCATCGTAGACGTCCTGGAGTTGCTTTTCTTCTGTTGCAGCACAAAACACACAGTCCCCAGTGCTGCGGGCAGAAGAGGTTGAAGTTTTTGCTGTTCCTGAGACTTCTTGAACAGGGGGCAATCTCTACCTCAAGCCCTTGGAGAAACTCACAAAGCAGATTGCAGAAAGTTCAGTCCAGTCCTTTCACTGCCCAAGACAGAAGCAGCTACTGCAGGCCAACTCAGCAAAGCACACAGCAAAGTGGTAGGTCCTCCTCAAAGATTCTCTAGCTCTTCTTTTTGGCAGTCTTCTTGATCCAAAAGAATTCTAAAGTTCAGGGGTCTAGGCCCCAATATTTATATCCCAAAAATCCTTTGAACTCTTAGGCAGAGAGTGTCTGTGCCCAGCCAGAACCAGTTCTGCCTTCTCTGGAGTGATTTCCTGGCAGGAGGTGGAGACGGCACTGTCAGAAGCAGACCAGGCCCTTTGAGGTGCAAGGAAATCTCCTCCCCCTTCCCCCATTGCATCCCAGGTCTATTCTGCTCTTTCCTGACCCTACCTAGACTATCTGGAGCCACTCCTGCTCCCCAGCCTTCTGTCATCCAAAACCCAGACAGGCAATCCACATTCCAGCAGAGGCACACGGGATGACTGAGCAAGAAAATACCTACTTTCTAAAAGTGGTATTTTCAAACACAGAATGTAAAAATCACCTTCACTAAAAGATGCATCTTTAGATTCAGAGTTCAGGCATACTAAACTTTATTTTCCCACCTAGTTCCCAGGGCCAGGTATGTTCATAAGATGTTATAAACAAACTTCCCATTCTGTCCTATGGGGAACAGATAGCCTTTCAATAGTGAAACATGAAATGGGCTGTAATTCACTATGAGGACATGCCACACACACCAGGGCATGTCCTACCTTTCACATACAATGCGCCCTGCCCACAGAGGTACCTTGGGCCTACCTTAGGGGTGACTGACATGTAGAAAAGAGTAGGTTTAGGGCCTGGCAAGTGGGTGCACTTGCCAAGTCGACATGGCAGTTAAAAACTGTGCGCAGACTCTGCACTGGCAGGTCTCAGTTACCCTTTAAGGGCTACTCACGTGGGTGGCACAATCAGTGCAGCAGACCCACTAGTAGCATTTGATTTACAGGCCCTGGCACACTCAGTGCACTTTACTAGGGACTAACAAGTAAATCAAATAACCAATTCTGGAAACACCAATCCATAACACCATTTACCACAGGAGCACTTGCACCTTACCACTGATCAGCAGTGAGAAAAGTGCGCAGAAACACTACGCCAGCAAAAACAGAGTAAAAACCGGGAGGGCAGAAAGGAAAAACTCAGGGGAAACACGCCAAAAGATGACAAGTCTAACATTTCCCTAGATGGCCGCCGAGCCCGGGGCCAAAAACTCATGGGACCCCCCTTGCAAAACCAGGTTGTTTTGTGATAGGTCATTTTCATGTCGCCTCAATAGGTTTTTGGCCCTTGCTTGTCGCGGGTACTTGACCCACCCATGCGAATGAGGTACCATTTTTATCAGGAGACCTGGGGAAAAACTGAGTGGTGGGAAATTTGTGGATCCACGCAGATTCCAGAACTTTCCTACACAGAAATTTGAGAAAAAAGAGCTTTTTTTAGCTAAATTTGAGATTTGCAGGGAATTCTGGGAAGGAAAACGTTGGGGGACCAACGCAAGCCATACGTTGATGGATACCCCAGGTGTCTAGTTTTCAGAAATGTGTGGGTTTGGTAGATTTTCAAAGATGGCCGCCGAGCCTGGGGCCAAAAACCCAGGTGACTCCCCTTGCAAAACCAGGTTGTTTTGTGATAGGTCATTTTGATGTCTCCTCGATACGTTTTGGGCCCTTGCCTATCGCGGGTACTTGGGGAACCCACATGAGTGAGGTACCATTTTTATCAGGAGACCTGGGGGAACGCTGGGTGGTAGGAAATCTGTGGATCTACGCAGATTCCAGAACTTTCCACCACAGAAATGTAAAACTTATAGATCCATCTTTCGGTTACCTAACTATGTATCTCCTGCCCAAATTCGATTGGAGTTCGGGGTTCAAAAACAGGCAGTGGAAAGAAGGGGCAGCCTCATAAAATGCTGGCATAAGATTAGAAATGCTGAGCAAGGCACCTTAAATGCCCATCTCTGGATTGAGCTGCAACGGCGAGAACGGTCACACGCAAGGAAGTATCTGATGGAATCATTAGAAGTACTTGAACTATCTGACCTCTGGAACACCTCAGTAGATCATAGAAGTTTTAAAAAACTAGTAACAAAGGTCACAAAAATAACATCGCTATTAGAGGATAAGGAAACTCTAGCAAAAAGGGCACACGGATGGACAGTCCTAAGTGACTATAAAACATTAAAGACTCAAGCATATATGGACCATGGATTCAAACAGAAGATCAAAGAGAAATTTTTAAAACTGCGACTCGGTATACTACCAATTCTCCCCCACCTGGCCCCATGGAAACGGAATCAGGAAGAGAAAACTTGCCGTCTCTGCAGTGCAGGACCTGAAGATCTAGTCCACATAGTATGTATTCGCCCAATTTTAATGGACAAAAGGAGATCTCTACTACGCGCAATATGGAACCAGAAGGGTATCAGAACCTGTAGGCATGCAGTTAAATTATGTTTTAATCCGCAGGAGACTCAATTAAACTGCAGATTTACAAAATACTTTGACGTAGTGGCGGAGAGAATTAAGCAGAAACAAAACGATGAAATTGAGTAAAGGACAAACAGCGCCTCTGAGCACAACTTATGGGCCATCGCCCTAACGAACAATAACAAAAATGCAAACTATTAACATGAATCTCATAATTTTAACTCCTGATAACAAAATTTATTAACCCTCGATATGTATCTCCTTTAAAAGCGGTATATCTTAAATTGTAAGTTTTAATTAACTGTGCAATAAAATTATCTTATCACCACAGAAATGTGAGAAAAATCTGTTTATTTTTACAAAGTTTGAGGTTTACAAGGGATTCTGGGTAACAGAACCTGGTAAGAGCCAGACAAGTAACCCCATCCTGGAATCCCCTGAGTGTCTAGTTTTCAAAAATGTATAGGTTTGCTAGGTTTCCCTGGGTGCCAGCAGAGCTAGGGTTCAAAATCTACAGATAGGCACTTTGCAAAAAAAGGGTCAGTTTTCACTGTGAAAATGTGGTGTGTCCACGGTGCGTTTCGGGCTGTTTCCTGTCGCGTGCACTAGGCCTACCCACACAAGTGAGGTACCATTTTTCTCTGTAGACTTTGGGGAAAGCAGGGTGTATGGAATTGTGTGGATCCAAGCAGATTCCAGAATCTTTTACCACAGAAATGTATGGAAAATTTGTTTTATTTTTACAAAGTTTGAGGTTTGCAAGGGATTCTGGGTAACAGAACCTGGTGAGAGCCAGACAAGCTACCCCATCCTGGATTCCCCTGGGTGTCTAGTTTTCAAACATTTATAGGTTTTTCTAGGTTTCCCTAGGTGGTGGCAGAGCTACTGTTCAAAATCTACAGGTAGGCACTTTGCAAAAAAAGGGTCAGTTTTCACTGTGAAAATTTGGTGTATCCATGTTGCGTTTTGGGCCGTTTCCTGTTGCGGGCACTAGGCCTACACAGAGAAGTGAGGTACCATTTTTCTCGGCAGACTTTGGGGAATGCGGGGTGGGTGGAATTTTGTGGATGGCCGCAGATTCCAGTACTTTCCACCACAGAAATGCGAGGAAAATTTGTTTTTGTTTTTTTACAAAGTTTGAGGTTTGCAAGGGATTCTGGGTAACAGAACCTGGTGAGAGCCAGGCAAGTTTCCCCATCCTGGATTTCCCTGGGTGTCTAGCTTTAAAAAATGTATAGGTTTGCTAGGTTACTCTAGGTGCCGGCCGAGCTAGGGTTCAAAATCTACAGATAGGCACTTTGCAAAAAAAGGGTCTGTTTTCACTGTGAAAATGTGGTGTGTCCACATTATGTTTTGGCCCGTTTCCTGTCATGGGCAATAGGCCTACCCACACAAGTGAGGTAACATTTTTCTAGGAAGACTTTGGAGAATGCGGGGTGGGTGAAATTTTGTGGATCTCCGCGGATTCCACAACTTTCATCACAGAAATATGAGGAAAATGTGTTTTTTCTACAAAGTTTGAGGTTTGCAAGGAATTCTGGGTAACAGAACCGAGCGAAAGCCACACAAGTCACCACATCCTGGATTCCCCTGGGTGTCTAGTTTTAAAAAATGTATAGGTTTGCTAGGTTTCCTTGGGTGCCAGCTGCGCTAGGACCCAAAATCCAGAGGTAGGCACATTCCGCAAAAATGTCTGTGACTAGTGGGCTTTCTGCCTCCCTGAGGGGGGGGGGGAATCGGAGGCTATTGCCCCGATATGCCCCCAAGGGGGACAGAAAGACTGTGGCTATTTTTTTGGGTGGGTGGGGACATTGGGATGCCCATTCTGGGCAGCCGGCACCCTAACGTACAAAAAAGCCAGTATAATAGCTGCCGCCTGGTGGGCTCTCTGCCCCCCCTGGGGGGCAGATCAGGGGCTACTGCTCCATCTGCCTCCTGGTGGGGACAGAAAGACCGGCATCTTTTTTGAGGGGTGGGGGGCATTGGCGTTCCCATTCTGGGGAGCCCCCACCCCTGGCATATAAAAAAATCCCTGGCATCTAGGGTGCTTTCTGCCCCCCGGGAGGCAGATTGTGGGCTACTGCCCCCAACTGTCCCCCAGGGGGGGCAGAAAGGCTGTCTGGGAATATTAAATGGGGTGAGCTAAGGCCCTTGCCCAAGGGGCCGTTCCCCCTCCCTGGTGGCTACTGGGTGGATCCCTTCTTGGGGATCTCCCTCCCTGGGGTGATCCCCAAGCAGGGATCCTCTAGGGATGCTTCTCCCCTTTCCACGATACCTCTACCATCTGTTTCGGTGCTAGGGGGGCTGAGATAGCCCCACAAGCACTAAAACTGAGAAACTGAAACTAAGTTTCAGTTTTGTTTTCATTGCAATGACGATCGCGTGCCATGCTAAACAGGCCTGGGGAGGTTTGAAAAGCTCTTCCCCGCCTCCCCAGGCAAAAAAAATGGGATATCCTTCTGCTGTGTGCAGCAGAGGGATTTTCTGAGCATGTGCTCATGACAGAATGGTTCCGTCATGAGCACAGGAGCACTGGTCCACATGACAGAACCATTCCGTCATGAGCACCCAAAGGTTTAACTAAATCCACTTTCACAGCAAATTTATTTGTTCCCTGACTTGTTTCAGTACTCTGGTTCCCTACAGATTTCTCGTTATGCTCTTTCAACCACTTCTATAAATCTTGGACATCAAATAAATGTTGACTCTCAGATGTTCCCTTCCTTGAAGTAGCATTCTCTCGGGCATGCTGTTACACACATTTGGGACTGTTTCCCATATACAAGTGTTAAGACTTACTAATCCCAGAAAAAACCTCAAGGGTCTATATCCATTCTGCAAAGCAGAAGGGTCTGCACTTGCTGCATGCTCGCATTTACCAGGGTCAATGGAACAAATTTCACATTTGAATTATCCACTGTCTTTTCCATTGTCCTCATTTCAGTAGGAGCTGGCACTCCCTGATTTCCACTCACAATCGGGCTGTGATCATACTTAGGCACTATCAGACCGATAGTAACCCGCACTGTCAGAGCATTCGGAAGCTGCAATGCCAAATTAGTATTACCATTTCCCAAGGTGACTGTTTGTGTCCCCCCCAGTCGATATGACCCCTACAACCCCAGTACTAGGACCAACTGGTGCACAAGCACTATCAGAACTATCAGTAATGTTCACTTTTCCCCCACTTTTCATTGGCGTCTGATTATTTGGAAGCGGACGTTCAGCCAACAAACCATCAGGAAGACCATTACTTGCATCCATATCGCAGTCTGCATCTCCCTCCTTCTGCTCTCTTCTCCTTCTCCCATCCTCATTTCCCTCACTCGTTATGGCGGGGTACAATCTTGCTCCCTCAATTATATCTACTCTCCATCTCTTCTGTTCATAATCCCATCTCACCTCTGCATTTGTGCAAATCGCTTTTGTCATCCTCTCTTGATGTTTATCTCTCTGTTTTGCATGTGACACACAATCCATGCATTACGTACTCCAAATTGTGTGGGTCAGGTAACGGTTTTAATACAATTAATATTCCTCTCAAATGGTCAATTATTCTCCAATTGAAAGTACCATTGCGGGGAAACATCAAGGCACCTTCTTTCTCAGTGATCTTGTGCCAATTTTTAAGCCAAATCATAGTATGTCGCCCTTCTTTTGTTGCCATATAATGTGCTGGCATATCCTCCGGTGGCGCTTTCTCGCCCACTCTTTTAGGCACCCCTATATCAAATCTCTCATTTATTTAAAACATCTAATTTTTCAATCTCTTATTTCAACTATTTCAACTCAAATCAAATTGAAACAATTTTTAAGGTCAGTGACAATACAATCAACAATAGCAGTGCAACATCCAAGAAACAATTTCAACCAATCACAGAGGGTGTTACTCCAACCGACCTATCACAGCTATGGCATCACTCTCTCTGCTCGCAGCAGTTCACCCTCCTTCAAAATTTTCTCCACACTCTTTCTTTAAATAAGTTTCTTGTACAAAACAACAATTGTTTGCGCCACTAAAAGATTAATAGAATTCAATCACTCAAGGAACACATACATTCACAAATGAAACCTTGACCAGCCAGCAGGTATTCACTTATAAGTATGATTTTCCCTTCTGTGCAAAAAGGTCCACCACACTAATTAAAACTATCACATGCTCACAAACTTCCCTGTCTTAATTTGGGCCGTTGAAGAAATCTCACTACAAATCCCAAAAAACTTAGCAGACAAATAAAATATGGTGTCTTCTGCACCTTTTAACATATCCCGGAATCTTAGGCCTCGCTGGGACAACTTCAACAATTCAACAACTCAGCATCACTCACACAACTCCCACAACATCTCCGCTAGATACCATACAATCCATACCACAATCTAAACGTGATTGTCACAGCCGCTAATAATACTCACTCTTCTGCCGTTGCTGCTTAAATCATATGCCACCGGAACTCCGTTAATCCTCCGCTTCTCAATTCCAGCCTTCAGGATTAAGGCCACTAAGATTTGGTTCAAACTGTTCTAATTCTAATTTCTATCTCCCTCTACTTCACGAGCAACCATCCGACAAGCTCCCATCTCCTCCAACTTACTCCTAACTGAGAAAATCTGAGCCCTTTTCCTTTCTGCTACCCATAGACCTTTGACTGCATGAGAGGCAAAAGGGAGAACAATTTGAAATTTCAAAGTTTTGCAGTGTAACCCCTTAAATCACACAATATTCCAGTCCTCAATTGGAAAAAGGCTTAGTAGGGTTTATTACAAATGTAACAATAAGTTCAGCTGAATCCATCTCAGCATAAGCATATACAAATACAAAATTAGTAAAACGTGTCCAAATCTCCTGAAGAGATGTTCTTGATACAAAAGGGAAAGTTTGATTAGTTCAATTATTTTGAAATAAACAATCAGAGAAAAGAAAGTTGAATCAAGTTGCATTCATTGATTCTCAACAAGCAGCATTAATCCTACCCTTCCCCACACTATCCTTGCAACGATCCCCATCTCTATTAAATGATTGTCAGGGTCAGGTGCAATATCAGAAAAAGAAAGAATATGTGTCAGCAGTTGAAGTCTTCAGTAGAAGTACTCCAAGCATGGGTCAAGTAGCATGAACAACATATTTGGGGTGGATTGCACACCTTAGTTATCATTATCTTCCTCCTTGTTTGACCTTGGAATTCGTTGTAGCGTGCTCACTGGTGACGTGCTTAGCCCAAACTGCACGTTGAAACTTAACCAATCATGTAGGGGCGACCTTTCACCCCAAAACCAATGGCACTGCCAATACTGCATTTGCAATTCTTCTTGCCTTTTCAAACCTTTGCTCCTGTTTACTCAAATCATTCTTCACTCTTGAAACTCTTCAAACCGTCATGCAAGGAAAGCAATTTCCTTAGATTTCTAATGTTCAAAATGGGCCATCCGAACCTCTAATTCAGAACACGTACAAGCGCTGTATTCATCAGAAGCAGTTTATTAACCCAATGCATTTCGGGCCTCGGTGGGCCCTTCGTCAGGGGGCCATGAAATTAACAATAAAACATACATTAAAAATCATCCTCCATAATGTGTTTTGATTATCTCATTTGAAAAAAATCTTAGTCTTTTAAATTGTCCTTCATTTCTCCTTATTTACCACATGCAATTCAAAGTGATTATTTTAAAGAAATAATCCCCTATTATTTCGGGCAGCACTCGGTCTCCATACTGGATTTCACCCGTTTAATATCTCATACTTTAAACCATTTTGACTGCAACACCCCACCTAACCTCTCTTTCTTTCCCCTCACTTCACAACCCTTTCCCCATACATTCACATTTCCACTCCCTGTTTCCGTTCCTCCCCCGTCAAAACACTTTTCATTCATATTCATGACTCTTAAGTCCATATCTCCCCTCTGTACGCAACCATGATTACGCTTCATTCACCATCCTACTACCAATTCACCCCCCGTGAGCGTACCTGCTTGCCGACAACCATCCTTTTCTCCCCATCTCCAAACAAATTGTTCCCTGTTTTTAACCACTGCCCAAATTTAAACCTGGCATACAGCCCGCGTGACCTTTTACTTTTACCACGTGATTTCCTTCTCAATCGCCCGTTGCTTTCCCGAATCTGCCGAGAACACTACATCTCCCATAATACCCTTGTAACATTTCGTAAAGATGCCATGTTTCTACACTGATTTTGCATGTGTCTATGGGAGTCATTTTCAATTAATTTGAGTCTTAATGATCCACCGACAATTTTACAAATGTATGATCTGTCCAATGTTTGTTACTGCTAATTCAATCTTAATCTGACACCTTTGAAAACAATACTTCATGAATACTGATGTTCCGCCTTGCATGAAAGTTACGTCATGTTTTCCAACAGTTTTTCTTCTATTGCACTGTTCTTTGTTGGTGCTAATCCGGTAGGGCATATTTTCATAAACAACATATTTGGGGTGGATTGCACACCTTAGTTATCATTATCTTCCTCCTTGCTTGAACTTGGAATTCGTTGTAGCGTGCTCACTGGGGACGTGCTTAGCCCAAACTGCACGTTAAAACTTAACCACATCATGTAGGGGCGACCTTTCACCCCAAAACCAATGGCACTGCCAATTCTGCATTTGCAATTCTTCTTGCCTTTTCAAACCTTTGCTCCTGTTTACTCAAATCATTCTTCACTCTTTCACTCTTGAAACTCTTCAAACCGTCATACAAGGAAAGCAATTTCCTTAGATTTCTAATGTTCAAAATGGGCCATCCGAACCTCTAATTCAGAACACGTACAAGCGCTGTATTCATCAGAAGCAGTTTATTAACCCAATGCATTTCGGGCCTCGGTGGGCCCTTTGTCAGGGGACCATGAAATTACCAATAAAACATACATTAAAAATCATCCTCCATAATGTGTTTTGATTATCTCATTTGAAAAAAATCTTAGTCTTTTAAATTGTCCTTCATTTCTCCTTATTTACCACATGCAATTCAAAGTGATTATTTTAAAGAAATAATCCCCTATTATTTCGGGCAGCACTCGGTCTCCATACTGGATTTCACCTGTTTAATATCTCATACTTTAAACCATTTTGACTCCAACACCCCACCTAACCTCTCTTTCTTTCCCCTCACTTCACAACCCTTTCCCCATACATTCCCATTTCCACTCCCTGTTTCCGTTCCTCCCCCTTCGAAACACTTTTCATTCATATTCATGACTCTTAAGTCCATATCTCCCCTCTGTACGCAACCATGATTACGCTTCATTCACCATCCTACTTCCAATTCCCCCCCCCCGTGAGCGTACCTGCTTGCCGACAACCATCCTTTTCTCCCCATCTCCAAACAAATTGTTCCCTGCCTTTAACCAAAGCCAACTAACAAGTAGCATGAAGCCATATAAGCATAGGTCTGCACCCCACGAAGTCTCAAAAGGTGTCTCTTTCAAATAAGTAAAAACAGACAATATCAACTGCATTAGAAGGGAACATGTCCCATGTGACCTTCCCTCTGGTACTTTTCCATCAGGCAGACTTGATTCTTCCAACTCCCTTCTCACACAGATATGCGATCCACTTTGTCCTTGGCCATACTTCTTCTTCTCCATGGGAACTCATCCCCAAGCTTGTTACCACATTCCTCTTGTGCTACTTTGTCCTTTCACATCTCACTATCAAACAAAACATTAACCCTTCTATGCTAGCTAATAAGGCTTAATCCACACCTGCAGTGGAGACAAAATACAGCGCTAACATTCCACATTTAAGGTTAAGCACAAATCAAATGCTAACTGCACCATATACTTGCACTAAAATATAGCGTTAGACTAGAATAAATCACACATGAAGTTAAATGAACACATGTATCTTTTCCACTAAGTTATTAATAATAAATTCTAACTTCACATACAAATGATTAGACTTCAACCTACCCACATATGTTAATTACTAGCATCACAATATCATATGTGAACTCTTTATTTTCTCGCAAGCTCTAACACATCCCTTACAATACTTTTCATTAGTCATGTTTATGCACAGAGTTTATTCACATTTACCTCTATATTGAATATTCTAAATAGACGATACCCCTTCTTTTGTATAGTTAGTCACATATAAAATATAAGTGCCAACTATAGGTGAGTATGATGCACTCCTACGTTGTCTCATATTGAAATCAAAATTACGCTTTCCCACATATTTATGATATACCAGGTGGCCACCCAGATCTCAGGCGAACCAAGGCACCAAATAGAAGAGTGAGGAGATTTGCAGTGGTAGAATAACCAGCAGCTTTATGGAGATTTTCACATAAGTACCACAGGAGAACATAAAGGAGTAGAATAAGGTGTAGCACTGAAGGGAAAAGAAAACCCAAAGAGAGAGGAAAAACAGATCGAAAGGTTCAGGAATCAATACAGTCAATGATTTAAAGGGCCAGAGGGAACCATACTACCAAGAAAGTTGCAAGGCATCATGGTTCCACTCTTGAAAATTCTTATCAAACCCTTGACTAGTTGGGTTCTGTAATCCTGACACTCTGATTGGCCTGGCTCTGAGTCTTCCCTGTTAGGACCTCCTCATGGCAGCCTTAACCTTGATAAACTGATATTCCAAACCTTCCAGCCCTGAACTGCTGCTAACTTTTCTTTTCTGCTGTATCCTGACATTATCTTCCAGAAACAAAATCTCGCCCCCTGTAACCCTGCACCATCAATTATCGCCACTCTACCAATGTACTAAAAAGTGTTTGTGAAGACTGAAATGTGCCACCCATAGAACAGTGTGCACATCCTTTCCTGTGGTTTTTATCTTTTGCAGGGAGAGCCATTCATCCTTTGCCCTCTCATCCAATGCAAATGGGCCTGACTGACTTCTGCAAGCACTACCACTCATAAGGCTGAAATCACAAGGCCATAATTAGACCTTGTTATCTATATTTTCCTCTGATCAATTAACATGTGTAAATGTACTCTTACACTTTTGAGTAATTTATTACTTTTGGCTTGTCACCATTTATGAGCGTAAACTTATTCAAAGGTGTAGACGTGCATGCCCTTACCACCTGAAACAGGGGGTGGAGTAAGAAAAGTGACTTTAAATTTACTGCTAGTTGTGACTTTATGACTGTGCTTGTTGCTTTCCACACTTGATGGAGACTTCTGCTATAGTTAATGAAAGTTTAAAAAATATTTAAAATATACCCAGGTTAATGTTAATGTGAATTAATTTTATATATGTATTTTAAATGAGGAAATATTTTTAAAAAAATGCTAAAGCACCATTAACTAAATTTTAAATTAATTATCTAAAATACAATTTTTACATTTATCTATTATGTATTAACAAATTACTAAACGTTATGTCAATAATTATTTTAATTAATTTAACTTTTTCTTATAAACCATATACAAAAGTTACATTTATTTTTAAATTGGAAAAAGATGATTAACATATTTTTAATTAAGTAATATTTATTTATGATTAAAAAAAGGTTGACATTAAATACATTTACACATATTTTTAAAAAGTTTAAATAATAAATTAATTTTAATATTATTTACTATAGGGAGTTAACTTACGCTCCTACCTCCATTATTGTCTATGGGACTGTGTTGAGAGTACCTCAGAGTCGCCACTGATGGCGCTGAACACACTAACACTTCTAGCTGGAGTAAATTTGCCACAGTTTTGGATCCTCTTTGGCTGTAGTAACTGTAGAAGGACAGTTTTTAAACAACAATGTGCTTGTTCTTCTAGGTGGGTGAATAACCCTTTATTAAGCCCTACGTAGCTCTCCCTTAACCTCTCCTTACTCCTGCTAAAACTCTTACCCTTTAGTAGCAAGTATTCCCCATTTTCTATCCACTTCCCCGTCCCCCCATCGTTTACTGCTAAAGGGTATACCTACGTGTGCAGAGATCTCTGCAGTCAGGACAGAGATCTCTGCATATAATATAAAGGAGAGCAGGAGGCATTGACCACTACACTTAGGTTGCTGACTAGCATTTTGTAATATATTAGTAGTACTATTTCAGAACTGATAAACATCCTACAAAATGCAGTTTGTGCCCAGCTCCAACATATTTGTTTTTATACAGTTAAACACTAATTAGAACTAGCTTGTTTATTTATTTAGCAGATTTATATAGCGCAAACTCGACCCGAAGGTATTAGATCGCTTTACATGAGCACCGGTTACGTTACACAAGGACACATTCATTTTTTTTTTCTTTTTGGTAGGCACGGGGAGATTAGGTCATTGCTCACTTTGCCACTGGATTCAAGCAAGCCTGGCTAAAGACGGATGAAATGCCAGAAACCGGTCCTAGGAAGCTTGTTTCCGGTCCAGGGAAGACATGGCTTGGCAGTTCGGGCTGGACTGTTCCCATGAGGCACAGGGTCAGACTGATTTGCATATGGCCATGTCTGAACTGGGGTGGCAGAGTGGGCTAAAGAACGGTGATGGATTAAACCCAGATCGGTTGACTGGGGGTGAGTGCTTGCAATGTTCAACACTCCGTCCATCATTTCCTTTGGTTTTTGCTTTGTTCACCATAAGTTGGGAGGGTATGCTCAGACGTGAGTCCCTTGCTCACTTTGCCACTGGATTCAAGCAAGCCTGGCTGAAGACGGCTGAAATGCCAGAAACCGGTCCTAGGAAGCTTGTTTCCGGTCCATGGAAGACATGGCTTGGCAGTTCGGGCTGGGCTGTTCCCATGAGGCACAGGGTCAGACTGATTTGCATATGGCCATGTCTGAACTGGGGTGGCAGAGTGGGCTAAAGAACGGTGATGGATTAAACCCAGATCGGTTGACTGGGGGTGAGTGCTTGCAATGTTCAACACTCCGTCCATCATTTCCTTTGGTTTTTGCTTTGTTCGCCATAAGTTTGGAGGGTATGCTCAGACGTGAGTCCCTTGCTCACTTTGCCACTGGATTCAAGCAAGCCTGGCTGAAGACGGCTGAAATGCCAGAAACCGGCCCTAGGAAGCTTGTTTCCGGTCCAGGGAAGACATGGCTTGGCAGTTCGGGCTGGACTGTTCCCATGAGGCACAGGGTCAGACTGATTTGCATATGGCCATGTCTGAACTGGGGTGGCAGAGTGGGCTAAAGAACGGTGATGGATTAAACCCAGATCGGTTGACTGGGGGTGAGTGCTTGCAATGTTCAACACTCCGTCCATCATTTCCTTTGGTTTTTGCTTTGTTTGCCATAAGTTGGGAGGGTATGCTCAGACGTGAGTCCCTTGCTCACTTTGCCACTGGATTCAAGCAAGCCTGGCTGAAGACAGCTGAAATGCCAGAAACCGGTCCTAGGAAGCTTGTTTCCGGTCCATGGAAGACATGGCTTGGCAGTTCGGGCTGGACTGTTCCCATGAGGCACAGGGTCAGACTGATTTGCATATGGCCATGTCTGAACTGGGGTGGCAGAGTGGGCTAAAGAACGGTGATGGATTAAACCCAGATCGGTTGACTGGGGGTGAGTGCTTGCAATGTTCAACACTCCGTCCATCATTTCCTTTGGTTTTTGCTTTGTTCGCCATAAGTTGGGAGGGTATGCTCAGACGTGAGTCCCTTGCTCACTTTTCCACTGGATTCAAGCAAGCCTGGCTGAAGACGACTGAAATGCCAGAAACCGGTCCTAGGAAGCTTGTTTCCGGTCCAGGGAAGACATGGCTTGGCAGTTCGGGCTGGACTGTTCCCATGAGGCACAGGGTCAGACTGATTTGCATATGGCCATGTCTGAACTGGGGTGGCAGAGTGGGCTAAAGAACGGTGATGGATTAAACCCAGATCGGTTGACTGGGGGTGAGTGCTTGCAATGTTCAACACTCCGTCCATCATTTCCTTTGGTTTTTGCTTTGTTTGCCATAAGTTGGGAGGGTATGCTCAGACGTGAGTCCCTTGCTCACTTTGCCACTGGATTCAAGCAAGCCTGGCTGAAGACGGCTGAAATGCCAGAAACCGGTCCTAGGAAGCTTGTTTCCGGTCCAGGGAAGACATGGCTTGGCAGTTCAGGCTGGACTGTTCCCATGAGGCACAGGGTCAGACTGATTTGCATATGGCCATGTCTGAACTGGGGTGGCAGAGTGGGCTAAAGAACGGTGATGGATTAAACCCAGATCGGTTGACTGGGGGTGAGTGCTTGCAATGTTCAACACTCCGTCCATCATTTCCTTTGGTTTTTGCTTTGTTCGCCATAAGTTGTGAGGGTATGCTCAGACGTGAGTCCCTTGCTCACGTTACCACTGGATTCAAGCAAGCCTGGCTGAAGACGGCTGAAATGCCAGAAACCGGTCCTAGGAAGCTTGTTTCCGGTCCAGGGAAGACATGGCTTGGCAGTTCGGGCTGGACTGTTCCCATGAGGCACAGGGTCATACTGATTTGCATATGGCCATGTCTGAACTGGGGTGGCAGAGTGGGCTAAAGAACGGTGATGGATTAAACCCAGATCGGTTGACTGGGGGTGAGTGCTTGCAATGTTCAACACTCCATCCATCATTTCCTTTGGTTTTTGCTTTGTTCGCCATAAGTTGGGAGGGTATGCTCAGACGTGAGTCCCTTGCTCACTTTGCCACTGGATTCAAGCAAGCCTGGCTGAAGACGGCTGAAATGCCAGAAACTGGTCCTAGGAAGCTTGTTTCCGGTCCAGGGAAGACATGGCTTGGCAGTTCGGGCTGGACTGTTCCCATGAGGCACAGGGTCAGACTGATTTGCATATGGCCATGTCTGAACTGGGGTGGCAGAGTGGGCTAAAGAACGGTGATGGATTAAACCCAGATCGGTTGACTGGGGGTGAGTGCTTGCAATGTTCAACACTCCATCCATCATTTCCTTTGGTTTTTGCTTTGTTCGCCATAAGTTGGGAGGGTATGCTCAGACGTGAGTCCCTTGCTCACTTTGCCACTGGATTCAAGCAAGCCTGGCTGAAGACGGCTGAAATGCCATAAACTGGTCCTAGGAAGCTTGTTTCCGGTCCAGGGAAGACATGGCTTGGCAGTTCGGGCTGGACTGTTCCCATGAGGCACAGGGTCAGACTGATTTGCATATGGCCATGTCTGAACTGGGGTGGCAGAGTGGCCTAAAGAACGGTGATCCTACACTTTTAAAACACATTTATTTTACTTGTCTGTTTTACCCTAAAACAACTCCTACTAATTCAATTGATCATATTAAAAAAATATTAAAATGATAAATAAAAGTCAGGTCTTCTTACCTTCAGAAGTTTTCTATTCAACTCTTGGACTTACATTCCATCTATTACTTCACCAAGAGTCCTTTTTTTCTTTAATCCATAGTAAATAACAGCAAATCCATTTTAAAAATCCATCACCCGATGAAAAATATATTAATATGCACACTAAAATCAGTGCATATGCCAAAATACGCACCCAATAAAAAAATCCCGAATATTTTTTTGGGTGTGGGGGGGGGAAACGCAACAAATTCCAATGTTGCAATCCAATTCTAATCGCAATACAATAACGTTTCAAAATCGCTAGAAATCCAAAATAAGGAAACCCAAGAAAAAAATCCCTTTTTTTTTTAATATAGAAAAAAAGCAACAAATTCCATAAATTGAATCCATCTATGGCCAAAATCCTGTAGAAAAAAATTATGAACACATCCAAAGTGTATTACAGTTTAAACAAAGTTTAAATACGTTTAACCGCGAAGATGATAAAAATGTGTTATTTATTAAACAACGTACTGCTAAACAAAAAAGGTACACATTTCCAAACACTTTTGTTTAATTAAGTGTTTAATATGTATACCATTAACCACTTAACAAAACAAATGTAGTTTTAGAAATAATAGAACCGATGTGGGACAACTACTGCAACATGTAATGGTGGAAACTAGTTTGTGAAAACACATGAAACATACGTAAAACACATTTACTAAATAGATATACCTCCCTCATCTTTCCTTACAATAAACATTGCCACTGCACTATGTATTTTAATAATGTTAATTTATCTTACCTTAACGCAGCTCTCCCTTGCTTCTGTTCTCTCAGGCGACAATCTCCGTAATGATGAAACTTACGTCTACGCGTCGACGTCATATGTTTTAGTAAAAATGAAAAAAGGTCATTTTCTCTCATTGAAAACAATAGGAAAGTGTGAGAAACTTATTAAAAATGTATTATAAAATGTTACTATACATAATAAAATACAAAACAATTTTTATAAAATATATTAATATATACTCTATTTTTCTATATATTTTTCTGAATTCATTACAATGATTCTAAATATGTTAAATTAACAATAAAAAATTCTGAAAAAGAAATTACCTGTTTCCTATTTCTTTGTACATGTTTATTTATCTTTAATAAAAATAGAAAATACAAATACATTTTTTTAATTTAAACATTTAAATCTATAGATGTATTTTTTTAACATTTATTAATAATTATTGACATATACTTTACATTAAAATATATATACCAATATTCACAATTTACTCTTAACAATAATAGTATTTAAACATAACAGTAACTTTACTTTTTTCTATATTTTTTATTTAAAATATTGAATGATATTTAATTAGTTTATAATAATATTTTCTATAACTTTTTACATAACAAATAAATACCTATAAACATTTTTAAGACCTGAGTATTAATTTACATTTTTTTTAAACTAAACCTTAAAATACAGTAAATAATGATTATCATCAAAATTAAATATTTACCAACAAAATTAATACCCGAGTATTAATTTGTTTATATCTTATATTTAAAAATAAATGTTCTATAAATAGTTCCATATTAATTATAACAGTAGCATTAATATTAATTACTGAGTATTAATGTACTCATAACTTATAACTATTCCATAAATTATGTATTATTAACAAACATATTAACTCTTTAATAGCAATATTAATATATAAAAACGAATGAACTATTAATAAATTATTATGTTTTATAAATATTACTTAAATTATTTAACATGCATTATCTAAAAACATAACAAACACTTACCATACAGTACTTACCAATGCATTGTAAAAGCATGCGTTGTACCTATATATACGTAGTAATAGCATGTTTTGTAAAAATCATGCGATGTAAGTGTACCTGCGTTATAATGGTTGCGTTGTAAAGGCATTGCGTTGTAATGTCTGCGTTGTAAAGGATGTTTCCCGTCATTGATGGGGTGCTGCTCGTCGTCAAAGCTGCTAAAGATTTCTACCTTCGGACTCACTCGTTTTTCTGGAACTTGTATTCCTCCAGCATCACAAGGCAGCAGGCTGTAGGAAAAGAGAGCTCCACGAGGCTGAATAGCATCACTGAGAGGTCCAGCTGAAGAGGATATGCTACTACAGAAAAGAGTGTAGCAGGAGCTGCAGCGAAGTCACTCCACCAGCAATGCACCTTCCTTGGATCAGCTTGCAGATAGGTCCTAGTCTCCCATCGGTTCTCAGGGCTGTTTTTGCTGGAAAATTGCCTAAGTCACTTGTTTTGGATTTTGGTAAGAGGATGAGGACCCTTTAGCACCATACAAAGGGTCAGGGACCTGCGCAGCATCCCTTGGAGGCTAGGACCGGCTAATAATTGAAAAAATCGATGCCAATGTTTATAATGATGCACTCGCATATACGAGCAAAATTGCATCACTATTAACAAACTCGCCTATCATGACTCTCCATCAACCCCGACTCAGAAATACATGGTCAGTCGGGCTCTGCGACAGAGGGCTGAGGTTACTGATTGACACATCACAGGTGGGGTGGCACTTAGCTGGCAGAAAAACACACAAATTGGAAACGCTGGTCTTTCCCCCAGATAGGTGAAGCAACACCACAATGGTCCAAGGAGATTGGCTCCAATAAAGCACACATGGTTGGAGGGGTGTGCACATTCCCAAAATAATATAAAGTCAGATGCCACACAAAGTTAGGAACACATAGCCAATCAGGACACAGCACGCACAGTAAACACAGTGATCACACAGCCCTCATGTTGTACATCTGGACACATTACCCTCTGGCCCATATTATGTCCACTCAAGGTAAGGCCCACCTGCATTTGTTATCAGGGGCTTTATTTAAGAATCCACAGACAATTCCAGCATTCTTTTACCAAACAAGGTTCAGCAGTAGTATTTTTATGATAACCTAAAATTGTATAAAACCTCTTCCAGATTGATTGTACATCGGGACAGTCCTCAGACCCACTTCTGTAACTGTGCTCCTGGCTGAAGTGTTTAATTGAACCAACTGTTCCTGTTTTGCCAAATGCCTCTTGTCTTTTGGTTTTTCAAGGTATATACATATTCAAGCAACAGGCTCACTCCTGCAGGGACCAGCAGCAGCAGATCTCTCAAGGTAGTTGAGTCCCTCTAGCTCACACAGGAGGCCAGCCAGCTATCCCTTGGAGTAACTCAGGTGGTCCTGGGTTCAAGTAGCAGGTCCACTCTCCCTTCCTCTGGAAGCAGGACGTTCCTTCTTTTAAATCTTCCACAGGTTCAGATGTGATCTGATGTTGGGTCTAAGAGTGGCCCATGTTATCCCCAGTGGAGCCTTTGGATGGGAGATGACCTCCTTTGTCTTGCCTTTCTCCTTCCTGATCCTGACTCCATCATGTCTGGGATGGCAAAAGCATGGGCAGGCCTGGGGTCAGGCTCCTTTTTGTGTGCAAGAGGCAAATCCCGTCGAAGTGTAAGTGAGGCTGGATTCAGCTCTGTCCCAAACAGTCCTATCTACCCATAGTCCCCTTTATCTTGCTATCTGGTAGTAATACACACCCCACAACAGCAGAGTAATGGGGTTTATAGTTTATGCAAACCAGGTTTGGCGGTTTTGAAAGATGACTTGGACCTAACATGCCACACATGTTGTTTTTACACAGACCTCGAAGCAGAGTTTCTCATTGAAATCGTGTCCAGATTTAGCTATCCGGATTGATCATGTGTATGATTACGAATTTTTGGTTTGAAGATTTGCATAAACTATAAGCCCTGATAAAAGTCCTGGTGCATGAGTGAAATGTGTTGGCTGTATCTTATGAAGAGAATTGAAGAAGCAATAAAGAACTACCTTTTAAGAACACCAGATCAAGATGTTTGGAGCATTATAGTTTTAGCCTATGGAAGCAATTCATGTAACTCTTATGTAATTGACTGTAAGACATTGCCTCCCTGTTTTATTGTATTATTTGTAGTATTGGGATGTCGGGCCGCTAACCCAGAAGAGGCGGGCAACAAGTTAATGAGAATATAAAGGGAGCTTACTGGTGGTGCAGTGAGCTAGTCCTTAGCTGTCCAAATTATGTGTTTACATGTAAACAGCTCAAAGCCTCTTAATACAGATGTGGGGCAGCAAAGCTTAACTTAAAAAGCTATGCGCTTGTGATTACAGCCCAAGTCTATTTTACTGAAGCTTACAGTGAATGAGTCTCACTCACAACAGTGACCCAAAATCTAAGAGGTCAAAAAGCAAAAAGTGGTGGGGATGGATGATTCAATAAATCACTTCCTCATACTCCTTAAACCCATCAGGTATTTTGTGTTTTTAGTAGAAAACATATCCTGCTGGTGTGATCTAATGGCTTACATTTAGCAAAATGTCCAGTGTCACTGCCCACTGGTTTCTTTATTGTGTATGCTAGTAGAGACTATCAATATTACCTTCCCTGCTGTCACACAAACTATTATGATAAGAAGATGATCAATGGACTCCGCAAATTATTCCATAACACTTTAATAGAGGCCTATATTTTGTACTAGATTAAAAAGAATTCACATGTAATTGATGACTACAGTACTTCCTTTTGGTAGTTAAGTTTAATGAACCCTTTGGATGAAAATGTGCCCCTCTCCAATTACAGGGATGGAATTGCATGCATAAAAGCCAATGTCTCTGTAATGGTATAGACTTTTGGGTGGCCCACGTTTTTTGGGCACCAGTTTGGCATTCTGAGGAGGTTAGTCACGCCTAGTAGGTCCTTCTTGGGCTCTAATAAGGGAAAGTATACATGTCTGTTATGAGAAGGGGAGGGTAGTAGCACATGATCTATGATCCTCTAACATAAATGGTCCATTTGTGGATGGTCAGAGACTTAGCAAGTTGTTGGTATGTTCCTCTCATACCTGTGGGATTGACATGATTGTTCTATTAAACACTTATCTGGTACAGAACGTGTAGAACAATGGTACTGAACATCACATATATAGTAGCAACAGCGCAAATGAAAGACGTATACAGAATAAAGAAAGTGAGCCATATATTATTTGGAGTATATGTATTCCTACACAGACTAGTGCTATTTACCAGTACCTACAAAACTTGCCTTCTTGAGAGATGAGATAGGATTGGCACACCTGAATGCTAATGCTGAGCTTAGCCACGGCCAGCAAAGCTCATGATCAGTAGCAGACTATGCATAGGTGAGGGGCAATGCCCTTGGAAATCCTTCTCCCTGGTCTGAACAATCCTCCCTGTCTGAAGACAGGGCACTAAGCCATTTGTATCTGTTCACAATAGATGCAGAAGAAAAATGTTCTTGTAATAATGGCTTGTGGTGTGAACAGTCAGGGGCGTAGCTTTAGGGAGGGTGCTTGGGCTATGAGATTCCTCAAATAAATGCATTCTTGGCTTGGTAGTTGAGTCTTTAGTCCCTGAGTAGCATCTGCTATCTCTGTGTCAGGTTTTTGCATTGCGAGACAAGAATGAAAGACATAACAGTGACCTTTGATGTAAACAGGGGAAAAAGAGACAAGGAACCCCATCTGGTGTCTCAATTTCAAAATGTAAAAACATATAACCTGGAATAAATATCAGTTTCCCTACTTGTCCAAATTCTGTGTTCCTAGGCAAATTTGTTTTTCACAGAGCCTCCTTTTTGTTATCACGTATCAGTCCACTTTGTTCAGGATGTTCGCTGTACAAGTACCTCTTATCTTTGTTAATAGACCATAATGTTGCTCCAACCCTAATAAGAATCTAGGCCATGGTTAAGGTTTATATGACTACTGACTTGCTTCTCGGTCACTTATGGCACTGTCATTACAGGGCGAGCCATGAATGTTTCTAAAAACTATCCCTTTTAATAAATGTCTGTCTATGCAGTGATTTAATCTGATGTACTAAGGTGAAATGCTTCTGCATGTTAAAGAAGTACACTTTTGAATTTTTAAAAGATTGCATCATATGTTTACATTGTGCTTGTAGCACAATATCCATTCCAAACGTTTTCATGGCTCTGCTCATGCATGAACTCTTCGATCCATACCTGTGCCATGGCTGGGCTCACCTTGTTAATTTGTCTGCACGCTCTTCTCTATTTGTGATGTCTGGCTTAGCACATGGGGCTATCAGACACTTGATACAATAATTTACAAAAGACATGGTCTGGTAATATGAAGCCCTGGCCACATTAACTAATTTGTCATCTCTACCATCAGGGCTTCTTGTAGCAGATTCGAAGAAGAAAATGTGCAGTGAAAATACATTTAAGATAAGTGATCCCAGGGCAGGAGCTCCATGTTGTTATGTTGTATGTGCCCATAGACATGAGTTCCCAGGGAGAACTACCAGGCCCAAGTGGAAAGGGCAAGGGTGTAGCTTCTGCTGGTGTTTGGGGTGTGACACCCCTTGTAGGAAATTGGGTAATTAGTTATGCAGGAAGTAGGGCCCACGCAAGTAATAGGTCCACAATTCCCCCTTACTGGGAACCAAGCACCCCATTGTAGTGCTTGACTCTCTCAGGGTAGTGAAGCAAAGCAACCCAGGCCTACTCAGGGAGGGTGGTGTGTCTAGTAATCACCATTTGCTAGCACGCAGTAATGACACTCAATAAATGATTGTCCAGTCAGTGCTTTTTCTTTAGTAAAGAAAAAGTACATTTATTACACACACACTAATAAATACTACACATTAATTTACAACTATATACATATGGCATTCTGTAACTATACTTGACCCCTAAAGGGTCATGACCCTCAAACTCACAGTACAACCCACCTAAACCAGGTAGAACATCACAATAAAGGGGAGTATCACTTCTAGTAAAACAGGCCTATTGGCTTTGTAACGGGTGATTACATTGAAAAACAAATAATCCATTTGCTAAACCCACCAACATCTCTTGCAATCAAAATAAGCATGTGAAAATGCATTAATCACTCTCAATAAAGCATTTCAACATTGCTCAACAATCATTGTCAGCATAAATAGTGCATAAAACATTGATAATAAGCATAACGTGTCAGTGTCTTTTTTATACACCTTCAAGCTGCATAAAATGCACCCATTGGACCAACCCCTAGCAGGTGTTGGTGTCCCAGCTGAAGAGCAAAATCTCCAGCCAAGGGAGTGCTTATTTTAGGGTATAAAACCACTGGGTTCATAATTTCTTTGACACTGCAGACACAGGTTCACTTTCAAAAAGATACTTTGGCCGGGGGGGTTGTTGTAACTCCTACAGCCCCCAACAACACACTTGAGTTCGTTGGTGGTTCTTTGCCATGCTGGGGCCACCACAAGGCAAGAAACCAATGCAAATTAGCCACTCCTGAGATATGATGGCGCGCTCCATCTGTGGAAGCAGTAAAAAGGTTAGTAGTGCCTATCCCGCTGTGTCCAAACCGAGGTGGGCGTCTTCTTTTTCCTTTCCTTTTTTTTTTCTTTTAGGCAGAGGTGCCAGATCACACCAGGGACACCCTGAAGCAGGGTTATGCGTTGAGGCTGCGGGGGAAGTCCCAAGAACATTGTAACCCGTACTAGCTCCCGGGACACAGCTCCATGCTGGTCAGGAGCCGACAGCAGCCTTCCTCCTTTTCCAGCCATGCAGGAGCATTCTCTTTTATTTCACATTGAGGGGAACAGTCACAGTTCTTCTGGATCCAAAGGATGAGGTCTGGGACCCAATATTGTTCTTCAGTGCGTGGGTTTTGGGTCCTGCAACCAATTGATGAATACACCGGCCTAAGGATGGTTTCCCCAGGTGTTGGAGGACTCTGGGGTGGAGGCCTGTAAGAAATTGAGATACTGCTTGAACTGGTGAAACCCTACACAAGCAGCAAGCACAATCCTTTTCATGGTGAAGTCACATGTAAACCCTAATGTAGACTGTGCTCAACCCTCTGGTAGCTTGGCATAGAGTAGACATGCTTAACTTGGAGGCAATCTGTAAGGTTTTTTGCGACACTTCAAACAGTAATAAAGTGAAAACACAACACAAGAAGAATACCATGCTGAATTAGACAACTAGAGTGAAGTTTAATAAATAAAGCAAGACTGAAATGATAAAAATCCGATTAGCTGAATCAAAGATATGCAAGTTTAAATGTTTCATTGAATATAGCATCAAAAAGCACAAAGAGCCAACTGTGGTTATCTGGTCATCACAGACCGGGACAAAATCACAAATTCAGGCTGACAGCGATCAAGCACAGACCAGCTACAGGGATACAGGGACCCAGTTATGCTTGCTGAACAAGAGTATCTTCAATTCTGGTTGTGCAAAGTCCTTGCATTGAGTTGTACTGGCCAACATTGAGAAACCATTGAGGTGGAGCAAACGATGCGAGGTATTGTGGCAAGATGCGTCACATAGTGAAGTCAGCGACCGTTAATGGGAGCTTGTGATGCGAGGTCCTGCATCATCATTGAGGAAGCCACTCGGGCTTGCGAAGACTTGCATAGTGATGCATCAGCACTTAGTTTGGGGTGCGTCATGCAAAGCAAGTGTTGCTGAAGCCTTTCATCCAGATACACCACATCTCGATGGGTCGGGATGACAGAGCTGTTGAGGCAATGCCCGGTCCGGCATCGGAGCTGTGAGGAGCTGAGTGGTGCTGGGCTGGTTGTCGGCATCGAGATATGTTGAAATGGATCATGGTTGCAGGGTTGTCGATGTGCGGTGCTGCGTCGCAGATGGGTGGAGCAGAGAAGACTGTTGTGTCCCTGTGGCTAGAGAAAAGGAGGTCAGACGACTAACCATTGAAGATCTTGGAGTCTTCAGACACACAGGCAGGCTGGTTGCAGCAGTGGAGCTCACAACAGAAGAGTCCTGGTGCAGCAACAGCAGTCCTTGGGCAGCAGAGTAGTCATTGGGTAGTAAAGCAGGTGAGCAGGGCAGACTGCCCAGCTGTGCAGTCCTTCTTCCTGTCAGAGTCCACAGGTCCAGAAGTGATCTGACGAGTTGGGGCCTGAGGTCCAATATGTATGCTTGATGTCTTCTTTGAAGTAGAGGAAGCTTCAAGAGGTTTCCGACCCCCTGAGGTGTCATGCATCCCCTTCCTCCCTGTCCTGGACCCAGCTTGTGAGGGGGCACAAAAGACCAGTGTCAAACCCTTTGTGAGAGTGCTCAGGCACAGCCTTTGTGATGTACAAGAGTAGTTGGTGACAGCTCCTCCCCCTCGTTAACTCAGAGTGGTCCATCCTGCCAGCACCTATCTTTCCTGTGTCTCCCTTACTGGGAACAATACACAGAGACCAACTGCCAGCTACACATAGTCATATGAATCAGGATGCAGGCAACAGACACTTAGGGGCTGATTCCGATTCCGGCCGCAAAACGAACCGACCAACACGAACCCGGACCAAATACCGACCGACACGGACCAGCGCCGTACGACCCGTACAGTACGACGCCACGCGAGTGAATTACAACCAACATGTATGGAATACAAGCCGTACGACCGAGCCGTAGGGAAAATAGTGATCCGGCCAGAAAACCGACGCGATTTTCACCAAACGACATGAACCCGTAATGAACCCGACCGACCCGTACCCGCGTTGTCCGATCCGCGCAGTACGATGCAATGCGTGTAAGCCCAGACCGACTCACACAGAGACCAAGCTGCACAACTGACACGCACAGACAACCGGGCACACAAGCAATAGAGACAGCCGCGACCGACGCGTACCAAACACAGAAGATAGGCAGCGTGAGCGAGGCGGAGAAGCCCGCACGAGACAACAGCAGCATCCGTTTCCGTCATATGAACGTCGCCTTCATGCCTACAAAACCCAAAGGAAAAAAGACAAAAAAGGACCAGACAAGCAATGACAAAGCCAATAAATATCAAATAAAAAAAACTGGGACAAAGACACACCCACAACTCCAACTATATAAAGGAATACAATCACTACCATCATTCCTTGCAAACAGGAGACACAGCCAGCAGCAAACACCATTACACAGCAACCACAGACACACTCACAACTCACCCATCACACAACCCAAACACCATCAGCACCTCATACAAAAGCACACACACATACACCCAGAAAAACCAACACCACACATCCCTCACCACCACCACCCATCACCATGCCCCCAAAGAAGAATCCAAAGTTCACAGATAGTGAGTTAGAAGTGCTGGTAGACAAGATCATCAGAGTAGAGCCACATTTGTTTGGTACATTGGTCCAAAGGACCCCTATCTCACAGAAAACCAAGATGTGAGCGAGGATTGTGGACAAGGTGAACGCTCAAGCACCAGCAAGGCGCACAAAGGATGATATCCAGAACAGGTGGTATGACATGCACAGGAGGGACAAGAAACTCATCGAAAAAGATCATGCCCTGAGTAAGTGCACCGGCGGTGGCCCTCCTGCCAAACCAGTCTACTTCAGGACCTGGGAGGAGAAGGTGCGGGACCTCCTACCACCAGAGAGCGTCCATGGCCTAACAGACATCCCAGAGCCTGGTGAGTACACAAACAACATACCCAAGATTGTGTGGCAAGGGGACAGTGAAACCATGCACTGCAAGCAAAGCTACACTAACCAATAGATAATCATCCCAAGATGTGTATGCCAGTCAGACAAACACAATACCTGCCATCTCATAGTGACTAGGAACTGTCATGACATGCACCAACCTACAAACAAATAGAGAAAGCCATTGGCACAAAGCCAAATAGACCCTGCCAAACAGTTTGCCACCACAAACACACCACCTCACAGTGCAGCTGACTGTCAGGAAGGAATAGTGGGGATGCAGGTGAAGTGAGTGTATCCAAAAGCATGATGGGGCCTGTAGTCACAGATAATGCTCCCCCTCCTGATTGGCCCATCAAGACCTCTCTGAAACATGCCCACATCACAGGGAGTGGAACATGACTGACAAGATGGCTGACACTGGGTCCTGCTGTGGGGAGCACAAGGCCCTGCTCGGGGTTGTGTGCAAATCAGAAGCAGGACACCACTGACTGACATCCTGAAAGACAACTTGCACGCCCTACAATGGGAGCACGTTTTATGATGGTAAGGAGGACTGACAGCCCTGACCATACTTACCAGCATGTGGAGACACCCCTCCTCAACACAAACTCCACACAACTCACCGGGTAGAATGCATTGCCACACACCTCATTGAAATATCAGCAAAAGATACCCCATACTGGGTGCTGCTGTGTGAAGCACAGGGGCACACTTTGGACTTGTAGCCAAACAAACACCATGATTTCACAGTCAGCCATCTTGCCATTGCTGTCACACCCCCTCACAGGGAAGCAGAGTCAAGAGGGAGGAAGAATGGGCATACTGGGAAGGGGGTGTAGCCAAGAGTATGATGGGAGTCACAGTCACAGACAATCTACACCCACCCATATGGCCCAGCAAGATCAAACTGAACCATACTCGCCTCACAGGGAGTGGGAAGGGACTGCCAAGATGTCTGACACTGGGCTCTGTCGTGGGGAGCACAAGGCCATGCTGGGAAATGGCCAACAACAAACACCATGATTTCACAGTCAGCCATCTTGCCATTGCTGTCACACCCCCTCACAGGGAAGCAGAGTCAAGAGGGAGGAAGTATGGGCATGATGGGAAGGGGGTGTAGCCCAGAGTATGATGGGAGTCGCAGTCACAGACAATCTACACCCACCCACATGGCCCAGCAAGATCAAACTGAACCATACTCGCCTCACAGGGAGTGGGAAGGGACAGCCAAGATGTCTGACACTGGGCTCTGTCATGGGGAGCACAAGGCCATGCGGGGAAATGGCCAACAACAATATCAAACTCTGTCCGTGACAAGCTGGGGAAAAGCAGTGTACAGGCAGGCATCTGTTCGAAAAGTAGAAAATGTCATGTTTGGGACCCATCGATGCATGTAGAAACATAACTCACATTGTGTGTCTCTTCCAAACACAGGTGGTGCTGGGCACCCAGCACCAAATGATGAGGATACCCCGTCCCAAACTCTGGCGGACACTGAGCTCTCTGGTCTTACTCTCTCTCTGTCCTCTCCGGATGACGACGACTCACCTGGCCCCTCCGGTGTGAGACATCTGCACCCCCTGTACCCACACCTCCAGCATCTGGACACCGACAGGGTACCGGACCAAGGTCAATCCACACCCACAGCACAGGGACAAAGGACCCCGCGGAAGCTACAGCAAACACCACCAGTAACACCACCCAAGGGGACCTAGTGTCACCTGTGCGGCACACCGCTGGTCCTACCCATGTGGATGGGGTGCTGGGAGGGGTGGGAGGCACAGGGCGCGCCTTGCAGAGGGGTCTGGACTGCATGATGACCCCCACCTGGCACGCATCTTAGATGCGTACCAGGATAGCACTGGAGGATTTGGCCAGGTAGTGGGGATCCTCAAGGACATGCAACACGAGCAGGTCGCCCACCATGTCCGCATGGAGGCCAAGTGGGATGATATTACTGTGGTGCATCGGGACATACTCCAATGCCTCTGCCAGATCAACACCAACCTGTCCACACCTCCCTCTGTGGCCACAACATCTGTCGCAACACCATCTGCCAGCACCACAGGGAGGGAGGAGGACTCTGGCGGAGAGTCCCCTTCACCGCAGAGGCCAGCACATGAGGATCCCCTTCCGGAAGAAGAGGGGTCGTCCGAAGAAGGACATGTGAGAGGCAGATGACCCAGCACATCACCCAGGACCTCTAAACCTGTCTGGACAATGTCCTTTGTGCGCAACCCGTTCACCTTGTCAAATCGCACACAACTCGCCCACATGACATGGAGGGTTCATGTTGGGCAAGTGTAGCAGATGAATGTGGCCTTACTCTCGACATTTCATCTACCAGCACTTCCAACTCTAATGTGAACTTTGGATTCCCAAACCAACGTACAGCACCCACCATCCTGTGCACTTCCCTCACACATGTTTGAAAATAAACTCACCAGTTCACCATACTTGCCTCTGTTGTGATTCCAACTTGCCATGTTCAGGGAGATGTCGATCTGCTACACAACACAGTGCATGCCAAATACTGCAACAATGTGACCTACGTAAGGTGAGTCATGGTGATGTGACACATGTGAGGGAGACACACCACTATGGCAACACAACACATACTCACCATGGCCATGTTACTCATCACACACAATGATGTTGACCTGAAACACATTGGCATGCACAGACACAACACCAACCCCAGTCAGTGGTAACAAGTCCACAGGTGAGGTAAGCAGATGTCACTCAGATGTGGGAAGACAGACAACGCACATAAGAAAGCGTAGTACAGGTTCATTACACATCAGCAACACGTTTATTGTTGCACAGTAATTCTACGTAACAGTGGACACACACTCACAATGTGTTGGAGAATGGAAGTCCAGGAATGTGTGGTACATCAGTTGATGGGAATTGTCAACTTCCACACTGGTGTTGGCTTCTGGGTGTTGGGGGTCAGTGTTGACCAAACAACAGGCAAAGTACCCTGGGAAGGACAGACACAAGACACAGTCAAAAGCACAGAAGAACAGGAGAGAACTGCAATACACATGCACAAAACATGTTGTAAGACACCTACACAAAAACTAGTTAGCAGTACTACCCTATTGTGGAGTACACACCACCTGAATGGACACATCACTGCACGCATCCAGTCAAGTGGCACACAGACTCACTCAGACAGCAACAGAGCTGCCACAACACATTCCAGGCTACCTCCATACATTCACATAACAACCCTTGGAACTCACATTCAGGTGAAGAAGTTGTTGATGAGCTGTGAGCGGATGTCACCCTCATCCACATCATCACTGGCATCTTGGCCCAGGCCGGGATCCTCCACAGGTGGCGGAGGTTGGTCATCGTCATCTTGGATGAGAGGCACCTCCTTCTGCACTGCCATGTTGTGTAGCATGCAGCATACAAGGATTATTTTCACACCTTTGCAGGCTCATATGGGAGGGCCCCTCCGGTCTTGTCCAGGCAGCGAAAGCGGCTTTTCAGAAGGCCGAATGTCCGCTCAATCACCCTCCTGCTCTGACCAAGTGCCTCATTGTAGCGCAGCTCGGCTGGTGTCACAGGGTTCCTGAGGGGTGTCAGCAACCACGGCATGTTGGGGTATCCGGAGTCACCTACACACACAAAAATGAACAAGTAGCTGAGTTTTGTAGGAGTGCGGAATACAACATTGACAAACACACACACTGAGAAACAGTCAGTACACACCGACAAGCCAGGCATGCTGAGCTGGCATCTGTGACATCAGCGTTGCAATGCGACTACTCCTCATAAGGTAGGCATTGTGCGCAGAACCAGGGAACCGTGCACACACATGTGTGATCGACATGTCAGCAAGACATACCACCAGAGCATTGATGGAGTGGTAGTGCTTCCTGTTACGGTATGCCTGCTCATGCGCCTGTGGTGGTATCAGGTCCACATGTGTCCCATCAATAGATCCGATGACGTTCGGCATCCTACCCAGTGTATAAAAGGCATCCTTTATTTCAGGGAGTTCAGCTGGGCTCGGGAACTTGATATACAGGTCTGGGAAATGAAACATCCCCTCCAAGACATCGCGTAGCACCCGACTAAACATCGTTTGCGACATACCGCCAGCAGTAGCCACAGTGTACTGGAAGGTGCCAGTAGCAAAGAAGTGCAGGGCTGCCATCACCTTCACCTCTGGGGTCAGTGCTGTAGGGTATGTCAGGCCAGGTAGCAGATGTGGCGCCAACTGCTCCGCCAACTCCTCATTCAGTGGCCTGGTGAAGCGGTACCGTCTGATGCAGTCGCGTTACTGCATGGTTGCAAGGTCTGGGAATGGTCGATGGACAGCTGATGCCATGCAGTACAGAGATGCACAAAGGAAGATTGTCAGTTCATCCACCCATGTGGCCATGACCAGGATCAATATCACATACCAGATCATGACATTACACAATGTACTGAGGTGTGTGCTGTTGGGCATGGACACATATGTCACCTACATGACCACCACCTCACATCTCAGTTCCACATGTCCACATGAGTCCCATGTAATGCAATGGCCAATCATCTGACGGTGTCACTCAAACTATGTACTGCTGCAACGTTCCAAACACACACGACAGTGACAAGTGAGGCCTGATGTCTCCCAGGCATCACAGATCTTTGCCATGCAGAAACCCAGGGTCCCTGTATTGCCACATCGACACAGCAATGGACATGGTGTAGCACGTACACACCACAAGGCAAGCATACGTCCCACAGGTAGTGGCCACTGTTGTTCCTGCCGGCCCTACATGTACGTCTCTTAAACACACACCCCATCAAGGTTGATGCATATACCACATGGATGTGGAGACTGTCACCCATTGGGCACATTTGATCAGACACATCTGAGACACAACATGCACACCGACTGTGGGTGCACATCAGTATTGTGGCTACAGGTCTCACTGTGATGTACATGCCATCACCCCCAGGACTCAGGGTGTATGTGACATGTCCTAAAAATATCCAACTGAAACTGTGTCCATGACTCATGCCCATTACTGTACAATTACACATCACAGTGGTAATGTGCACAACACACAAAGGATTCTTCCTCCATGTACACGTGCACAGCCTGGGAGTGGCTGCACAAAGTGCCACCCAACAAACCATATGTGGCCCCCCCAAACACCCAGGGAATGCAGCCTTACATGCCATGGGACACTGTGTGGCCAATGCTGTAGTGTGGTAGGTGCGCACAGGTGTCCATGGCCAGTAAATGTGTGTTGCATCCGTATAATAGTCACACCAATGAGGTCCGACGCGGGTGACAATGGGTATGCATTGCACTGTTCATGACTGAGCCGTGCGTACGCTTTGTCATTGAATGCAATGAGGTCCGACGCGGGTGACAATGCGTACACATTGCACGGTTTATGACCGAGCCATGCGTACGCTTTGTCATTGAATGCAATGAGGTCCGACGCGGGTGACAATGCGTACGCATTGCACGGTTCATGACCGAGCCGTGCGTACGCTTTGTCATTGAATGCAATGAGGTCCGACGCGGGTGACAATGCATACGCATTGCACGGTTCATGACCGAGCCGTGGGTACGCTTTGTCATTGAATGCAATGAGGTCCGACGCGGGTGACTATCATGCATACGCGTCGGACAGGCATGGTCCGAGACAAGCGTACGCCTTGGCCATTGAATCGTATGGAGACGGGTGCATGTGTATATTCGAAATACTCGTTGTACAGTCAGTTGAACGAGCCGGGCGCACCCATTGGCTCCGGACTCTCATGGAGACGGATGCGGATTCAAAACTTGTACGAGTTGTGCACTGGAAATTCAGTTGGATGCCAACAACAATGTTGCAATTTCAAGTGTTCCATGAAGGTGAAGATTTGAACGATGCGGAAGGCATGTACGAGTCGTACATTTAAATGGATTGGCCAGATTCATAGAATGCAACCGCGTTGGACCTATCACTTGGGACACATGGCACAGAGTCTGCCTCTGCAGCACAGATATAAGGCTGGCTGGCCCCCAGGGAGCTCACTTGCCTGCACTACATGCTACTGGACCACATCCCTGCTACCACTGCTGCTGTCTCTGCATCCTCTGGCTCCTGCTATGGCACGTACTCTGGAGAGGGCCCCAGCCTTCACTGAGGAGGAGAACCAGGCCCTGCTGGACGGGCTCCTTCCAGAGGAAACTAGGGGAGCAGGTGAGTGTGCAGTCCACTGCCTTCCTAATTATGCATGTTGTCTGACTAGCAGTACTAGCAGTGTGTACACCAGTGGCAAGCATTCTCACTGACTCCTTTCATCCCCCAAAGTGTGTAGGGACATGTAATGAATAGGTTTCCTGCTGCTAAAGTGCATTGTGCATAAGTGCAAGCTTAAACTATCCAGGCATTATTAACATGTCAGACATGCAGGTGATTTTTCCTTCCCCGTGGTTGCACTACCTGTGTAATTCATTTCCCTTTGTGATGATGACATGTATATCCAAATGTGTGCTGCACAAATCTGGGGCATGTGTGTTAATGTACTTTTCACTTTGTCATCCTCACAGGTTGATGCCCACCAGAAGCAGGAGATCTGGCTGACCATCTCCCGGGCTGTTTGTTCGGTGGGGGTCTGCAAGCGACGGATCCGCAACTGCCAGAAGAGGTGGCAGGACCTTCGGGGCTGGACCCGGAGGATAGCTAGAGTCTAGCTGAAGCTGTCACCTCCACGCAGGAGGGGCGAACACCGGACCCTGACTCCCCACATGCTCTGGATCCTGGCAGTGGTCTTCCCAGACCTGGATAGGCAGCTGAATGCCAGACAGCAGCAGGAAGGGGGTAAGTCCATGCCTGATCTGTGTACTATGTCTGACATGCTAATAGCAGTCTTTTGGCCTGGTCACACTTCCACATTACGTAGGTCTTGTAGTCCAATACTCATGTCCCTCAATTGTGTGATGCACCCTCCTAATCTGTTCCACAGGTGTGGCCCCTACAGTCTGTTGCTTGTGTCACTAGGGCACTGTGTCCCTGCAGTCAGCTATGCTTCAGCTACCGGTCAGCATCTGTTACTGTGACTCTGTTGTGTATTTCATGGATGGGTCAATTGTTTACACAATGCCTGAGATCTGTCATGTGATCTGTGTGTGCCCTTGAGACGTGTAATAGCTGGTCTTACACGCAACATGTGGCTGGGGTATTCCAAACAAACCCATGCAGCAGGGGACTCCAAATTATGGGCCTCAGGAGTATGTATATCAAGTATGTCACACTTGCTTAGCCACCTGACTACTGTCCAGGGCCTAACACTGTTTCACGTAGACCTGGCCAGTCATGCCTCCTCAAGGGCTTTTACAAACACTCGGTAATCCCACTCCTGTGTATGAAATTGCAGGGTGTGCTTAGTGACATGTGCCCTCAGGTGTCTACCTCTGTGTCATTAGGGTGTGGCTTGTTGTTACGTACAACTGGGGTGTCCATGATTCAGAGGGTCAGCAGGACATCTGAGATGTGACTGTGAGAGACAAGGCCTGTGTGACATATAGGTGTGTGATCATCTGACAGCGCACAATGGTGTATGCAACTGTGTCCTTCATGCAGCTGGGTTACATTCATGGCAGACTGTGATGTGTTAATGCACAGGGATTTGTGTATGCAGAGACTCATATATCTGATTTGCATGATGTGGGGTCTTCTGGGTCCTGGATATGTTGTTTGCATGGGATGGGCAAGTGCGCCGGTCATCTGCAGAGTTAGCTTTACCTCTGAGCTAGGATTGTGAGTCAGTGCATATTGTTGTTGTCTGGATGCCCTGCCCCTGTGACAGGAGACAGTGTTGACTGACTTTCTGGGCATCCCCGTGCCATGGCATTTAACTTGCTATGAGTGATCCTGCATTGTGTTCAAGTGTGCACCATGCACCCCATTGTGGCATTGCCCATCAGGACATGAGAACATCATAGTGTGTGTTGCTGGCATGCATCACAAGCATGTGAAATGAGTCTCTGCCCATCCCTTCATCCGGACACCTGAGTCAGTAGCAAGAGATGTGCCGTGTGTATAGTGACATACTCCTACATGTTCACTTGTATGTACAACTAATGTGTGGGTGGTGCATGTTGGGACATTGGGGTGTTAGCATCCAACATGCAACAGACATATGTCTTATTCTAAACAGTGTTTGCACTTTGAGCTGTGTTCAGCTGATGATGCCAGGGCTTGCCCTGTGATGTGATGTACTCACTGCGGTGTGTGCAGTCGGTGCAGGTGACTGATGTTGTTCTCTTACTTCCTATTCCTATCCAGATACATCCACGGCCACAGGAGGGGACAGCTCCACAGACCAGGAGGAGCGACAAAGCCTTACAGGGACAGAAGGAGAGGAGTCGGGTGGACCCAGTGGCACAGAGGGCGAGTGGAGCCACACAGAGGAGTCGTCAGCACCATCCCCCCAGCTGAGGGACACAGCAGCTATGAGGATGACTCCCTTGTGGAGGCGGGTGTCAGCAGCCACCAAACCCCAGCTATTGAGGCTGTCCCTGCCACCGCCACCACCACCCTCCCATCTGCTCCTATCCCAGAGGTCCCTGTGGGCTCCTGTGTTCGTGAGCATGTCTCCTTTGTGCCAGGCACCGCACCCCCTGCCCCTGTGTCCCCTGCTGCCCTGAGTGAGGAGTCTGTGGACTTACTTAGACAGATCCATGTAGGGCAGACATCGATGCTGAAGGTCCTCCATGCACACACAGGTCTGTTGACACAACTGGTGTCATTCATGGAGGGCATTTCCTTGGGCATGTCTGCCCTACAGAGGACCAATCAGTCTGTGGCCTCCTCCCTGATGGCAGCAGTTTTCCTCCTCCAACAGTCCCGCACCCCTCCTACCCCTGCACCACCCACGATTCCTAGCAGCCTACCTGGCCCAAGCACACAAACACCCAAACCAAGGTCTAGACGTGCACATCAGCAAGCGTAGGGGACTGATACCACACTCACAGGGGTGGTTTGCAGACACACACAGTCATCCACAACCACTCTGCAGTCCTCCGAGACCTCTCCCTCCCAGCCCCCTTCCCTTGCATCACCTGCAACCCCATCTCCCCAGAAGCTCTTCCTCTGTGACCTTGTCCTCTTCCCCACTGACCCAGCAGATCCTGATTACAAGGGGAAGAGGAAGTCCCCACACACAGAGGGGAGTGCCCCTCACACCCAGACACCCTCCCACAGGCGCAGTCAGACAGAGACCCCCACCCGCAAGTCCCACCGGCACCAGAAGAGCAAGACCCCCCACTACCACGCATTTCCAAGGCAAAGTCTCTGCCCTCCATCCCCCAGGCCACCACTCCAGAGGTTCCCCCACCACTCCCTGCCCCGGGTTCCCCCACCAACAGATACACCATCCCCAAAATGCTAAGGCCATCCCCCCTAGCACTTGCTCCTCCACACCTGGTCAGACGGTTGGTGCCACTGATGTGGGGACCGTGTCCCCCCTGCCCTGCTGACCTCACCTGCCCCCATTCCGCTCCCATAGATGTAGGCACTGCATTGGAGTCCACAACCACCCCGTCTGACTTGGCCACTGCAGTGGTGACCCAATCCTCTCCATCTGACCTGCCCACTGGAGTTGTGCTAGCACCCACCCCATCTGACTTGTGCCCCACAGTTGTGACAGCACCCACCACTTCAGTCAGCTCCACTGCATTTGCAAGTGTCTCGCCTGCATCCACCACCCCTTCACTGCCTCCTTCTGCTGCGCCCTGATCCTGTCCCTGCGGTGCCTGGCCTGCCCCCATGTATGCCCCTCCGAGGGGATGACCCCAGTCCTTAGCAGTGCAGGCAAGCAAGGTGTGACAATTGTCACTCTACTTCACCCCTTGGCATTAGGACATGGACTGGCCATTGACCTTTTGTTTGAACAGACGTTTAACTTTTAATATGCTGAATAAAGCTTTTTTCTTTATCCCTGTGAACTAGATTTAGCTGTACATTATGCTGATGATGTTTAACATGCCCTTGCACCTGTGATGCTTGGTTTCCAACGTTGAATACTGATGTGTTGCTGTGAGGTACTCCCTGTGGTCCATGAGATATGTATCCTATTCTGTTGGGTATCCATGTCATCCTTTGCAGCTACCTGGGTATGTCAGGATCAACTATATGTGGACATCTCTGTGAACATTTCCTTTGCATGGTCACATCTCTGGCTTGCACCCCTGCACATATGATGTGCTTCCCATTGTCCAATTTGTCACTTCCACAGACTTTGTGCTCATCATCACTGGACCTACAGGTGTGGGCATCATTGGTATAGGAGCAAGTGGGTCCTCTGTGCAACTTACTAGACATTTGTTTTGGGTATGTGCAGATGACTTAGGGGAGACTCACGTACCCAGGCTGTTGTGCCCAGAGCCTTCATTGTGTGGTAACTGATGGCTGACTGACCAAGTGTTCTTCAGACATGAGTGAGACGTGCGGTGAATATGTTTGGCACAGTTGGGCTTCCACAGGAGTTGGGTCCCCTCAAGTAAGTGTGTTGTCCAGTGACATGGCCTGGGCCCATGGTGTGTGTTGTATGAGCATGTGTGGGTGTCCACATACCTGTTCATACACAGGCAGTGTTCCCTTGATATGTTCCTGTTGTTGATGCTTGCTGAGTGGTACTGTGTTCATCCCAGAACTTTGCCATGGGCTGCCAGATGTGTGGCTGCATGACACACTACTGTTAATTGGTGTATCATCTTTGGGATTTGTCAGTTCTGAGTGGTGATGATGTCGTCAGACACAGATGGGACACAGTCAGGGTTCCCCAAGGCACTTGTTTATTTGCAAAAACATGTTGTCCCTAGGTGGTACCTTTCAGTGATTGAGACATTTGTATGCGTGTCTGACTGCTCCCACTTGTCAGGTTCATGGCTGCAATGTTGGCAGGTGTCAGCATGTGTGCCTTGTGGTTCTCCTTGGCTTCTGCATTGTCCGCGGACTGTGGCAGGGATTCTGAAGGTTACGTGAGTTTGACGTCATGGCCATGTACCGCATACTGTGCAGTATGTCTGTCATTCCCCAGGGTTGTAAACTGTCCTTGTGTGATGTGTCTGTGCACCTTAGTCCCTCCCAACATTCCTGTGTTTGTCATGGGTGCATGTGCAATGTCACCTGTCCATGTGGGCTTCACAGATGCACATTGTTGCAGTTCAGGGTGGGTGGTGTTGAGGCTGGACTGGTGTAAATGTTTGCATGGATGGTCCCCTAGCTCCCATTTGTCCATGGATGAGGGGCCATGATGAGTGATTTGTGTTTGTGTATGTGTGATGTACGTTTGTGGAACAGGACACATGTCTGGGTTTCCCAGTTTGTACGACATCTGCCTTTCTCATCACAGTGGAGGTGTCATGCATGCTTGTGTCACCCCAATGTCTGGTCCCTGGGGGTAGTGCTGTTGTGTGTCAGTCTCTTGCTGTGTTAGTTGGTGTTCCTTCCAGCTTGTGTCCCATGTGTCTGTTGTGCTCCCTCTCATCTCACAATGCCTGATTGCCCACTAAGGGTGTCCCAATGATGGTTTACTTTTGTATGGCACTGTGTCCACATCATGTGTTGTGTAGTTGCCTGGGGATACTGGGACACACACACACACATGCTGTGTCAGATGTGCAGTGTGAGGTTGCCTGTTTGTGTTTGTGCATCTGCAGTAGTGCATTGGTATTGCTGTTGTGGGCCTTCGTCTGGATGCTGTTTCTGTGATTTTCCCTGCTGTCCCTGTGAGTAATATCACATCATTGTGCACATTCATCCTGGTTGATAGGTGTCATTGCTGGCATGGAATGGGAGTTTGTGAGCTGACACTTACAGTCTACACAGGTTGTTTTGATTAGTGTGTCTATTTTCGAGATGTGTGTATGCTTGGTGATGCAAAACCAAAGGTGATGGTTTTTTCTGCTCTTGTGTCATTGTACACTGTATGCATTGTCAGCCCCCATGTGTGGTGCTTGTCTGCACATGGCCGAGAGTGTGTTATGTTTTCACAGCACTGTTAGCCTCACCACATCTCTGTGGGAATGGGACACAAGCACTAGTTTGGCCCAGAAGTGTTTAATGTGTTGGGAGCAGGGATCATACATGCTGTTTGTTATTTGCAGCTTTGACCATGATGACACTTACCTTTTGGTCACTGTGATGAGGGGGGGTTTAGTCCCCATCACCACAATGCTCAACATCTGCTGCATTTTGGAAGCCCCCACTTAACTTCTGTTCTACACAGTGAGGGGATGTTCTATTTACTTTGCCACAGTGCTATAGTGATGCTTGCCTTGTGTATGTCACACTCATGTGTTGGGCACACATGTGCTGTTAGTTACATTGCATGTTCGAAGTCATAATCACTGTTGTGGGCATTTGTCACAGACTACACACCGTTGTCATGATGTTAGGGGGGATGTATTTTGCTGACATACCTGATGTTGGAGTATGCTGGATGTGTGGCGCATCACCCATCCTATGGCTGGGGGTGGCAGGGGTGATGGGCAACATACGCCTGATGGGTGTGGGTGGCAGTAGTGATGGGCAACATAGTCCCTATGGGTGGAGGTGGCAGTAGTGATGTGCAACAAGTTCCCTTTGGGTGTGGGTGGCAGTAGTGATGGGCAACATAAGCCCTATGGGTGGGGGTGGCAGTAGTGATGGGCACCAGGTCCCCTATGGGTGTGGGTGGCAGTAGTGATGGGCAACATAGTTCCTATGGGTGGGGGTGGCAGTAGTGATGGGCAACATAAGCCCTATGGGTGGGGGTGGCAGTAGTGATGGGCAACAGGTCCCCTATGGGTGTGGGTGTCAGTACTGAATGGCAACATAAGCCCTATGGCTGGGGGTGGCAGTAGTGATGGGCAACATAGTCCCTATGAGTGGGGGTGGCAGGAGTGATGGCCAACAAGTCCCCTTTGGGTGTGGGTGGCAGTAGTGATGGACAACATAAGCCCTATGGGTGGGGGTGGCAGTAGTGATGGGCAACAGGTCCCCTATGGGTGTGGGTGGCAGTAGTGATGGGCAACATAAGCCCTATGGGTGTGGGTGGCAGTAGTGATGGGCAACAGGTCCTCTATGGGTGTGGGTGTCAGTAGTGAATGGCAACATAAGCCCTATGGCTGGGGGTGGCAGTAGTGATGGGCAACATAGTCCCTATGAGTGGGGGCGGCAGGAGTGATGGCCAACAGGTCCCCTAGGAGTGGGGGTGGCACAAGTGCTGGGCAACATAGTCCCTATGGGTGGGGGTGGCAGTAGTGATGGGCAACAGGTCCCCTATGGCTGGGGGTGGCATTAGTGAGGGGCAACATAAGTCCTATGGCTGGGGGTGGCAGTAGTGATGGGCAACATAGTCTCTATGAGTGGGGGTGGCAGGAGTGATGGGCAACAGGTCCCCTATGAGTGGGGGTGGCAGGAGTGCTGGGCAACATAGTCCCTATGGGTGGGGGTGGCAGTAGTGATGGGCAACAGGTCCCCTATGTCTGGGGGTGGCAGTAGTGATGGGCAACATAAGCCCTATGGCTGGGGGGGGCAGTAGTGATGGGCAACATGTGCCCTATGGGTGTGGGTTGCGGGGGTGATGGGCAACATGAGCCCTATGGCTGGGGGTGGCAGTAGTGATGGGCAACAGGTCCCCTATGGGTGGGGGTGTTAGTGGTGAAGGCCGTTCAACCCCTATGGTGGGCTGTTGTTAGTGGCCAGGATGTGGATCCCCTGTGTGTGTGTGCCATTTTGCGGGTACGTGTCGTTTGTTTATGTGGTAGGTGTCTGACTTACCCCCTGCGCCGTCGGCGTCGGTTCCTCATCCGGTCATAGATGTACAGTACTGGTATGACCTGCGCGATGGGATTCATGATGTGTTTGTGTCGTACATGCTGCTTGTTGCTCCGTCTCATACCCGCTGCAAGCTGGTCCGTCTCGTAGCCGTGGATTGAGTTGTGGCGCGAATCGTAGCTGATATGCTTGTTTTCCAGATGCTGTGACGTCCCGTATGTGGTGACCCGTCCAGAGCGTAGGAAGTATGCATCGTACTTGTCATGCCGGAAACTGCAATGGATACTGCTTCCGGGCGACTTTGTTCAGCGTTAGGAGTTACGGCTCGGACGGGGAATAGAGCTTGAATCACAGCCTACGTGTCGGTCGTGTTTTTGGCAGTTATGCGCATCGTACTTACTCTACAGGACGGACCGGCTATGGTTACGTGTTGGTCGCACGGTAAGGCTACGGACAGCTGTCCGACCCGGTATCGGAATCGGGCCCTTAATGGTTGGGAAAGGAAAGTGCCAACTTTCTAAAAGTAATAACTACTATGGCATGCAGTCCTAGACAGAGCTTACACTACCTGATACACTCAGAATGAGTGTTATATTCCAATCTACTCTTATACACTTAAGAACAAGTTTTCAAATACACTTGACATAAACAGAAATGCTTTCAATTCTTCTAAAAAAAAGCAATAACTTCATCCAGCATTTTCATGTCGCTTCTTGTTTTTTCATGAAAAATATTTTAAAGATTATATACAACTTGGATGCCGCTTCGAATGCTCTGGAAGAACGCGGATTACATCATTCCCAATGCATTTTGGGCGTGTCAATCACCATTTGTCAGGGGAAATTACAAAAGTTTAAAGATTTGTGTTGAACAAAACTGGCCCTTACAATCCAGAAAAGGTTTAAATAATCGTGAAAATTAGGTAAAATTAACTACGCAATGTGTTAAGCAAACCATAGCATTAGTTAAGAAACAAAAACCAAGGTAAAGAATACCACTAGTAAAGAAAAGTAAGAAGAAATGACAAACCATCATACTAAGAGCGCAGGAGGCACCAGAAACATGAAACACCTAAGACTACAGCTCTACTCTCTGAGTGTTAACGAACCCTCTATGTGCTCCGATATGCCATGTAGATAGAAAACTAGCAAATATACCTCCACGTTTCTATAAAGGACCGAAGTGGTCTCAAACACAGTGCGTCTATGCGCTCTGTCTAGTACTTACTTCACACATGTGTAAGAAGGTGAAAATGTCAAAATCTCAGTTTAAAACACGTTTGTGGGGCTACTTAAGTGGGAGGCACAATAAGTGTTGCATGCCCACTAGTAGCATACAATTTACAGGCCCTGGGTACATGTAGTGCCACTTTATTATGGTCTTCAACTAAATTAGGTCTGTCAATTGGGTCTAAGCCAATTTCTACCATGTTTTAAGGAGACAGCACAAGCACTTTATCACTGGTTAGAAGTGGTAAAGTGGGCAGAATCCTAAACGCCAACAAAAATGGTTTCAGAAAACAGGAGGGTGAAGGCAAAACGTTTGGGGATGACTCTGCAGAGAGGGCCAGGTCAAACAGGGGCCCTACGCATGCCATCTCCTCAATGTAATTAATGTTGCCCGACCCCCGGGCACTGGCCCACCCCAGGAATAAGGTTAGAATGTGCTGCGAAACATCACATGCTTTGTTCCTCGCAGGGTTTCAAAGGTCAAGATGTTTAATGTGAATATCTCTTCAGCAGACCCCCTCACCCCCTAGGAGGTGCAATTCGCTAGGAGGTAGTTTTTACTGTCTCCCTGCACCAGTCTTCTATTTTTCCTTGGTCTCTGGTACTCTTCTCTTTCTTTTGGGGCTCAGAAGTCCAGATCTTCCCCCAGCTGGACCTCAGGGGGCTTAAGAAGGTCAGCCTCCCTGGCTGTGTGTGAGCTCCACTAATCCTGGTGTCAACTAGGGGCAGCATCCGTAGTCCTTTAATGTTTCAGGGGATTTGTTCTTCTAGTTGTCCAGTTCCAGTACAAAGCACAGTATAAAGCACTGTATCTCCCTTGTTCAAGAGCTTTAAATATGGGTAGAGGGTTCAAGAAGCCAGGTACCCCTGGCTAATCCTCTGGTGTTACACCGCCTCACCGCCTCATCACAACCCTACTTCATAGCATGCTGGGAGAGTTCAAAATAGTGCTGTCCAAAACTCACTGACTGCATCTTCTTTGGGAGCTTCATCTCTGCCCCTCACTGACATGACTGCCAGGGTATTTCCCTGATGAAAGTCTTCAAAGTGTAGCCTCCTCCTGTGTTGGTACCATTTGTTTTGACTGCCTCCTTTGTTCAGTGGGCCTGGGATTGCCAAGCTGTGGTATAGTATGACAGCTAATTAACAGGTGCATCTATCCTTCCCCACCCCTTCATGGTTAGGAGCTGACAGAAGCACTGTTAATTACTCCTTTTATATGGGAAGACCTTTGTTCCTTTGCTGGGGAGTATAGTAATTAACTGGGCCAGTAGGGTGACCAAAGGCCTGGACTCTGATCTTGAGCTGATCCAGAGAAAGATAACATTCTGAACAACCCATAATTTGTGCATATATCTGCTTGGGACTTGCATAATATATCTTGGTGCACACGTTTCAACCCATTTTGATATGTTGATGGACTTTGCAGGCCAAAGGAAAGCAAAACCGCACTTCAAGACAGATTTCTCCCTAGTATTATAATAAAGTGTCACTGCAGATAAAACAGTAAACCATACTGACTTTACCTATGAGTGTCCACTAACATTATATGGCCTACCCCAGGTCAACATCTAACCTTCCAGGGTTCCCTTTGCATGAGGCTTCCTGTGCGCAGTTACTGGGCTGTGTGCGATGGTAGTCTTATACATGCAGCCCTCACATGTGTGCTCACATGTAGCCAGCCAAGTGCCTCTTACCCTATCTATGTCACAGCAGCCTTATATTATAATGTGGACACTGGTGGTAAACACATGCAGTCCGTATACCATGTAATTACAGTGGGTGAGACACATGTAGTGAGACTCACCCCAAGTAAAAAGTACAAAACCGGGTGATCAAAAAAGCACTAAATTGGTAGAACCTATTTTGATGGACCCCTCAAATGTATTCTTGGGTTGGTAGGTGGGCCTGGGGGTCCGGAGTTGGATCTGCTTTACCATTCTCTGTTTATTTTTCATCCTTCTAATTTCACTAGGAGATTTTAACCTGTTCATTTTTTTAATCAAGAATAAATATGCATTGTCAGTCATTTACCACAAAAGTAGTAACTCTGCACCTATAGAGGTACTCCTTCAATGAGTGAAAATGTACTACTATTCCGATTTCACAAACATTGGCAGCAGCAGGCCTGGACAGCTGTGCCTGTCTCACATTTTCAAGCATACTACTGGCAATCAAACACCCAAAAGGTGATTGGATCAAAGCTTGCAAATAGTCTAACCAGTAGCAATCGCTCTGTGTAGTATTCCAGACCATCTTTTTTCACCCACGGCACTACTGTAGACCGAGGTCCACCTAATGCAAATTAGTACTGACTCTGTCCTTCATGGAAATAGCATATCCCTAACCTTGGTCCTCTCACCCCTCCACCCTGCAGCCTACATCTTTTTCAGTTCAAAAATTTGAGATTCACACCCACAGAATCTCATTGACTGAACTACCACCCTGTGAATGGTATTGTATTACAATGCATGTGACATAAACTTCTATACAGGGCCTAATATATTGCTCTCACCATAATGAAGACAGTGTACATTAGGTGAGCTATTGTGGCTGCTAATAATAAACACAAGCAAAATACTTTTCAATACGTATCTTACCTCTCTGGCTCATTTGCTGTATGGTTTAGACCTTGTGTTCTACATGAATGCAAATGATACCAAGTGTGTCTTTATCATCAGAGACAAAGAAGCACTAAGGACTCAGTGAATCCCAGTTGCAGTGGAGACTACCCATTGGTGAGTGAACAGTAGGAGTACAAAGCTTGGCCCATTAAAATAAATCAAAGATCCTTCTGATAAAAGATTTGGTTGATTGATGAGTTTCAAGACCTTGACTATCATCAATGGCTTTTTGCCCTGACCCAGTGGAGCTTGTAAGAGACCAGGGATTTTGTTGTAACTTCCCCTTTGATGGGTGATGCACTGCTGAGAACATTATGTACATCACAAGCGCATTGAGGGGACCTGGAAGGTCAGAGTGACAGTTATTCTTACTGCTGCTGGTGGTGTCCTTTGGTGGATGTGAATAAATACATACTTGAAGATGAAATACAAGGATTCCTCATTTTATTGCTGGCGACAATGAGTTATCACACTCATCAAAGACCTCAGCGTGCAAAGTTTGTGGAAGAGCCTGAGCCAATTTTACAAAGGTCAATGCTTGGAAGATTCAGGAGGTTTTGACGTGAGTGTCTGCTCAATTATTCGAGTACCCCTAGTTGTATTAAAGTGGCGGGATGTGGTGAATCACTGGCAGCAATTAGGATCACAAAATAGCAGTATACTGATATGCCATTAAGCACGTGAGCTTGGCATTTTACGAAATCACGGCGAGGAGGCATTGGGAGGCGCAAGCACGTTCTGAAGCTGATGAGCACACATAGGAAGCGAGTGACGACCTTCTCGAGTTAAGCAGGAAATCGAGTCCTGTGCGTGCTGACATACTGACCAGGTGACAAATGAACTAGAGCACACAGTCAAAGGCACTCGCATAAAGGAAATTGAGTGCAAAGGAACAGCCAAGAAAGACTTCACTCCGGTTGTGTTTCCTGATCAAGACAAATCAAGACACGTGAAGACTGTCATGTTGCAGTTGAGTTATTTATTTTAATATGTAATGTTAATTTGGAATTCGTTTCTCACTTCAGAAACAGTGTATACTATAAAAGAACATACTGGATTATTTAAGAAGGGGGATTCAACAAATATTTATTGCAACACGATTAAGACTTTTGAAGTTAAGAGATATTTTTGATGAATTTGTTATTTTACTCTGTTATGGTAGATTGTGTTTTAGAATTTTTGTATTAGCTTGTTTTGTTAGTTTGTTTAGTTTCATTACTTTTCAGCATGTCGGCGTCCAGCGGAATGAGTCAACCACCACAATTTTTATGTGAGCGTAGTGAACCTACTCTTCCATGGAAGAAATGTAAGTTCTTGTTTGATTCGTACTTAATTGCTATTGGTGGGCAAAAGTTTTCTGCTGCAAGGAAGCAATCTGTGTTGCTTCACTATCTTAGCATTAAAGGAAGAAACATTTATAACAGTTTGGATCCAATACCAATTGGCAGAGGGGCTGAAGAACCCAGTGATGTCTATGAAATGAGCATTTTATTACTACAAACTCATTGTGGGCCACGACTGAATGTTGTAATGGACAGATATAAGTTCTTCATGCAAGTGCAGGCTAAAGGGGAAAGGGTTGGTAACTACGTAGCAGCACTTAGGTCTTAAGCTCAAACTTGTGATTAGGTCTTAAGCTCAAACTTGTGATTTTGAACAATTAACAGATTCCCTTTTTCGTGATCAATTGGTACGTTGCACAACTGACACTAGCGGTTATTATTGTTGAAAGTATTGATTACACGTCAGATTGGGTAAAACAATTGCGCAATACTGTTGTACCACACGAAGGTGTTGCAAATGTAAAAAGGGATGAGACTGATAGTGTTGATCATGATACTCTACGACAACAGTTTATAAAATAAATAGTAAACAAGATAAAGGGTCTGGGAAGGTTGAAAAACAAAGACGGAACATTGATACTGATAAGGATATTAAATTGAGGTGAACAATCAATTGAGAAAAGGCAACCCCCTACAAAGTTAACATAGAGGTCAGGGAACAGGGGGAGGAGAACAAAAGACTAATATGCACAGTATCCCTCTAGACCTATATTGCTTTATATCAAAGTTGTGTGGGCTCACATATAACAAGCAAGAAACACCCTTATTTACACATTTTCATTGTGTCTATTTTTAAATTTATTTGTTTTTTCATCATTTTAGCATATAAGTGCAATTCTTCTCTTTCTTTTAAAAAGGAACATACAAAAAATTCTTTTTATATACAAAACAATCCAAATCGTACAAAAGTGTGACAATCTATACATATATATATTGAATTTGGAAGAACAAGATTTATACCAAAATAGATGGAAAGAAATATTGTATCTGTGAGAAGTTGGCCTGGCATATGCTGTTCCTAGTTATAGGGACACCTTGCACCAGTCCAATTCGACTCCTATTGATGATAGGTTTAAGACAACCTTTAAAGAAAGCTAGCCTAGTGGTAGCTGTGGAGAGCAGCCTTCAGGCTAAGTCTTGAAGGAGTGTTAAGCTTATTGTTTTACCATAATAACCTCTTGAATGACCAAATGAAAGAGTAGCCCACACAGGTATATATATAAAATATATGTATTTATTCTAGACAGAATCCCACAGTCACTTTATGTGGCTAGTGGCAAAGTTACACTTCAAACAAGCATTTATAAACACAATAAATAGCACAGAAATCAATGGGCCCCAGGGGGGGACCAAACCATATACTAAAATAGTGGTATAAGAACCACGACAATTCTACAGGCAATGCCTAGGGCATTCAGGATCGCTGGCCCCTTAAGAATCCACCCACAGTCAAGAGGAAGGGGACCCACGGGAGGCGTGTGCAGTGCGAGGAGTTGCTATCGGGATCGCAATGTTAGCCTATGGAGAATGTCGCGGTTGAATAATTAAGGTTTAAGGACACTTCTAACAACAGTACAAAGTTAAGGCTTGAGACTTAAGGCTTTGGAGAGCCCACCACCACGGGAGTACCGAAGTACCACTGTTACCTGCCCCAGGGAAGCCGGGTGCATAGGTCGATTCTGGTGTCGGGTCGCGGGCTGATTTTCTATGGAAAAGGAGTCCAAACTGCTGCTAGCTGGAAGTGTCGCTGAAGTCGTGAAGATTAAAGTTGAAGAAAAGACAAAGATGAACCTGAAAGCAGAGGGGACAGAGTCTGGGTCACAGCACAGTGACCAGGGAGCTCACAGGAAGGAACTCGTGGATGTCGGGTGCTTCAGGTGTGGAAGGTACAGCTGGGCTCTGCAGTCACGGGCTCCGGGAGGCTTCAAGGAAGGCCAGCTTCTGGAGGGCGACTGTCCCACGTCGGCTGAGGGTCGCTGCGGTGTTAGTGTCCCGATTGGATCCACTAAGCATTGGCAACCACAACCCACGCAAGATGAACAAAGCAGCTGCTGGTGCAGACCCACGTGGTCTGAGGGTGCTCTCCTTTGCAGGGAGCGTAGAGCAGGCCTGGAGCAACCAGGGGAACTCTTAGAAAAGAAGATTGTTCTCCGTCAGGGCCCACAAGTCAAGGGACAAGGGACCGCGGAAGGCAGCAAAATGGAGTGCGTAAAAGGGCTCCCACGGGCCACCGGAGCGGGCCAGGGAGCTGAGGGTCGGCACAAATGCTGCTTGAAGGTTGGCTCAAGAATGGGCCAAAGCACAACTTCCCCACTGGTCGGGGTCGTGTGCTGGACAAGAGATGGCCGGTGTCTCGGGGTATGCGGGGATCTCGACACCCACGTGGTCCAGGGTGCTCAGACTTGCTGGGCACACTCACAGGGCGCTGGGATGCACTGGAGACCCACCTCGAGGTTGCTGGAAGGCGTCGAAGGTCGTGAGAGCAACGAAGTTCCAACCGGGTATCTTGTAGTCTTTTAGGTGCCTGCCAAGCAGGGGGATAACTCCTTTATCCCAAGGGAGATTTCTTCAGTCAGCTGGGCAGCAGCTCGTCGAAGGTCAGTTCTGTGAAGTCCTGTACGAATCTAAGGCTCTAGGGCAAAGTTATTCCCATATATCCCCAAGATTAGGGGATGGTCCAAGAGAGAGCCTACCAATCAGAGTAGAGGCGGGAAAGGGTGGCTACACCCACTCCCCTTTGTGTGTTTCCCGCCTGGGCGAGGGGCAGGACGCCCCTGAACCGGTTCCAGGCGGTGTATGCAGAATTGGGGCTCTGCAGCTGCCTACGTGCAACTCTGAAAGGACATTTGGTGCACCCACCCTGTTCCAATCCACATATCCTGTCTGGGGAGGTGCTGGCACCTCCCTGCCACAGGAGCCCTATTGTCCAGATGGCGAGGCTGGGGTTTTCCCCAGCAACAGCCAGCCAGAGTCGTGTAGGTGGCGAACAGTAGCCATTTTGTGGTACATGTGCACTTTTAAATTGGTGTCCAAATTCTACCGCTTTTCCCATATCACCCTCCTAGCAAGGGGGAATCGTGCCCCCATGCCCATGGCTGGACTGGGGGTATGATTCCTTCATGTTTGACACCAAACACGATATGGTTCTGTGTAGCCATTCCTAAGTTACAGCGATGACGCAATAACTTATAAGGCGGTTAAGAGTATATGGTATGGCTACACTACAAACAACCCAGTAACGATGTTACGAAGGTTGCAGAGAGGTCCTACTCACGTAGGGGTCCCCCCTCACACATACCTCAGCACCCAGCCCTGTAGGATTACCAGGGCCTGCCATAGGGGTGACCTATGAGAGTATATGTGTTGTATGGTATGGGACATAGGGTACCTACATCCCTGTAAGGGGTGCTAGCACCACCTTACCCAGGCTACAGTAGTGGCCTGGTGGTGTCAGTTTGGGTGGCTGTCCCAGGGTGGCACAATAAGTGCTGCAGCCCTGGTAGGCCTACTGGGGGACCCATGCCCTGGGTACCTAGGGTACCATCTACAAGGGACTGGTAGGGCATGCCCAGCATCCAATTATGTTTGTACCTAGAGTACTCACAACAGTTTTAGGGAGAAAGCAGATAGGCTGGGGTCCTGGATAGCAGGATCCCAGCCAGACTAGTCAAAAACCACTTAAATACCAGGCAAAAAGTTGGGGGCAACCATTAGTCAGATTCCACTCTCCTACATAACCCCCCCCCCCCCCCCAAACGAAAGGAGATAAGGCAAACCTTGTCCAGATAAGCCTTTATTTCCTGAGTGGCCATATAAGGAAGAACCTGTACTAACATGGTTGCTCCCTGTGTCATGGTCCACTGGGGAAATCCTACCCCAAGGGGTTCTAGAGTTTCTCCAAAGTCTAGGGAAATTACCTGTATTGGTTTTTGGGTCAGAGGTGGGCTGGTGGGGTGTCTGAGTCTGGAAGTGAGACCCTACTTGGGTTGGTCTCAACCTCCTCAGATCACTGGCCACTATGGAAGCCTTTCTGCCCATGACTGTGTCATATCTGGCCCTAAGGGTCAACCTCTGGCTGCCTATAGCTGGGGGTTGGATCCCTTTGGCTGGAATAGTGGAGGGCACCGGAAGGTTTGGGGCAGCTAGGCCCCAGGTTTCCCTGTGCTCAACAACATCCATTTGAGGGGTGCCTATACCTAGGGGTAAGGGGGATCCCTCAGTTTGTAGAGGAATATTCACCTGGCTGAAACTACTCTGCTGGGTGTCCCTAATCTGTGGATGAGGGGGTTCCTCTGGGCAGGGGCCCAATAAGGGTCCACTGACCTCCCTGACCTCTGCAGCCCTGGGCTGACTGAGGCAGGGTAGAGAGGGGCAGGATACCTGCTCCAGACTGGGTACCACCTTGGAAGGATCCCCTGCCATCAGAGAGGTGGGCAGGTCAGGCCTGTCCACTTCTGGGGCAGTTACTTCACAAGGGGCAGGATCAGTTCCCTGAGAAACTTGACCCTTACCTGTAGTCTGGTGGGGGGAGGACTGTTCCTCTTCCCCTATGCTCTCTGTTTGGGTAGAGTGATCCATAGTTTCAGGCTTCACTCTTTCTATTTTCTCCTGGGGTGGAGGTGAGGCCCTCAGGGTCTCATCCACTTTCTCAGGGATTCCTACCATTTTCAAATGGGCCTTGTGGTCAACCTCAGCCCAGGCTGAGATTTCTAGATCATTCCCCAGTAGACAATCTACAGGCAAGTTTGGGGACACTGCCACTCTCTTGGGGCCAGTGACCCCTCCCCAGCTGAGATTTATCACTGCCATGGGATGATCTGTCCTGATTCCATCTATGTTGGTCACCTGGTAGCTAAACCCAGGTAAAAGCTGATCTAGGGGCACTAGCCTCTTGGTCACCATGGTGACACTGGCCCCTGTGTCCTTATAGGCCACAGCCTTCTGACCATTGATTATTGGTTCTTGTCTGTACCTGCCCAGAATACTGGGGCTCATGGTAAAGTTGGCAAACCCCATGCCACCATCACAGACCATAGTTGCTTGAGTAGGGGACCTGGATAGGCCAGAGTCCCCCTGAGTTCCCCAAGAAATCCCAACTAAGTTTTTGGGTGCACTCCCACCACCTGGGGGATTACTACTGGTAGCAACAGGAGGTGTTGGAGCTGGTTTTGGAGGAACATTTTCTTTATTGCCATTCTTTGGACAGCCGGGGTCAGTTTTCCAGTGGCCAGGTTGCTTACACACATGGCAATATGGTTTCTTGTTATTAGAGGAAATATTTTGGGACCCACCCCCAGCACTGGGTTTTTGGGGCCCTTCAGAGGACTTTTCTTGTTTATCATCCCCACCTTTCTCTTTGGGCTTAGTGGAATCCTTCTTCTGGTCACCAACTTGGTTCTTAGGCCTAATCCTGGTTCTGACCCATTTGTCTGCCTTCTTTCCCAATTCTTGGGGAGAGGTCAGATCAGAGTCCACCAGGTGCTGGTGTAAAAGTTGGTTCTGACAATTATTAAGAATCTGCTCCCTCATTATGAGATTATACAATCCTTGATAATCATTTACTTTGCTGCCAGTTAACCAACCTTCCAGTGCCTTGGTTGCACAATCCACAAAGTCTACCCAATCCTGATTTTGTGCTTTCTGGGTGTCTCTGAACTTAAGTCTGTACTGATCAGTGGTTAAGCCAAACCCATCTATTAAAGCATCCTTCAAGATATAATAGTCATCAGCATCCTCTTCTCTTACAGAGAGGAGCTTGTCTCTTCCTTTATCTGAAAAGGAGAGCCACAGGATTGCTGCCCACTGCTCTACTGGGACCCTCTGTACTCTACAGGCCCTTTCAAGAGCAGATATCCATTTGTGGATATCATCCCCATTCTGATAGGGGGGCACAATCTTGTGGAGGTTCCTATTGTCAGGGACTTTCTCTCTAACTCTAGGGGTTTCCTTACTGCCACCAGGGATCTCTAGACCCCACTTTCTTGAAGCTTTCTGAAGCTCCAGGGTTTCCCTGTCCAATGCTAACTGTTCTCTTTTAAGCTCAAGCTTAGCCTGCTCAAATTTGATCAGTCTGCATTTCCTCTCATGAGAGGATTCTCTTCTCTGAGAAGAGGCAGAGGACCCTTTGGATCTCCTAGAATGGTTGGATCCCACTGAGGGGGATCTGTTCCTTCTTGGATCCACCACTCTCCTTTTAAGGGTGGAGGGAGTGCCTCTTGAGCCATCACCTCCATGCTGTGAGTGGTCTGTTTCTTCCAGGTCAGGATTTTCATCCTCTTCCTGTTCATCATCAGAGTCCACTCTGGGAGTGTCCTCTTCTGATGGGTGCCCACCCACTCTGTCCGTCTCTCTGTACCCTATGGACTCCATAAAGTCTGCTATGAGCAGGATTTCCCTGAGACGTTTTGTGTTGGCACCTTTGTTTGTCTTCAGTTTTCTAAGGGTGCACATTTCCCTGAGCTCTGCAAAGGTGAAATTATCATACTTATCTATTGGGACCCTCTGGGGTCCTTCCATAGCCTTAGTGCCACCTGAAGACATGTTTAGTGTAGTGATGTATCTACCTACACTAAGTGTGGCCTACTGAACCCTCTCTTGAGTTGTAGTCAAGGTGTGCTAAACCCTCTACACACAACTCCAAGTTCAGTAGAACTTATTGTATTCTAGCTTGAATTTATATGTACCTTTGGTACCTTGTGGCTTTCACTTTAGAAATTCAATTTGTTATCTGGTAAAACAATGGCAAGCTTGAATCCAACCGCTGCACACCAATGTGAGAAGTTGGCCTGGCATATGCTGTTCCTAGTTATAGGGACACCTTGCACCAGTCCAATTCGACTCCTATTGATGATAGGTTTAAGACAACCTTTAAAGAAAGCTATCCTAGTGGTAGCTGTGGAGAGCAGCCTTCAGGCTAAGTCTTGAAGGAGTGTTAAGCTTATTGTTTTACCATAATAACCTCTTGAATGACCAAATGAAAGAGTAGCCCACACAGGTATATATATAAAATATATGTATTTATTCTAGACAGAATCCCACAGTCACTTTATGTGGCTAGTGGCAAAGTTACACTTCAAACAAGCATTTATAAACACAATAAATAGCACAGAAATCAATGGGCCCCAGGGGGGGACCAAACCATATACTAAAATAGTGGTATAAGAACCACGACAATTCTACAGGCAATGCCTAGGGCATTCAGGATCGCTGGCCCCTTAAGAATCCACCCACAGTCAAGAGGAAGGGGACCCACGGGAGGCGTGTGCAGTGCGAGGAGTTGCTATCGGGATCGCAATGTTAGCCTATGGAGAATGTCGCGGTTGAATAATTAAGGTTTAAGGACACTTCTAACAACAGTACAAAGTTAAGGCTTGAGACTTAAGGCTTTGGAGAGCCCACCACCACGGGAGTACCGAAGTACCACTGTTACCTGCCCCAGGGAAGCCGGGTGCATAGGTCGATTCTGGTGTCGGGTCGCGGGCTGTTTTTCTATGGAAAAGGAGTCCAAACTGCTGCTAGCTGGAAGTGTCGCTGAAGTCGTGAAGATTAAAGTTGAAGAAAAGACAAAGATGAACCTGAAAGCAGAGGGGACAGAGTCTGGGTCACAGCACAGTGACCAGGGAGCTCACAGGAAGGAACTCGTGGATGTCGGGTGCTTCAGGTGTGGAAGGTACAGCTGGGCTCTGCAGTCACGGGCTCCGGGAGGCTTCAAGGAAGGCCAGCTTCTGGAGGGCGACTGTCCCACGTCGGCTGAGGGTCGCTGCGGTGTTAGTGTCCCGATTGGATCCACTAAGCATTGGCAACCGCAACCCATGCAAGATGAACAAAGCAGCTGCTGGTGCAGACCCACGTGGTCTGAGGGTGCTCTCCTTTGCAGGGAGCGTAGAGCAGGCCTGGAGCAACCAGGGGAACTCTTAGAAAAGAAGATTGTCCTCCGTCAGGGCCCACAAGTCAAGGGACAAGGGACCGCGGAAGGCAGCAAAATGGAGTGCGTAAAAGGGCTCCCACGGGCCACCGGAGCGGGCCAGGGAGCTGAGGGTTGGCACAAATGCTGCTTGAACGTTGGCTCAAGAATGGGCCAAAGCACAACTTCCCCACTGGTCGGGGTCGTGTGCTGGACAAGAGATGGCTGGTGTCTCGGGGTATGCGGGGATCTCAACACCCACGTGGTCCAGGGTGCTCAGACTTGCTGGGCACACTCACAGGACGCTGGGATGCACTGGAGACCCACCTCGAGGTTGCTGGAAGGCATCGAAGGTCGTGAGAGCAACGAAGTTCCAACCGGGTATCTTGTAGTCTTTTAGGTGCCTGCCAAGCAGGGGGATAACTCCTTTATCCCAAGGGAGATTTCTTCAGTCAGCTGGGCAGCAGCTCGTCGAAGGTCAGTTCTGTGAAGTCCTGTACGAATCTAAGGCTCTAGGGCAAAGTTATTCCCATATATCCCCAAGATTAGGGGATGGTCCAAGAGAGAGCCTACCAATCAGAGTAGAGGCGGGAAAGGGTGGCTACACCCACTCCCCTTTGTGTGTTTCCCGCCTGGGCGAGGGGCAGGACGCCCCTGAACCGGTTCCAGGCGGTGTATGCAGAATTGGGGCTCTGCAGCTGCCTACGTGCAACTCTGAAAGGACATTTGGTGCACCCACCCTGTTCCAATCCACATATCCTGTCTGGGGAGGTGCTGGCACCTCCCTGCCACAGGAGCCCTATTGTCCAGATGGCGAGGCTGGGGTTTTCCCCAGCAACAGCCAGCCAGAGTCGTGTAGGTGGCGAACAGTAGCCATTTTGTGGTACATGTGCACTTTTAAATTGGTGTCCAAATTCTACCGCTTTTCCCATATCACCCTCCTAGCAAGGGGGAATCGTGCCCCCATGCCCATGGCTGGACTGGGGGTATGATTCCTTCATGTTTGACACCAAACACGATATGGTTCTGTGTAGCCATTCCTAAGTTACAGCGATGACGCAATAACTTATAAGGCGGTTAAGAGTATATGGTATGGCTACACTACAAACAACCCAGTAACGATGTTACGAAGGTTGCAGAGAGGTCCTACTCACGTAGGGGTCCCCCCTCACACATACCTCAGCACCCAGCCCTGTAGGATTACCAGGGCCTGCCATAGGGGTGACCTATGAGAGTATATGTGTTGTATGGTATGGGACATAGGGTACCTACATCCCTGTAAGGGGTGCTAGCACCACCTTACCCAGGCTACAGTAGTGGCCTGGTGGTGTCAGTTTGGGTGGCTGTCCCAGGGTGGCACAATAAGTGCTGCAGCCCTGGTAGGCCTACTGGGGGACCCATGCCCTGGGTACCTAGGGTACCATCTACAAGGGACTGGTAGGGCATGCCCAGCATCCAATTATGTTTGTACCTAGAGTACTCACAACAGTTTTAGGGAGAAAGCAGATAGGCTGGGGTCCTGGATAGCAGGATCCCAGCCAGACTAGTCAAAAACCACTTAAATACCAGGCAAAAAGTTGGGGGCAACCATTAGTCAGATTCCACTCTCCTACAGTATCTGTTAGAACCAACATACAGATATTGGCATTAATCAAAAAACAAAAAATCAAGAAATCCCCATACCATTTATACCTCTGCACACTTCACATTCATCTCACTAACATCCATAACATGCATACTACACACCCCAGAGCCAGACAGCATGCACAAAGACAAGCTAGCAGGGGTGAAACGCTCAACCCTCTGATGTTGTGCTGAACGCAGAGGCGTGTCATACAAACTGGTCGACGCGCGTTTCGATGGCTTAATCCTCTTTAAGTGCCATCTTCTTCAAGACCTGTTACTTAGTAGTTTTGTAACGGGCAAGTCGGTGGGGGATACATTTTCTGTAAAGACAATACGGAATATTATTTAATTGGTTGTCCGCTTAAATGTTAATTTATTAGAAACCCATAGGAGAAATCTTACATTATCTCCAAAGAAAAAAGACTAAATTGTTATTCATGCTGTCAAGGTTGCAAATATGCCACTGAACGGTGTTCTTCACCAAGTAAGATAGACCCACATCCATAGAGAAAAGTCAAGAGAGGTGAAGTAGAGAAAGGTAGATTGCATCTACTAAGAAGGCAAGTAGTTTTGGGTCACAGACCCAGGGTAAGGCACACATGTATACAGAAGAAAGTATCAAGTCTATACAATCTTTTGTGTCTTCCTATGTGTGCTCGTTCGTCTCAAAGGTCATAACAGGCATTCCCCAGTTTGGAACTAATGAAAAAAGGAGAAAATTGCATAATCATAGTTCCAACCTGTTTTAGTGTAGCTGTGTGGATGGCAGTAAGTGCTCTCTGTGGTTTCGTTCGCGTACCCACTGCTCCTGTGTTGCTCTACATGCGGTAAAAAGCATATGGCCAGCGGTTAGATTTTGCACGTGTATTTATGAGAGAAGTCAGAGATATTTCCAAAGACAATTTTAAAAAAAACATTTTTGTTATATAACTACCCGATATGTCTAAATCCCACATGCATGAATTTTTTACCTTTGAAGCTACTCGTGTTCTCGAAATTAGATGAGTTTGACTTCCCATAAGCTGAGAATTCTCCAGCTTAGTCGTGGGGATTCAGCTACGGTGCCATCCTTCGTTTTATCGTCTAGTCATTCCCTGCAAGGACAGTGGGTGTCACTAGCGAGAACATAATCACTACCTTGCACTGTTCTTTCCATGTAATACTTGTAGTGATTCAAAAAAGGCTTGTTATTTTTGGAGAAAAGAGGGGATCAATATATACCAGGTAACCTACTTATCCACTTATATACCTCTGAATATCTTCTTGTGCTGTCCTCTATGTCTTTTTCTTTTATGACCACGGCGTATCAGATCTATTCTTACAGGTCAATGGTTCCCTCATATGGGACGGCTCTAATGATAACACAAAGAGAAATTACGCTAACAAACTAAAAACAAACTATGATACAGTGGTTACACTGGGAAATTGTAAGAATTTTTTTTTATCTTCATAAGAGACATATGTTAGCTTGTGGTTCTAACGGCTAACAATATATAGATTTATCATACAATGTTATATGATACTCTAGGCAACAGAAACCCAGCTACTCCATTACCCTAGGGGTTTATCGGACACCCTCATCTTTGAACCATGAATGCTGTCTCGCGGCTTTAGATGGGGAAATACCGATAAATATTATCATGGCTGTCGGTTAACTGTGAATATATCCCCAAAATTGCAGCCAAAGTATAAAATAATGATCCCGTATAGATTAGAGAACTAGTCCGGGGTCAGGCATTAACTCGGAATAATTTATGCCCCTATACTTTAAAAGGAACAAAGCATGTTGTTCAATTACAGGAGGTATTGAGTATCAATAAATACCCGTTCTAGGGTGTCTACAACTAACATCTGCAGGGTACCGCCGGCATACATCTTACCTTAGAGGAGTGGATAGTTTCACACGAGCGGCAACCCCTGCGTAGAACCAGTTCCTCAGATATGCGATAGTTGACTCTGCCTATATATACCCTAGACGAAATTGAAAAGTTCTCTAATGCGAAGCACCTGCAAGACGCCATGACGTCATTGCTGCCACGTCGTCTCTCTCTATGCTTGGCTAAATAGCTATGTAATCTCAGACGCCATCTTGGGGTGTATGTAATAAAGACCGAATTACATCTGTAAACCCATCTCCAAGTGAGGTAGGCATGTACATATGTATATACTTTCTCTGTCAAGAGTGACGAAAAAGGATTTTCTTTATTTTCTTAACAAAAATTCCCATATCATGGTTTGTACAACCAAAAAGCAAGGTGTGCATATAGTTTCACCGTTTTTTTAAATAATAAAAACGCCGACGCCATCTTGGAATGGGTAGAGAGAAACCTGAGTAAAAGAGAAATTAGACTAGCCACTTGTAAAGAAACATTCGTAGATAGGAATCCTCTGTGCAGGATTCACAACAACCGGTGCCATTTACGAATAAATATATCTTATTCGCATATTGTGGCTGTTGTCATTTGTGACCTCTTCCCCAAGAGATAGGGAGAGAGTACAAAACATGACTCCTTAATCAGAGTATCAAAATGTAGTTGTTCGCATAACATTGATCAAAATATAATAGTGCGATGTACTAGCACTATCTATAATTGATCGAAGCCTAAATACTGCGACCCTAGGGCTAGATTGTTCCGCCCACTCAGGGGCGATTTATACAGAAGTAGGGCACCATAGATAGTAAATCAGACTCAATGTGACAAGGTATGATGTCGTAAATATAGTATGGGTATGAACATATTATCATACCCCTGTCTGATTCTCGTCTGATTCAACTAAATGGGAAAAGGAGGTTACTAGAACAGCATAACCAGTCTGTGTTTGTCATACCTCATCTTGTGTGCCACACTATTTCCTCATTTAAACCGATTTTAACCGTGTCCAGAGTGTAGATCCAATAGGTTTCCCGTACTTTTCGAACCTCTTTTATATCTTTGCCTGGAGTGTGTCTTACTTTTTCCAGGATTAGCCACCTCAGTTCGTTTTCATTGTGTCTAAGATCAATGCAATGTTGGACCATTGGGCATGATATTTTTCGTGTCCTGATTGCCGACCTGTGTTCGCTGTAGCGAGTTCTAAACTCGCGACCTGTCTCTCCCACATATCCCAGGGTACATGGACACAGGATGAGATAGACAAGATTCTGACTCTTGCAATTGGTAAAGTCACGTAGTGTCCCTTTCTTGCCACGATAATTCCAGGTTTCAGTAACAATGGCACTGTCACACGCGATGCATGTGCCACATTTGTGATTCCCCAAGATGGGAGGTCCCACCAGGGTGGTTTGTGAGGCAGATTGTTTGGGCTTTGGTCTCGTATGGACTAGGCTATCTTTGAGATTCCTGTTTCTACGGAATGCAAGAATAGGTTTCTGAATGGCCTCCTGTTCCTCATTCGTATTCAAGACATGCCAGTTTTTGTCTAAAATCTTCCTGATCTTAAAATTCAGAGTTGAGTGATTTATAACACACGCCATTCTGTCATTCTTGGGACGTGTGCTCCCTGCTAGTAAGGCATCGCGGTTATAATAACGTGCCCTCTTATAGGCAGATCTAATCAGACGTTTTGGATAGCCGCGTGCTAGCAGTCTCTGTTTTAACTCTTCCCCATTTGTATCATAGTCCCTGATGTTAGAGCAATTGCGTCTGATTCGCAAAAACTCACCGAAGGGGATGGAGTCTTTTTGACAGTTTGGATGATAACTGGTGTGAGACAAAATGGTATTCTTGGATGTGGGTTTTCTGAAAAAGTTGACAGAAATTTCACCCCCATCTGCCTGGATGATGATGTCTAAGAATTCTACCGATGTGGTGCTTTTGTGGCAGGTGAATTTTAGATTTTCATCACTGGCATTCAGCCAGTCAATGAAAGTTATCAATGTTTCTTCATCACCTCGCCAGATGAAGAAGATATCATCGATAAATCTGTGCCATCAGTGGACATTTTCGTAGAACGGTGCCATTTCATTAAAAATGTGTTTCAGTTCGTATTCCCCCATGTAGATGTTGGCGACACTAGGGGCACAAGACGCCCCCATACTGGTCCCTTTAACTTGATGGTATAGGTCCCCTCTGAACTCGAAGTAGTTGTTTTTTAGTACTATTTCTAAACATTCCACTATGAAAGCGTCAGGCCTCTCTCCAGGTGTTCTTTCTAGGAGGGTCCTGACTGCTTCTACCGCTTGTTGTTGTGGTATGTTAGTGTACAATGCTTCGATGTCTAGTGTGACCAAAATCTCACAATTGGGGTCATATGGCACGTGTTCTAGTTTGTTTATAATGTCACCTGTGTCTTTGATGTAAGATTTGTACTTAGTTGTCAGTGGACACAGGAACGCATCCACGTATTTGGACAGAGGTTCAGTGGGGGAGTTTATTGAAGATACTATTGGGCGTAATGGTGGATCTGCGGTGTCTTTGTGTGTTTTAGGCACACCATATAATGCTGGAGTTACTGTGTTGATTTTATTTAAAAAACAATATTCTTTCTCACAAATAGTATCTTCTTCATAAGCTTTGCTAGTAGCGTGGTCAATTAGTTCTTTCAGTTTGGTTATCGCCCCTGGGTTGATGGGTCTGTAATGTTCAACCACGGCTAACATTTTGTGTATTTTTTCCTCATATTTTTCAGTGTCCATAAGGACTATACCCCCACCTTTGTCACAAGGTTTTATAGTAAGATCAGCAGTATTTTGAAGTTTGTAGAGGGCAGTTCTTTCTGCAACCGACAGATTTGGCTTACTATTGTAATTGTGTCCAGTTAGCTTATTGATGTCATTTAGAATGGATTTCTCAAAGATAGACACCTCTGGGCCTACCATTTCTAGGGTGGGGGTGAAGGTCGATTTTGGTTTGCACCCTGAGAGATTTTCATCTGTGTCTCCCTCTTCTCGTCCTGAAAAGAATTTTTTGAGACGGATTTTCCTAAAAAAGGAAAAGATGTCCTGCATAAGTTTAAACTTATTGCAATAGGTGTTTGGTACAAAGGATAGCCCTTTGCTCAGAATAGCTGTTTCATCTGAGCTTAACATGTGTGTAGAGATGTTAAAGATAGGCATAATGTCCGTTCTAGGCCTCTTTGTCAGTTCTTCCAGTACTGTTGGTTCCTGGTCCTCATGTACATTTGGGGAGGTGGAGGGTCCATCTGCTGGTACCCTCTCCTGTCTGATTTGGTGTAGCGAGTTCTGTTCTGACCTCGGCCTTAAATTGAGGTGCCCTAGGTGTGGAAGTCAGAGTCATGGACCAAACTTTCCAAATTGTTTTGCTAGAGGCATGAACTGCAGAAATTGTGGTAAGAAGGGGCATTAGGCGCACATGTGCAGAAACACAAAAGTAAGCATGGTGGATGATGAAGCGATGTTCTCTCAACAAGCTACTCACTGTATTACAGGAAACGTTAGCAGCGCAGTACAAGATGTAGAAGATGTAGACATGGGGGTTGTAGTTATGCCAAAATGTGATGTTAATGTCGGAAACAAATTAGTCCCAGTTCTGGCCGATTCGGGATTGCCTTATACATTGTCAAGTGACACATTTTGGGATTGTACCTTTGGGACTGATAATATAGAACTTTTACCACCAGATATCAATTCTGTAGGGTATGGTGGGCAGATTATTGACCTGATTAGGTACTCTATTCAGACTATCATATGACAGGGCGATTGAGTGATCCAGTCCAGGTTTTCACTCCTGCTCCCGCCGAAAAGCTGAACGTCGCATCCAGAGAGGGGTGGTAGTGGACGCGGACGCGGCTTGCTCCTTGCTTTTCACGCCGTTTTATCTTGCCGAGCCCTCCAAGCTTTAAAGCCAAGCACTTCTGAGGCTCCCCGCGGCTCGCCGTGAGCCGCGCACTGAAAAAGAAAAAGAAGGAGCTGGTAGCGAATGCCGGCAGCGAGAAAGAGCCACCAGCGAGCCACGAGCCGGCAGCGAGAAGAGTCGTATGCCCCTCCGGTCTGCTGTGGTAGTCGGTTCCGTGAGTAAGGGGAGCTGTGGTCCTTGGGTCCCTGGGGGGGGCTGTCAGCAGGGGACTGCGCAAGAGGAGCTGACAGGTCCCCGCTCTAGGGACCGCTTCAGTGGTGCCAGCTGTGTCAGTTTGCGGTAAAAGCAGCAGTTGCGGTAAAAGCGGGAGGAATAGAGAGCCGCTCTGGAGTATTGGAGCTGTAAGGAGAGTTGGAGATCCGACGCCGAGTCAAATTGTTGGGCTACCAGTTGTGATGAAGTGGTGAAGAGGAAACGACAGCAGAAGGAAAGGTGAGCCGCAAACAGTCTTTCCTATTATCTTCTCCTTCACTGCAAAGGTTTTTTGTAGAGCGGGGGCCTGTGGGCGCGGGTACCTGCGGAAGCGGCCCAGTCAGGTCTGCGAGCACCTGTTCACCACTTGCCTCCCGCCACTCGCTTGATATCCAGCCCAATACCAGCCTAACATCGGCCAGATATCCAGCTTAATTTAACATTACTGTACGTTCATTCAGGAAACAGAGACCTACAATCCACTTACCCGCCGTGAGGGGAACGGCTCGCAGAAGGGCTGCTGGGCTGAGCTTCTGAGGAGCAACATCGCCGTGAGGGAAACGGCCCGAGTATACTCCATTTTCCAGCACTCCCCACTGCAGCGCATGCTGATGACGACGCTATTCAGCACCGGATTGCCATAAATTTCAGCGGGCGCTCACGGCGGGCCCGTCCTTGCCCGTGTGAGACCGGACCGGGCCCTCCATCGTGGTTGTTTACCACACCCTCCCATCACGACCTCCCTGCAAGGATTGAAGTACATTTGCAGGTAACTCCAGTCACTCCCGAAATAGTTCCTGATCTGAACTATCTTGATCACATCTATAAAATTTACCAGTTTAAGGCATTGTTTAATTTTAATTTTCTTTGATTATGGGCAAAAGGAAAGCATTGAGCTGCGAACCAACAGAGGGAATGGACACTAAGAAGCCAAAAAAGCAAACTCTTCTAACATACCTGACTGGGGCAATGGGGACAATTGAAAAACAAATATCCTCAGTAGAACAATCATTAGCAGCTGGTACTCTGGCGATTGGAGAAGTTAGAGTGGGGGACGACCAACCCACTCCTATTAATCCTACTACTCCGACTGTGATCGCTGACACCGGAATACCAGTTAATGGCTGTGTTCAAAATATCACAAGTGATATTATAGTGCATAACCACAGCGATTTAAATACAGTACAACAAGACAAGGGTAAAAACACGGCCAAGAAACAGTTAGGGAAGCAAGGTAAAGGTACAAGAGAGGTTAGTCAATCAAGGGTACAGAGAGGAAAGGAGATTATTGGAAAGAAAAAAACCCAAGACAGGGCTAAAAGCACTACCCAACTCCCCTCTATATCTTCAACAGCAATAAACAACACCAAACAACACAGTAAGGGGATTGACCCGGACTGTATCCTCTCCTCTATAAAAACTCTAGGCGCTTTCGTGAGAGGAGCAGTCGAGGCGATCGGATCTAGATTAGATCGGATCGAGTCCCAGGTAGCCAAATTCCTTTCGCGTAATGATGACAAAACCGTCCTATCCCTCAGCCCTAGGCCCACTAGTAATGGTGCGAATAACACCAGGAAATCTCGACACCTTCCTTCCCACACTGACTCACTTGGAGAGACCCCCATAACTGAAAGTAACAACCAGCTTAGGGCAACAAAGACACAACAAAATCTAGTCCCGCCGTCTTATACAGTCACTGACAAACATTCCTCTTCTGCTTTTAAACCAACATCTGTAAAGGCACCACCTTCTTTACATCTCGATCTTCCTCCAGCATGCACTCCCTATACAGTGATTTGGGGTAATGTTCCTCATTTAGGCCAAAACGATCAGGAGAGCAACGAATCACTAAGGAACAAAGCTCTACATTGGCTGGGGGACAGAGTGGGTGACACTAATAGCTTGTTTGAAGAATTCAAGATGATACGCAGAATAGGATGGATTGGAAGATCTAGGAAATTATTTATGGGCGACTGTTTGATATTGACTTTCAGATCTCCTTGGTTAGTCAGGAAAATTTTGGGGTTTGCGGCCAAAAACATATTCGAAATAGGGATTAACATTCTTCCTCTAGGCTTCTTCTATCGCCCTCCCTCTGAACTAACGAATTCGGTTCATCACCAGCTCCTGCCCAACCAAAAATTTAACATCACTGTCTATAATCGTTTTGGCGCACTCACTTCTTTAGAAGATCCAGATTGACTACCCCTAAAGTCAACAAAAAGAGTCAAGATTCTAGCTGGGAACCCCGATACAGGCTTGTTTTCCCCTCCTCAAAGGAGCTTATCTGAGATTGAGATTGAATTAGTAACTAGAGTTCATGATACCGAGAGGCAGCCGCAAAATAAGTCAACGCAGGAGGATATTTATGCTACTGTCTGCACTAAAAAAAGCATCTTGAATCCTATTTTAGTGGAAACAGAGGTTCCAGGATTAGCTCATCATTCATTCACAATACCTAGGAAAGAGGAAGGATATATTAACATCACATATTGGAATATATGGGGCTTATATTCCAAAATCCACAACGACCTTTTCCTTGATTTTGTTAAAAATATGGACATTTTATGTCTGCAAGAGACGTTAAACGAAATCAACATTAACGGCTTCAAAACTTTTCACACTCCAGCCTCTCCCTCCTCTCATGGAAGACCAAAGGGAGGCCTATGCATATATATATCTAATCTTGTGATAATAAAAAAACTCACATTAGAGTATTCGAACCCCTATTATCAAATTCTTACTCTCATAATGGATAGGAATGACATCTTAATACTTGTCAATTTCTACAACAACATCCCAAAAGAGAATGAACTTAAAGTTATTGATCAACTCAGACAAGTTGTACAAAAAATTCAGATGGTCAGCTCAGGAAACGCCCAAATCATCTGGGGAGGGGATTTTAATGCTAATTTGTGCCCCAATAGTAATAACAGGATTTGTGGTATGATCGATGAGGATAATCACAACCTTACTCACTTTCCCCACAATATTCTTGGGAGTGCTTTGAATGAAACTATGTTTATGTTGAATTTGAGTTTTGCAAACGAATTAGTGATCCCTCCAATCGCATTCTCACCAACTTATAACGGGAGAGGAACAGGCTCTGTAATAGATTATATTTTGACATCAAATAATCTTGGGAATAGGGTAAAGCAATTTACTACCCACAAGATCGCTATCAGCGATCACTTCCCACAGACTGTAATTATCAAGAGGAAAAGTTCCAACTCCCATAATAAACGCAAAACGAATAAATTCTGCCATACCTGCCCCAACCTTGCCATTGACCGTATGAATGGTTTTTCTTTAAAATGGGAACTAGTAGATCCAGAAACCATTACATCTTCAGTCGTGGCCAAGGCCCTACCCCATATCTTGTCTTGTCTGGATGAGAATTCTTCTCCATCGTCTATCCTAGACAGTTTTATTTCCATTACAGCCATTATAAAAAGCACACTGTCCGTAAACAGGAAAAAGAGTGACCTTAAGAAAACAAAATGGTTCGATACAAACTGTACAAACGCTTACCGTACCCTAAAAAAAGCGATCCATAACAGGGATAAAGACGGATTAGCAGTCCAGCAAGCAAGGAAAGCATATAATCAGGCTATCGCGACCAGGAAAAAGGCAATAAAAAAATCACTGTGGGAAGATCTACACAGGGCAAGCAGCCAGAATGATGTTAAAGCATTTTGGAAAGTAATTAGGTCTCCGTTTCTTTCAACTGATAATTCTCCTTCAATAGAGATAGCGATAGACGAGACCCAATGGGTGAATCATTTAACAAGAATCTTTGGCTCTTCAGAGTCGATAAATAGCATTGCCGCATTATCGCCACCTCAACATGAATATTCCATTCCTCATACCATTGAGCTATCCTTTTCACTTGAGGAAGTCCTGGTAGCACTTAATGAAAGCAAAGGCTCTAAGGCCCCTGGACCCGATGGGGTCCCGGTAGACATTTATAAACACAACACAGATCTCTGGGCCCCAATTTTGACCCGCGTTCTTAATGCAACCTCCTCGCAGGGCCTCATTAACAGCTGGACGGAATCCATCATGGTCCCTATTTACAAAACGGGTAACAGACAGGATCCTTCCTGCTACAGACCAATCTCACTCCTAGACTCACTAGGAAAAGTAGCAGGAAGGATCCTTCTCACGAGGCTGCAAACTTGGGCCACAGACAAGAACATACTGTCTGATTTACAGTTTGGTTTTAGAGAAGGCCTGGGGACAATAGACCAGAGACTTAACCTTGCCATTCTGCTGGGCAAATACACGAGGGCGAAGAGAGGAAAACTTTACCTTGCGTTTGTTGACCTCTCTTCGGCCTTCGATTGCGTTGCTCATGGTAAATTGTGGCATATTTTAAAAGAAATGAAAGTAGAGGAACCCTTAATAGATTTTTTGAAAGCCCTTTACAGCAATGCCTCAGCGAGAGTCCGATTTGGAAGAGTGGGAGAATGTACTTCATCATTTAAAGTACTTAGAGGGGTAAGACAGGGGTGCGTCCTGGCTCCATTCCTTTTTACTTTATACACAAATGGCCTTGAGAAGGCCTTATTGGATGGAACCCAGGACGTTCCCCAGGTACAACAAATTCTGACCCCTAGACGCATACCAGCATTATTGTATGCGGATGATGCTGTGATCCTAGCTAGGACGCCCATAGCTCTCCAGAAGGTACTGGAATTGTACAATAAATATATGCAAGGCATCGACTTAAATATTAATATTTCAAAAACTTTCGTGATGAACTGTGGCAAAGGTAGTAAAAAGAGTAAAGATATCTACCTAAATGGGAACAAACTGGCTACTACATCTACTTACTCATACTTGGGAATACTTGTAGATGATAAGGGCACATGGAATCAAGCAATTACACTAAGAAAACTCCTTTTTACGAGAGCCACCACGGCCCTTGTCAATTTTTCCCAAAAATTAGGAAAAAGACCACCATTGGAAATGATCAAAATATATAATGCAAAATGTATGAGTGTAGCAACATACGGGGCAGGGATTTGGGGACACCGGAATGTCTTCGAACTGCAGAAAGTGGAAAATGCATTTTTAAGATATTTATTAGCGGTTCCGGCTTCAACATCCACTTTCGTCTGCCACGCTGAGTTGGGAGTCCCTTACATTACGGACATCATAAAAATTCAACCTATAACTTTATGGCACCGTATTTGGAAGTCAGAAACAAACCACTTTAATCAGTTAGTGCTCCAAGATGTTCTCAAACTGGACTACTGCCTCGAAATAAAATGGATCAAGTATGTGAAGGACTTTATGACAGATATTGGTAATCCTGAATATTTTAACAATCCTTTTTCCATGTCAGCAATTGTAAGGAAAGATTTCAAGAAACGCTGCATGAATCACATGGAGAGTCTGAGACTAACTAGTGAAGCCACAAAATTATCAGTGAGCCATAACCTAATGATATCTACTTCATTTGGCATGCAACCGTACCTTAAAAAAACAGACAAAAGATACGATAGATTTGTGCTCACCCGCTTCCGTCTGAATGTTTTTCATAGGCTGGTGACTTTTCCAACTGTCAACAATTGGTCAAACAAATTATTACACTGCCCATGTGATTCCGTTTCTGAGCAAACAACAATTCATGTCATTTTATTTTGTAAATTTTATGAAGAATTGAGAAGGAAATGGTTAAAACCAATTTTTAAACTATGGGGAATTCGTCAATGCCGACCAGCATTCTTGGCTCTTCAATGTCTCGATAACGACTGCATAAACTATACCGTTATCGCTTTCTTAAAAAATCTGATTAAATGCAGAAATAGTATTGTTCTAGCTTTATCGTGAATAGAGCAAACTTTAGAAGAACGGTAGATATCTGTTACCAAACGTTGTTTTGGATTTATCCCCCAACGCATCCTAATAACGCAGTAGGGGGCATATGTTTCTTCTTTTTTGCTCCAAAAGCTGTAAACTCATTTTATCATTTTTATATATGGACTTTTAAACTTGGTAATACTGTTTTGTATATCTGTTGGGTGGATTACCATTATCGTCTACACATTACATTTAAATGTTTTTTAGTGAAAATGAAATGTTCTTTTTACAATGCACATACGCACAATGTTTTTGCACGCATTTGATCAAACAAAGTAATAGTTCCTAGATAGGCTCCAGGTGAACAGAGGGACAAATAGTACCATTGATATAAAGACATAGTTCCAAACGTTGTTTTGGACTTATCCCCCAACGCATCTTAATAATGCAGTAGGGGGCGTATGTTTCATCGTTCTTGATCCACAGTTTCACCTAATTTTAACAACTTAATAATCGGGTAGATAAATTTGAAATAATGACCTGCATATTTATGAGCTGTATTGTTGTCACCGCTTTTCATAACCTTGTACCGTCTATCTCTCTTTTGAAGTATTACCTTTTTGGACTCATTTGTTACTTTCTTTATATATTTACAAACAGGAATCATGGAAATGAGTTTTCTCCGAATTATACTGTGTACATACAGGTTTTTACAAATTTTCTTTTATGTTTTATGTATTTAAAATGCTATGTTACAATGTATATGCTTTCATGGATTGAAATTAACTTTCCGAATAAAGCTTATTTTGATTTGATTTGATTTGATTTGATTTGACTATCATATTTAAAGGGAGAGAAACTGTGGGGAAGGTGTATGTTGCAAAAAGAGGTGATAATCTGTTAGGTTGGCGACACCAAAGAGATCTTGTGAGCATTTTGAATCCCAATACACCTGATCAGGTAATGCTAGTCTCACATCAGAATGATGACAAGGACATCATTGAAAAATATCTGGAAGTTTTCAGTAATACACTTGGTCTTCCCAGTGGATTTAAGCACAAAATAATTTAAAAAGCTGAAGCAAAACCTGTTGTACACAAAGTAAGGAAGGTGCTGAACCTTATGATGAAACATCTCCAGGAAGAAGTAAACAGGTTACTCGAAATGGGAGTCAAAGAGGAGATAGAGTCCTCTGAATGGTTGGCTCTGAATGTTTTGGCACCCAAAGACAATTGTAATAAGATTAGGATGTGTGTAGATTTGAGGAGTTTAAACAATTGTATCTGGGTCGACAGGCAGCCACTACCCACCATAAATGAAGCCCTGGCAAAATTGAGTGGTGCATGTGTTTTCAGCGTGATGGATTTGTCATTGGCATACCATCAGGTCATGTTACATGAGAAGTCTTGAGCTTTAACGGAATTTGTTACACCTCTGGGTGCATATAGATTCATCAGAATGCCATTTGGTTTGGCGAGTGCTGCTGCTTGCTTCCAGAGGTTGATGAATGAGGTCTTAGCAGGTATAAATTTTGTCATTTTCTTCCAGGATGATATACTTGTTTACGGTAAGGACAAAGCTAACCATGATGACATACTGAATAAAGAACTATCCAGACTACATTTCCTGGTCAGAACAGATCATAAATCTCTGGTCCACATGTTTGCTTGCAGGAATGTTGAGAGTACCTCTCCAAGAGTTAAAAGATGGGTTGAGGGACTCTGGGAATTTCATTTCACTGTGGAGTACCTATCTGGTCTTCAAAATGTTCCTGCTGATTATTTATCAAGTATGCCTTTAGATAAACGTGTTCCAGCAAGTCCTGATTGGTCTGCATCTTCGGTTAACGAACCAGCACTTAACAAAGTTGAATGGGAAGCTAGTTTCGAGAGTGACAACTCTAGAAAATCTGTGATAGAATTTGTGGTCAGGGGTTGGCCCGCTTTTATTGATGTTCCCCAGTGTGCGAAAGGGTTTTGGAATGCACGCGATGAATTAAACATTGTTGATGGGAACCATTCTCATGGTGAAAGATTAGTTCCTCCTTGCAGTATGCATGAGAAAATTGTCAATCTGGCACATGAAGGCCACCTTGGGCGCAGTTTAACTAAAGCCAGGGTAAGAGAATCCTATTGTTGGCCGGAAGTTGATCGTCAAGTAGAAGAGGCAGTTAGAGTCTACTTTTTGTGTAGGTAATGATAAGTCTAGAAAAGTCAGTGCAGCACCGCTTTCACCTGCTGAGTTACCCGAGTGCCCTTGGTCCAAGCTGGCTGTGGATATTGTTGGACCGTTCGATATCTTGTCTCCCAATGAGAGATGTGTGGTTGTCCTTGTTGATTATACTTCCAAATGGGTCTCAGCTTGTTGCATGAACTCTGAGGTTAGCAAGAACATCATTGAATTTCTTAAAGATGCATTTGCTTGTGAAGGTATACCAGATGTCCTGGTCACTGATAATGGTGTCCAATTCACTTCACAGAATATGGTGGATTTTTTTGAAGGACCTTTCTATTACCCACTACACACAGCTCTGTATGCACCACAAGCAAATGGCTTAGTTGAAAGCATAAATACGCTGGTAAGGGCTTGCTAATGAAACTAAATCTCCTTTGAAGTGCATTTTAAGGGGAAAATTGTGGGCGCATAGGAACACACCCAACAGTGTCACTGGTTGCTCGCTATTTAAGAAACTCAAAGGCAGAGCAGCTGGCTCTAAACTCAACCCTGTGTAGCTGAGTGTGAAAGATAGGAACAATAGGGTGCTGATTGGAGAGTGAGGAAATATCAAGAGAAGTATAAACAAAGGTTTGATGCCAAAATGGGTGTGCTCAAGTGTGAATGGCAGGTAGGTGATTTTGTGTTTGTTAAAAAAGCTGTGTGGTTCCCAAATGAGAAACAACATTGTTTGGGCCTAAACACATTATCAAGGTCATAAGGAATTTGTGATGGTGAATTGTGGTGATGTCTGGAGCATGTCTCGTTTGTCAAAATGTGACAGGGAGGATGGTAATGTTGGGCCTCAGCTGAAACCTTTTTATCACAATAATGTTGGGGGCCAGCCTGAACCCTTGTGTTGTGATAAACGAGTAAGAAGATCACCATCATATCTTCATGATTACATCTTAGAGTGATATTTATTTTTATGATTACATTTTATAGTACATTTAGTTTCTTTGATGGTTTCATTGTTGTCACCAAATTTAAGATGTAGTTCAATACTTTTGTTCTTTTACCTCTTTCCTTTATCCTTTCTCTTACCGCCTCTTTTCCTTCCTTGTGTCAATATTATGAAAGGGAAGATGTGTTGTAACTTCCCCTTTAATGGGTGATGCACTGCTGAGAATGTTATGTACATCACAAGAGCGTTGAGGGGATCTGGAAGGTCAGAGTGACAGTTATCTTTGCTGCTGCTGGTGGTGTCCTCTTGTGGGTGTAAATAAACACATACTTCAAGATGAAGTACAAGGATACCTCGTTGTATTAGATTGTAATTGACTCGGAGCTCTCTCTCTCCACAAGTGAGTGGCGTCACTAAGACCTCTTTTTTTCGAACTGAGAAATTTAAGACATTTGTCTTTCCTAAATTCTTCACAGACATTGGCGGTAGCTAATGCTTTCATCTGCTTACAGTTGGGCTACTGTATGCAATGTTGAATATGATTAGAAAGATTGCTATTCGTGATCCCCTACGATTGGCTGTGATGCAAGTATTGTGGCCAGCAAAAGAGAGCAGACCTACAGCCTGCATTTGCATTTCCAAATGAGAAAAAAAAAATTAAAACAGTTTGTGTTCCTTAAAGGTGCAGAAGCTACACGTATGCAAAATGTTTCCCGTTTGGTAATACTTCAAGGGGAGAATGCACGGGTCCCAGCGACCATGGCCTTCTCCCCCTGAGGCTGCCTGATATGCTCCAGAAAGAGAAGCTGTGAAGTAACGAAGCCGTACAGATCCAATTTAGTAAATAATTCCTTTATTACCTGAGGAACATTGGTGGACGTTACCATCTTCAAGTCCACCCAGTAATGTTCTAGCCACAACACTCAGTGGAACCAGAACACAAAGTTGAGTAGAAACATTCTATACATTACACGAGGATGCAAAGGCAACCTGGTTGCCAAGCAACACAACACGCTGTCCCTTGGGAGAATATTCTACTTCTGAATTTGGTTCCACCCCAGCTCAGGTGTTGGTATCAGGTCAATACCTGGACACATTTGTAGTCAGAAAACACTAAGGGGCATATTATCAAGCGGCAACGATAATTATCGCTATCCGCGCTTATCGTGAAATGTTTTATCGCCGGCTATCGCTGGAAATTATCGCCATGCTAGTGCTGTATTAACAATGCATAGCGCAATGGCGATAATTATTCCAGTGATAGCGGTATTTTTCATGGAACATCGCTAGTTTTCCAGCGGTGTTCCATGGAAAATGGCGATAACCTTGCTGATACGACCCAGTGGTCGTATCAGCATAATCCACCCCCAATGTTAAGTATACTTAAGTCAGCATTTTAGCAAATGTTAGTTTTTGGCGAAAACCGCGTTTTTCGCCAAAAACTAACGTCTGCTAAAATGCGTGGGCATTCTTGTAAATATTGTGATGTGCACATCAGCGATAATTTACATGCAGTATTGCCCAGTGACGCCCACTTTGCATCTCATTAGAGATGCAAAGCGAGGCATCGGGAAAGCTGGTGCTAACATGCGCTATTGCATGTTAGCACCCACTTGTAAATAGGGCGATAGTTTTATCTCTGCATTTTTGTCTTTTAAAGCCAAAAAAGTGAAGATAAGGCCCTTGATAATATGCCCTTCAGACATTTCAGAATGAATCACAAATAAAAGGGAACACCCTTTCACTCCCCCTCCTAATTGCATTTTGGAGTTGCAAAATGCATTTTGTGAGTTGGAAATGCTTTTCCAACTGGAAAAATGTCTTTTATACATTGCTTCCTTGCATTTTGACTTCTCAGAGACTGTGACTTTACGAATCGTGGGTTTTGCGATTACAAAATGTAGAGACATATTGGGTTTTTGGTTCTTTCTGGGATTTGCATTTCTATGATAGACTTTCTGTGCTTATCAGGCAAGAAAAAGCTTCTTACAACAAGCCAGATTTATATCTACCATGGAGAGAGAAAAAAATCCAACTACTTGCCTGGTGCCTGATTATTGAACAGTCACTCAAGACATAAAGGGCAGGCAATATATTTTCTACTGCACTTTCTCAGTAACTTGCGTTTTCTAACGTTTGAAGTAAATTAAGCCTTTATAGGTTTGTTAATGAAAAATTTCAAATGAATGTGTGAATCTAATTAAAACTTTATCTGTCCTGGAAAGATTGAAATAAGACAAAAGAAGAGCATTCTTGTTCCATGGAAAGTTATCGCAGCTGTATCTAGCTTACTGCAAGTGTAAAACCCGCAGATACACTTAAACACATTGCCGTGTGCCCTTGGGGACATCCAGGCAGAGAAAAACAAGCTGAATCAATAATTTCATTTATGTGAGAGTGCTGGTAATAGTTCAGGAGGCAGCGCAAAGACAGATCTAAAAATAGCCTGCTGTCTCTGTTCTGCTGTTTGGCAGACTCATCCTGAGACTAAAAATAGAAGAAATGTGCAGTAAAAGCCAATATGTCAATGTGTTTGCGGCCAGAGGCAATTAATGAGTCAGGCACAGCGCTCAGAAGGGAAAGCATTCTAAAGGCAAGGTGGTTTCATGTGAAAATCCATGGTAGAAACGACCATACCACCAGAAAAGTGCATACCATGGGGAATATTTATGAAAGGGCAGAAAGAAAAATTGCTGTACTATGGTGCTTGAATGCGAAAGAGCTACTAAGATATGGTCCTCTTCAGGACTGGTGCACTTAAACGGCCACCTAGTGCCAGTGCAGACACCCTTGCACCATGCTGCATGGTGCTTGTGTTACAGGAAGGATTGTTTTTTATGCAGGAAGGGGCACTTTCTTGCACAAAAACGTTCCTAAGAGCAAATTTTCCCTTTCTACGTATGATGCAAATTGCATCGCGCATAGAAAGAGGAAGTATGGAGGAGAAATGTACATATTTCTACTCACTACACCTCTCTATGGTAAGTGTACCAATGTGGTGTAAATCCAGGTTTACTACCATTACTAAATCTGGGATTGCATCAAATTCCATGGGTGGATGCATGCAAATGCTTGCAAATGCTCATGCTCCACCCATGGAATGCCTACCACGTCAAAATATAACTCAACGCAGGGCAAGCCGCTGTGTTGTGTTATATTTCTGTACAAAGTCACACAATGCAGTACACATTGACACTTGTGTGCCTTGCAGCGACTTACGTCACAAAAGGACAATGCAAGCCTTTAATAAATCTGGGCCTATAGCCTTAAATGCAATCACGGCACATAATGTGTAGCAATGTGTCATGCTAGCTCCAAACACAATCAACCTATATATATATATGCCATGCCAATTTTAATAATAATGAAAGCCGTTGGACTATTCAATTCAATTAGGCATGGCCACCTCTATGGCAAAAAACAAAACTGGCTAGTGAATCTACAAACAAATATATATATATATATATATATATATATATATATATATATATATATATATATATATATATATATATATATATATCACCAGATTCCGTAGAACAGCTTCAAAGCAGATACGGACACGGACCAGGTACTTCGTGCAGAAATTTTATTCAGTGCAGTATGTCGCCATAACGTTTCGGCTCGTCCGAGCCTTGATCACATGACAATGTGACTAGGTTAGACCACAGTTTTTAAAGTGACAGTGCTAATTGGTAAGGGTTCAAAGTTCAAGCATTTTGGCGGTTTACGGGGAATGGACATAAAAGAAATACATAGTCAAGGTGACATAATGTAAACAGTGCACTCATAAATATTACACAATATGGATTAAAAACGGAAATAAATAGCATACAATGATTATAAAGACAATTGTTTAAAATTAAATAGTTATTCATAAATAATTTAAAAACAATTGTACAAATCGGCAAATTGTGCAAATTATGTTACCCGTAACAATAAAACAGACTGTTCGTTTAATGTCACGTATATATATATATATATATATATATAAAGCACAAAGTCCTGACCCTCCAATATCACTGAGGGGTTTAAGACAGGTACGGACCACAGTCAATGTTATCTTCCAAAGAATACTCCACAAGCAGTTTCAAAGTTTCCAATCCTTTTATTTCATCAGACGAGTGTCCGCCTCAGACGCGTTTCGATCGCCTCCGCGATCTTGATCACATATATATATATATATATATATTTTTTTTTTTGAATAGCCACACAAGCTGCACGCGTGCACTCCTTCCGTAACATATGCAGAACTCCAGAGGGCTTGGGAAAAGTTTTTATTTTTTGGTACCAAGCCGGAACAAACCCAATGCGTTTCATCAACAAACGCCTTATTCACAGGTAAATTCATTGTTTTTTAGTTTGATACATATATACACCATTTCAATTACGTTCAGTGTGCTAAACGTGACAACAACAAAAAAGTGGACAAAACAGTGATAACTACATTTTACATGTTGCAAAGTGTCGGCCATTGTAAAGCGGGAGTACAAGCAAATTTCATCAACTAATTGTATACATTCCGAAATTCCTTTTTTTCCAAAATTCATTTTTTTCCCCAATAACATCCAAAACTAGCCATATCCCTGATGTCTTGCTTAGTACAAGATTATTGCTAAATTTGGTGGGTGATTTTACCAAAATTAAGTAAATGCTTTTGTCATAACTTTTTCACAGTTCCAAAGTCATTCGATATATTCCATAACTGTAAAAGCAAAGGTTACACCCTCAAGGCGGCCATTACAATTAGAGCTCGCATTATGTATATTTTAAATTTTATCCCCACTATTATTTGCAAAAATAGCTACTCATAACACTGTTCAGCTTTGTATTCACAGCACTGAGACATCTGGATATCATCAGGCATTGTGACCATAAATTATTGGTAGCCCTCAAACAAACGTTTTCTATAAGTGAAGCGACTTTATTATCTCCCGGTATAGCTCTCATATATCCACATCATTCCCAAGTGGGAAAGTAAACACAATTTCAACAAAGAGAATTCCATTCAAATTGCCCTAGTGGGCATAATTATTACTGCATAGCACATATTGCAACAACAATGATGAATTAATTCTTCAACATATTCTAGCATCCACATTGTCTCACCACCTAAAAAGGGGAACAAATTTACATATCATGGAACGGTCAACAATTACAATAGTGCATGTAACAACATAAACAGTGCAATGGTGAATGTGCAATTAAAATCATTGTTAAAAATTCGGATACATACTAATTAGGGCACTGAGAATAATCCTAATAGTTATTCCTATTTTGTCTGAAAGTCAATCTGACAGAATGATGTGGAAATCATATTGATTGCCACTCGAGATCCACTAACAACCTTACAAGTAGAAAATAACTCAGATCTCTCTCTAATACTTAATCAGCCAAAAACGAGGACAATTCTTCTTCAGAATTAAGGCCACCCGGGATCTTGGTGTCTAGCTCCAAAATGTAGTTAGACTCCAATTGGTGCAATCTTCGGATCCTATCTCCACCTCTAATAGTTGGAGGGACCCGATCAATTACATAAAAGCGCAATAAATTGCACTTGCTTTTATGTAATTCCTCAAAATGTCGCGCCACTGGAGACATCTTATCTTTGTTTTGCATCGCCCTCAGCTGTGTCATCTGTGCAGCCACTACCTGAGGAAGGCGGAAGCTGAAATGTTGTAGTGCAAACATATTTTTGTTCTTTGGTGAATCTATCTGTTTGAGTCACTTCTTTCTTGGATATTTTATTTCTTTGTGACTCATTGTATCCTTTTGGATCCAGATTTTTGCCCTGGCTGGCTGTTGTTTTCTTGTGATGATTCATCTTCATATATAAAGTCATTAACACCAGAGATCATTAATGAATATTGAGGTATATTAATATTATTATACCATGCAGGCTCACAGTAGTACACAGACATGACTGATCCGCGTTCCCCAGACTTTTTAGTTACATGGGGAGCAAATCCCCTAAATAATATCGCCATGTTGTTAACGACTTAACTTTTTGTATTTTTTCATAAAGAATTGCATCTAATTTAATTTGGGCTTCTTTACTGTCATTTATCTTAATAGGGAATCCACACTGGATCTTGTTGGTATTGGGCATTGTACCAAACCTCTTAGGAGTTGACTACATGTTGCTTTCCCCCTCACATTGAATAAATTAACTTATCTATATATATATATTTGTAGATTGATTAGCCAGTTTGATTTTTGCCATAGAGGTGGCCACTCCTAATGAAACAGGGAACTAATTGTATTACAAAGAAATAACCTACAGAACTAACTGTTCTTCATAACAATTGACTTCCCAGGTTCTGCAAGATACTGGGTTACTCCGTTAGCCATAACAGTTGGACTATTCAAGGCAGAAACAGTCAGCCGCATCAAAGTCTAAATATTTTGAGTAAATCAATAGAATTTTGCATTGAAAGCGGATGTAGTGCATGTTAATACTATTAAGAGCAGTCAGGACCTACTGTATTAATGCAATATTTTGAAGATGACTTCCTTCTTTAACAGACCTCAAAGAATAAGTCCTGAGCCTCACAATTAGGTGGAAATTTGTCTAAGGCTTGCACAGATTTCAGAAATTATTTGGAGACACATAAACCTGAAAGATCAAGTATAGAAATCAACACAAATCATATATTTACATTGTTTATATTCCTTTCCTATTTATTCCTGATAACTGTTCTCAGTTAGCATTGAGGACATGTGCAGAAGTATATGTAACTTCTTTCATTTGTTATCCACCTGGAACTGTTTTACATTGTGGCAAAGGTATTTCCTCAAATCAATATCCCAATAAAATAATGAGTGCTTTTTACACATGATTCGCATACTCTCATCAGTAATTTTAACATTAATAAACAGATTTAGAGCTTTCTTGCTATGAATTCTGATCGAATGTGCAGCGGATCTACAGCCTCTGCCAAAACGGAACCAGAAATTCCACAGAATTTACTTTCTCGCCATGTTCGTGAGAATTTTCCATCAAACAGCTGTCTGCAGCCATTAAACTAATTACCTTTATGGTGAAATCCACCATTTTCTTTGGTGGAATTTCACCTACAAGCTTTGTGCACTGGGCATGTGCCCTCAAAGTGGGGTACCCTGTCAGTATCCACATATCTGGTATACCTAACATACTGGTTGGGGCTTCTAGACACTTGCTCCACGATAGTTTCTGGTAGAGTTGACATCACACTTGCATATTATCAACGGCCAGCGATAATTATCGCTGGCCGTTCATAGCGAAAGAAAAATTATCGCCAGCTATCGCTGAATATTATCGCCATGATAACGCTATATTTACAACGCATAGCGCTATGGCGATAATATTTCAGCGATAGCGGTGCTTTCAATGGAATATCGCTGGTTTTCCAGTGACGTTCCATTGAAAACAGCGATAACATTGCTGATAGGACCCTGTGGTCCTATCAGCATAATCCACATCCCATTAGAAGTATGCCTTAGTCAGGAATTTAACAGGTGTTAAATTCCTGAGTTAAGGCTGAGGTAGCGCGATTTTTTTTATCGCTGCACCTCCTTGTTAATATCGCGAAGCTGCCTTCACGATATTAACATGTGTTGTTTTCACAGCCACGCCTCTTTTGCATCTCATTAGCGATGCGAGGCGAGGCTGTGAAAAAACGGGCTCTACATCAAGGAAACACACGCTAGCGTGTCCTTGATGATATTGCGATATAATTATCGCCGCTTTTCGCCCAAAAACGGACGCTAAAGCAGCGATAATTATATCGCCAGCCCTTGCTAATATGCCCCTTAGGGAGCACTGTGGGACGCAATGTGTAGAATGCTCACCTTCATGTGAGAAAAATATAGCGAAGAGACCATCTGTTATTTTTTGGTCAAATCTCTGAATAAAGCAAGAGTTGGAGTACAAGTTGGTGTTAAAAATGATTAGTAAGGTTTGTGAATAACTTCAAAATTACAACTTTGCCAGTTCTCACTATCTTCCCAATGAACAAATCCCTACTCGTCTCTAACATTACCTGTGGCACTAGCCAGAACCCCCAACCAATGCATGTGGAAAATATGGCCTTGTTACACGTGTTTGCATCTTTAATTTGAATTTGTTGTTACATAAGGTCCAAATACTGATGCTGAATTTTGGTTCAAGGTTTTTGTGACTTAGTTCGAAACTGGCAATTGGCATTGCAATGCTTGTTAGTGGCTGACAATGTGGTATCTATACTGCACCCTGCTCCAGAAGTCTACACTTCTGGTTCCTGTCTAATACCACAAATAACTACTGTATTGGGTTTCTCCGTCTACAATCTGACATTGAGAAACTATGGAATGGGAAACGCTTTAGTTAAGTTTAAACACTAAGGGCCCGATTCACAGAACTAACTTAAGACAAAATCCTAAACTTACTACCATTTTGGTATTCACAGAAGGCACTTACTCATTTTGGTATTCACAGAAGGCACTTACTCATTTCGGTATTCACAGAAGTTAGGAGTCCTAACTTTAGGACTCCTAAATGCCTTCTGTGAATACCGAAAGTCTTAAAATTAGGATTTTTCTCAGTTTAGTAGTAGTATAGTTAGGACTCCTAACTTTAGGACTCCTACATGCCTTCTGTGAATACCGAAAGTCTTAAAATTAGGATTTTTCTCAATTTAGTAGTCCTAAATTTAGGACTCCTAAGTTTAGGACTCCTAAATGCCTTCTGTGAATACCGAAAGCCTTAAAATTAGGATTTTTCTCAGTTTAGGAGTCCTAAGGTTAGGACTCCTAACTTTACAACTACTAAACTGAGAAAAATCCTAATTTTAAGGCTTTCGGTATTCACAGAAGGCATTTAGGAGTCCTAAAGTTAGGAGTCCTAAATTTAGGACTACTAAATTGAGAAAAATCCTAATTTTAAGACTTTCGGTATTCACAGAAGGCATTTAGGAGTCCTAAAGTTAGGAGTCCTAACTATACTACTACTAAACTGAGAAAAATCCTAATTTTAAGACTTTCGGTATTCACAGAAGGCATTTAGGAGTCCTAAAGTTAGGACTCCTAACTTCTGTGAATACCGAAATGAGAAAGTGCCTTCTGTGAATACCAAAATCAGTAAGTGCCTTCTGTGAATACCAAAATGGTAGTAAGTTTAGGATTTTGTCTTAAGTTAGTTCTGTGAATCGGGCCCTAGAAGTTATGCCAGCGCATTGAATTGCATCACTGGTTTTTATAACTTTGTTATTGTAGAGAAAGGTTAATTATTGGACCTATATGGAGATTCCAGCCCGAATTGCTACACCACTTCACTTCTGACCAGTAAATGACGAGACCCCTTATGAATGTCAGCCCTTTTAGGCCCCATCAGTCCAATGGGTGTATCAATGTATTGGATTTACCTTTGTACTTACAACAGAAAAGAATTTCACCGAGAAAAACAAGAATTATTGGATGAAATGCTTGCTTTAATCTCAATCACTGATAATAACTTTCACTTTCTTACTTTTCCACAGTATTCCCACAGTGAAGATAGGGACCAACTTTATGCAAAACACTGTTACCCACACACAGAACGGACATACCTGGCAAAGCTGCTCATAAATGTCTCCATCAGCTGTAAAAACTAGCCCCAGGCGTAGTGGGCGTAGCGAGGCTACCCGGAGGGCCACGGATTTGAGAACAAACCACGTGGAGCTCCGCTATGCCACCCGCCTCCCACCCGCCCTATTAACCCCTTCCCCGCTCATGACGGAACCGCTCCGTCATGAGCCACGGTTGCCGTGTGCTCATGACGGAGCGGTTCCGTCATGCCACGACCGTTGACGGCCGCTTCGCCCACGCGGCGCTGTTTCCCCGCCTGTGCGGGGGGAAAACGCAACTGGGCGGAGTCATGATGGAACCGTTCCGTCATGAGCACAGCTCAACCGTGGCTCATGACGGAGCGGCTCCGTCATGAGCACAGTGCCACCGCGCTGCCCCCCCACACCCCCCAGCGCTGCGGCGAAATTCACGCCGCAGCGAAAGGGTTAACAACAACTTTAAAGTAAATAAAAACACCTTACCTTAGCTGCGGCGTCCCCGAGCTGCCCTCCTTCACTTCATTGCATTCTCTGGAAAAACTGCGCATGCTTGCGTGCCCGCGCGTGTACATTTCTCGTGAGAACGCAGTGTAAGCAAATCTCTGCACACTCCGCGGGCGGGGCAGAGGTCTCTGCCTGGGGTTAGTAAAAACAAATAAGGCACTGTGGGACCCAGACCTTCATCTGTAAAAGAATAGGTGTTGAGGCCAATAGTTTTGCTCAGAAGTCAGCTGCCAGCTCACTTGAAGGCCGTGTAGCGTTGATTCCATCTCATGCCCCTTTAATCCACCTCCAGACACTCCCTGCCTCTTTATCTCACTCTTGCAGGTTCTTTTTCATCCCTACTTTCCCCTGTTGTCACTGTTTCTTAATCTTTCTTTCTTTTTCTTCTTCCCCCTTGTGTGTCTTTTTTCTCTTACTCTGGATCAAAGTCTGTTAAGGAAAATCAGTGCCTGTCTCCGAAAGTGACTGAAGGCGATGGGACCCACCTACCACTACCGGCTCCATATTACTCACTGATGTGACCCAGGTCTAGGGGGTCAGTGATATGAATACCTACACCTGTGAAGTTCCCTGGCTTTCCCTAAGCGTAATTTGCCTCTCACCTGCCTTCCAACAACCCTGTTATTTGCAGACAGATGTCCTATCCAACATGGACAAGTCATCAGGCGGTAGGGCAATGCTTTTCTCTGTAGCTACTCAGGGGTACCCTACACGCGAGTGACAGTGTGGAAACCCCACAGCCAATGCTTAGCAGCTGTGTCATCTTCTTTCCCGGAAGCCAGAATACCTATCTTGCGACCTTAGGCAGCGGGGAATGAAGGGGTGTACAATTCCACTTCACATTCATGGTATGTGGCTGCTGAGTCTTGTAATCCTGAGCGTCTGTAGCTGTTTGATTATTGCTACTACAGCAAAAGGGCCCTTTTTGCCAAATTGTCTTTTAAGATTTCCCAATTGTGCAGTTGTGAATCTTGTGAAGTTAAAAACAAACAAAGGGATACGGTTTGGGGTCATAGTGATGCCATCTTACTTCCCAATTTAAGTTGTGAGGAATTCTGCAAATGCAAATGTTAAAGTGTTGGTTTTGAACAGGCAGGGTTTCGAAAATGGCAAAAGGAAATTTTCAGCTATCTCCTCAGTGTTGGGGGTTTCAAAAGCAACCATCCTCATTAAGTAGACATCACAAGAGTAAGAGCTAGGGCAAACGCCCAGCCAGGGCTTTACAACAAAAACATTTTTTTGCAGTAAAGCGCAAACTCAGCCCAAATGCATTAGAGCACTTTACGTACATGACATAAGGTCAGATATTTTTTTCTGGCACAGGGACATTAAGGGGCTAATTAGGATGTCGGTCAGATCAACCGACATCCCTGGTATGACTTTCGACTGCCATATTACAATCAAGACGGACAGAATTCAATCTGGCCAGTCTATCTGGCTGACTTCCGATGGGCTCAAGGAGCTCGTTGGGCTCGAGGAGCTCGTCAGTCTGTCGGAAGGGCCACGTAATCCCATCAGGAAAGCGTTTCCACCTTCAGGATTATGATGCCACTTTCCGAGAGCAAATTCATGTTGGACTTTCCGTCATGGATTTGCTGTTGGAAAGTGCCCTACCCTCTCTGCCCCTCTGGTTGGGGTTTGGGGGGCACCTATGGTACCCCCTTGTAAATCACTGCAGGGATTTACACAGGCTCCCATTTCTCCATGGGAGCTTGTGCTAAGGCCGGTTTACACATATAGGAGTATGAGATTGCACCATGTGCCGTTGCATTGTAATTGCAGTGTTGGGTCCGCCGATCAGAGGTCCCAAGACCGAAACAGTGTCCCGACATCGTAATCATGCCCTTAGTGATTTGCCCAAAACCATAGAATGATGAGCACACACCAGACTCAAACCTGGCTTCCTAGTTCCAAGGTTAGCAGCCACACCCATTAAGCCACATCCTTGACAAATCGAGTTGCATCTGCCAGAATTCAATAGGCATGAAAAGTGGTAGCAAAATAACCCTGGTTCTCAATTTAGTTTTGACGACAGTGAGATTTTTGGAAATTAATAATGTGAAAGAGAAGCATCATTGTTCCATGTTACATTTTTTGAGTGATTAACCCTGATTTTTCACCTTTTTACGGACTTGTTTTTGCTGATATTTTGACTGCGCACTGTGGGACTGCCATGAGGTGCCACCGTGCGCATTTTCTATGTTCTAAACAATATTTCCAATGTGTTACCCTTAATTGGTTTATTTAACTTTCCATCTTGGACAGGGAAAGGTGGCGCAGGAAATGCACCGGTGACATGGAATTTAAAGATCATACGTGGACGGCAGTTCATATTTACACCAGCCTCATGTATGATCCCTGAGAACACAACTGTGTTTTGGTAGGATGACCTTTTAAACCACTATAATATAAAATGGCCATGAGAAGTAATTTGCCATGTATAAACCCATTTCTGGATATTTAGTAAGTCACCTTTATGTGTGCTCACTTAGACCACAGGGGTGGCTGCATAATGTATAGAAAGTGAACATGATGAGTAATAAAAAATAAATGATGGCAGAAGTTAAAAGGTGTCAAAATCTGCATGTCACTGTGTAGTCCATGCTTCATTTTTCTCTGAGCTTGATTAAAAATAAATACCTATTTTTGTACCTTCACAAGGGAAAACAGGAAATGTATTTCTATGTTATATTACACCTTTTGTTAAAAATCATACTCAGTGACGAAAATAGATTGTTAATGAGTGTAGTGGAGAAGTAGCTTTATAACGTGTGCTATGTGCTTCCTAAGAGTAAACTAGAATTAGAAACCGTTGGGCTGGATGACCCCTGCAAGCAGCGTATTTATCATGCCAGATGAGATGTGAACTGCTGACCTTCTGGGAGACAATGTAGCTACTTCTGAGTGGAGGATGGCTGAAGTGGTGAAAACACTCAGCACTCATCAGGGACGAGTGAACTGAATAGGTATAGGAATCAACCCAGGGGGCTACTACAACAGCCTCCTCTTTGCAGTGAAAATACCATAAGGGGAATCCAGAAAACTATTCAACTCCAGCGCACTTTCCTAAACAATCATCCCTACCCACAGCATGAGTAATTGCTGATTATAGCACAGAGAGACACTGTGGTCTTTCATTCCTGTAGGGGTAACCGGAAAAGGACTACCAGGCTCCCGCAAGGAGATGACGGCTATGATCATGAATGAGTCATGGTTAATAGAAAGTTGAGAGGAAGTGCTGAAAAAGAACTCTGGGTTACTGTGGGAAAGATCCCAGGATTGGGTATAGCGATTCTTCACTCATTGGGTAGTGCACAGGATAAGAATGCAATCCCGCCACTTCAGACCATTCCTGGATCTCGAAATGTAAATGTATATGTAAATGTGTTGTACTTGTATAGCACACTGTTACCCTAGGGTGTCATGGCGCTGTACTCATACTGCTGTGGAACCCTTCCTGGCTTTTCCCTGTGAAATGTCCACTCCTGGGCACCCCCACGGTGAGGCCAGGCATCCTAGCGCTGTTGGGGCCGTTGTGGAGGTTAAGCAAGCTATTGCCCAGAGTTGCAGAGTGGGACCCATGATTAGAATAGGCACCGAGGCGATAATTAACAGGTCCGAGGAAATTGAGCCCAAGACCCGCCGTGGCGGGAATTGAACCCTGGTCCTGGGCCAGACCTCTGCATCAGGGTCTGCCGCTCTAACCATTGAGCCACACTTCTCCACCATCGAAGACATCTGAACTATGAAAGAAGATGCTACCTTACTGATGTGGAAAGAAGGCTGAAGATTTCTGACCTTCATTGGCACCCTTGGACTTGAAATGCTTTTCAAAAAGTATTCTGGCTGCCCTCCTGTATGTTGACAGAGTGACTAAAAAGTAAGAAGGGCTCCCTGCTCTGATGAAGATCCAGGTGGCTGTTTGTGAGTGGGCTGTAGTGGGACTTGAGAGAGACCTGGCTGCGAGAGACTTGGGGGCAGATTTACAATAACTGTCGCATCCCTGCATATCAGCAGGGATGCGCCAGTTATTGGGCGCCACAGCTCCGCCACCATGGATGCGCCGCATTTACAATGCAGCGCACCATGGGGCAAAAACGGCACAGATGCGTGACGCATCTGTGCCGTAAAGGTGGCGCATTGCTGGAGTTGCGTCGCAAGTGCGACGCAGCTCCAGCAATGCTCTGGGGGGCCCTATCTTGTGAATGCTGCGTCAATCCTTATGCCTGCTTCAGGCAGGCGCAGGGTTTTGACGCAGCATGGGCCTAAAAGTGACTGAGTGAAATCTTGGAGATTTCACTCAGCCACTTTTAGGAGGCGTTCCTGCAACGGAACGCCCCCCTGCGCAGGAACGCCTACTTCTGGCGCAGGGCTTTACAACGTGACGCATCTCCCAGATGCGTCACGTTGTAAATACCAGGCACCATGGTGCAGGATTTGCGCCGCCGCTGCGTCACAAAAGTGACGCAACGGCGGCGTAAATGAGGCGCAAGGGGCTTGTAAATCTGCCCCCAGGTATCTACAAGCCTGACCCGAGGACCTGCGGTCTAAAGGAGAGGCAGGCCAGGAGTGACTTTCCAAGCATTAAGAAACTTTTGGGCTTAAGCAATTTTTGCAATCTCCAACAGACGTAGACAAGGTGTAACTCCTACCCAAGAAAGGGGAACCCTTGATAAACAAGATTTCCGCTTCTGTCACTTGGAGCTTTTTGGTATGAAGAAAAATATTTTTGGGGGAACTTGCAGTGAAGGAAGCCGGCCTCATCACACCCTGCCTAGCTTTGTCACATGCACTCTTCCGCAGGTCCTAGTGGTCTCACACATTAATTGTATCCACTTAGCAGCTACAACTATACAAAAATAATACATCTCGGTAAATCATATTATTGGAATAGTGTCATAGATAGCAACACACAACAGTCAAATTCATTGACATTGAATTTCAGCTCAACTTGATCTTTCCGGTGAAATTCACTGGCTGTTGTACAAACTTTGGATGTCAGCTGCACTGTCATCTGTTGTTCTTAAATCTCAGTGGCTGACGTAGTTCAGCGGATTCAAGCACTAAGTGAAAATTCTGTTATTGTTGGCTACTCACAGGTTTCAATCTCTGTAACTTTAGTGCCTCCTGCAAAAAAGAGGCTGGTGGTGTAAGGGTTGGGTGTGTGTGGATGTGTGCGTGCGTGTGTGCACGCTTGTGTGGTAGAAAACTGGACATGTATTTTGACAAGACAATAATAGCTGATCCCTGCAAATGAGCATGAGAATCATGTCTTATCCAATGTGCCTTGTTTGCACTACGTTCCCTCAACTTCCTTCTCACCAATGGAGGAATTGGTAAGGAAAAGTGAGCCAGCTTTGCTTACTTTGTGCAGCTCATGTAGCCCATCCCGATTACAAATCCTAAGGATTGTTTTTTTCTTGTTAAGTGGTGCTAGCGGGGTGTCTTTGGCCCAGGCCTGCCACTTAAACTAGCAAGTGGATAATGACAAGTCCCCACACCAAGTGAGATTGACAGCTCAAGACTTGTTACATCCAACAACCATGAACTCTGAAAAAAACATTAGCAGAAAATATTATAGGCATCTGACAGAGGAATATAGAATTATGTAAAGCTCATGCAAGAGAATACCATGGAATAATCCAGAAAGCAAAGTAGGACCACTTTACTCCATCAGGGATCTCTTTCAGATAATTACAAATAGATGTGACAGTACTACACTTCATTGCTTGATAAACATGGCAAGCTTTTGTTTTCCGGACCAAACGTAGCTTTAATTAAAATGAATAGATGGATTTTAGAAGCAAAAGTAGTGCCTTTTATAAGAATGTCAAGCTTGAAATTGAGAGTGTGTATTTTCAGAAACTGACAAGCAGATTTTTGACCATAGCATTTTTAAGTTCCCAAAATAAATGTAAAGCTTGTTTTTTATTTCAGTGATAATTCATTCTATGTTCATACTTACTGCTAATGGCCTCACCTTGCTTCCAAGGAATTACTCTATGACTGTTTTTTCAAGGTTCTAGTGATGGAGTTTCAATATGTATAGTGATTAAACAGGACAGAACATGCCCTATGACATTTGCGAGGTCCATCAGCTACCTGCAAGTCCTGTGAAATTTTGAGATCTGTGTACATTTTTTATTTTATGACATTACCCTTTCGTAGAAGATTTACAGTTATATTTCTGCAGCGTCATTTGGAACGGGCAGGGTGGAATAATGAATTAAAATGTGAAAATGAAAAATGATGCAATACATATTTCGTAAAATAATAGGCCTTGCTAAATGTCATACCAATATTTGTCAAACAGACTAAAATACCCATGGTTCGTTATTCGTTTTTTTAGGGAAATTGAAACAAAAAAAAATCCTTTTGGAAACATCTATTCATCGATTTCTTGGCTAGTGTGAGCCGCCCCCCCCCCCCCACCCCGCCCCACAAAACCCCATGTGAGGGTTACTCTTGCACACCATTAAATATTGGGTTATGTTATGAGCAACACTTCAATACCTGGAGCTTTTAGCCAATTATGTTGCCAATTGTGGTCTAAAATGTACCATCTGATTTCATTCTTGCTACCTTTTCTAGGCAGGGGAACACAACTGAGCTCTCAACAGAAGCTCTGGATTGCATTATTTGTTTCTCTTTGCGATCTCTGGCAGGAATTAATACCCCACTACTGCAGGACAGTTCTTAATGCCCCACCAGTCTGCAAGTTCACCATTTTCACTGGTACCCCGTCAGAAGCCTTTCACTCGGCCTGTCACAAAACGCTACCTCTTCCACTGAATATTACTGATGATGATATATTCAATTGCTACCAGAATTTGAACAGTGTTACTGCCCCAAAATATCTACATTTTCATACTTATACCTGTCTCCTAGAAACTCCTCGGGAGAGACCCCACCCACCTTTGCACTTGCATGTTATGTGGTGCCATACAAACTAATATTGTGTTATCTATATAGCATTCGGTTTAATAGTTTTTCTTTTTAAGACCTGTTGCTAACAGCTGTTAGTTTTACCATTTAAAGGTATTCAATCGGGAAAGGATGAATGTGTGAGTTAAACTTCCAGGATTCGAAGGCATATATCACTATGAGTCCTCAATTCACGTAACCATGATGAGCTTTAACCTCTTCAATGCCCGTGACAAGCTGGTCTCGTCATGGGCCGCGGTTGCGCTGTGCCCATGACGAGACCAGCTCGTCACAAACCCCGCCCGCTAATGAAACGGCCGGCACAGGGCGGGGAAAGGGGCAGGCACTGAAGGGGTTAAAGACTATGGCACATATTTATTATGATTTTGTGTCGCCCTTGCGACTTGGAAGGGGATGCAGGGGTTACGCAAAACCTATATGATATTTATCAAGCCACGCAAGGCCACCTTGCATGGCCCTGAATGGCTTGCTAAATTTAGAGTAACGCAAGGCAGAGCAAATTGGTGCCTTGTGTTACTCTGCATCAGGTAGACGTGCCATGGGTGTTCGCACGCAACCACTCATGGATTTTGACACATCCTGAGATTTACCAACATTGGTAGACCTGGGAATGTGTCAGAATTCAACGCTCCCCACCAGTGGCGCAACCATGAGAGATATCCTTATTTCTTTTTTAGTTAAATAATTTTTATTGAAGGTACTAAAGCACAGGATTACAAATATGGATTTAGCCAATAAGAACAAAAAATATAAGCAAGCAAGCATATATGAATAGTGACTATACAATAGGCAAATTCTACATAAAAAGGTTACATACTATGAAAGCATTAATATTAATGTTGCTAAGAACAAGAAACAAAAGCAAGGATTATTATACTATAATGGAATAAAAGATCCTGAGTAGGTAACTAGAATGAATATACTATTGAAATAGGAGGTTAATTTTTTATCAAAAAGGAAAGAGAGAAAAGAAAGAAGGAGAGGATGAAAAGAGGAAGAAAGGAAAAGGAGAAGAAATAGAGAGGACAGAAAGGCAGAGAAGAAGAGCTAGAAACTAAGAGTAGGAAGAGATTATGCTGTTGATGATAGTAAAGACGTAAAGGGTAGCCATAGTAAGTCAGATTTAATTTGTAGATGAATGGAAGATTGAGGAATAGAAGCGATTCTATGTTCATCACATATATAGTTCCACCAATGAAAAAAGGATAATTTAGAATTGTCTTTCCAGCAAGTTAGTATAACTTTAAAAGCCACAGCAAGAAATAAATCCAATAATGGTGAAACAGGAGTAACTAGATCAAAATCTGGCGACACAGTGCCTAGAAATACATTTTGAATATTAAGTTGTACATTATGGGAAAAAATCAGTGTACATTTTGACCATATATCATTCCAAAAAGCATAATCCTTAGGACAATAGAATAATAAATGCAATAAAGAACCTTCAGCATTAGGGCAAGACCAACAAGATGATGTGACAGAGTGGTTGAATTTATGTAATATAAGAGGAGTAATGACGACTCTATTATAAATAAAAAATAGGGACTGTGTGAGATTAGCAGCTTTGGAAGTCTTGAATAGTTTCTGCCAAAACTTATCCCATTGTGATATCGATAGTGTCAAAGAGAGGTCCTGTTCCCACTCCAGTTCAACCTTAGATTTGATCCGTGTACAGATAGGGGTAGATAAAGATTTATAGATAAAAGAGGCACTAGGAATAGTATCAGTAGAGATTTGATATAATGAAGAATCAGGAAGAAAGGAAGTAGGAGTTGGTAGAGAGAGGAATTTCTGTAGACACCCTTGTAGAATTGAAGCTAAAGTATCATATTGCTGAATACAGGAATCAGGCAGTTGAAAGGATTCTTGCAACTGATGGAAAGAAAGAATCACATTATTAACAATCATTTGGTGTACATAAAAGAGACCCTTTTCTTTCCATTGTTTGTAGTAGAATGATTTGTGGCGAAATTTGATGTACTTGTTAAACCAAAGTGATGACGCTAGAAAGGATTGGTAATTGTTCAATTTCTTAAAGAAAAGTGTGTGTAACAAAACTTGAGAATGTTTCAACATAGGGTATTTAGAAAAAAAAGTACAGTTAGTCATGTGAACAACATCTCGTATTGAAAAATCATTTACAAGTGAGCATTCAACATTAACCCATGAAGGCTTAGGTAAATCCTGATAATCCTTGGGCAAAGCCAAAAATTGACGAATCAAAAATGCATTATGGTATAAGTTAAAATCAGGGAATCTTACCCCCCCCTCGGTTTTAGGTCGAATCAGTTTAGACAAAGCAATACGTGCATGTTTGTTATTCCATAGAAATTTGGTGCATAACGAATTAATCTGAGAAAAATAATATTTAGGAATTTTAAATGGTAGCATAGACAATATAAACAGAATCTGGGGGACAATCATCATTTTAATTGTATAAAGTCTGCCCCACCAAGAGGAACAAAGGAGACCAGAGATTTAACAAATTAGTAATTTTAAGTTTTAAGGCAGAGAAATTATGAGATAATGTATCACGAATGTTGGGGGAGAACCATATGCCAAGATACTTGATTTTTTGAGGACACCATGTGAAATTAGACAATTCAAACATATACCTATAACATGGAGGATTTAAGGGTAAAATCTCAGTTTTAGAGAAGTTTAATTTGTATCCTGAAACCTTAGCGAATGATGCGATTTCCTGCAAAAAGGGGGGTAAGGAAGATACAGGATTAGACATATAAATAAGAACATCATCAGCATAGGCAGACAACTTAATTTGTTGAGTCTTGAGACTAAAACCAGTAATGAGAGGGTTACTTCTAATACGTTCCAGAAATGGCTCTAAACATAACAGGAACAGTAATGGTGAAAGAGGGCAGCCCTGACGCGTACCTCTTTGAAGGGAGAAATAAGAGACAAAGAGACCGTTAACAAAAATACATGCTTTAGGATTGGTATGTAACAATTTAACATATGAAATAAACTTCAGGCCAAAACCAAACCATTGTAATGTATGAATCAAGAACTCCCAATTAACACGGTCAAAGGCTTTTTCTGCATCCAAAGATAGAGCAGCTAGTGGGGAAGGATATTTTTTACTAAGAGCAAGAATATTGGAAAACATTCTGGCATTATCAGAGGCCAAACGACCTTTAACAAAACCAACTTGGTCTGGGTTAATGAGTATAGGGATAATTTTCTCTAAACGAGAAGCCAATATTTTTGCAAAAATTTTACAGTCATAATTAATTAGTGAAATAGGACGAACATTTTTACAATAGGAGGGATCTTTATCTGGTTTGGGGATTACAATGATAAGGGCTTCCAAAAAAGAACCACAGGCTTGGGAATTGGAGATAAAAGAATTAAAAAGTTCTAACAATTTGGGCGCAAAAATTGAGGAGAAAGCAGAAAGTAATTCAATTGAAAAGCCATCGGGGCCAGGAGCTTTTGCTTTCTTCAAAGATTTAATAGCATCAGTTAATTCTTGTAGGGAAATATCTTCTTCAAGGGGTTGGAAATTGTCTTTGGAAGTTTTGGACTTGGGGATATCACGGAAAAAAGAAGCAAAATCTTCTTCAGAGGGCTTGGTAGTTTCTGTATATAAGAGATTGTAATATGATTGAAATGTGGCAATAATATCAGAATCAGACGAAAGGAGTGAATCGTTCGATTCTGAATGAATGGGGCCAATAACTTTACGTTCTGATTTAATTTTTAGATAATTTGCTAGCATTTTCCCGGCTTTGTTTTGGCCTCCGTGATATTTCGACTTAATCTTGAGGAGGATATTACAGGCATCCTTTGTGACTATCTTATTCAAGGTGGATTTAGCTTTGATTAATTCTTGTAGTGATGAGGGAGATTTGGAAGAATAATAATTATGTTCTAGCGATTTTATATGGGCTAAGGTTTCTTTATATTTAGTATGCAGCAATTTTTTCTTCTTTGAGGAATAGGCAATAGTGAAGGCTCTGAAGGATGCTTTAAAAGCATCCCAATTGTTGTGTAAGGAGGTATCTAAAGAATTATTGAAAGAAAATAATTCCTTAATAAAGGAGGTCGCTTCTAAAATAAAAGTACGATCTGATAAAAGGAAATTATTGAAACGCCATCTACCTTGTTTGTAAGTGGTGAGAGATAAGTCAATATGGGTGGAGACAGGGGCATGGTCAGATATAAAGATAGACCCAATGTCAGAAGACTGGAGACAAGGTAGCAGTGATTTGGAAACAAGAATATAATCAATACGAGACCTAGTATGGTGTACAGGTGAAAAGAATGTAAATTCTGAGGTATCAGCGTTACATGTTTTCCATGTATCAAATAGTGGGCGAGAGGAGATGGCTGTTTGAAATGATTGTTGGGACTTGTCAGGTTTGAACTTGCATTTGGATTGCCTATCAGTGAACGGGTCTAACCAATTATTAAAATCACCACCAACCACAATATTAGAATTGGAAATTGACAATAGTTTCAGTTTTATAGATTGCCAAAATTCAGTGTCAGGTTTAACAGGCCCATAAACATTAAAAAAAGTTACTTGTCTTTTATTTATGATAACCTCAGTCAATACCCATCGACCATTCGGATCACACTCAGATGATATAATTTGTGCATTAATAGATTTATGAAATAAAATAGCGACACCACCATGCCGATCAATAGCAGCAGAGAAAACAATCTGGTTGACCCATTGACGTTTAAGTTTAAGTGATTCTTTGTCATTGCAGTGGGTTTCCTGTAAAAAAGCAACAAAGAAAAAAGAAGGAAAGACATTTTTCAGTAAGTAAAACGAAAGACCAAGTCTTAGGAGAAAAACCTGAACATGGAAACAGGATTAAAAATAAGGAAAAACGAGGAAAAGGGAAATAGAGATAAATAAAAGGAAGAGGAAAGAGAGGCAAAAGAGAGAAGTAGAAAAAAGTAAACAGATCAAGGAAAAACATCCAGATCTGTAAAAAGAAAGAAGATATAAGAGCGAGGAGCGTAGTGACACCGAAGGACACGGACCACAGTGAGAGCAGATACAGAAAACAGTGAAGGGAATATGAGCCTCACAAGAATAAAGAGGACAGAAAATCAATAGAAGAAAACAGGCAAATCAATATAACAAATAAAAAAGAAACAATCCGGCAATATGAATGACAATCAAGAACCAGTATCCATGCCATGTGAGGAGAAATTATGAAGAAAAAGTTTGAGTTTATCCGGATCCTCAAAGGAGCGTGTGCGACCCTCATGAGTGATTTTGCAAAGGCAGGGATGAAGAATTCCATATTGAATATTGAGCTGCCGCATCTGAGGCCGAAGAGCAAGGAATTCTTTGCATCTGGCATTGGTAGCATTAGATATATCTTGAGATATGAAAATGTTATGTCCAGACCAGATAAGACGACGTTTGATTCTAATAGCCTTCAAAACTTGCATGAGTTTGGTAAATTCCAAGAACAGCATTATAATTCCACGTGGTTTGTTAGCAGAAGGCTGAAGCCGACCCAACCGGTGCGCTCTTTGTATGTTGAGAGGATTTGATGCAGACTGAAGGTCTAGAAGCTCTGGAAGGAATTTCTTTAGGAATGATACTAAATCAGCCCCTTCAACATTTTCCGGCAGGCCAAAAAGGCGTAGATTATTTCTACGATTGCGATTTTCAAGATCCTCTGTGTGGAGTTTTGGTTTAGGAACTTCTTGTTCAAGTAAAGGAATCTTTGTAGAGATATCTTGTATGTCGCTGACCCGTTGCTCAAGGTCTAGTACCTTACTTTCCATAACAATCCATCTTTCCTCAATTTGTTTAAGCTTGTCATTGGTAGCGGACATGAAGGGCTGGAGGCCTCGAACCTCATCTAAGATGGAATCCAGGACTGGATTTTGTGATGATAAAATTGGCGAAGGCGGATCATTTTTGTGCCTTTTCGGTTTTGTACCAGAAACCGAGGGCCTGGGTACGTGGGGATCGCTAGCCATCATTGAGCAGCAGGAAGACAGACACACAGTAATCCCAAAGCGACAAAAACTTGACGTCACTTTAATGCAGGGAAGTAGTAACACCACTTAAGCAGGGACACTGCGTAAATCAAGGTTTGGCAACCAGATATGGAGGTAAGCCCAGACTATTACGAGGCATATTCTTTCCCAAGGCTATTATACCGATGGACACTGTAACAAAGTTCAATGGAACCACACCGTGACTGAAAGTGGCACAACGACGGCAGAGAGAAAGCACCTCACAAAACCAGCAAAAATTGAAGAGACCATGAATGATATAGGCAGTTCACGCTATATAGTACATGGGAGGAAAAGCACGTAGACTGTAGCAAACGATGAGTCGATGAAAAACCATCGCAGCAACAGGAGATACTGAAACCCGGAAATTATTGTAAATATTAATGCCCGTGGTGGGCTTCAGACTGTAAGGAAACTGGTTGGAGGCATAAAAGCCTCAATTCAGATGCCATTCTGTGAAGACGCATTCAGGAGAGTGAGATGCGAGCGCCGCGGATATGCGTGACAAAATGGCGGCCGCTCGCATCTCTGAGAGGAAAAAACTGCCGCTACGGTGAAAACCGTCTAAATCGATGAAGCGCGGGGAAAAAAGCGGCCAGAAGACTCACCGCGATGTCCACATCACATGGCAGCCCCTCCTTACAATAGAAATGCGTGAGTAAGGCTCCAAAGTCGCTTCCGAGTCCCGCGACGGAGCGGAGCTCACACAGGATCCGCCATGACACCTCGGCGCTCAAGCTATGCCCCCGATATCCTTATTTCTACTTGTTGGTTCCTCTTAAGTGCTGTACACTTAGAAAGAAGAAAATGCCTTTGAGGATTATTTTTGTGCAGGAAGGTGTCCATTCCGGCAGAAAAGCAATTGTGCCTGCAATGCGGGCACCCTTGCAACAAGATGCAAGGGGGCCTGTGTTGGTGTTAGGCATCCAAAAGTGTGCCAGTGTTAGGAGAGGACAGGAATGTGCCATATAACGGTAAATACTGCACGTTCCTGCCCTTTCACGCAGATGGCTGCTGAGTTGCATTGCATGAAGTTTTGATAAACATGGATTTTCCTTTATACATGCATTCACTCATTAAACTTTCACGGATATGCTGCTCGGTGTAAAGTGCAACAAAAAATAGGCTCAAACACTTTGCATGCAGAAAGAACAGAGTAGAAGCAAAACAAGTCCCTCACTTCTAGTGTTAAAATACCTTGAGGCAGTATTGTTTCTACTTCTGATTCCAGTTTTCTAAATGACTGTGTAAATATTTGCGGATAACTTTGCTTTACTATGATTTGGGGAAATCAAGCAATTATAGTGTGGGCTTTCTTATGGCTCCATTTTAAACACTAGTAATGGTGTAATTCTTTCTATAATCTGTGACTTTTGTTGTCTTCATCAAACTATTTGAAAGTGGTAAAATAATCTGTTCTCACTCATCATAATTTCAGCAAAGCGTAAGGCACTGCATCTTTACGTCTGGAGCTTTTTTCGATAACATCTACAATTTTTAAAAATGGCAGCTTTTGTAATTCGTGGTGGCAAGGGGGTGGACAGTGCTCCTTCCCTTATACCTAATTCTAGATCACCCATAGGGTCCTCGTTACATAAGAATGAGTACATCTAGAAATGACTCGTACTACGCTGAGCACAAACCAAAAGAAAGAAATAACTTCATAAACTTCATAAAGTTAGTTCTTTTTCAGGATTTTAAAAATCCTAAGGACTGTGTCTAAACATCCTTTAAATCATAACAATAGATATATAAGAATATGGGCAACCTTACACAAACAGATTTAGCACCAATAAAAATATATTCAATAATTGTTATGTTACAAAAACACCTAAACTTTCTTTTCTCCATATGGAAATATTTTCCTTTTTAGACAATCCTCCTTCCTTTACATGCTCTGTAAACACGGGGCTGTTGGGGTAATTTGAGCACACTTTCCCTAGCCTTTTGAGGCAGCAGAAGTACCCGGATTACATGTGCAAAATGAATGTGAAAACCTCTGGGAAGTTTTATGAATACCCAGAAGTGATAACTTCCTCAACTTCATAATGTTGCTACATAAAGTTCCTACATGCTGTTTGGCACAAACATCTCAGTCCTACCCACAGTCATCTACTTAAGCCATTTCCATCCATTCTTCTGGCCTGGTGCAAAACAGACAGAATTACTGGCCTACTAGTTCAATCTCGTTTTCCTTCTCCTCACAAAACCTCACTCTGGCCCTAATCATGATGTCTGGTGGAAAACCATCCGACAGCTCTTTGGAGGCTTTCCGCCCAGCATCATGGGTTTCCGTCCAACAGCTGTATAATGATACTGGTGGTCGGAGGGAAACCTGCTGGGGAATTCTGCTCTGCTTCCAATGGGCTCACAAGGCACCTCATAACTGTGGGTGGAATATTAATCCCAAAATGACAGCGGAGCCAGCCTCTGCTCCGCTGTTGGTATTACAATGTTGCTTTCTGCCTGCCCTTTCATTGTGGTCTGCCCGACATTAAAAGGCAAGTGGAAAGTTACTTTGGGGGCCCCTACCAGGGTCCCCTTACCCCCTGGACCTCCGCTATGAGACCTGAGGGGCACCGATGGTGCCCCCTTAAATATCCCTGCAGCGTGTGGCAGGCACCACATGGTGCCTGCCACACAGTGTAGGGATGTATAAAAACATCAATTTTTCTTTGGCAGCTTGTGGTAATTTCCGGCAGCCGCACAAGCTGCAATAGGAAAATGGATGTTTCTGATCGCCACAGGGCAGTCGCATCTTAATGCTGCCGGGGGGAACCACTGACTAACAGTCGGGCAGTTCCAGTCCTCTACGGTGACGGGCAGACACTCTTCCGACTGACATCGTAATCGGACCTTCGATGTCTATACTGCTCCATCTACAAAGCTGAATGGTTCACTAACAAAATATCGACCCTCAAAATATTCCCATATAAAAATATCATGACATAGAAATCAATGTACAAAATATAGCCATCCTATACTTATTAATAAAACTACAAAAATATTTCTTGGTAGAGGGGAGAACATGGTGGCTGGCTAGGATCTCCAGTTGGGAGCCCCGTCGAGTGAGGTGTGCAAAATATGCGCAGCGGCCCGGGAATGTGAGGTTTTCTTCTTGGAGAAAGCTTTTTTGGTTTACCTTTTCTCGTGGTAAAAACACAGAAAGCAAGCTTTTATGATACCAACACCGTGATTCTACTAACGGCTTCGGCATCGGGAAAGCGTCGGAGTGGGGGCAGAGGTAGAGGCGGGACCCAGAGGGAAGCTGCGTCCCTGCCTGCCGAGAGTGACTGGGAGAAGGGGAGGCGTTTGGGTGGAAGCAGCGGCCAGACTACAATCGCGGTGGAGAGCTTCAGCAAAAGTAAGTTTCAGAGGCCCCCCAAACAGCTCTCTGTCACACAACGTTAGTTAAGGGAAAGGCTGCAAGGAGGGATTTGACGAGGAAAAGAAAGAGAACGACGATAAAGAAGGGTTGAAGCATACAGTGTGCATGATTTTGGTAAAGAGGCAGGGAAGGGGCAAACGAGGGGACTTGACTGCCTCAAATTTTGTAACAAAGTTCCCACAGGAAGACCCGCCAGTCTCGACTCAAGCAGCAACCCAAGCTCAAGACTTCATTAAAGGGGGTGCAATAGAATTAAAAAAACAATGCTAGTAAAGAGCTTACTAAAAAGCGTATTCAAGACATAAGTTATGCACTAAGAAACAGAAGCTTGGCATCGGTCCCCTTAGATAAAATATGTCAAACCCCATCAGCGGAAGAGCAAGTAACTACCCCGAGTGGGGACATACTAAAAAATACCAGCAAAAAGCAAAGGGGGCAAAAAGTAAATGGTGGAACCACAGCAGTGGTCTCAACTAGAGCTGCTAAGGTGGCGAAAAAAGAACAATCCAAGAAAGGAGCTAATCTAAAAATAACACCCTCTCTCCACTCTTTCTTCAAAGTGCAGGAGAAATCTGTACCTAAAAACACATTACAAAAGGAAGGAAACGTTAACAGAGGGGCCCTAAAAATGCAAAAGCTAATACCTCCCTCTACTGGGAAAACTGTGGAATCCCCCAATCGATTGCAAGTCCTTATGTTGAGAGACTGTGTGGATGACAACGGATTAGATGCCGAGGAAGGACCAGTGATAGAAGATAATCTACATCAAAATACGCCGTCCAGCGATCCAGGAAGAAGCTTGAAGTCACCTGTACAGGGTGAAATTGGGGAACTGATGGGGTCACTAATGAAAGAAACAAAACTGAGCTTTGCTAAATCAGAAAAAAATCAGGAGAGGATACAAGCAACTTGTGAGGCACTGGAGTCCAAGGTTAACGATTTAGTGGACCGGGTATCAGCCATGGAAAACATGGTGGAGCAGACTAGGGAAGAGGTGAAATCTTGTTAGAACGATATCGACAAACTAAGAATAAGTGAAAAAGAGCTCAGAGATAAGATCGAGACTTTGGAAAATAACTCGAGGAACAATATACGAATACTTAATATTCCGGAAGGCTCAGAAGGGCAGAATATAAAGAATTTTGTAGTCAAATTGTTAAAAAAAAAAATTCCGGAGGTAGAGGAGAAAACTTTAGATGAAGACTTTCAAAGAGTACATAGAGACCCCTTCAGATTGAATACATTAAGGAAAAATGCGTGGAGAATACTTGTAAACTTCAGAACTTACACCTTAAAAGAAAATATCTTAAGTAAGGCTTCAAAAGTAGGTACTCTCTCCAAAGGTGACTGCAACTTTAAAATTCGTTCTGACATATCTAGGGCAACTCTAGACAGACTGTGGGCTCTAGGGAACTATATGCAAGACTTGAGATCATTAGGGGCCACTGTCCAAATGAAGTTCCCAGCTCTACTGAGGATTATGTGGAATAATCAGACACATAGAGATCCATTAGGATGTAGGGCGTAAAAACACCCCGACCGCCATGGAAGCGGAAAACAACTGCCCGCCGGCCCTGTGGGAAAACCGGCAGACAAATTAGAATTAACCGCCCCAAAAAAATGACCACGACGGTACTTGTCCCAGAATAACCACCAATAGCAGGCGGAGATGGCCAAAATCCGTTCGCGGTGGTCGGAATCGCGGGGGAAAAACTACAACCCTCCGCAAGCATAGTGGAGACACCGCCCCGGAAATTAGTATATCCCCGACGGTCCCGTGGTACGTACCGCCGTCTCCGAACCATCAAAAACATGGCGGACGAAGCCAAGACCCCACAAGAAGGCCAAAAAGTGCACACAGAAAACTAGACATGCCTCCCAAATACACAAAACACACCCCAATGACACAACCACATGGCAAAACGAAAAATGCAAATCCCAGGACTACACACCTGTCTGCAACACCCCAATTGGACACACCCACATAGCTGTGTATAAAACCAACCCCTTCACTGACCACAATCCCTTGCAAAACTCCAGGAGAGAAGGGACACATACCACAGCTGACAGGAGAGGCAAAGGACACAACATCACCAGCCACACCACAAACAGCACCACCACCACCTCCAAACCAGCACAACTAACCCTCCTGCACAACACACACCATACACAGCACAACCACAACCACCACTCACACCCCTGCACCCATAATCACTTTGCACACCACACACCATGGCCATACAGAAAATGCCCAAATTCACTGAGAGTGAGTTGAAGGTCATGGTAGATGAGATAGTCAGAGTGGAACCACAGCTTTTTGGTACCCTGGTCCAACAGACACCATTAGCCACAAGGACAGAAATGTGGGATAGGAAAGCCCAAAGGGTCAATGAACTAGGGACCACCCCAAGATCAAAAAAGAAGATCATGAAGTGGTGGCATGATCTGAAGAGGGTGGTCAAGGAGAGGAAGAGCAAGAACTGTGAGCTGGCTCAGAGGACTGGCGGTTGCCCTCCCATTCCACAAAAAACATTCACACAATGGGAGGAGAAGGTGCTTGCCATACTGCATCCAGAGAGTCTCACAGGAGTAGCCGGGGGAGTGGAGGCTGGTAAGTACAAACAAATGACTACCGCCACTCTGCTATGTACTGCCTTGCACAACTACAAAGCTACACCTCCTAAGACACACACACCATCCATCTGCACCACACACTCACAAAAACATGGCTCACAGATTCAACATTCACCCACTCCCATTCACCACAAACATAGCTAACAACATAACCATGGGGGCATGTGTACAGGCAGACAGCACTACAACAACCACCAGGCCCCCTGGCCCACACCTGAGCAGGATGGATCCCTCCCCACCCCACCCAGGAGCAGTTGGAAGCCATTGCAGTGCACCAAACAAACTTACAGGTAGGTAGCCATCTTCACAATGAGGGTGTTTGTGTCAGGGAGGGTTGCACTATTACTCCCACCATGCCCTCTGTCCCACACCTCAGCAGGATGGATCCCTCCTCACCCCACCCAGGAGCAGTTGGAAGCCATTGCAGTGCACCAAACAAACTTACAGGTAGGTAGCCATCTTCACAATGAGGGTGTTTGTGTCAGGGAGGGTTGCACTATTACTCCCACCATGCCCCCTGTTGCACACCTGAGCAGGATGGATCCCTCCCCCACCCCACCCAGGAGCAGTTGGAAGCCATTGCAGTACAACAAACAAACTTACAGGTAGGTAGCCATCTGCACAATTAGGGTGTCTGGGGGTGGGGGGCCTGCACTACTACTCCCACCATGCCCCCTGTCCCACAGCCTAGCAAGATGTATCCCTCCCCCACCCCACCCAGGGGCAGTTGGAAGCCATTGCAGTACAACAAACAAACTTCCAGGTAGGTAGCCATCTTCCCTGGGAGGGTGTTTGTGGCTGGGAGTGCTGCACTACTACTCCTACCATGCTCCCTGTCCCACACCTCAGCAGGATGGATCCCTCCCCACCCCACCCAGGAGCAGTTGGAAGCCATTGCAGTGCACCAAACAAACTTACAGGTAGGTAGCCATCTTCACAATGAGGGTGTTTGTGTCAGGGAGGGTTGCACTATTACTCCCACCATGCCCCCTGTTCCACACCTGAGCAGGATGGATCCCTCCCCCACCCCACCCAGGAGCAGTTGGAAGCCATTGCAGTACAACAAACAAACTTACAGGTAGGTAGCCATCTTCACAATTAGGGTGTCTGGGGGTGGGGGGCCTGCACTACTACTCCCACCATGCCCCCTGTCCCACAGCCTAGCAAGATGTATCCCTCCCCCACCCCACCCAGGGGCAGTTGGAAGCCATTGCAGTACAACAAACAAACTTCCAGGTAGGTAGCCATCTTCATAATGAGGGTGTCTGGGGTGGGGGTCCTGCATTACTACTCCCGCCATGCCCCCTGTCCCACAGCCTAGCAAGATGTATCCCTCCCCCACCCCACCCAGGAGCAGTTGGAAGCCATTGCAGTACAACAAACAAACTTACAGGTAGGTAGCCATCTTCACAATGAGGTTGTTTGTGGCTGGGAGTGCTGCACTACTACTCCCAACATTCCCTGTGTCCCACACCTTAGCAGGATGGATCCCTCCCCCACCCCACCCAGGAGCAGTTGGAAGCCATTGCAGTACAACAAACAAACTCACAGGTAGGTAGCCAGTACGTGCACCCACACATTCTCCCCAAATTGAATGGTGCCATATGACAACACCAGCCCTCACATTGCACAAAGAGCCATACCTACCCCATTGCCAAGCACAGTGTGCACACAGGTAAGCCAAGGAAACTGTCACAACCACCAAAGTGTGACACACCAATGCACAAGTAGAAGAAAGCCTGGGCACATTCATGCACAGCAACTAGTTACATGTGCATTACCATGGGGCAAGTGCAACAAGGACCATTCTGAAAATATGAAAGCATGTAGGGTGGCACAAATCAAGATATGCACATGACAGGACAAAGGGATGCAGGAGATGACAATGGCCAGTCCATGGCCAGATGTGACGTCTGCTAGGTCAGACAACTAAACCATGAGTCCACAATTAAACACATGTTGTGCCAGGACCTAGATGGCAACAAGTCCCAGTAAACCTCAATTGGACACGGTTCACATGGTATGCCCTGACACTGCTGGAGCGGGTAGTACAAAATGTTGTATACCCCCCCCCCCCATTCTGCATGTTTATATCAATCTGAATAATCAACTAATAGTAATATTATTAATTTGTTTGAAATGTAAAACTCACCAATTATATTAACAAAATAATTAATACGTGGGATTTGCATTTTGCATGGCTAAACTAATTGTATACTAATATATGTACGCATACTAATGGTAGAAAATTAGAATATTGCATGATATATGTTGCTTTTGTGATGTAATTGTAAGATGCACCTGATGACATCACGCTTTGAATGTTGCTATTATGCTAGATAATTACTTGCACATAGGGGAATTAGTGAGGATTTAACATTTTATTAGCCATTTCAATGTTTTAATCACGTTTTTGTGTTTGTTTTGCTTAAGTTGACCATTTGGGCCTTCATAAAGATGGCTGACTGAGACGTACGACGTGACTGCTGCTGTCTCACGAGGTTTTGGGTGAAGTGCGCATGCGCCACCGCCAGCAACAATGGCCTCGTCCTGACCCCAGGAGAGATGTGCCCACCAAAGTCATACTGGGAGAGTTGCCAGGACCTCAACAATAGACTGTCTTTAAAACCGGAACCAGCAAGTGCGATGACTTAATCTTTCGGACTATGTGAGAACTTTACCGAGTGACCCCAAATCCACCAATTAGGACCTTCTAAAAACTGATTTTTGTTACATTTTGACGTTAGTTTCATTATAAAAGTAGGTAGACAAAGCGAATTAGGGAGTCCTTCTTTTGAGCAAACTTTCATTTCCTGACGTTATGCTGACGGAGAGGACGGTGACACTGCTGGACAGCTGTTATCCTGTATCTTTGAGAGACTGAATTGCGGCCTGACTTTGATGAATTTAAAGATTTTCCACGACTTGACTGACTTAGAGGACGACTAATAGCCAGATTGGGTAAATATGATGTTCTGCGGTTTGGACGATGATTTCTAAAAATTTGCAATTTAATTAGATAAACGATGCTTTGATTAATTGACAAACGTGTTGTGTCGATTATTTGAAGAAATTAGAATAAGAGAAGAGTATAAACAAATGTATTGAATTACCAAACTATAATACAACTAACTGATTCATCGCCAAATGAGGGGAATATCACGAGGTTTGAAGTTAATAAAGTATTCAATGTGCATTAGGGTTTAGGTGAAAAGATATTCCTTTCATGTCAGCATTTGGAAACTTATCCCTCTAGGGAAACAGATCAATGAAGTGTGAGTGTTGGTGTTATGGGCCCCACCAATGAATGCAATTGAGTGAATGTGTTATTACGATATTTGGTCTGTGACGAAGGGGGAATTAGACATTCCACGCTGCAACAACACCTCGCACCATGGACAAGTAATGCTGTACCACTGTATCATGTCAGGGAGCACAGTACTGCACACAGTCAAAAATGTGATGATATGTCAATTGTGCAGTGTACAAAATATGAATGACACACAGCTAACCCAAAGCTTGCCGGGTGCACTGCAATGACTATTTCCCTTCTGACCCACAGGTGACCAAGAACTCACTGCAGAGGACAACACCAGCAACCTGCAGAGCCAGTCCCCACCCCCGGTACAAGGACTCTCGGATGTTGACTCCCAGGATTCCGTGGACGATGAGCTCGAGGCCGGCCCATCTGGTGTGCCAGGGAGCAACAGGTCCCAGGACCCCAGCGTCACCCCCACCACATCTGCGGCAGCAACAACTCCACAGCAGACCCCTGCTGTCACGGCCTGTGCAGCCACAGCCACCGCCACCACCACCACCAGTGCTGCCGGCAACACCCTCCCTGTCCCAGAGGATGCCCCGAACACACCACCCATGGAGGAGGGCAGGGAAAGGATGTGGGTGCCCACAGTGGTGAGGCAACAGGTCCGTGGCAGCAGGGCAGGTGGGAGGGGCAGGGACACCAGGAGGCTGGGAACCACTCCCTGGAACACATCACCAGAGTCCTGGGCGCATACGAACAGGCCCAGGGACGAACGGGCCGGTCGGACGATCTGTTGCACGAGCTCATCCTGCCGATGAGGTCCATCGACAGACGCATGGGACAAATCATGGACCTCTTGGGCCAGCAAGTGGCGGTACTGAGGGACAGGCATGCGCCCCAGACAACACCACCGCCTCCCTCTGGTGGGCTGCACACTGACAGTTCACCATCCTCCCCTGTGCCCACAGAGAGGGGTGAGTCCTCAGACCCCACTGGCCCTGCAGCAGGCCCCCCCCCTGCCAAACAACAAAGGGGCCATCCCAAGAAGACCCTGGGAGTATCTGGAGGCAAAGCACCTACCAGACGCAAGTCACGGAGCCAGCCATGATGGCAACGCTCTACACCACTGCATTGACTCTCGACCATCTCATCTACCATGACTGTCAACTCACTCCCCCCAATGGAAATGTACACCCCCCTTGCATCTCACCATAGTAAATAAAGTATCCTCACACACATGTTGTTGTGTCTGCTCCATCTTCATTGCAGGGTGTACAGTCTTCAACATGATCACAATGTACCCGGACCATGGGCTGTATGTAGGCAAGGGGAAGTCGAAGGCACCTAGGGAAACACAACAGAACAACTGTCACTGGTCTGGGTGTGGCATCACAGACATCACACAAGCCCTAACACCAGGATAACCCAACATGCACATGTCACAATTGCCCCCAAGTGTCAACATACACGTCCCGTTGATGCTCCCAAATAACATGTCCTAGAAACATTTCCAACCACCACTGAGTCTACAACTGGCTGATGCTACAATTCTCACATGCCCCTTCACGACAACAGCAATAACATCAGACAATGGGTGTGTTGCATATTGCCACCCACCGTCAAGTGAAGTAGCGGGTGATGAGCTGTTCATGCAGGTCAACACCTTCCTCCTCTCCACTGTCCTCATCACTGGACATGGCTTGGTTGGCAGGCTGGGGTCTTGGGTCCTCACCATCATCCAGGAGCAGGGGAATCTCCCTGTGAATGGGTAGGTTGCAGAGCATGCAGCATGCAACAACAATCTGACACAGCTTCCTGGGCAAGTATGCCAGTGCACCTCCGGTCTTGTCCAGGCACCGGAAACGTGACTTGAGCAGGCCAAAAGTGTGCTCCACCACACGACGTGTCCTCCCATGGGCCTCATTGTAGCGGACTTCAGCCGGGGACCTGTGATTCCGCAGTGGGCTCAGCAACCAGGGACGGTTGGGATATGCAGAGTCACCTAGGTATGACAAACACAAATAGACATTGCAATGTCGCAGAGTCTCAGGGGAGCAGGTCACACACACAGCATGCCACACGACTAGGCATATTCACCCACAATCCGTGCACGCTCTGGAAGAAGATTAGCCATCAGCTGGGGCACTATGCTGTTCCTCAGGATGTAGGAGTCGTGGGCCGAGCCTGGGAATTTGGCACACACCTGCGAGATGGTCATATCTGCCAGGAACACCACCTGCACATTGATGGAGTGGTAATGCTTGCGATTGCAGTAAATGTGCTCACTTGCCTGTGGTGGCACAAGAGCGACATGGGTGCAATCAATGGCCCCAACAACATTGGGGATGTGTCTAAGGGGATAGAAGTCTCCCTTCACAGCTGGCAATTCAGCACCCCTGGGGAAATGAATGTATCTGTCCTTGTATAGCATCATGGCGGTTAGTACATCACGCAGCACCATGCTGAACATTGGTTGTGACATCCCACCAGCGCTGACCACAGTCTCCTGGAATGATCCTGTTGCAAAAAAATGCAGGGCTGCCATCACCTTATAAGTAGGGGTGAAAGCTGTTGGATATGTCCTGCGTGGCTGGAGGTGGGGCTCCAACAGATCACAAAGGGTTTTCAGGGTGGCTCTGTCCAGGCGGCATTTGCATATGATCGCAACATCCTCCATGTCCTCCAGCACCGTCAAGTGACGAATCAAATTTGGCCTCCTCCTATTGGAGTTGATAGTGGACACATGTCAATACAATACACCAAGAGATGTGCACAGCATATCACGTTCAGGATGACACAATGACAACAATGACTGACATCTAGAGTGACTAACAGACCAGCTTAGATGGAGGGACACCTTTAGCTACACAAAGGGCACACGTGTCAACTTACACAAGACAAGTCCTCAAACACCATCTTTGGCTATGTGAATGCACATAGGGATATGGCCACAGTAAAACATGTGCACGCCTGGGAGTCTAGCATACAGCATATGTGTAACTAATCAAAACCACTGTCTCCTACCTAGCTGCTGTACCGGTCACACCTTGATGCCTCATTACAACCTGGCACACATCCACCACACAATGACCACAGTCGGCGCTGGAATGATGAATGTGTTCATGAGCAGACATGAGAGACAATGCTAATTAGATCAACATTCATCGAAACAAGCTTTGCTGTGATTGTCACTGGACCTCAACACATTGACGTGTGTACACATTGTACAGTCCAGGACTACACTGTCCTGCCTACTCCAACATCAAATCCTCAAGTGACATGTGAGTGGGTACAGACAAATGTACATTACACACATGCAAACATGGCATGTGTAGCCATCAGTGGAGTAAATTGAACATTGGCCTTGTGTGCACAATGATGTGCCATTGAACATGTTGGCACTATGCACTGTTGATGTGTGACAGATGGACATCACCATTGCATGGCACCCATGTCGTGGAAGCTACCGCCTGGCACCGGCGGTGTGTCACCAGCACCCCCATTCACACCAGTGCAGTACTCATAGGCAGGGAGACATGTGGAAATGGCGGTTGGCATGCTTCGCCGCAAGAATGGCGGTGCCTCGTGTCAATGCATGGCACCCATATCGCGGTAGCTACCGCCTGGCACCGGCAGTGTGTCATCAGCATCTCCATTCACACCAGTGCAGCACTCATAGGCATGGAGACATGTGGAAATGGTGGTTGGCATGCTCCGCTGCCAGAATGGCGGTGCCTCGTGTCAATACATGGCACCCATATCGTGGTAGCTGCCGCCTTGCACCGGCGGTGTGTCACCAGCATCCCCATTCACACCAGTGCAGTACTCATAGGCATGGAGACATGTGGAAATGGCGGTTGGCATGGTCCGCCGCCAGAATGGCAGTGCCTTGTGTCAATGCATGGCACCCATATCACAGTAGCTACCGCCTGGCACTGGCAGTGTCTCACCAGCACCCCCATTCACACCAGTGCAGTACTCATAGGCATGGAGACATGTGGAAATGGCGGTTGGCATGCTCCGCCACTAAAATCGCGTTAGCGCACCCCGGGCCCTAGCGGTGTTACACCGCCATGGAGCTCGCCCTAGAGCCAATGGGAAGCTCGATAGCGATGGCATGATGCAATTTTGAAGATCGCTGTAGGCGTGCTCCACCACTGCAGAGGCAGTCATTGGATGCATTTAAAAGATGCACCATCGCGGTAGCGCACCCCGCGCCCCAGCGGTGTTACACCGCCATGGAGCTCGCCCTAGAGCCAATTAGAAGCTCGATAGCAGTGGCATGATGCAATTTTGAAGATCACGGTAGGCGTGCTCCGCCACCGCGGAGGCGGTCATTGGATGCATTTGAAAGATGCACCATCGCGGTAGCGCACCCTGGACCCCAGCGGTGTTACACCACCATGGAGCTCACCCTAGAGCCAATGGGAAGCTCGATAGCGGTGGCATGACGCAATTTTGAAGATCGCGGTAGGCGTGCTCCGAAAGAGGCAGACATGGACCACCAATTGCTGCAGCTTGGCACCTTTGAAACGACCCCAGGGGGCTATATATGTGGGAGTGAGCCTCACATTGCCACTGCTCACAGAGCCTGCTGCCTGAGACCCATCGCCTGCTGCTGCCTCCAGGGACTGCTGCCTGACACCCCTTACCTGCTGCTGCCTCCATGGACTGATACCTGAGACCCATCACCTGCTGCTGCCTCCAGGGACTGCTGCCTGAGACCCATCACCTGCTGCTGCCTCCAGGGACTGCTGCCTGAGACCCCTCACCTTCACGAGCGAGGAGCTGGAGGTCCTAGTGGACGAGGTGCTCACACAGTACCCAAGGCTATATGGTGCCCCAAATGTTGTGGTGAGTCTTCAACAGTGTTGTTGTAGGGCAGGGGGGCCCGATGCAGTATGTGCCTGGGAGGGTGAGGTAGTGTAATGCACTGCCTGACATGCTGTCTCCAGTGGGAGGGTGTGTGTAGCCAATGCCACAGCTTTCCCTCCCTGCACATGTAAGTATGAGTGACCTGTGTTGTGTTGTCAGCCATACAGATTGTTCCTGCTGTAGTCAGGACAGTGATTGCTTGGCTGGATGGCTGTGTGTGCCCCTGTAGTCCATCTCAGTGTGAGCCCAGCTGGCCTGCACGGTCCCCGTCTACTAAGACAAGGACACATCACTTCACTTACAGAGTATGACATCAGTCTTTTCACATTGCACTCCAGATGTGGCCAATCTCAGCACTGTAGATTGCACACAACCGCCCTTGTGAAGGGCATTTTGTATTTGTGAGATCATGTCCCTCAATGTGACATCCATGACACAGTTATCTATTCACAGGGCAGGGACATTGAGGGCTGCGCAGTCTTGGACACAGTGGGTCACCCCACCAGGTTGATATGTGATGTATGTGTTGCTAAACCCAACAATTGACTGGAGATGTGGGCAGGCAGGTTTCAGTGCTGGCATCCTGCATGTGTGTGAGATGTGCAGGGACTGTGTTCCCCCTCACACCTGCATGCTTTAACATCAGCTTTTCCCATGCAGGGGTCACATGTGGGCTGTACTATAGTCTCTGACTAATCTATCGTTGGATATGTGATTTGGTTGTATCTTTCTGCTATACTGCTATACTGATAGATGTTGTTACATGGCACTGTATACCTGAGCATTTCTCCCCCTTGTCTCCCATGCCTGCAGCTCTAGGTACACCAGCGTAAGGCCGTATGGAGGGCCATTGCAGCTAAGGTGCGAGCCCTGGGGGTCTCAAACCGACCGCGCACCCACTGCTACAAGAGATGGGATGACATCAGCCGGCTGGCAAAGAATGTGGCAGAGATGACCCTGGGGCTGCTTCCTCGCACTGTGTGTCTGGCACGGCGCAGCATGACACCACTAATGAGGCGCATCTTGGCGGTGACACAGCCTGAGCTGGATGCACATTTGAAGGAGCATCAGCAGCAAGCCAGGGGTGAGCATTTGGGGAGTCTGACTTTGGATGGGTGTGGCAGCATGTGTACAGAGCCTGTGCCAGCACTCGGGCTCTGTGATGTTGGTAGTGTGATGCTGTGGCATGTAAGTGGCTGCTGGCCTGGGTGCCTGTGGCATGCATTTGCCCTACCTGTACTTACAAAGTCGATTTGGAAGCTGTGCCTTCACATTACATTCTGAGTTGTGCTCTTCAGGTTTCTTCTGCATTGGTGTAGTCTTGGGAATCCCATGGGAGGGAACGGCAGTGTGCCCAATCTGACTGTGCGTACATCAATGCGTCCATTGCATGCACCCATATTGGGGTGGGCTAGATATCTTACAGCAATGTGCAGCATTCTATTGTCCCCAAGGTACGACATGGTGGGTGGCATGGGCTAATGTCCATTGTGGACTGTCATGTTGTAGTCTGGGTCTGTGTTGTCTCCTCCTGTTACATCCAGTTCTGTCATTGGCAACAAGTTGTGTGCCCCCATCATGTCCCTAGGTGTGCTCAGAACAAGTTGTGTGTCTGTTTGAACAGAGCCACAAGCAGGTTGTTGTGCTGTGTGGTCATCACGTGGCTCACTCATGCCTGAGTCTCCAGTTTCCATGCACTGCTTGAATCTATGTAGTGAGTTGGCACGATGTGATTGCACAGGGTGGTGTGCAACATGTAGATTTGCTCAACTTTTGTCATGCATTGCTTGCATATGTTTGTTCTGTTTTTGCCACTGACCTGACCCTACATCTCTCTCTCCCATGCAGCATTACCTGTGGTTATGGAGGGACAGGAGACAGACACTGTTAGAATCCGGGTTCTCTGGTTGGCACAGGTAGGTACTTGTGACAAGCAGGGAACCTTTCCTCTAGTCAGGGTAAGGGGTTACACTACTAAAACAACCCCTTGCTCACCCTCTAGGTAGCTTGGCGCGAGCAGACAAGGCTTATCTCAGAGCGTTATAGGTTAAGCATTTGTGAACACATACAGTAACCAAGTGACAACAGTACAAATGGACACCACATAGGTATTTATTAAGCCTGGGCGTTGAACTACGCTCCGTTCGCGGAGCTTGCGAAGTTTTGGTAACTTCGCGCTTCGCGTAGAACGCGAAGTTGCAGATTGCTACGCAATCTAGCGCGTAGCGTAGTAAATTTGCTTCCTCGCGCGCTCAATATTCATTCTCGCGCGCGCGGTAATGTCTTACCTTGATTCTGCGATCGCCAACTTGCTTTTCTGTCTGTTTGCGAGCGCCACGAGATTTGTACTATGGCTGCCCAAGCCCGCGAGAGTGTGCGCCCCCGAACACGTCATTGGTGCGCGCGAACTGACTTCCGGCGGCTGTTTTGGTAAGATCGCGATCCCGAACATGGAAAAACTGCAATCTGGCAAAGAATATCTCGCGAGCTTCATAAAACCTTCTCTAAAATGTTCATTTTGCTCAGAAAACTCCTCAGATTCTGATCTTGCTGTAGTCTTTGTGTAAGAAAGAGTCCTTTAATTTTTTTAACACTTTTTTTTCAAGAGGAAGGAAGTGCCCCTGACACTGCAACTTCCTGTTCCTGTCCAGCAGGCTCCTCCCACGTGCTTTGTGCATGTGTTGTTCACTTTCATTTGGATTTGGAGCTGGAAGGATCACTTTTTGTGTCTGTCTGCTGCATCACACCATTTTTTTGGATTTATTTGAGGAATTTTTGATTTGAGATTTAATTTACGACAAGTAAGTTGGAGAATTGGTGTGATTGTTTCATTGGGGCTTGTTTGTACCTACATTTTTCTGGGATTTTTATTGTTTTAAAAAATTATTGTTGTGGTGGGTGGCCTGTACTACTTTCAATATGGGCCTAGTTGTTTTTCTCTGCAATTTCAGCCAGTAGGGTACCCATAGGTCCATGTTTTGTGGTGTCTGTAGAATTTCTACATCATGTAGGGCATGGATGGCATAGGATTGAAATGCTAAACGTGGCTGTGGTGTATTTCACTGTTGGTGTGTGTGTGTGATTTACCTTTGTTGGATGTGTGTGCTTGTGGCCTAGTAGTCTTCCACTAGGCCCAGAGGTAGTCAGCCTCCAAGCTGTGGTGCGTGATTTTGAATGTACAGTTGGTGTTGTCTGGTGATTTTCCTTTACTCCACGGATGGCTTTGGATTTTGTTGCAAAAGGTGTGTTTGGGGTGCAATAGCATTTTTTGGGTGTGTGCTAAACAAATTGGGCTATTTTGGCCTGCATTTAAGGCAAGGGATTCAGCTCGCGAACTTTCGGTAACTCTGCATAGCGCGACAACGCGGACTTACAGTTTTCGTCATTTTTGCTCTCGCAATATGCGTGTTCGCGCACGCGAGAAAGCCTTTTTGTACAGTTCGCGATCCCGAACACGCAGCTTTTGCAATCTGGCAAACAATATCTCGCGAGCAACATAGACCCTTCTCGAAAACGCTTTTTTGTGCATTTCTGCACAAAAAACTCCTCAGGCTGTCATTGAGCTGTAGGTTTGGAGCAGGGAGAAGCTGTTATTTGTCTGGAAACCATTTTTATGAGAGGGATTAAGTTCCACAGACACTCCAACTTCCTCTTCCTGTCCTTTCCAATCACTTTCTTGTGTGTTATTGTGGTGGGGGGGCTGGGCATGTGTGTGGCGGCCATTTTGGGAAGGCATGCATTGTGCCTTTGCCATAGGCGTCCATTGACTGTCTCCCATTTCTTGTGGTTGTTGTGGGTGTGTGGCGGCCATTTTGTGAAGCCATCCAAGCAGTGTGCTTGCTTTTGCCATCCGGAAGGAAGTGCCCCTGACACTGCAACTTCCTGTTCCTGTCCAGCAGGCTCCTCCCACGTGCTTTGTGCATGTGTTGTTCACTTTCATTTGGATTTGGAGCTGGAAGGATCACTTTTTGTGTCTGTCTGCTGCATCACACCATTTTTTTGGATTTATTTGAGGAATTTTTGATTTGAGATTTAATTTACGACAAGTAAGTTGGAGAATTGGTGTGATTGTTTCATTGGGGCTTGTTTGTACCTACATTTTTCTGGGATTTTTATTGTTTTAAAAAATTATTGTTGTGGTGGGTGGCCTGTACTACTTTCAATATGGGCCTAGTTGTTTTTCTCTGCAATTTCAGCCAGTAGGGTACCCATAGGTCCATGTTTTGTGGTGTCTGTAGAATTTCTACATCATGTAGGGCATGGATGGCATAGGATTGAAATGCTAAACGTGGCTGTGGTGTATTTCACTGTTGGTGTGTGTGTGTGATTTACCTTTGTTGGATGTGTGTGCTTGTGGCCTAGTAGTCTTCCACTAGGCCCAGAGGTAGTCAGCCTCCAAGCTGTGGTGCGTGATTTTGAATGTACAGTTGGTGTTGTCTGGTGATTTTCCTTTACTCCACGGATGGCTTTGGATTTTGTTGCAAAAGGTGTGTTTGGGGTGCAATAGCATTTTTTGGGTGTGTGCTAAACAAATTGGGCTATTTTGGCCTGCATTTAAGGCAAGGGATTCAGCTCGCGAACTTTCGGTAACTCTGCACAGCGCGACAACGCGGACTTACAGTTTTCGTCATTTTTGCGCTCGCAATATGCGTGTTCGCGCACGCGAGAAAGCCTTTTTGTACAGTTCGCGATCCCGAACACGCAGCTTTTGCAATCTGGCAAACAATATCTCGCGAGCAACATAGACCCTTCTCGAAAACGCTTTTTTGTGCATTTCTGCACAAAAAACTCCTCAGGCTGTCATTGAGCTGTAGGTTTGGAGCAGGGAGAAGCTGTTATTTGTCTGGAAACAATTTTTATGAGAGGGATTAAGTTCCACAGACACTCCAACTTCCTCTTCCTGTCCTTCCCAATCACTTTCTTGTGTGTTATTGTGGTGGGGGGGCTGGGCATGTGTGTGGCGGCCATTTTGGGAAGGCATGCATTGTGCCTTTGCCATAGGCGTCCATTGACTGTCTCCCATTTCTTGTGGTTGTTGTGGGTGTGTGGCGGCCATTTTGTGAAGCCATCCAAGCAGTGTGCTTGCTTTTGCCATCCGGAAGGAAGTGCCCCTGACACTGCAACTTCCTGTTCCTGTCCAGCAGGCTCCTCCCACGTGCTTTGTGCATGTGTTGTTCACTTTCATTTGGATTTGGAGCTGGAAGGATCACTTTTTGTGTCTGTCTGCTGCATCACACCATTTTTTTGGATTTATTTGAGGAATTTTTGATTTGAGATTTAATTTACGACAAGTAAGTTGGAGAATTGGTGTGATTGTTTCATTGGGGCTTGTTTGTACCTACATTTTTCTGGGATTTTTATTGTTTTAAAAAATTATTGTTGTGGTGGGTGGCCTGTACTACTTTCAATATGGGCCTAGTTGTTTTTCTCTGCAATTTCAGCCAGTAGGGTACCCATAGGTCCATGTTTTGTGGTGTCTGTAGAATTTCTACATCATGTAGGGCATGGATGGCATAGGATTGAAATGCTAAACGTGGCTGTGGTGTATTTCACTGTTGGTGTGTGTGTGTGATTTACCTTTGTTGGATGTGTGTGCTTGTGGCCTAGTAGTCTTCCACTAGGCCCAGAGGTAGTCAGCCTCCAAGCTGTGGTGCGTGATTTTGAATGTACAGTTGGTGTTGTCTGGTGATTTTCCTTTACTCCACGGATGGCTTTGGATTTTGTTGCAAAAGGTGTGTTTGGGGTGCAATAGCATTTTTTGGGTGTGTGCTAAACAAATTGGGCTATTTTGGCCTGCATTTAAGGCAAGGGATTCAGCTCGCGAACTTTCGGTAACTCTGCACAGCGCGACAACGCGGACTTACAGTTTTCGTCATTTTTGCGCTCGCAATATGCGTGTTCGCGCACGCGAGAAAGCCTTTTTGTACAGTTCGCGATCCCGAACACGCAGCTTTTGCAATCTGGCAAACAATATCTCGCGAGCAACATAGACCCTTCTCGAAAACGCTTTTTTGTGCATTTCTGCACAAAAAACTCCTCAGGCTGTCATTGAGCTGTAGGTTTGGAGCAGGGAGAAGCTGTTATTTGTCTGGAAACCATTTTTATGAGAGGGATTAAGTTCCACAGACACTCCAACTTCCTCTTCCTGTCCTTTCCAATCACTTTCTTGTGTGTTATTGTGGTGGGGGGGCTGGGCATGTGTGTGGCGGCCATTTTGGGAAGGCATGCATTGTGCCTTTGCCATAGGCGTCCATTGACTGTCTCCCATTTCTTGTGGTTGTTGTGGGTGTGTGGCGGCCATTTTGTGAAGCCATCCAAGCAGTGTGCTTGCTTTTGCCATCCGGAAGGAAGTGCCCCTGACACTGCAACTTCCTGTTCCTGTCCAGCAGGCTCCTCCCACGTGCTTTGTGCATGTGTTGTTCACTTTCATTTGGATTTGGAGCTGGAAGGATCACTTTTTGTGTCTGTCTGCTGCATCACACCATTTTTTTGGATTTATTTGAGGAATTTTTGATTTGAGATTTAATTTACGACAAGTAAGTTGGAGAATTGGTGTGATTGTTTCATTGGGGCTTGTTTGTACCTACATTTTTCTGGGATTTTTATTGTTTTAAAAAATTATTGTTGTGGTGGGTGGCCTGTACTACTTTCAATATGGGCCTAGTTGTTTTTCTCTGCAATTTCAGCCAGTAGGGTACCCATAGGTCCATGTTTTGTGGTGTCTGTAGAATTTCTACATCATGTAGGGCATGGATGGCATAGGATTGAAATGCTAAACGTGGCTGTGGTGTATTTCACTGTTGGTGTGTGTGTGTGATTTACCTTTGTTGGATGTGTGTGCTTGTGGCCTAGTAGTCTTCCACTAGGCCCAGAGGTAGTCAGCCTCCAAGCTGTGGTGCGTGATTTTGAATGTACAGTTGGTGTTGTCTGGTGATTTTCCTTTACTCCACGGATGGCTTTGGATTTTGTTGCAAAAGGTGTGTTTGGGGTGCAATAGCATTTTTTGGGTGTGTGCTAAACAAATTGGGCTATTTTGGCCTGCATTTAAGGCAAGGGATTCAGCTCGCGAACTTTCGGTAACTCTGCACAGCGCGACAACGCGGACTTACAGTTTTCGTCATTTTTGCGCTCGCAATATGCGTGTTCGCGCACGCGAGAAAGCCTTTTTGTACAGTTCGCGATCCCGAACACGCAGCTTTTGCAATCTGGCAAACAATATCTCGCGAGCAACATAGACCCTTCTCGAAAACGCTTTTTTGTGCATTTCTGCACAAAAAACTCCTCAGGCTGTCATTGAGCTGTAGGTTTGGAGCAGGGAGAAGCTGTTATTTGTCTGGAAACAATTTTTATGAGAGGGATTAAGTTCCACAGACACTCCAACTTCCTCTTCCTGTCCTTCCCAATCACTTTCTTGTGTGTTATTGTGGTGGGGGGGCTGGGCATGTGTGTGGCGGCCATTTTGGGAAGGCATGCATTGTGCCTTTGCCATAGGCGTCCATTGACTGTCTCCCATTTCTTGTGGTTGTTGTGGGTGTGTGGCGGCCATTTTGTGAAGCCATCCAAGCAGTGTGCTTGCTTTTGCCATCCGGAAGGAAGTGCCCCTGACACTGCAACTTCCTGTTCCTGTCCAGCAGGCTCCTCCCACGTGCTTTGTGCATGTGTTGTTCACTTTCATTTGGATTTGGAGCTGGAAGGATCACTTTTTGTGTCTGTCTGCTGCATCACACCATTTTTTTGGATTTATTTGAGGAATTTTTGATTTGAGATTTAATTTACGACAAGTAAGTTGGAGAATTGGTGTGATTGTTTCATTGGGGCTTGTTTGTACCTACATTTTTCTGGGATTTTTATTGTTTTAAAAAATTATTGTTGTGGTGGGTGGCCTGTACTACTTTCAATATGGGCCTAGTTGTTTTTCTCTGCAATTTCAGCCAGTAGGGTACCCATAGGTCCATGTTTTGTGGTGTCTGTAGAATTTCTACATCATGTAGGGCATGGATGGCATAGGATTGAAATGCTAAACATGGCTGTGGTGTATTTCACTGTTGGTGTGTGTGTGTGATTTACCTTTGTTGGATGTGTGTGCTTGTGGCCTAGTAGTCTTCCACTAGGCCCAGAGGTAGTCAGCCTCCAAGCTGTGGTGCGTGATTTTGAATGTACAGTTGGTGTTGTCTGGTGATTTTCCTTTACTCCACGGATGGCTTTGGATTTTGTTGCAAAAGGTGTGTTTGGGGTGCAATAGCATTTTTTGGGTGTGTGCTAAACAAATTGGGCTATTTTGGCCTGCATTTAAGGCAAGGGATTCAGCTCGCGAACTTTCGGTAACTCTGCACAGCGCGACAACGCGGACTTACAGTTTTCGTCATTTTTGCGCTCGCAATATGCGTGTTCGCGCACGCGAGAAAGCCTTTTTGTACAGTTCGCGATCCCGAACATGCAGCTTTTGCAATCTGGCAAACAATATCTCGCGAGCAACATAGACCCTTCTCGAAAACGCTTTTTTGTGCATTTCTGCACAAAAAACTCCTCAGGCTGTCATTGAGCTGTAGGTTTGGAGCAGGGAGAAGCTGTTATTTGTCTGGAAACCATTTTTATGAGAGGGATTAAGTTCCACAGACACTCCAACTTCCTCTTCCTGTCCTTTCCAATCACTTTCTTGTGTGTTATTGTGGTGGGGGGGCTGGGCATGTGTGTGGCGGCCATTTTGGGAAGGCATGCATTGTGCCTTTGCCATAGGCGTCCATTGACTGTCTCCCATTTCTTGTGGTTGTTGTGGGTGTGTGACGGCCATTTTGTGAAGCCATCCAAGCAGTGTGCTTGCTTTTGCCATCCGGAAGGAAGTGCCCCTGACACTGCAACTTCCTGTTCCTGTCCAGCAGGCTCCTCCCACGTGCTTTGTGCATGTGTTGTTCACTTTCATTTGGATTTGGAGCTGGAAGGATCACTTTTTGTGTCTGTCTGCTGCATCACACCATTTTTTTGGATTTATTTGAGGAATTTTTGATTTGAGATTTAATTTACGACAAGTAAGTTGGAGAATTGGTGTGATTGTTTCATTGGGGCTTGTTTGTACCTACATTTTTCTGGGATTTTTATTGTTTTAAAAAATTATTGTTGTGGTGGGTGGCCTGTACTACTTTCAATATGGGCCTAGTTGTTTTTCTCTGCAATTTCAGCCAGTAGGGTACCCATAGGTCCATGTTTTGTGGTGTCTGTAGAATTTCTACATCATGTAGGGCATGGATGGCATTGGATTGAAATGCTAAACGTGGCTGTGGTGTATTTCACTGTTGGTGTGTGTGTGTGATTTACCTTTGTTGGATGTGTGTGCTTGTGGCCTAGTAGTCTTCCACTAGGCCCAGAGGTAGTCAGCCTCCAAGCTGTGGTGCGTGATTTTGAATGTACAGTTGGTGTTGTCTGGTGATTTTCCTTTACTCCACGGATGGCTTTGGATTTTGTTGCAAAAGGTGTGTTTGGGGTGCAATAGCATTTTTTGGGTGTGTGCTAAACAAATTGGGCTATTTTGGCCTGCATTTAAGGCAAGGGATTCAGCTCGCGAACTTTCGGTAACTCTGCACAGCGCGACAACGCGGACTTACAGTTTTCGTCATTTTTGCGCTCGCAATATGCGTGTTCGCGCACGCGAGAAAGCCTTTTTGTACAGTTCGCGATCCCGAACATGCAGCTTTTGCAATCTGGCAAACAATATCTCGCGAGCAACATAGACCCTTCTCGAAAACGCTTTTTTGTGCATTTCTGCACAAAAAACTCCTCAGGCTGTCATTGAGCTGTAGGTTTGGAGCAGGGAGAAGCTGTTATTTGTCTGGAAACCATTTTTATGAGAGGGATTAAGTTCCACAGACACTCCAACTTCCTCTTCCTGTCCTTTCCAATCACTTTCTTGTGTGTTATTGTGGTGGGGGGGCTGGGCATGTGTGTGGCGGCCATTTTGGGAAGGCATGCATTGTGCCTTTGCCATAGGCGTCCATTGACTGTCTCCCATTTCTTGTGGTTGTTGTGGGTGTGTGGCGGCCATTTTGTGAAGCCATCCAAGCAGTGTGCTTGCTTTTGCCATCCGGAAGGAAGTGCCCCTGACACTGCAACTTCCTGTTCCTGTCCAGCAGGCTCCTCCCACGTGCTTTGTGCATGTGTTGTTCACTTTCATTTGGATTTGGAGCTGGAAGGATCACTTTTTGTGTCTGTCTGCTGCATCACACCATTTTTTTGGATTTATTTGAGGAATTTTTGATTTGAGATTTAATTTACGACAAGTAAGTTGGAGAATTGGTGTGATTGTTTCATTGGGGCTTGTTTGTACCTACATTTTTCTGGGATTTTTATTGTTTTAAAAAATTATTGTTGTGGTGGGTGGCCTGTACTACTTTCAATATGGGCCTAGTTGTTTTTCTCTGCAATTTCAGCCAGTAGGGTACCCATAGGTCCATGTTTTGTGGTGTCTGTAGAATTTCTACATCATGTAGGGCATGGATGGCATAGGATTGAAATGCTAAACGTGGCTGTGGTGTATTTCACTGTTGGTGTGTGTGTGTGATTTACCTTTGTTGGATGTGTGTGCTTGTGGCCTAGTAGTCTTCCACTAGGCCCAGAGGTAGTCAGCCTCCAAGCTGTGGTGCGTGATTTTGAATGTACAGTTGGTGTTGTCTGGTGATTTTCCTTTACTCCACGGATGGCTTTGGATTTTGTTGCAAAAGGTGTGTTTGGGGTGCAATAGCATTTTTTGGGTGTGTGCTAAACAAATTGGGCTATTTTGGCCTGCATTTAAGGCAAGGGATTCAGCTCGCGAACTTTCGGTAACTCTGCACAGCGCGACAACGCGGACTTACAGTTTTCGTCATTTTTGCGCTCGCAATATGCGTGTTCGCGCACGCGAGAAAGCCTTTTTGTACAGTTCGCGATCCCGAACACGCAGCTTTTGCAATCTGGCAAACAATATCTCGCGAGCAACATAGACCCTTCTCGAAAACGCTTTTTTGTGCATTTCTGCACAAAAAACTCCTCAGGCTGTCATTGAGCTGTAGGTTTGGAGCAGGGAGAAGCTGTTATTTGTCTGGAAACCATTTTTATGAGAGGGATTAAGTTCCACAGACACTCCAACTTCCTCTTCCTGTCCTTTCCAATCACTTTCTTGTGTGTTATTGTGGTGGGGGGGCTGGGCATGTGTGTGGCGGCCATTTTGGGAAGGCATGCATTGTGCCTTTGCCATAGGCGTCCATTGACTGTCTCCCATTTCTTGTGGTTGTTGTGGGTGTGTGGCGGCCATTTTGTGAAGCCATCCAAGCAGTGTGCTTGCTTTTGCCATCCGGAAGGAAGTGCCCCTGACACTGCAACTTCCTGTTCCTGTCCAGCAGGCTCCTCCCACGTGCTTTGTGCATGTGTTGTTCACTTTCATTTGGATTTGGAGCTGGAAGGATCACTTTTTGTGTCTGTCTGCTGCATCACACCATTTTTTTGGATTTATTTGAGGAATTTTTGATTTGAGATTTAATTTACGACAAGTAAGTTGGAGAATTGGTGTGATTGTTTCATTGGGGCTTGTTTGTACCTACATTTTTCTGGGATTTTTATTGTTTTAAAAAATTATTGTTGTGGTGGGTGGCCTGTACTACTTTCAATATGGGCCTAGTTGTTTTTCTCTGCAATTTCAGCCAGTAGGGTACCCATAGGTCCATGTTTTGTGGTGTCTGTAGAATTTCTACATCATGTAGGGCATGGATGGCATAGGATTGAAATGCTAAACGTGGCTGTGGTGTATTTCACTGTTGGTGTGTGTGTGTGATTTACCTTTGTTGGATGTGTGTGCTTGTGGCCTAGTAGTCTTCCACTAGGCCCAGAGGTAGTCAGCCTCCAAGCTGTGGTGCGTGATTTTGAATGTACAGTTGGTGTTGTCTGGTGATTTTCCTTTACTCCACGGATGGCTTTGGATTTTGTTGCAAAAGGTGTGTTTGGGGTGCAATAGCATTTTTTGGGTGTGTGCTAAACAAATTGGGCTATTTTGGCCTGCATTTAAGGCAAGGGATTCAGCTCGCGAACTTTCGGTAACTCTGCACAGCGCGACAACGCGGACTTACAGTTTTCGTCATTTTTGCGCTCGCAATATGCGTGTTCGCGCACGCGAGAAAGCCTTTTTGTACAGTTCGCGATCCCGAACACGCAGCTTTTGCAATCTGGCAAACAATATCTCGCGAGCAACATAGACCCTTCTCGAAAACGCTTTTTTGTGCATTTCTGCACAAAAAACTCCTCAGGCTGTCATTGAGCTGTAGGTTTGGAGCAGGGAGAAGCTGTTATTTGTCTGGAAACAATTTTTATGAGAGGGATTAAGTTCCACAGACACTCCAACTTCCTCTTCCTGTCCTTCCCAATCACTTTCTTGTGTGTTATTGTGGTGGGGGGGCTGGGCATGTGTGTGGCGGCCATTTTGGGAAGGCATGCATTGTGCCTTTGCCATAGGCGTCCATTGACTGTCTCCCATTTCTTGTGGTTGTTGTGGGTGTGTGGCGGCCATTTTGTGAAGCCATCCAAGCAGTGTGCTTGCTTTTGCCATCCGGAAGGAAGTGCCCCTGACACTGCAACTTCCTGTTCCTGTCCAGCAGGCTCCTCCCACGTGCTTTGTGCATGTGTTGTTCACTTTCATTTGGATTTGGAGCTGGAAGGATCACTTTTTGTGTCTGTCTGCTGCATCACACCATTTTTTTGGATTTATTTGAGGAATTTTTGATTTGAGATTTAATTTACGACAAGTAAGTTGGAGAATTGGTGTGATTGTTTCATTGGGGCTTGTTTGTACCTACATTTTTCTGGGATTTTTATTGTTTTAAAAAATTATTGTTGTGGTGGGTGGCCTGTACTACTTTCAATATGGGCCTAGTTGTTTTTCTCTGCAATTTCAGCCAGTAGGGTACCCATAGGTCCATGTTTTGTGGTGTCTGTAGAATTTCTACATCATGTAGGGCATGGATGGCATAGGATTGAAATGCTAAACATGGCTGTGGTGTATTTCACTGTTGGTGTGTGTGTGTGATTTACCTTTGTTGGATGTGTGTGCTTGTGGCCTAGTAGTCTTCCACTAGGCCCAGAGGTAGTCAGCCTCCAAGCTGTGGTGCGTGATTTTGAATGTACAGTTGGTGTTGTCTGGTGATTTTCCTTTACTCCACGGATGGCTTTGGATTTTGTTGCAAAAGGTGTGTTTGGGGTGCAATAGCATTTTTTGGGTGTGTGCTAAACAAATTGGGCTATTTTGGCCTGCATTTAAGGCAAGGGATTCAGCTCGCGAACTTTCGGTAACTCTGCACAGCGCGACAACGCGGACTTACAGTTTTCGTCATTTTTGCGCTCGCAATATGCGTGTTCGCGCACGCGAGAAAGCCTTTTTGTACAGTTCGCGATCCCGAACATGCAGCTTTTGCAATCTGGCAAACAATATCTCGCGAGCAACATAGACCCTTCTCGAAAACGCTTTTTTGTGCATTTCTGCACAAAAAACTCCTCAGGCTGTCATTGAGCTGTAGGTTTGGAGCAGGGAGAAGCTGTTATTTGTCTGGAAACCATTTTTATGAGAGGGATTAAGTTCCACAGACACTCCAACTTCCTCTTCCTGTCCTTTCCAATCACTTTCTTGTGTGTTATTGTGGTGGGGGGGCTGGGCATGTGTGTGGCGGCCATTTTGGGAAGGCATGCATTGTGCCTTTGCCATAGGCGTCCATTGACTGTCTCCCATTTCTTGTGGTTGTTGTGGGTGTGTGGCGGCCATTTTGTGAAGCCATCCAAGCAGTGTGCTTGCTTTTGCCATCCGGAAGGAAGTGCCCCTGACACTGCAACTTCCTGTTCCTGTCCAGCAGGCTCCTCCCACGTGCTTTGTGCATGTGTTGTTCACTTTCATTTGGATTTGGAGCTGGAAGGATCACTTTTTGTGTCTGTCTGCTGCATCACACCATTTTTTTGGATTTATTTGAGGAATTTTTGATTTGAGATTTAATTTACGACAAGTAAGTTGGAGAATTGGTGTGATTGTTTCATTGGGGCTTGTTTGTACCTACATTTTTCTGGGATTTTTATTGTTTTAAAAAATTATTGTTGTGGTGGGTGGCCTGTACTACTTTCAATATGGGCCTAGTTGTTTTTCTCTGCAATTTCAGCCAGTAGGGTACCCATAGGTCCATGTTTTGTGGTGTCTGTAGAATTTCTACATCATGTAGGGCATGGATGGCATAGGATTGAAATGCTAAACGTGGCTGTGGTGTATTTCACTGTTGGTGTGTGTGTGTGATTTACCTTTGTTGGATGTGTGTGCTTGTGGCCTAGTAGTCTTCCACTAGGCCCAGAGGTAGTCAGCCTCCAAGCTGTGGTGCGTGATTTTGAATGTACAGTTGGTGTTGTCTGGTGATTTTCCTTTACTCCACGGATGGCTTTGGATTTTGTTGCAAAAGGTGTGTTTGGGGTGCAATAGCATTTTTTGGGTGTGTGCTAAACAAATTGGGCTATTTTGGCCTGCATTTAAGGCAAGGGATTCAGCTCGCGAACTTTCGGTAACTCTGCACAGCGCGGTAACGCGGACTTACAGTTTTCGTCATTTTTGCGCTCGCAATATGCGTGTTCGCGCACGCGAGAAAGCCTTTTTGTACAGTTCGCGATCCCGAACACGCAGCTTTTGCAATCTGGCAAACAATATCTCGCGAGCAACATAGACCCTTCTCGAAAACGCTTTTTTGTGCATTTCTGCACAAAAAACTCCTCAGGCTGTCATTGAGCTGTAGGTTTGGAGCAGGGAGAAGCTGTTATTTGTCTGGAAACCATTTTTATGAGAGGGATTAAGTTCCACAGACACTCCAACTTCCTCTTCCTGTCCTTTCCAATCACTTTCTTGTGTGTTATTGTGGTGGGGGGGCTGGGCATGTGTGTGGCGGCCATTTTGGGAAGGCATGCATTGTGCCTTTGCCATAGGCGTCCAAACTTGTGGCCTAGTCGTACAGTAGGCCCAGGGGTACAACTCAGCAATCATCACGGCGGGTTTTTTTTCCTTGCTATTCTTCTTCCTAAGTGTACACTACACAGTACAAATACAACAGGATCCCTGGCCTTGTCAGTCTCTTAATGGCTGGCTATACTGTTGATGTTGTTCACTGACTGCATGAAATTTAATAATTGTGATGACCACCCACGAGACAATAATAAATTATATATTATATTATGGATCTTTTGACTGATGTTCTTCTGGCTTTTTTGCTTTTAGGTGCACAAAAGACAGAGGTGTGTCATCATCATCCACTGTTGTGGTGCCAGACCGACGTCCTGCTGCTGTAGTGTACACAACGTGACGTGTCAGCGACCTGACCAGGCATCTCTGCAACTTGTGCAACTGAGTGCTGTTTTGACATCTGTTGAAGATGCCCCCAAAGAAAGCAGGTAGCAGGTCCTCCGGTACCAAGAAAGTTGCCATGGAGAAGAAGGAACAGAAGAAGAAGGAAGTGTCACTTAAGTCTGGTGTGCCTCCCAAAACCTTTTTTGGTTCAACAAAAATGAGGCCTGCAGCAGCGGTGTCGGGGGGGCAAGCTGGGGGCAGCACCTCCACATCAGTGGGCCCAACCCACCAACCCATGCCCAAGCAGATGAGTGTGGAAGAGGTAGCCAGCCTTATGGTAGAAAGCAGTGATGCTGAGCCTGAACTAAACTTATCGCTATCTCAAAGTAGTACACAATCCACGCAGGAGGGAACATCATCAACACAGCAGATAAGTGGTCAACAGCCGCAGCTACCGCCCGCAATAGTAGCTGTTCCTCCTGAAGTAGGGGCAGTTCAGGAAATTGAGCCTCATGCAGAGGAAGAAGAGGAAGCCACTCCTTTAGAAGTTGCATTGGCTTTTAAATCCCCAGCAAGGAAAAGGAGGGTTAGTACATCAAGTTCTTCACCAAGCCCCCCTTCTGATGATCTAGATGTCACTTGGAAGCCACAAACAGAGTCTGAGAGGGAAACACATCACAAGAGCAGGCATGGCAAAAGGAAGGTTCCAGAAAGCCTTACACTTATGGATGTTGATGTAGAAGAGCAGGTTGATGATGATGATGAGCCAGTCATCACAAACATCACTCCCGGGCCTGAGGAGATGGAGAGCAACATTTTTACATTATCCAAAATGGATGCGAGGGATGTAGCACGCATACCTCCAACACAGGTAACACCAACACGACCTCCAGCTTCCATATTTACATTAGCAAAGGGCCGGCAGCGTCCTACATCAAGCACAACAAGCACCACCTCAGCAGAAGTAGGTAGTGGTCCTGCACAGAGTCAAATTCAACACACACCCTCCAGTTCATCCGGCATTGGAAGTGGGAGTGGCACCTCCAGCAGGAGACAAAAGTTAAGCTCCCCAGTGTGGGACTACTTTACGGTTAGCCCAAAGGAGGAGAACATTGCTGTATGCTCCGTTTGTCATTCCTCTGTTAGCCGTGGAAAGCTTGGTACAAACTATGGTACCGGAGGCCAAATGACCCATCTGAAAAAACACCACGCAATCCAGTGGGAGGAGCACCTTAGGCTCATCAAAACTGGAGCCATTGCTGTTGGGCATAAACGAGTAGAAAGTCCGCTCACGGTGGAACAGGAAGAAGAGGGAGACATTCTCTGTGCTAGTGGTACACAAAGTAGCCCTGTCCCCAGCACTGCAGTGGTAACGCCCACATCCTCAGCCACATCTCATTGGCACAAGAGTAAGAGCCAGCCTGAGACACCAAGGAGTACTGCTGGGCAAAAAAGTGCGACGTCGACCACAGGAAGGAATACCATGCAGCCTACCATTCTTAGCATGTTTAGTAGGCCGGAGGGGCAGTACGAACGCAATCACCCAATAGCACGTTTGTACAATGCTAAGCTGGCAAAAATGTTAGCACTGGACCTTCTCCCTTTTTCTTTTGTTGAAGGGGTGGGTTTTCTTGAGTTTGTGACCACCATCTGCCCAAAATGGAAAGTTCCCAGCTGCTACTATTTTGCAAGAGTTGCTGTTCCAGCACTACATCACGACGTGCTGGAATTGCTTGGAAAAGCCTTAAAACAGAGTGCTGTTCAGAGTATACACCTGACAACAGACATGTGGACCAGTTGCCAAGCCACTGATTACATGTGCATCACTGCACACTGGGTCTCTTTTTCGGGTGTTAAAGATAAGATATCTGACGGCGTTGTTGACACCGCTGAGATTTTTAAAGACACTCGCAAACATGCAACTGTAGCCATGTTTGCAATGGAGAAATCTCATACTGCTGCTAACATTTTGGATGAGTTTAACAGCAAGGTGTTGGAGTGGCTGCGACCAAGAGGTCTTACCATTGGTTTTGTTGCCACGGACAATGGCAGTAATGTAGTTCGGGCCATGAAAGATGGTGGGTATTTCAGGGTGCCATGTTTGGCACACTGCATTAACATTGTTGTGCAAGACTTTCTGAAAAATGAAAGCAAAGTCAGCAGCTTACTGACCACCTGCAGAAGAATATGCACACATTTCAACCATTCTTTTAAAGCCCGGAAGGAGCTGAGGGTGATTCAACGTGAGCATAAAATGCCAGTCAAAGCACTCATCCAAGAGGTGCCAACACGTTGGAACTCAACGTATTACATGCTTGAGCGTCTGTTTGAGCAGTATATACCACTTAATGCTTATGTCATGAAAAGGTCAGGGGATCCTACAGTGAAAGGCATGAGAGTTGAGATGACCCAATGGGACCTTGTCAAAAGCCTGACAGAGATGCTACTTCCTTTTGAGGTCTTCACCCGTGAAGTGAGCCGGGAGGACTGTACTATGGGCCAAGCTATCCCATTGTTGTACATGCTAGAGCAACAGCTGAAGGATGTGGCAGAAATGTACGCAGATGTGGATGACAAAGTAGAAGCACATTCTTTGGCAGACATCTTATCCGCTCGCTTATCTCACAATACAAGGCTTCAAAATAACATTCTGTCAGATCCACATTACATTACTGCCTCAATTTTGGATCCACGTTACAAATTATTGCTGCGCAGTAATGAAGTCATTCCTTTTTCAGAATTGAATGTTGCCCAGTACAAAACTTGGATAGCTGAGGAAGCCACTGAGTTTGAAAACGAAAGGATCTTCATTAAAGGCCCGCCCCTCCAGGTCAGAAAAAGTACTGCAGGGCACCCAGAACGAAGTTCTACTTCAGAAGCCAAGAGCAGTGCGTTTGCCTCCCAGCAGTCAACACTGCCAGCAGCAATAACATCAACAGCACCAACAGGATCATCAGGCACATTTCCAAAAACGGCAGGGGATTGGTTTCTACGGAAAGGGTATTGCACATCAATGACTGATGCAAAGGCAAAAGAGGCCCAGGAAATCGGAGCACCCCTGAACATTGAGCGGATGGTTCAGGCCTATCTAGATGACACAACAGAGGTCTACATGGAGCAAAGCCCATTGGTGTATTGGTATGGGAAAAGAAGCCAATGGCCAGTGCTCAGCAGGCTGGCGATAAAGTATGTGGCTTGCCCTGTTGCAAGTGTCTCTTCAGAGCGTGTTTTCAGTGCTGCTGGTGCCATTGTTACTGTCAAAAGGACCAGTCTCTCGCCCAAAAGTGTTGAGAGGTTAACCATGATCAAAATGAATCAACACTTTATACCACCAGAGTACAAAATACGTGAATCACAGGAGGAAGAGGAGAGTGACTTTGATGACATAAGTAGTGGATTGTTAGACGTACTGCTGTCCGAACCACCAGAGTTTGAGGACGAGCTCCTCTTCCCTGACAACTAGGCTTTCAAATTGTTCTCCCTTCCTTTATTTGTGTGTGACTGTGTGTATCTGTTTTTCTGGTTCAAAATCTACATTCACAACAATGCCATCAACAGTCTCCTTTTTTTATTTCCCTATTGGAGTTGCACGTCTGTGCATAACTGTCCACTCCACTCCTCAGGGTCCTGCTCCATGTTCCGTACTCTCCCTAAGTACATTTCAAGCAAGTCAGACATTGGATGGAGATGGAGAATAGTACAATACATGTTGCCTCTAACAGTCCCTCCATAAGAAGTGAAACGTGACTCCACCTATATTCCATTTTGTTTCCAATCCGAAAGAAACTCATCACTGACTGGCAGAAGGCTAGGCAGCCATCAGATCAGACAGCCAAAGAGAACACCAAGACAGGTAATGAGTGATTATTGTGAATGATGGTGGCATGCATTGCATTGGATGCTGGCTCACTACGAAGAATTGTGCATGCCATGAAGTAGAACTATACTAGTTTACCGACAAAGTACAAGTGACTCAGGTGTGGTGACAGTTAATGTTTCCTTGCTGTTTAATAATGACCACATTGTACTCCTACCACTGCAGGTGCCGGCCAATATCCGTTGCAATTTGGTAATATGGAATATATTATAAACTTAATCAGTCACTACAGACTGAGTTGGTGTTGGAGAATACGTACCACACGGTCACCATCATTGAGGATGCTGAGCATACTATCTTTGCACACAGTCAGTTGGATTGGAGAAAATGTATGGAATAACGGCGTTTGATGGGCTGACATAAAAGGTAAAAAGTTTGAACAAGAACCACAGCAGACCTAGGCTAGATGTCCTTGTAGTGGTGTGGACTGGAGTAGAGTGTAGTGGTATGACGGACAGTGGCGCATTGATTTAGTCACTTAATTGGGAAAATTCTAGGTTGCTGCAGTGCATTTGACATTTCTCTGGCTCGGTCAAAATGTAAGTAAGGGGTAGGGTGCCTGGCCTGTGCCGCAGTTCTCCTGTCCTGTGGCTGTGCTGGCTCCTGAATCCTGTCCCGTTGTTGTTGTACCTTAATGCTTGCTGTAGAGTAGACACACTATGTAGCCTATCCAAGCTGCCTCAGTCTGAAAGTGTTCTCTCCAGAGTGTTGTCTTGCACTCCACTGTAATTGAGTTTATTGTTGTAAAGGCTGTAATTTTTCAATACCCCGTTTGTTTTTCCATCTACACTTACAGGCCGGCCTTTACCCTGTGCTACAGTGGGAGAAACGACTCACACGTACCTTACCAATACGCATCAGGCTTTTGATGGGCTGACATAAAAGGTAAAAAGTTTGAACAAGAACCACAGCAGACCTAGGCTAGATGTCCTTGTAGTGGTGTGGACTGGAGTAGAGTGTAGTGGTATGACGGACAGTGGCGCATTGATTTAGTCACTTCATTGGGAAAATTCTAGGTTGCTGCAGTGCATTTGACATTTCTCTGGCTCGGTCAAAATGTAAGTAAGGGGTAGGGTGCCTGGCCTGTGCCGCGGTTCTCCTGTCCTGTGGCTGTGCTGGCTCCTGAATCCTGTCCCGTTGTTGTTGTACCTTAATGCTTGCTGTAGAGTAGACACACTATGTAGCCTATCCAAGCTGCCTCAGTCTGAAAGTGTTCTCTCCAGAGTGTTGTCTTGCACTCCACTGTAATTGAGTTTATTGTTGTAAAGGCTGTAATTTTTCAATACCCCGTTTGTTTTTCCATCTACACTTACAGGCCGGCCTTTACCCTGTGCTACAGTGGGAGAAACGACTCACACGTACCTTACCAATACGCATCAGGCTTTTGATGGGCTGACATAAAAGGTAAAAAGTTTGAACAAGAACCACAGCAGACCTAGGCTAGATGTCCTTGTAGTGGTGTGGACTGGAGTAGAGTGTAGTGGTATGACGGACAGTGGCGCATTGATTTAGTCACTTCATTGGGAAAATTCTAGGTTGCTGCAGTGCATTTGACATTTCTCTGGCTCGGTCAAAATGTAAGTAAGGGGTAGGGTGCCTGGCCTGTGCCGCGGTTCTCCTGTCCTGTGGCTGTGCTGGCTCCTGAATCCTGTCCCGTTGTTGTTGTACCTTAATGCTTGCTGTAGAGTAGACACACTATGTAGCCTATCCAAGCTGCCTCAGTCTGAAAGTGTTCTCTCCAGAGTGTTGTCTTGCACTCCACTGTAATTGAGTTTATTGTTGTAAAGGCTGTAATTTTTCAATACCCCGTTTGTTTTTCCATCTACACTTACAGGCCGGCCGGCCCTTTACCCTGTGCTACAGTGGGAGAAACGACTCACACGTACCTTACCAATACGCATCAGGCAGGCAGTGATACCCAAGATTGATGTGCGGAGTGTCCATGGAAGGGAGGACCAAGGAGAATGACGAGAATGATGCAACTCCTCATTTGGACCAGGATAATACAGTAACTTTAGTATCATCATTCGTCTTTACATTTATTTGCTTGCTTTTTTCTCTTTAATCATTACGACTGTGTGTTGTGGTTTGTTTGTTAATTGATCCAACTTTTTTTTAGTTTCCTTAGCTAGCTTGAAAAATGAAAGTAAGCCCGGTAGAGCAGGTAATTGGGTTCGGTCTGAGCTCTGAGGGCGTCAGACAGGCAAGGCAAATTTCAATTTCGTCCCTGACTGTACTGTCTCATTGGGTCATAGTAGTTATAGTACAACTCATTATCTCATTAACCATCAAGTTATCCTCCTCAGCATGCATGCATTTGCTTTCTCTCACTTCATACTTTGATTTCTTTGATAATGGATCATGGTCGTCTTACAAGATTGTGTTTTACTTTTGTTGTGTCCATGCATATTGTCTGTTTTTCTTTCTCAAACCTTTCCCAAAACCCCACTTCCCATCCAATCATCAATCCCTAACCCTCTTCCCCCGGGCTGTCTGATTTATATTGAGGTGTGATGTGATGACTATGTACACCAATTGATCACACGCTTGCTGGGGCAGATGTGGTGAAAGCAACAGTTATTCAATTTCAACTAAGGCAGGGCAAGGATCTTCTTCTGCTTGACCACCCATGCTGTAGTTTACTTTGTGTTCTGTTCCACTCCTCCTCCCTGAGTCTCAGTCAAGTGACTTTCTCTTTCTTTTTTCAAACGCTATTGCCAGTGTCTACTACTACCACCACTATAATGGCATCTACTCCGTCAATTTGAGAAACCAACCATGCAGCCATCAGTGTGCCGAACTTCATCATCAATCACAGGTAAGATAAGTTTGGTGGGAGGTATGGACTAGGAGGAGAGACTGACAGTACTATGACAATTAAAAATAACTCAGTGAGGGGTACTGCATCTATCGGTTTGTGTTACAAAATCGGCAGATCTTTTAAATCAAACACTGGCTGTGGGCATGCAGCAGCACGGAAACAAAGTAAACAACCATGTAACTTACATTGAATTCGGAAAACTGTAACCCACCACAAAAAACATTAACATCATATAAATAAATAGTAAGTATATTTTTAATATCCCCTAACAAAAATAAACTATCCCGCTCTGACCTAACCCACCCCCCTCCCTAACCCCAACGAAACGAAAGTCCAAAGTCCCAATGTCCGTTGAAATCCCCAACGCCCACAAACCCACCCACCAACAAAAGGAATTAAAAAAGGGGCAAACGACGAGGTCCTCTACTGTCGGCGGGCCTTAAGGTGTTTGTCCACCAGGATCTTGACCCGCTCCTCCATGTTCTCCTCCCAGCGGGCCATCCGGCGGAGCAGCTGGCGGCGAAATGCCCTAAAGTTGCTTCCAGGGTGGGGGGCAGCAGTGCTGGAAATCGAGGCGCGGCGGCGGGCAAATGCCGGACCACGGCGCCGTGAAAGTGGAGGCCGGGCCTGACTGGGGCCCGGGGCATTGGAGGAGGCTGCAGCTTCAGCCGCCTCCTCCTCCTCCTCCTCCTGAGCCACCAGCCGGCGATAATGCTCGCAGATGGCCTCCAGTTTCCGGCGCCGGGCCCTAGCGGCCAACTCCCTCCTTGATGGTTTTTTGGAAGGAGTATCATCTATATCAAAAAAGAAAAAGAACATGTTGGAGCCAATACTCTTAGCAAAACAGGAACACTAATCATTCAACACATAGTGTCACAGTATCACTAGCAAGCACAGTTCATAACATTTGGGATTTGGTGCTGGGGTAAGTATCTCTAATCCTACTTCCTTGGACTCTAACATTTGTGACCGTTTCAGACATTATTTATAAATATAATCGTACTATGTATGTACTGCGGTACACCAGTCGTGCTGTTCTTATCTGTAGTTTAGCCCAATTACATAACCTTGTTGTAGGCGGCATGCCAGGTCCATCAGCTAAGCTTGCACCCAAGAGAAACAGATATGAGCCACATGATGATGCAGACTCACGTTACTTTTATTTACTACTACTGTCTGCAGGTGGGGAAGCTCATCTTTTTGTCTGACGCCTTACGGCCGTTGGCACTGGTCATACTCTGTTACATGAGGGCAAATGGCATGCACAATTTCACTTACACCCTACCATGGGTACTACAAAAAGGCTGATTATTTATTTATCGGATCCAACGATCATTGCTTATATTCATATTATAGATGCTGCTAGTGCTAATACGATATACGACATCAGGTCGGTAGCGGTCGGTGGTGGGAGTGCTGCCGGTCGGTGACGTGGGAAGGTGCAGGGTGGGGATAGTAAACGATGGATTAAGGACATTCACAGGTAATTAAAGAATACATAAAAAAAAAAAACATTGCTGCACACAGTAGCACACACTGCATCGCATTCGGCGGTGCAGTGCGCACCTTGAAAATAGTTTAATTTATTTTTATGTTGATTACCTGTATTTGGCCGTAACAGTAATACACAGTTTACTCGCCAGTGCCACCCACCCGTCCCCTCCCCATGTCGCCGCCCGCCAACAATCCCACCACCAACCGCTACTGCAGAGGGTACATTGCTTTCATTGCTTGTGTAACCAATATATATAAACATTAAACAACAGATAGGCCACCCTTTGCAGGCTGGCTGCCCCAATCGAAAATACATTAATAATAATAGGTAGGGAGTGGTCCCCAGAGTGGGAGGAAGGGGTTTCCGCTTGATAATATATGACGTGCTTGCAAACTACTGCAAGTGTACTGTATGCTCATAATACTACCTTGATTCCTCTAGGCTTTGCTACTGTCGCGCAGTTTCTGTTACATTTTCTTCAAGGTAAGAATCTCCAGTGACACTTTCCACCTATACTGTCTCTTGGTGATAGTACATCCAGGCATACATCCATTAAAGTAAACGTCTATCCTTTTGTATATATCTCTTAACAAACCTTAGTTGGTTTCACCAACAAACACCCATGCTTCTGCTCCTTCCTTCCTTGCCTTGGCTTTGAGTTTGAACCAAAAACACCGCTGATTCTTGCTATCTAGTACTATCCACCCATACTGTGTCGCCCACCCAGGCAGGCATTCTTTCACCTTCCACCCATCCTTCAACAACCCATGCATCTGATCTTATTACTATCAGACTCCTATACATGCTTCCAACAACATATCCTTCTCTGCCGGTCAGTCATATTGTTTATCTCGCCCGTCCTTCCACCCTTAGTGCTTTCCCTCTATGTTCAACACATCCATGAAGGTCATCTGATCTGAGTTTGTCTTCTCCATAAAACATTCACAGCTGATTTTGGAATCAAATAGAAGAGGCCATTGGTTACTCTACTCACGCTGGTAATGCTACGTAAAGGGTGTCTTCTTCAACCGTTGTATAATGTCGCACAGTACAGTGAAATAGTGAACACAGTTCCATCTAGCTGTAATGTCAAGAAGTAATGAATATAACTCACCGCCGCCGGCCACTGCTGCTGGATCCCCCCTGGGCCCTGTGTCTCCTGCAGGTGCCGCCAGTTCGCCTGCCCCCTCCGGAATGGCCGCATCGCTGGCCCCGACGGCACTGGTGGATGGTAGTGTGCCTAGAAAAAAGCATCAAATTTTTTAGATGCCTGTAAACCTCCCCCTATTTTAAGTGTTCACTTGGAACATTGAACAAAAAGTTAATGCGATGCAACATACATCAGCACTAGACAGTAAGTACAGTCAGTAGACAGACACTAGTAGGATATGGTTCCACTTCCTAGGGTCATCTAGTCCTACTCTACTCTTTTGAAAGTTAGCCTGAGCCATGAGTAACCCTTTTAGATTCATCATGTCGACTACTACTCTTTTGGTGCATATTATACCTGCCAGCGTATTCATGTGCAGTAGATGCCTTTAAGGCCGCTTGACTGTTGCGTACAAGTGAAGAGGTCGAAAAAAAACAACATATTGACTTTGTTTAGTTTATATTGCTTAGCCATCACACATACATGTTACACTTTTTGGCATGACTGCAAAATGCTAGCATCATTCACCAGTATACTATCTAACGGCTAACTCGCAGTGTTTTTCTCATATATCATAGGCGAAAGATTCCCTTCTACAAACCAGAGATTTACAGAGCATAGTGGATGCAAGATGATGTAACCAGTATTTCTACGTTCTACGGTGAGGGATCTTCCACAATTATAAAGATCTTGGCTCTTGTTCTTGTTGTCAATCATGCACTTGTAAATGTTTACTGTTTTAATGTTAGGCTTTTTGCTGGCTTATTGACTATGGCTGTCGTAAATTAAATTTCATATTAACGATGTACAGAGTTTGATACTTGTTTCAAATAAACCTTTTGAACTTACACATAGACTCTGTGGTATTTGGTGTGGTGGAGTGGACTTACACAAGTGTGTGAGCAAAATGGTGTTTGTTATTATGTTCTGGATTGTCTCTGTCTCCGTCATCATCAACATTGTGTATCGTCTTCGTGGGGGGGTCGGGAGTGGGACCCTAATGTGAGACACTATAGCTAGTCTGTTAGGGGATCCTGGGTTTTTCGGACTGAGGTGTGATCAGTAAGATCCAACCTCCCATCACCACCATCCTATTTTGTTGTGCATAGTTCTGTATGTGGCTCTGCAGAATCATAGACAATAGTAGTATCATGTACTATCCGATCAAAAATACTAGTCAAATATCTGGTTGGGCATTTTGTTTGTGGTAATTGTCAAAGCCTCAACATTGAGAAGACTTGAAGAGGACAACCCAAAGGACAGGACCCAGTGGCTAGAGCTATTGGTCAATCAGAGTTTTATTGTTGCAAAGAAAACCTTCTATTAAAGAGTGGGCAACTGTGCAAGCTTCGCTACACACAGAGTAATAATAGTAATAGTAGTAGTAGTAGTATTAGTAGCACAGAGAGTCATAGCAGAGGGAGTTAGAAGCAACTTCGAGGCAGGGATAAACAGAATTAGTAAACAGATAGTCAAGGTCAAAGAAGTAAGCTTTTGTAAAAAAGAGATTCAGAAAGTGGAACCATAATTTAGAGTTTGGGAACAAAAAGATGCAGTAACATAACATTTAGGGAAATATAAATGTCAATCTAACCAATGGAGGACTTACTGGGGCCAGCTGCAGGAGCCTCAGTAGAGGAGAGGTCCTGGGGTTCCCCCGCCGACTCCGACCCCGTCTTCTTGCCCCTGGGTGGTGCTGATGATCATGTAAAATATAATACAGAAAGAGACCAACATTAAGGAGTGCTGTGAGAAAAATAATAAATCATTTGGAAAAACAATAAGTCAAAGAACATTTTAGGAAACAACAAGTGCAATAAAATTGCCCTATCTAATCAGATGGATCGACTACTGGCTGCTTCCTAGTGCATTTACGGATCGTCTACTTATTTATGAACAATCCAGTGTTCCTTGATCATTCTGATTCCAAATACTAACAAAGCCTAGTAAGTACCACCTGACCTACACCACCTATTCCAGACGGGCCAATTGTTCACTAAGTCTGCACTTGAATTTTTTTCAGCCATCAAATGCATAGATGATGAGATGGAGGACACATGCATAGTTGCATACATTAGTGCATACATACAACAAATTGTGGGTTGGTTGCATAATGCTGATCTAGTTCTGCTACTGACTGACCATGCTAAGCCTACCACACACTAAACAAAGTACAAAAGGTTCGACGGAGGACTGGGGTAAGCAGCACTCAGTGACAGAGGATGCGTCACGCAGACCGCATAAAACAATTAGTAACTACTACTAACAAACTAAACCTAGTATCCAATATCCATCCACCACTATTTCACAGTAGGACAATGGAAGGACTAGAGTCTCTCTAGCAAATCGCATTACCTAACTTCAGTTCTGTAAAGTAAACTCTTACATAATCAGCATCAGCACAAGCTAGCGCAAACTACGTTGCAAACAAGTAAGAGTACCACCGTGCACCTGGGTCCTTAAATCAAAGAACATTTTGCTTTTTGGAACGAAATACCAGCAACGCTTGGCACGCAGCAGTAATCTTGTTGTTCATCTAATTTAATATACACAATCAGTTACTCACCAAGCCCGATGACCTCGACACCTAGCAGGTCCAACAGGTCCTGCTCCCGGTCCAGGATGTCGGACCACCGGTGAGCTAGCTGGTTGTGGGTGCGCCGGATCCCAGTGCACCGGAACACGGCCCGGCGCACCTTCGCCCACCGACGGTGCCGCTCCTGGGTAGCCTACCCGGAGCCGGGCCTGCCACCTGCTGCCAAGGTCAAGGGGAGGAGGCGCTGGATGAAAAAAACAAGAGCCGCCACCTCCTCCTCCCCAAACAGTTGCCGGGCCTGCACCCCTGCAGGACGCATTCTGCCGCAAGGCAGGCGGCGCTTCTCTGCGCCTGCAGGTCCCTTGCCCTTGGGACTTGGTGTGCCCTTGGCCATGGTTCTGGGGTGGGTGGGAGGTGGAAAAGAAAAGTCCGAAGGGGAAAAAAAGTTAGGGGGAAGAAGATAGAAAGAACTTTATAAAAGTAACAAAAACACAGTAAAAGTAGAAATAAAATGCAAAATATAAACTGAGGCAAACAGAGAGATAGATAATAACTAAAAAAAGTCAGGAAAAAGGCTTTAAAGACAAAGGATTGCTGAGATAAAGGGAGGATACAAAAGTAGGCCCAGAAACATGGCATAGAGTGAAAAACAAGATGGCCGCGCCCATTCGCGACCGCGTGGGTAAGTTCGCGCGATATTTCTCGCGAACATGTACAATTTATCGCGAACAAGTAAAATGCGCTCCCGAACACGTCAATGCACATCGCGAACACGCTATCCGCGACCCGGAACAGGAAATAAGGCATCGCGAGCGGGCGGGACTATAGAAAAACAAGATGGCCGCGCCCATTGGCGACCGCATGGGTAAGATCGCGAGATATATCCCCCGAGCATGCAAACAGTTCCCCGAACATGCTTACCGCGCTCGCGAACAAGAAAAAGCCATCGCGAACAGGTTGCCACAAGCAACTACGCAAGCTCGCGAAGCTTCGCGAAGGTTGCGTAGTGCAATGACATCTTTGCGAAGCTTCGCGAAGCGCGACTACGCGAACTACGCCCAGGGTTAGTATTTACATTAAAAATAAGGATTCTTTATATAGGATTATCACAAGACCATTAAACGATTAAAAATACACCATACGGTTGCTTGGTTGGTAGAAGATTGCTTAGTTTCTCTTGAGTTCTTAAATGCGACACTTTAAGTCAATGTACCTTAGATGCGACGCGCAGGGCAACGAAAGTGTTGCAGCGATGCAGTTGCGTTGAAGTTCTTGGTGCAAAAGAAATAAAGAAGGGATCTTCCAGATGCGTTACGCTTCTCCAATGTTGCGAGAAGGCTCGACTCGATGCTGCAGCGGCGACAACCCTTCTGCGAGATGCGACGACAGCGGCTCCAACGGCGGCAAGCTTCTCCGTGGATGCGAGGCGCTTTTCTGGTTGCGGTTCAATGCGACAACTACGATGGCTGCGATGGCGACACGCTTCCTCCTTGATGCGAGGCTCTTCTCTCGATACGGTGCAATGCGACAGCTACGATGGCTGCGATGGCGACACGCTTCTTCGGCGTTGCGAGACACTTCCGGAATGATGCGAGACGCTTCCGCTCGATGCGATGCTGCAGCGGCGACACTCTCTGCGAGATGCGACGGCAACAGCTCCGACGGCGGCATGCTTCTCTTCCTTGCGTCGCGCTTCCAGCTCCTTGCGACACGCAGTCCCTCAGAAGGCCCAACAACAGTAGCAGGCACTTCCAAAAGACTCTGGGGAGCTGGGGGTGAAGTCCACTGGTCCTGGGACTTCGTTCAGGGGGCAAGCTCAGTTCAAGCCCTTGGAGATCTTTTTAAAGCACAAGTTGAAGCAAAGTCTTTAGTAGTCTTTCTCCTCTCCTTCAACAGCAAGACAACCACTGCAGGCCAATCCCCCAGGTCAGGGACAGTACTCCTCCTACAGCTTTTCCAGTTCCTTCTCCTCTGGCAGAGGTTCTTCTTGTTTCAGCAGGATCTAATTTCTTGGGAGCAGGGTCCCAATACTTATACCCCTAATTCCTTTGTTCCTCTGGGGTTGAGGGGCCTTTGCCCAGTCCAAACCAGTTCTTGAGCACTCTATTGACATGACTCTGCCTCTCTATTCAGGGTGCAGGGCAGAGACATCAGCCGCTCCGCAGGAGGTGGAGCCAGCATTGTGGCAGCAGAGCACAACCCTATGCAGAGCCCAGGTGTACTCCTCCCACCCATCTGACTGCCAATCTTCCTATTCACCACCAGGCTACCTAACCCTGCCCCTCTGGGTTTCCCCAGCCCTGTCACTCACACAACCAGACAGGCAGATACACATCATAGCAGAGGCGGGCTGAAATGGTCAAGCAAGCAAATACCAACTTTCTAAAAGTGGTATTTGCAAACACAGAATATTAAAATAAACTTTACTAAAAGATGTATTTTATTATTCTGAGTTCAGGCATACTAAACTCGAATTTCTACCATGTTCCCTGGGTCTGTTAGGATCATAGGATGTAACATTTCTAACAGCCCATTCTGGCATATGGAGAACAGGTAGCCTTACAATAGTGAAAAAAGAAAATGGCTGTAATTCACTATTAGGACATGCCACACACATCAGGGCTTGTCCTACCTTATGCTTACAATGCACCCTGCCCTTGGGCCTACCATAGGGGTGACTGATATGAAGTTAAGGGAAGGTTTAGGGACTGGCAAGTGTGTGCACTTACCCAGTCAGCATGACAGTACCAGACTGCATGCAGGTTCTGCAATGGCAGACCTTAGATACATTTTACCAGGCCGCTTCTGTGGGTGGCACAACCAGTGCTGCAAGCCCACCAGCAGCATTTGTATTCACAAGCCCTGGCACTCCTGGTGCACTTTACTTGGGTCTGACAGTAAACCAAATAAGCCAATCATGGAATCCAACCAACATATACATTTTAAATAGGGAGCACTTGCACTGTGGCACTGGTTGGCAGTGGCACAGTGCTCTGAGCAGCCAACACCAGCAAAACACATGAGGCACAGCGACAAAAAGTGGAAGGGAGACTCACGCCAAGGTGCCAGGGCTAACCCGTGTCCCCTCCAGCTGAAAGGTGGGGAGAAATACCCTACCCCAGGGAGTTCCTCATCACTAAGGCGGAAAAATCTGGACAGACCGTCAGCATTGGCGTGATCTGTACCAGGGCGATGTTCCACCGTGAAATCCATACCCTGTAGGGAAATGGACCACCTCAACAGCTTTGGATTCTCACCCCTCATATGCATCAGCCATCTGAGGGGCCTGTGGTCCGTCTGAACCCGGAAGTGAGACCCAAACAGGTAGGGTCTTAGCTTCTTCAGCGCCCAGACCACAGCAAATGCCTCACGCTCAATAGCACTCCATCTCTGTTCCCGTGGAAGTAACCTCCTGCTAATAAAGGCTACAGGTTGATCAAGGCCCTCTTCATTAATCTGTGAAAGAACAGCCCCCACACTATGCACTGAAGCGTCTGTCTGAACGATAAACTCTTTGGAGAAAATGGGAGCCAAAAGCACGGGCACCGTGCACATAGCAGCTTTCATGGCCTCAAAAGATTTCTGACAGGTGTCAGTCCAAATCACATTCCTGGGCTGCTTCCTTGAAGTCAGCGCTGTCAAGGGGCAACAATGTTGCCCTACCCCTTGACAAACCTCCTGTAGTACCCGGTGAGACCTAGGAAGGCTCTCACCTCTGTCTGGGTTTTGGGCGACTCCCAATTCAGGATGGTTTCTATCTTGGGTTGAAGGGGTGCCACCTGGCCACTCCCAACTTGGTGCCCCAAGTACACCACTGAACCCTGCCCGATCTGGCACTTACTCGCCTTGATCGTGAGGCCTGCCCTCCGCAGCGCCATCAACACTTCCCAGAGGTGGCGCAGGTGTTCCTCCCACGTGGAGCTGAACACTGCGATGTCATCCAGGTAGGCGGCACTGAACGACTCCAGCCCAACCAACACCTGGTTGACCAACCTCTGGAAGGTGGCAGGGGCATTTTTCATCCCAAAGGGCATAACCCGGAACTGGTAATGCCCATCAGGGGTGGAAAATGCTGACCTCTCTTTTGCCCCATCGGTCAAGGCGATCTGCCAATACCCAGAAGTTAGATCAAACGTACTGAGGTAGTGGGCAGCCCCTAGCCAATCTATGAGCTCATCAGCTCTGGGGATGGGGTGTGCGTCAATCCTGGTGACCGAATTGAGTCCTCTGTAGTCCACACAAAACTGGAGTTCGGGTGTGGCTCCCGGCGCTGCAGCCTTTGGGACCAAGACCACTGGGCTGGCCCAAGGACTGCTTGAGGACTCAATTACCTCAAGGGCAAACATCTTGAAGACCTCCTCCTTGATGCAGGCCCTTACCCTGTCAGTCACCCTGTAGGCCTTGTGCCTCACAGGTGTACTATCCCCAGTGTCCACATCATGGACGCACCAATCAGTGACACCGGGAACCAGGGAAAACAGGTCAGAAAATTGTCCCAGCAACTGGCGACAATCATTCTGTTGCTCAGGGGTCAGGGTGGAAGAGAGGATGACACCATCCACTGACCCATCTTGCTCCATGACTAACAGGAGGTCAGGAAGAGGCTCGGTCTCCTCCTCCATCCCAGCATCTGTCGCTAAGAGCATGCCCATTTGGGACCTCTCCAAGTGGGGCTTGAGGCGGTTGACATGTAGGATCCTTAAGGGGTTCCTAGGAGACTTCAGGTCCACCAAATAGGTAAACGGACTCTTGCGCTCCACCACCTCAAAGGGACCGGTCCACTTATCCTGGAGCGCACAGGGCTCCACTGGGGCCAAGATCCATACCTTCTGTCCAGGCTGAAGCTCTACCAGAGTGGCATTCTGGTCGTACCACCGCTTCATCTCCCCCTGGCTGGCTTCCAGGTTTGCCTCAGCAAGTTCCCTGAAACGCCTAGTCTGGTTTCTGAAGGCCAGCATGTAACTATATACATTCTGGGGAGGTTTCCTGGGAGATTGCTCCCAGCCTTCCTTGACCAGACTTAGAGGTCCTCTCACTGGGTGCCCGTACAGAAGCTGAAAGGGACTGAACCCTAGAGACTTCTGTGGCACCTCTCTGTAAGCAAAGAGAAGGCATGGTAAGAGGACGTCCCACTTACGCCTCATGGGTCCTTCCAGGCCCATTATCATGCCTTTGAGGGTTCGGTTGAATCTCTCAACCAACCTGTTTCCTTGGGGGTGGTAAGGTGTGGTGAACTTGTAGGTTACACCACACTCTTGCCAAAGGGATTTCATATATTTAGATATGAAATTGGTACCTCGGTCAGACACCACCTCTAGAGGGAATCCCACTCGGGAGAAAATTCCCATCAGCGCACGTCCCACCAGGGGGGCAGTCACTGTACTCAGAGGGATGGCTTCCGGGCATCGGGTGGCATGGTCCACCAGGACCAGGATGAACCTATTGCCCATCGCTGTCCTGGGGTCCAGTGGCCCTACAATGTCAATCCCCACTCGCTGGAATGGGGTACCGACCACAGGGAATGGTTGGAGTGGAGCCTTCTGCTTCCTTCCACTCTTCCCACTTGCCTGGCAAGTTTGGCAGGTTCTGCAGTGAGTATCTGAACTGCTGCGCATTTGGGGCCAAAAGAAGTGGGTGACAAGTCTTTCAAAGGTCTTGTCCTGCCCCAAATGTCCTGCTAAGGGTACATCGTGAGCCAGCCCCAGTAGGAAGGCTCTGAAGCGCTGGGGTACCACCAGCACACGGGCTGACCCAGGCTCAGCAACCTTAGGCTCAAAATACAGGAGGTCGTTCTCCCAGTAAATGAAATGTGTTCCGGACTGATCACCGATGGCCTGGTCTGCAGCCTGCTGCTGCATACCCACAAGAGAAGGGCATTCCTTCTGCTCCCTGCAGAACTCTTCCCTGGAGGGTCCTCCTTCCTGCTGCCAATGGGTCAGCTCAGGCAGGTCCCCCCAGTTCAGCTATCTGTTCCCCTGTAGGTTCCAGGGCATCCCCCTCAAGGTCTGCTCCCTCCTGGACCGTGGGAACTTCAGGGGCCGGTTACCCGCGCCCCCTGCTCCTTCTCTTTAAGGCCGGTCCCTGGGCCTCCCTCTCAGGCTCCAGGACCTCTTCAGTACCTCTACTGGCTGCCTTGGACCGTGTGGTGACACACGCCCAATCCGGCATACCCAACATCTCCAGGTGAGCACTCCGCTCCACCTTAGCCCAAGGTGAGCTCTCCAAGTCATTCACTAACAGACAGTCTACAGGCATGGCGGGCCTCACAGCTACCTGAAGAGTACCATAGACCCCCCCCCCACTGAAAGGGAACCTGAGTCACTGGGCAGTGACTCTCTGTGTTGTTGGTGGCAACAACCGGATAGAATGCTCCTGGGACAACCTGCTCCTGAGACACCAGGTGGCGCTTGACAGCCGTCACACTGGCTCCTGTGTCTCTGAGGGCTTCAACCCTATGGCCATTTATGGTCACCCACTGCCTGTATTTTTTAGTGTTCTCAGGCAGCTGGGTTTGGGGGACCACTTCACGGTCTCCTAATGAGACCAGGGACATCTCTGTGGGACCCCACCCACCTTGGACACCCATCTCCTCCCCCAGGGCTACACTAGTCACCTGCCGGGATGGAGCACCAGTGGGTGCTGGTTTACCAAACAATGGACACTTCACATCGGAGGCAAAATGCCCTAGGTTACCACACTTGTAACATCTGATGGGCCCCTTCTGAACAGGTGTACCTGTTGGGGCCCCTGTCGGTCTCTGTGGTGGGGGAGGCTGAGAACCTTTCCCTTGGTTCCCTTGGGGATTACTTTGGGGCCTCTTCTGGAACTCCCTCTGTTTACCCTTGTCCCCCCCACTCTTCTGCTGGGGACCCTGCCCACCTTTGGCGGAATCTCCCACTTGACATTTGTGGACCCTGGTACTGACCCAGCGGTCCACCTCCTCAGCAAGCTTCCTAGAGTTAGTCTGCCTACTATCAATCAGGTGCTGGCGTAGCTCAGGAAAACAATTACTAGACAAGTGCTCCCATGCCATTAAATCAAGAAGCCCTTGAAAATCATTAACTTTGCTACCCATCACCCAACCATCCAGTGCTCTGCAAAAAAAGGTCACATACTCAACATACATACTGTTTGGAATCTTGGTGTAACCCCTGAACCTTTGCCTATACAACTCAGCGGTCAACCCATACCTAGACATCAAAGCAGCCTTCATATGGGGATAGGAATTATAATCATCTGAAGGCAAATCCAGTAGTGTATCCCGCCCCTCACTAAGGAACCGTCCCCACAACCCCGCTCCCCAATCTTTCTCAGGGACCCGGTGGGAAGACATGGCTACCTCATAGGCCTTAAACCACTGCCCTATGTCATCATTCTTGAAGAATTCCTTAACCACATCCTTGGGTATGTACACCCTTGATTCTGTCTGCACTGACGGTGTGCTTCCACCATAGGGAGTAGACTCTAAACTCTTAGCTTTCAGATCTAATTCCCTCAACTTTGTTTCATGCTGCATTTGTATTCTTCTCTCTTCCAGAGGCAGCTTTTTGCTCTCTAGCTCCAGCTGCCCATTCAATTTGAGCTTTGCCATTTCCATTTCGTGCATCCTACCCTCTCTTCTATCTGCCATCTCCTCTGGTTAGGTTAGGTTAATGACATTTGTTAAGCGCATGGTTGCACAGAGAACAGTGCGTCCCCGCGCTGACAGCCCTATCTACATCTCATCAGCTGGATCACAGAAGGAGTGCTTGGCCTGCTATGCTGAATTGAGTTTGGGGAAAAGGTGGGTTTTCAGCCTCTGTCTGAACCTGGTTTCAGACAGCTCCATCCTCAAGTCGATGGGTAGGTTATTCCAGTCATTGCTGGCATGGTGTCTAAAGGAACGACCTCCCATCCTAGCTCTATATATCCGAGGCGCCACTAAAAGCATGCTGCCCATCGACCTCAGGGGACGTGAGGGGCGATAGACAGGAAGCAGGTCCTGGAGATATGGAGGTGCTTTTTTGTGAGCTATACGGTGGGTTATACACATGGTTTTAAATTTGATTCGTTCCTTTATTGGGAGCCAATGGAGGGAGCGTAATGCATGTTTCCCAGAGGCTCTCCTAGGGAGGTTAAGGACCAGCCTAGCAGCTGCGTTCTGGACGCGTTGTAACTGAGCTAGGCCTTTTTTGCTGAGTCCGCATAGAAGGGAATTCCCATAGTCTAGGTGGGAGGTGACCAAGGCATGTACCATAGTTTTTCTGGAGCTGGGGGGCAAAAGGTCCAGGACTTTCCTCAGGACCTTCAGGAGTCCATAGCATTTTCCGGCAACCTTCCCAACATGGTTGGTGTATGCTAGCTTAGAGTCGAGGAGGAAGCCAAGGTTTTTGACTGTGTCTACTGGGGCCGGGACCAAGCCCAGTTCCGTGGGCCACCAGGCAGAGGTCCAAATGGAAGGGCAGGGGCCTACGATAAGAACTTCCGTCTTGTTGCCATTGAGGCGGAGACAGTTCTGTTTCATCCAGCCGTCAAGTGCTACCAAGCAGGCCGAGAAATTCTCAGCGTCCACAACTGGATCACGGGATAGATTGATCACCAGTTGTGTGTCGTCTGCATAAGAGACTATTGCGACACCATATGACTCCACCAACTTGGCAAGGGGTTCCATGTACAGATTAAATAGAGTGGGGCTCAGGATCGATCCCTGAGGAACCCCTTGCCTGAGACATCTTACACTGGATTTATATGGTGGGCAGTGCACTTGAAATCTCCTGTTGTTGAGGAAGGAGACCAGCCACTCATGTGCAGGACCGGTTATTCCCTTTTCATTTAGGCGGTCCAGTAATACGGGGTGAGATACGGTATCAAACGCCGCACTTAAGTCCAATAGGACCAGTGCAGCCGTGTGACCCTCGTCCGCCTTACTTCGCAGCAGTTCTGTCGATAGGAGGAGGGCAGTCTCTGTCGAGTGTCTGGCTCTGAATCCCGATTGAGACGTGTGAAGGAGCATGTTTTCCTCCACAAAGCTCACCAGCTGTCTGTTGACCAATTTTTCTACTACCTTCGCACAGTAGGGAAGGAGGGAGATTGGTCTCAGGTTGTCTAATTGCGTGATGCTTATATGGGCTTTCTTTTTAATTGGGACGACTTGGGCCAGTTTCCAGCTATCCGGAACTAAACATTCATGGAAAGACATTGAAGCCAAGTTACCTATATGCTTCGCTACCAGCGGGATATGATTTCGAAGAATTCTCGCTGGTACTGCATCAAGGGGAGAGCCTGAGTGAATGTTCGATAGGATATTGATAAGTTCCTCAGTTTGAGGAACCACAAATTTCCTAAGTTCTTCCCTGACCTTCTTTCCGCAGTTAGGGTCGGGATTTATAGCTTCAGAATTAGTCTGAAACGATGCATAGATTTTTTCTACCTTCCCTATAAAGAAGTCTGCGATGTCATTGCATGACTCAGTCGTGGGGGGGGCTTCCCCTGAACTCGCAGGAGGGGCTGAGAGTTCCTTTAGAATCATAAAAAGTTCTTTAGATGTGTTCTCCGCACAGTCTATCCGTTTATTATAGTACTCTCTTTTAGCTTTCCTGATCTGTTTGTGGTAGAGCCTTAGTTCACTCTTATAGGCTTCGCGTAGTGAGGGGGCATATTCCACTCTCCATCTACGCTCCACGGTTTTGCACTTGGTTTTTGCGGCGCGCAGCTCAGCGGTGAACCAAGGAGCAGATTTCGTGCTCCGAGCCATGGCTTTATGAGTCCAAGGGGCTACATTATCCAGCGCACCTTGCACCCAATCTTCATATATCTTATACGCCTCTACCAAATTGTCGCTGAGCTTTGGAGGATTCTGTTCAAGGGCTTGACTGAAAGCATTGTGGCTGAATTTTCTCCAGTCCCTGCGTCTAATGACGGGAGGTTTCTGTATGGGCCTCCTGTTGGGTAGTTTCCTCAATTTAAATGGGATCACATAGTGATCTGACCACAGAATCTTAATCGGAGCAGAGACACTTATGTCTTTCCAGTTAGTGAAAATTGGGTCCAGCAAATGTCCTGCTTGATGAGTGGCTCTATTGTCAGCTAAAACAAGCATAAGGGTTCTAAGTTCATTAATTAAGGAAGCGGCCTCTCTGCAATTGACATCGTCCAAGTGCACATTGAGGTCTCCTACAATCATAAATTTATTGTGGCGTAAAGCAGATTGCATTAGAGCTTCCAGGAGGCTTTCAATGAACGCAGTAGCTACACCCGGAGGACGATAAATAAGGTAGCCCTTAATGGTGCAGTTGGGGCTCACCGTGATAGAGAAAAGTCCCGCTTCGCATTTATTGATGGAAGTCGGTTCAAGAGAGACTGGTAAGTCACTATTGTGAATAATGGCTATCCCACCCCCTCTTTGATCTCCTCTGTTAATGTGAAGAATATTGAAGCCGGGAGGAAGGGCCTCTAGGATATCAGGGATGGATTGATCATCCAGCCATGTCTCTGTCAAGAAGACTAGGTCGGGTTTGTCATCTAACAGTAGGTCATAAATGTTCAAGCTATGGCGTTTCATCGAGCGGCAGTTAAGTAATAAGGCAGATAATTCGTTACCTTCCTTATTCGTCGCTTGGTCTTTGAAGAATGTATGTCCACATCCCACACACTTCAGGGGCCATTTTTCCACCTGTAGCATATGTTCACATTCTGGCGGCAGCCTCTTATTCAACTGTAGTAGCGCCTGCCTAGTGTAGATTAGAATTCCACGTTGTTCTGAGATGGTTTGGACAGGGGGACGGGGCCTGGGTCGCTGCAGGTCGCGGACGGGCGCAGACGGGCTTGCCTTAGGCGCGCCTTCGGCGCGCAAACGGCGCTCCCGCTGCGCTCGTCCGCTGCGCTTGCGTGGTTGGCACATTTAGGCGGGGGAGTGGGCGTGGCCAACGAGGTGGGCGTGGCCTCACGGATGCCGCGATGGCGGCCTTTCCACCAGCTGTTCCGCGAAGCAGCGCTAGCTCCGCTGCTCGTGGGGTGTCTGCTGGTTCTAGGTGCTCACAATCTCAGGGGCGATTAGGCAAGTTATTTTAAAAGCAGTGTGACACAAAAAGAAAATATTAAAAAACGAGTGAATAATGCCTCCGGCTTCCGCCTCAGAGGTGCAGTAAGTGGCTTCCGGCGCTTTTACTCAGCGCTAGTTATAGGAGGGGGAGTGGGCGTGGCCAACGAGGTGGGCGTGGCCTCACGGATGCCGCGAAGGCGGCCTTTCCACCAGCTGTTCCGCGAAGCAGCGCTAGCTCCGCTGCTCGTGGGGTGTCTGCTGGTTCTAGGTGCTCACAATCTCAGGGGCGATTAGGCAAGTTATTTTAAAAGCAGTGTGACACAAAAAGAAAATATTAAAAACGAGTGAATAATGCCTCCGGCTTCCGCCTCAGAGGTGCAGTAAGTGGCTTCCGGCGCTTTTACTCAGCGCTAGTTATAGGAGGGGGAGTGGGCGTGGCCAACGAGGTGGGCGTGGCCTCACGGATGCCGCGATGGCGGCCTTTCCACCAGCTGTTCCGCGAAGCAGCGCTAGCTCCGCTGCTCGTGGGGTGTCTGCTGGTTCTAGGTGCTCACAATCTCAGGGGCGATTAGGCAAGTTATTTTAAAAGCAGTGTGACACAAAAAGAAAATATTAAAAAACGAGTGAATAATGCCTCCGGCTTCCGCCTCAGAGGTGCAGTAAGTGGCAGATATACTTTTCCTAGAAACACTGCTACCAGCAGAGGAAGGGCTTCTCCTTCCTCTTGAGCCCACTGGCCCATCCAGTTGTTCATCTGCATTATCATCATCAGTGGCCTTCCTTGCTTCTACCCAGGCCCTCAGCGCCTTGTAGAGCTGTGTTTTGTTTTTACATCCAGTTGTAGAAACATTAAACTTCTTGCAAAAGAACATTAGCTGCTTGGCAGTGTAATTATCTATTTCCTCTTCTTCCCATTCATATTCTGTATTGACAGAGACTATGGATGCTGCTTTCTCCACCATGGTAAAGCTTGGCAGTGCTCAAAAATAGACAGTCCCAAAAAGAAATCTACCAACAAGTATTGGTTGCGTTTAAGGTCTGCACTCACTAAGTAGTGTTCACCAATCACTGTACATGAGTCACAAATGCAAGTCCAGAATCCTCACCGCTGACCACCAATGTTAGAATCCGGGTTCTCTGGTTGGCACAGGTAGGTACTTGTGACAAGCAGGGAACCTTTCCTCTAGTCAGGGTAAGGCGTTACACTAGTAAAACAACCCCTTGCTCACCCTCTAGGTAGCTTGGCTCGAGCAGACAAGGCTTATCTCAGAGCATTATAGGTTAAGCATTTGTGAACACATACAGTAACCAAGTGACAACACTACAAATGGACACCACACAGGTATTTATATTAAAAGTAAGGATTCTTTATATAGGATTATCACAAAACCATTAAATGATTAAAAATACACCATACGGTTGCTTAGTTGGTAGAAGATTGTTTAGTTTCTCTTAAGTTCTTAAATGCGACACTTTAAGTCAATGTACCTTAGATGCGACACGCAGGGAAACGAAAGTGTTGCAGCGATGCAGTTGCGTTGAAGTTCTTGGTGCAAAAGAAATAAAGACGGGATCTTCCAGATGTGTTGTGCTTCTCCGATGTTGCGAGAAGGCTCGACTCGATGCGTCAGCTACAGCGGCGTCACCCTTGACGAGATGCGACGACAGCAGCCTTGGCAGCGGCACTCTTCTCCGACGTTGCGAGATGCTTCCGCTCGATGCGATGCTGCAGCAGCGACACCCCTTCTGCGAGATGCGACGACAGCGGCTCCGACGGCGGCACGCTTCTCCGTGGATGCGAGGCGCTTTTCTGGTTGCGGTGCAATGCGACAACTACGATGGCTGCGATGGCGACACGCTTCCTCCTCGATGCGAGACTCTTCTCTCGATGCGGTGCATTGCGACAGCTACGATGGCTGCCATGGCGACACGCTTCTTCGGCGTTGCGAGACACTTCCGGAATGATGCGAGACGCTTCCGCTCGATGCGATGCTGCAGCGGCGACACTCTCTGCGAGATGCGACGGCAACAGCTCCGACGGTGGCGTGCTTCTCTTCCTTGCGTCGCGCTTCCAGCTCCTTGCGACACGCAGTCCCTCAGAAGGTCCAACAACAGCAGCAGGCACTTCCAAAAGACTCTGGGGAGCTGGGGGTGAAGTCCACTGGTCCTGGGACTTCGTTCAGGGGGCAAGCTCAGTTTAAGCCCTTGGGGATCTTTTTAAAGCACAAGTTGAAGCAACGTCTTTAGTAGTCTTTCTCCTCTCCTTCAGCAGCAAGGCAACCACTGCAGGCCAATCCCCCAGGTCAGGGACAGTACTCCTCCTACAGCTTTCCCAGTTCCTTCTCCTCTGGCAGAGGTTCTTCTTGTTTCAGCAGGATCTAATTTCTTGGGAGCAGGGTCCCAATACTTATACCCCTAATTCCTTTCTTCCTCTGGGGTTGAGGGGCCTTTGCCCAGTCCACACCAGTTCTTGAGCACTCTGTTGACATAACTCTGCCTCTCTATTCAGGGTGCAGGGCAGAGACATCAGCCGCTCCGCAGGAGGTGGAGCCAGCATTGTGGTAGCAGAGCACAACCCTATTCAGAGCCCAGGTGTACTCCTCCCACCCATCTGACTGCCAATCTTCCTATTCACCACCAGGCTACCTAGCCCTTCCCCTCTGGGTTTCCCCAGCCCTGTCACTCACACAACCAGACAGGCAGATACACATCATAGCAGAGGCGGGCTGAAATGGTCAAGCAAGCAAATACCAACTTTCTAAAAGTGGTATTTGCAAACACAGAATATTAAAATAAACTTTACTAAAATATGTATTTTATTATTCTGAGTTCAGGCATACTAAACTCGAATTTCTACCATGTTCCCTGGGTCTGTTAGGATCATAGGATGTAACAATTCTAACAGCCCATTCTGGCCTATGGAGAACAGGTAGCCTTACAATAGTGAAAAACGAAAATGACTGTAATTCACTATTAGGACATGCCACACACATCAGGGCTTGTCCTACCTTATGCTTACAATGCACCCTGCCCTTTGGCCTACCATAGGGGTGACTGATATGAAGTTAAGGGAAGGTTTAGGGACTGGCAAGTGTGTGCACTTACCCAGTCAGCATGACAGTACCAGACTGCATGCAGGTTCTGCAATGGTAGACCTTAGATACATTTTACCAGGCCGCTTCTGTGGGTGGCACAACCAGTGCTGCAAGCCCACCAGCAGCATTTGTATTTACAAGCCCTGGCACTCCTGGTGCACTTTGCTGGGGTCTGACAGAAAACCAAATAAGCCAATCATGGAATCCAACCAACATATACATTTTAAATAGGGAGCACTTGCACTGTGGCACTGGTTGGCAGTGGCACAGTGCTCTGAGCAGCCAACACCAGCAAAACACATGAGGCACAGCGACAAAAAGTGGAAGGGAGACTCACGCCAAGGTGCCAGGTCTAACAGACACCAGTGGGGGTGAAACTAGCACCACAGCTGCCCAGGAGCCCAGTGACACAGATGTCACCAGCTCATCAGAGGGAGACAGGAGTCAGCGGGGATGCATCCATGTTGGAGGGCACAGGGAAAGGGGACTCTGCATCGACTTCCACCACACAGCGGCCATTGCCCACCCTTCCAGCCACTTCCTCTGGTGCTGCCCGTGTCTGCCTCAGTAAGAGGGGAAGAGTGTCCTTCACCCCTGGCACTGCTGCCCCTGCCCCTGCCCCCCCTGCTGCCATCAGTGCTGAGTCTGTGGAACTTTTGCGCCAGCTGTGTGTAGGCCAGACAGCTCTCCTAAATGCCTTCATTGACCACAACAAGAAATTGGCCCAGGTGGTTGCCTTCATGGAGGGCATACATTCCGACGTGGGCGGGCTGCACCGGACAGTCCAGGCTTTGCCATCAACAGTGGCGTCTGCCCTCCAAAAGGCACATTCTCACAGTCCAGCTCTGATCCCTTTGTCCACATCAAAGTCACGATACAGCATACGGAGCACACAGCAGCAACAACCCAAGCGGTCCCGTGCTCAGACACCATCCCCACAGAAGACCAAAGGCACCTCAGAGCGCAGGGAGAAAAGCCCGTCAGGCGACACCTGGGGACAATTAGCATAGCAGCAGACCTCAGGCACACATGCCTCAGTGGCATCCCCATCCAAGGACTCTCCTGCCCCTAAGGCATCGCGCAAAGATAATCGTACAGTGTCTGTGCCCACCAAGGAGGTGGTGCATGCCAAGACTACACCTGGGAAGGGCTCAAAGGCAGTATCACCAACCACCTCGACTCCCATTCCAAGCCCAGTGAAGCAGGGGCTGGAGGGGACTGTAGGGGTGACCACTGGGTCCAGCACATCACCAGAGGGGTTGCCAGTGTCTGCACCTGCTGCAGCAGTGGTGCTGAGTGTGCCTGTTGTGCCCACACCACTTCCCATTGATCCACAGTCAGTCAAGCCATTTAGGATCCCCAAGAAGTGGAAGGGCACCCCTCCACAATCTCCCAGCCACACTGTGACTACCATCTGCATGACTCCACCTCCACGTGCCACTACACCACCTGGTTCAAGACACTGATCGCTCTACCTCAGCTGTTCCGCTCTCTCCCCCTTTAAGTGCCCCGACAGTCCCCGAGGCACAGCCAGCTCCCAGTCCGCCTGACAGCCAAGCCTGAGTGGTAGTCACCCTCACACACCTGTGTCTCACACAGGAGGGCCTGTACTGCACATTGTTGCCCCCTGACTGTGTTGCTGGCCATGGAAAGGTACAGTCACACACATTCCCTGTGCAGCTTCTCATGGACATGCTCTGCACTCTGCCCTGCCCACTGGCCTTGTTGTTCACTGCTGTTTTGGACCCTTGCCTGTACAGCTTCTCATGGACATACTCTGCACCCTGTCCTGGCCACTGGCCTTGTTGTTCACTGTTGTTTTGCCCTTGCCTGTGCAGCTTCTCATGGACATGCTCTGCACTCTGCCTTGCCCACTGGCCTTGCTGTTCACTGCTGTGTTGGACCCTTGCCTGTGCAGCTTCTCATGGACATACTCTGCACCCTGCCCTGGCCACTGGCCTTGTTGTTCACTGCTGTGTTCGACCCTTGCCTGTCCAGCTTCTCATGGACATACTCTGCACCCTGCCCTGGCCACTGGCATTGTTGTTCACTGCTGTTTTGCCCTTGCCTGTGCAGATTCTCAAGGACATGCTCTGCACTCTGCCCTACCCACTGGCCTTGTTGTTCACTGCTGTGTTTAACCCTTGCCTGTGCAGCTTCTCATGGACTTACTCTGCACCCTTCCCTGGTCACTGGCCTTGTTGTTCACTGCTGTTTTGCCCTTGCCTATGCAGCTTCTCATGGACATCCTCTGCACCCTGCCCTGGCCACTGGCTCTGTTGTTCACTGCTGTTTTGCCCTTGCCTGTGCAGCTTCTCATGGACATGCCCTGCACTCTGCCCTGCCCACTGGCCTTGTTGTTCACTGCTGTTTTGCCCTTGCCTGTGCAGCTTCTCATGGACATGCTCTGCATTTTGTGCCTTACTCTTCTCTTCTCATGGTGCATATCTGTGCAATTTGTGAATAAAAACAGTTGCTCCAGTTGTCTATTTTGTCAGTGTCCTTACTGAATAAAGTTATTTTGCTGTGTGTAAATGCTTTACTGTGCCACATGGTCTGTGTGGCACTTCAACATGGTCAATGTTTGGGCTCACTTGCTCTCTTTTTTCAGGGGTGACAGGGGCTTCAGTTCTTCTTGGCCCAGATACTTGTGGTGGCAATGGTGTCAATTTCGAATGTTTAGCAGTAGTCAGTAACTTGATTAGTTCATGTTGGCTCTATTGTACACATGTCAGGTTGGGGGGCACTGCCAGCACAGGGTGGGTTTTTGCACACAGTATTTCAGGAAGGCTGTCCAGGGTCATCATGTGTTTGTTCTTCCTATATGTGCGCCCAGTGGTGTATGTGTGTGGTCATCTTGTGATGGCCAGTCATCCTAGTCCCATGGCTTACTTTCCATGTGTGCTCTTGGATGGCCAGGTATTGTGCAGTGTGAAGGGGGTGAGTTTGTGGGGAGTGTTGATGTGTGCATGCCTCTGCAATGTCAACTACGCACATGTGTCACCCACAAGTTGTGTGCCTGTTGATTTGATTGTTCATCCCTGTGGATGTGGTTGTATGCCCATGTGTGAGTTGTATGTTGTGCACTGTGCAGTGTGTTGGTGTGTCCTTGCAGTTCTGTCTGACTCCTACTTGTTGTTTTGTCACTTGTGAGTATGCAGAGGGTGTTACTGGCAATTCAGTGTTGTGTTTTGTTGCATATCCCTATCTGTGTCTGGTGGCTGTTTGTGGGGTCTGTGCAGACCTGCTGCTCCACACTGCCATTGTGGTTGTGTTTTCTCATGCCTTGCTGTCCCATGGCGCCTTCTTGCCTCCAGTGTGGCATGTTGTGTGTTTTAAAACCAAAGGAAATGATGGACGGAGTGTTGAACATTGCAAGCACTCACCCCCAGTCAACTGATCTGGGTTTAACCCATCACCGTTCTTTAGCCCACTCTGCCACCCCAGTTCAGACATGGCCATATGCAAATCAGTTTGACCCTGTGCCTCATGGGAACAGTCCAGCCCGAACTGCCAAGCCATGTCTTCCCTGGACCGGAAACAAGCTTCCTAGGACCGGTTTCTGGCATTTCAGCCGTCTTCAGCCAGGCTTGCTTGAATCCAGTGGCAAAGTGAGCAAGGGACTCACGTCTGAGCATACCCTGCCAACTTATGGCGAACAAAGCAAAAACCAAAGGAAATGATGAACGGAGTGTTGAACATTGCAAGCACTCACCCCCAGTCAACTGATCTGGGTTTAACCCATCACCGTTCTTTAGCCCACTCTGCCACCCCAGTTCAGACATGGCCATATGCAAATCAGTTTGACCCTGTGCCTCATGGGAACAGTCAAGCCCGAACTGCCAAGCCATGTCTTCCCTGGACCGGAAACAAGCTTCCTAGGACCGGTTTCTGGCATTTCAGCCGTCTTCAGCCAGGCTTGCTTGAATCCAGTGGCAAAGTGAGCAAGGGACTCACGTCTGAGCATACCCTGCCAACTTATGGCGAACAAAGCAAAAACCAAAGGAAATGATGGACGGAGTGTTGAACATTGCAAGCACTCACCCCCAGTCAACTGATCTGGGTTTAACCCATCACCGTTCTTTAGCCCACTCTGCCACCCCAGTTCAGACATGTTGTGTGTGTTGTCATGCCATCCCCTATCTGTGATTCAGCTGCCTACCCAATGTGGGTCTGCACTCCCTCTCTTTGTGTATGGTACACTCCTGCCATGTCCCCTACTGACATGTAGTACACTTTACTTTGGTGTGAGCTGTCCCCTTGGTTTGTATGTGTGTGTGCCTCCCCATGACTTCATTTGTGCCACTGTGCTTTGTGCTGCAGTTCTTTATCCAGTGTCAATGTGTCACTCAGTGCATTTCCCCAATGGGTCATGTGTGATGCACTGGTGCTGTTTGTCAGTCATGGTTGCTGCTATGCAGTTCAACTGTGTGTGCTTGCCAGTCCTGTGTTCAAGTTGTTTCCACATTTGTGTCCCAGACTTGTGGATCTATTGGGTGTTGTGTTGGATGTATGTGTGTTGTTTGTGTTATTGCTTCACTTCCTGGGTGTGCTGTTGTCTTTTGTGCTGTGCTGTATGGTGTTGTGTGGGTTGCTGTTCTGTCACTGATGTCTGTGTGTGTCTGGTATGCTTGGTGGGCACACACAGCTTGTTGTTCTGGCTGTGCTGTGTGTATGTTGCCTTGTGATTGCCTGTTGTGCATCCCCTGATGTCATGCTATGTTTGCTATGTGATTGTTCTGCCTGTGCATCTGTTGTTTGTTTTCTGTGGCTGTGTTGTTCTGTGATGGTGCACTTCTTGTGTGTGTTGTGGAATGTTGTCTATGCATTGTTCCTGAGTGATGAGGTTGTGAACTCCTGTTGTGCCTGTGCTCCCATTGCCTTTCCCCAGTTTAGCTGCACAGGGCATGTCTGTTGTTGTTGTTGTGGCTCTGTGTGTGTTTCAGTTGGGTTATGTGTTTGTCTGTTGTATTTGTTTCCACATTTGTGGTGGCATCCCTGTGTGTGTGTGTGTGTGTGTGTGATGTTTGTGGCTGAGCCCAGGGTGTGTGGTTGTTTGTGTGTATATTGCCTGTCAAATATTGGCAGCCTGCAGTGTGTTTGGCACTGATGTTGTGTGCTGCTGGTGTGAGGGGGGTATGTGTGTAGATTCTTACTGGTGTTTGTCAGTCCTGATGTGTGTAGATGGTCCCTGTATGTAGTGCTACTTGTGTACTCCTGTGAAGTAGTTTTATGTATGTGTGACTGGTCCCAGTTTGAGTTCAGGGCCTTCCTTTCATCCTTTGATCCTTGTGCCTATACATGGTTTGCCTTGCTGTCTCCCTGTGTGGTTGCAATGAGCTGTCTGTGGTTTGATTTCACTGACTGTGCCAGCGATATGTGCTTTCATGGTGTGAGGGTGTTGTGCTCTGTTCCTTGTGTTGATGTGATGTACACATGCTTGTTGTGTGTCTCCATGACCTTCCATTTGTGTGCAGTCCACTTTGGTTTCGCTATTTGTTGTGCTCCATTGAGGTTGGCATGTGGGGTGTGTATGTGTGTGTGTGTGTCAGTCTTAGATATGTATGTGTGGCTGTGCAGGCTGTGTGTCCATTTGGATGTTGCTTCCTTGTGTGTGTTCATTTGTTGCTTGTCCTCATTTATATTTCCCTGAGTGTGGTGGTGTGTGTGTTTCCCTGGCCCTGTGCTACTGTGCTGTGTGTTGTGTGTTCCTGTGTAGCCACTCCTGCATTGTGTGTCCCCATGATTGTTGGTTGTGAGGTGCAGGGTATGTAATGCCCTGGCTTGTTGCTGTGCATGGGGTGCACAGGGGGGGCACATGGCATGTGCCTTCATGGGGTGTGCTAGTGTGTGGGTGTGGCCCTGTGGTCTTTGTGCCCTGCCCATGCCTGGCACTGGCCCTGCCTTCTGCATTGCGCATGTACTTGCTTGTGTTCGCTGCTGCAGTGACGTGACCGGCCCATTGCTGCATGGTGGCAGTAGATGTGTGTCCAGGATGCATCAGGGTGAATTTGTGGCAGGTGGGAGATATGTGGGTGCACTTGGGGATGTGTCCCTATCCCCTCTAGAGTGTCTGATGTGGATTTGGACCCTGTGTCAGGCCGTGGGTTGTGTGTCATGTTCTTGCGTACCTGCGGCGGCGTCTGCGGCGGTCCATGAGTTCCTGGTGATGTAGCAGGTACAGCACCGGAAAGACGTGAAGAGCTGGGTCTATTGCGGTCGTGTCCGGGTGGTGTGGACCGGGACTCTGGTTTCGCACTACGCTGTCGAGTTTCCGCCATCTCTGGTTGGCCAGTGTCTCCGCTGCGGTGTGTCTGCTTGCTTGAGCCATCCTAATTTGTGGACCGGGGCGGACGTCATTCCGCACGGCGGAGGGTCTCCATTGGCTCCCACCGCCACTGTGGTGGGCGCACTTTGTTGGCGGTGCGCGTCGCACCGCGGCGGTCGAGAATTGGCCTATGTTTTACCATACTAATATGGCGGATGTGATGTCTGCTGCTAGCGGGCTGAAAAAGGCATGTTTCCGCACCACCAGCGTGGCGGTGGTCCTACCGCCCTACATCCTAATGGACCCCATAATATCACGGAACCAAAAGAAGTGGTGACACTGTTAGAACAAATAAAAGCAAAAGAGTAAGGGCTAGAGATCCTATAATATAAAAATCTCTGAACAATGGAGCTCAAACAGGGCAATTAGGTTTGTCCAATGATAGTAGGGAGGGTTCTCCAGGGGTGGAAGTTTCTTTTCTTCTTTTGAGCACAAGTTTAAGATTTTTGTTGGTGGGGAGCATTTGGGAAAATTCAAAAAAATAATTGTCCGATATGCAAGATTCATGGTAGCTATGGTCACGGTAAAGTATATAATAAGCTAATATCACTAAGGTAAGCAAGGAATAGAGAATAGACATGACTGATCTTAAGGATAAAAACAAGATAAAGATTATAAACTGGAATGTAAACGGGCTTAGAGTGAGGAGAAGACGACAAAAAATCTTTTAATATCTTAAATTAATAAAGGGTGATGTTATAATTTTACAGGAAGCTCATCTCCTAAAGTCTGAGTGGTCTGACATCATAAAAAACAACAAATGGGTGGAAAACAGCGTCTGCACAAACCAGACTTGTGACATTAAGGGTGTGGCAATAATTGTAAAAAAAAAACATCGAATATAACAATCACAGAGGAATGTGTAGACTCGAAAGGTAGATGGGCTGCTGCAAACATGAAACTAGAGGATAAGTCTTTTTTTGTGGTCGGGTATTACGGCCCAAACACAGATGACCCAGCTCCGCTTCAATCTTTATACGCCCAACTAATCAACACATCCATTCCAATTATTCTAGGTGGAGATTTTAGCATACTACTAGACCCAAAAAACGACAGACACTCGCCAGGAAGAGCTTTAACTCTCCCTAAAATGAGGGAATGAATGAATCGATTTAAAGATGACCTGGGTCTGGTTGATATTTGGAAGACTAAAGGTGATCAAAGTAACAGATTCACTTACAAGAATCAAAACTACGGCCACGTATAAAGAATTGACTTTTTCTTGATAGACAAACTGCTAAGTAAAAATGTGATAAAAGTAGAACATGAATTACTATTGAAGACTTTCTGACGGCAATAAAAAGATTTAAAAAAGGGAAAGCAGCTGGCCCAGACACCATCCCAAACGAGCTTTACTTAGCCTTAAAAGAAACATTGGCTCCCAGACTAGTGGACCTTTTTAATCTATCTAGAAGGCCTTCGACTCCCAAAATTATGGAATGAAGCTACCATTAGCCTGATTTTGAAACCAGGAAAAGATCCCCTAAAATTTGAGTCGTATAGACCCATATCCCTTTTGAATAATGATTATAAAATATTCACACAGATATTGTCCAAAAGACTTCGAATTATAACAGACAAACTTATTCATAATGATCAAAAAGGTTTTATTAGGGGGAGACAGCTACATGACCTCACTCACCAACTTATCTGAGCCATCGACATTGCTACTCAGGAAAAGACTCCACTTGCAGTTCTCACCTTTGATGCTGCTAAAGTGTTTGATCGAGTGAACTGGTTATTTCTGCAGAAAGCTATTTCCCATTATGGCTTAGGGGAGAATTTTTCGAGAGTTACAATGAATATATATATGGCTCCGGTAGCAAAAATTCTTATAAATGGTAGTCTATCAAAAGAAATTCAGATTAAAAGAGGTACGAGACAGGGCTGTCCACTTCTCCCCACCTTTTTAACTTATACATAGAACCTTAAGCCAACATGATTAGGAGATCTCAGAAAATGATTCCTTTTAAATTTAAAGGATGGGTCAAGAAAGTGGCGTTATACGCCGACCACTTAATGGTTTACACAAGTGACCTAAAAAAGTCTCTCCCTATCATAACAAAACTGTGAATAGATTTTGGGAAAATTTCCAGATACCAAGTCAATCACCTGTAGACGGAAATTATGCATTGGAACATGGACCTACCAACACCCGGAACTAAAATCAGAATCAAATACCTGGGGAAAGAAGTTTTAAAAAATATTGACGAAATTGCTCAAGTAAATTTGAATTCAAAAGTAAAGGAAATGAGAAAGCTATTAAGATCATGGAGCTGTCTATCTCTTTCTTCTTTGGGGAGATTTAACGTCATCAAAATGGCTATCTTGCCAAAGTTTACCTTTTTATTCAACGCCATTCCACTAGAGTTTAAGTCTCAATGGATAAAAAAGATTCAAAGTGAAATCAATGGTTTTATATGGGCCTCTAAAGGAGTAAGAATAGCGTTGAAAAAACTACGCCAGAAGCAATAGCGAGGTGGCATAGCAAGCCCAGACTTTCTCACTTATTACAGAGCCTTCCAATTTAAGAACATAATAATTCTTTTTAGGTCACATGACTTTTACTCCTCCTATTGGAAAGTTGCCACTGAAGAGGATTACTGTCTCTACAAATTTGGGCACCCAAAATACTTTAAAAAAGTCAAACTAAAGGTATTGGGATCAGCATACAAGTTATGGTATGAAATAAGAAGAGCATGGAAGATTCCATACTACAGTCGATTAGCACCTATATGAAGGCCATCTGGAACTCCTGACTGTCTAAAAGACTCCTTAGCAGGACCACTGAAGGAAGCAGGAATAACAAAATGGGGAGAACTTTTTGTCTCTGGCAATTTACAAAGTTGGGACTTACTGCTTGAAAGAAGAAAGGGGAAAATATCCAGGTTCAAATATTATCAGCTGGCGAGTTGGTCAAAGGATCAAGAGAAAAACCTAGAAACCACTGAAAAATTGGAGGAAGAAATACACAATGATCCAACAAGAAAGGAAATATCGAAGTGGTACTGGTATTTCACTGAGACAGGAGGTGACGAATTTACAACCCCAGGCGATGCATGGAAAAAGATCTTTCCAGCTCAAGACCTGCAACAGCAATGGCAAGTAACCTGCACTTTTCTATGGCATAGAAGCAACATCGGGTTTCTCATCACCTCCTATGAAGATCGGCAATGGCAAGCATACCTCGATGCTGCACTAAATAAGTCAACTTTAAGGCAAATTCTAACAGCAAGGCTCATAGTATTGCCGATAAAAGATATCAACAGGCAATGGAAAACACTAGGGACGATTACCAACTGCAGACTATGTAACCAATATGTAGAATCCATAGTACATATGATCTGTACATGCAACTGCCTAACACATGCACGTCGTACTTTTTTAAGACCATTGTTTTTGAAATATGGGATACGTAACTGCAAGGATGCTATGACTCTCTTGTTTAGTCTGGAGTTACCTATGGAACTGGCTAGGTTTGCTAAATTTGTGCACAAAGTAAAAGACTGCTTAAATAACGCATCTTGCAATCTAGAACTTTAAGACTGCATCTTGGGCATGTCTAGACTTGACTTGCATGTTGTGATAAGATGCATTTAATACTTATTGAATCTATACCTCACTTCTGAAATAGGTCCTCGAATGTTTTATTCACATGAATTTCTCTGTATCGTGATGCTCCTGCTCAGGGGGACAGATGTCCTGAGCTTTTTAACTTGATACTAGAGTTACACCATCTTTTTTTAAATTGACGATTTTATTTTTTCTTTTAGAACTTATTGATTAGATTTGCAGTATTTAATTGTGTCTATTGTAGCAAATAAGCTCTTGTATATTATATTGGAGATACTTTTGTAACAATTTGTGTTAATTGATACAATAAAATGTACTTACTTACTTACTATGGCATATTATAGTTTCTGCACCACTTAGGAAAACTCATCTTTTTACTTTACAAAGGTCATACTGGACACCGGAACAGTTATCCAAAATGAATAAACAGGTTATGAAAAAATGTCCAAGATGCAGGGAGCCAAAAGCAAATGATATTCATATGTTTCACTTGTGTCCTCATCTTGATATTTTTGGGGAAGAAGTGGGTAAGATTATTGATAAAGTCTTAGAAACCAACATTAAGGTAAGCACTTTTACAGTTATTTTTGGCATTTTGGACAGTAACGACCACTGAATTAAGTAAAACTCAAAAAAAGTCTTATTTGTCTTAATTTTATTAGCCAGACGCGAGGTGTGTGTAAACTGGATTCTTACAACTCCCCCTAAGGTGGTAGAATGGCTTTGTTCTGTAGAAAAGGTTAGGAAATTAGACAAGTCTAGAGGGAAGAGTAAAAGGACCAGGCACTGGTAACTTTGGGATAAGAACACGAGGTAGGGTAGGGAGGGATGTCCAATGATTTTACCCTATGCGATCCAAAAAATTTGAGGGAATCATCATGGTGGGTCTGTGATGGATTAATTCAAAGAATTTGAAGGTTCTTAAGACATGGTCTCACCTTGACATAGAAGGGTGGTCTCCATTTACTCGGAACAATTCACAGCAAGGTGATCTTGTCTACCATAACCGTAAAAATCCCATAAATGAGGACAAAAAAAATATATATATTTCTCAGAAAAATATTGTTGTCATTTATAGTGTTGTCTAAAATATCATTTTTGAAAATATATACAAATTTAAATAGTAAACATTTAGGGGCTTATTTCGATGTCGGGCGGACACAGTCGCTGAAGCAGGACCTAATGACCTCTGGTCAGTGGTCCTGACTGCCTAATCACGATGAGACCACACAGTGCGGATGAATACGATGGTGGTCAGAAAGCATTCCGACCGACTCGGTCTCTGAATGGTTTCTAACCTAATCAGATTTGGGGTGTCTGACTGACCGATTACAATGTTTCTGAACACCGCTCGGTCGGACTCCCATTGACTTGAATGGGGGCCTGTGTTACGACTGACAACAAAGGCTCCCATTGAAGAAAAGGGTGGTTGGGGAAAATCATGCACCCTGTGGCAGGCACCCCATGGCGCCTGCAACACTGTGCATGGTTGGAAAGCGGGGACCCATGGGTACCACCAGCGTCCCCATTCGGAGGCCCCCAGATGAAAGGGAGCCTGCTACGGGCCCTCAAAGTCAGATTCCGACAGCCGATTCATGACGGAACAACCAATGCGGAAAGGCTGTACGAATCCGATATCGTAATCGCTTGGTCAGAAACGCGGTACATAAATCTGTACAAGTCGGCTCGACAGACTCGGTTCCTACGAATGCCATTCAGAACCGAGTCGGAACTGACTCAGAAAGTCCAAACACTTTCTGACTATCATAATAGGTTGGTCGGAAAGGCGGGTTCTGAATCGAATTCGGACAAACCAAATGCCATTCGAAGCCTTTCTGGCCGACATCATAATCGGCCCCATTGTGCAGTCGCATACTCCCATTTCTCTATGGGAGCTCATGTTACGGCCATAAACTGGACGTAACACAAGCTCCCATAGAGGAGTGGGGGTCTGTGTTCAATCCTGCACCCCTTGGCAGGCACCTCAAGGAGCCTGCCACAAGGTGCTGGGATCAACAAGGGGGCACCCTCGGCCCCTAACCGGAGAACAAAAGCATAAAAGAGCCCTACCAGGGGCCCCCAAACACGCTTTATTACCGGGTTTCTATGTCAGAAAGGCCGGCACAGAAATCCTGCCCAGAAACAGTGCCTCATAATCCAAAAGGCAGAAACGCCTTCCATTTCGATTACGGGCCGGTCTCCGACTGGCATACTGGCTCCTGGAGCCCATTGACAGCCAGCCAGAATGACCGGCCAGTTTAAATTCCGACTGGATGTAACCTAATCAGCCTGCCGGAATCGAAATCGACGATAAGTGTCGGAAAGCCTCCGAGCTGAGGTCGGAGGCTTTAGACACTCATTGTAATCGGCCCCTAAATATCTTAAATATTAGCACTGATATCTTAAACATAAAATATATTTAATGTTTTAAAACAAAGATAACAATTATAATTATTGTTAAAAAGTAAAACACACATATATATTACTATATATATATAGCTATACATTTATTTGCACACATCGAATTCATTGGCTAATTAATATTTTAATTTATACTATAATACATTTTTTATGTAATAACATAAAAAATTAATATATAGATATATATGCATATATACAATAACATAAAACATTTAAGAAACATTTTAATAACAAATAAAAAATTAAACTGAATAAAAAATTCAATTTAATAAAAAATAAATTACATATTAAAACATTAATAATTATAAATATTATAATTTTAAATAAACAACATCATAATAATATAAATGTAAACAATATAAAGTAAACTATAACATTTTACAATGAATACATATATTATTCCCAATGCAATTTATAAAGGTATAGGCAAAGTGTTGGGACCCAGGAGGGGTAACATTTACTAGTCCCACTCCACGCAGTGCAACAGTAGAGAAACTGTTGGATTACACAGGGGTAAAATGTACTATTCCTACTCCCGTCAGTGCAAAAGTAGGATAATTGTTAGAATGCAGAGAGGTAACATATACTATTCTCACTACAGTCAGTGCAACAGTAGGGAAAGTGTTGGATTGTGGAGGGGAAAAATGTACTATTCCCTAACCAACCAGAGCAACAGTAGGAAAAGTGTTGGATTGAGGTGAACCAAAATTGACTAATCCCACTCCAGTCAGAGGAACAGTAGGGAAAGTGTTGGATTGTGGAAGGTTTAAAACTTACTATTCTCACTCCAGCCAGTGCAAGATTAGGAAAAGTGTTGGATTGAGAAGGGGGTAAAATGTCCTATTCCGACTCCAGTCAGTGCAACAATAGGGAAAGTGTTGGATTACGGACGGGTAAAATGTACTGTTCCCACTCCAGTCAGTGCAATGGTAGAGAAAGTGTTGAAATGCAGAGGGGTAAAATGTACTATTCTTACTCCAGTCAGTGCAACAGTAGGGAAAGTGTTTGATTGCAGAGGGGCTAAAATGTACTATTCCCAAACCAACCAGTGCAAGATTAGGGAAAGTATTGAATTGCAGGGGCTAAAGTTTACTATTCCCACTCCAGTTACTACAACAGCAGGAAAAGCGTTAGATTGTGGAGAGGTATAATTTACTATTCCCACTCCAGTCAGTGCAACAATATGGAAAGTGTTGTATTACAGAGGGCTAAAATGTACTATTCCCACTCCAGTCTGTGCAATAGTAGTAAGGAAAGTGTTGAATAGTGGGGGGGGGGGGGTGTACTATTCCCACTACAGTCAGTACAACAGTAGGGAAAGTTTTGGATTGCAGTGGGGCTAAAAAGTGTACTATTCCCAATCAACCTGTGCAAGATAAGGAAAGTGATGGATTGCAGGGGGTAAAATGTACTATTACCCCTCCAGTCAGTGCAAGAGTAGAAAAAGTGATGGATTGCGGAGGGGTAAAATTTACTATTCCCACTCCAGTCAGTGCAAGAGTAGGGCAAGTGTTAGATTTTGGAGGGGTAATATTCACTATTCCCACTCCAGTCAGTGCAACATTAGAAACAGACTAATTAACCTACATTAAATACAATTATTTCAAAAATATACTAAATAACTAAAAATGTAAATATAAAAAATCTAAGTTTAAAAAAAATAAATTAAACAAATTATTTTAATGCATATCTTAAATCACTACAAATGTTGTGAGAATCGAAATACAAAACTATGGGCCTCATGTAGGTAGCCAAATACCGGTCGGTAACGGCCGATTTTCGGTAAATATGCCGTTACCGACCGGTATTCAGACAAGTGAGATGTAGGAGTCCAAAAACCACTTTTCGGTAAATATGAGGCGGTAAATACCGATTCATAGTTACCGAATTCTAAAATACCGATTCATATTTACCGAATACATTATTAACGAATCGGTAAATATGAAGTGGTAAATATGAAGTGGTAAAAATTGAAAATGACATGTAGGAGCAGTCGGTAATTAAGAAATCCAGGAAAATCGGTAAATAAGAGTCGGTAATTAACACGGATGGAAAGCAGGTGGTAACCATCAACAATGCACATAAGCAATCCCAAAATGCAACAGCGTGGACAACATGGCCGCCATGTACGTCATTGCAAGGCGCCTACGTCTACAGGCAGCAGGACTGAGGGTGTGGCGACGGGAGGAACAAATCTACAGACAGCGCATCACACTATTCCAGCTGACTGATGCAGAGATACATGAGAGGTACAGGCTACACCCCGAAACCATCATGGACTTAATCAGGGACCTTCACCCACTCCTGGACCAGCCAATAAGAAGGGCGCACGCCATACCCCCACATGTGCAGGTGCTCTGCAGCCTACATCTGTTGGCATCCGGCAGTTATCAGGTGGTGATAGCTGCGGTGGGTGGGGTATCCCAGAGTTGCCTGTCACGTTTCTTCAGGAAGTTCCTGGATGCCATGATGCAGAGAATGCACCACTACATCAGCTTCCCAAACACACAGGCTGCACTGCAGAAAACAAAAACAGACTTTTATCACATGGCACAGTTCCCCCATGTCATCGGCTGTATTGATGGTACACACATCCCAATCTGTCCTCCAGCTGACACAGAGCACATCTACAGGAACAGGAAGTCCACCCACTCCATCAATGTGCAGGTGATCTGTGATGCAGGGAACATCATCACAGATATTGTTGCAAAGTTTCCTGGGAGCACCCACGACTCTTACATCTTCCAGAATAGTGGGATCTACACACGACTGAGAGCCGGAGAATTCGGAGAGGGATACCTGCTGGGTAAGTAACAGTGACGCCCCTTGAAACCTGCAAATCAGAGTGTATAGAGGCATGTAACTGATGGTTCCCTTTTACTCATCCAGGCGACAGTGCATATGCATGCCGTTCATTCATCCTCACTCCCTACCTACACCCAGCAACCCAGAGTGAGAGACGATACAACGTGGCCCACAAATCTACACGCAATGTGGTGGAGCGCACGTTTGGACTGCTGAAGAGCAGGTTCCGCTGCCTCCACAAGAGCGGAGGCGCACGCCAGTACAAACCCATCACCTGCTGCAAGATAATTGCCACTTGTGCAATGCTGCACAACCTTGCCACGAAAAAAGGTACAGATGTGGAACTAACATATTTTGAGGACAATGAGGATGAGTCAGGCCAGCCAGAGGGCAGCGCAGCTAGAGTGCCAACTGCAATCGATGGGAGAGAGAGACGGGCAGAGATCACATGCAACTATTTCTGAGTAAGTGAGGGGACACAGCGAGTCGTGAGAAGTCATGACGTAGTTTAATGTGGCACCACGCCATGAACACATGAACAGGCCAATCTGGCAATATGCCATCTATACAATGAGTATGTCCAGGGTTACGTCACCCAATGGCAAGTGGATAAGCAGGGCCACATCAATGTTTGCGCATACGCGCTGCAGTGGTGGATTGCACGGCCTGTGCATCCTCACTAGAGCCAACCCCAAGCCGCCTGCTGCTCCTGCGTGCTTCGGGGACGGGGGGTGTGATGCTGCTGCTGGTGTCGATGCTCTCCGCAGCATCCCCTGCAGCAGTTGTCGACGCCTGACTTGTCAATAGCACCCCTAGTGCACTTGTCACCTGCACCATCCCCCGTGACAGGTCGCTGCAGCACTGTGTTAGGCCCTCCTGCATCGTCACAGAGCGCCGGCAAAGTAGGGAAGTCGCAGTTGCCAGACGGTTGAGTGCCCTGCTGGTAGTGTCCCTTCTCTGGCGTTCCCGGCGCCGTGCTTCGATGTCAGCATCTAATTTGCTGCACAACTGCTGGATTGACTGGGACATGTCCCGAATGCCCGCAGCCATGCCGCCAATGTTTGTGTCCATGTTGACTAAGCTTGTCCTCATCACCCGCATGTGCCTCTGGACTGACATTACTGCCTTTGATTGCAGGCGCTGTTGCTTCAACATTTGGCCCTCGAGCCCCAAGAAGACACCATGGCCGTCAGTGGGTGCTGGTGGACTCTGGACACGCGACCTGCGGCGCCCTCTTGCTCCCGTCTGTGCTGCCTGTGATGTTTGGGGCACAGTGGGATGGCTCCCTTCCTGGGGCCCGGTGCGGTCTTCTGGGCCCATGCTGTCATCTGACGAGGTGTCTAAGGCTCGTAGCCTGGCTGCTGGACGCCTCCTCATTCTCACACCTGCAAGCGGAGATGTGGCCGGTGAATCGAACATGAGTGGCGATGCTGGCTCTGGTGGTGGTGATGCTGGCTCTCGGTGAGGTGATGCTGGCTCTGTGTGCGGCGAGGCTGGCTGCGTAGGTGGTGCGGCTGCAAGTGGGCCTGCTCCCTGGTCTGCACTCGTGCTGGCTAGAGGTGATTTTTGTGGCCGGTGTGCCGTCTCCCCTGCAGCATGCCCTGTACTGCATGATGTCACATCTGTGGACAGAAAAACAACATTGGCTCAGTGTCCCCGAAGGGCTGCATTGCAAGCGTCACAATAAATCATTTCACATTCCAATCTGTCCTCTGTCTCCTTGTGCCTCGAGTGCGTGACATGCCTTGTTGCCCTGTGACATTTACGTCATGGTTAGTGTTGCCCTGACTACATCTCCCGGAATGCATTGCCTGTCTGCACTGACACGTGTGGACTGCAGTGTGATTCTCGTGTCACAATGGGGGATGTGGGATAGGGGTAGGGGCGGCTACATTGCTGTGCTTTCGTCTTACCTTGGTGTGTTGCGGCTCTGGCAGAGCTGTCGGCGTCCCCAAGACTCACGACGCTCTCTTGCTCGAGTGTGGCCGCCACCAGCTCCTCCAGTTCGGTGAGGGCAGGTGCCCTGTTGGTTCCACCTCCGGTCTGGCTGGCCTCCTTCTGGATGTCGCCCATCTTCCTCTTGGTCACAATCCTCAGGTCATACCAGCGCTTTTTGAGGACCTCAATTTCCCTGTGGGTCACTCCCACAGCATTGACCTGCGCCTGGATGGCCAGCCATATGTTGCGCTTTTCGGCCTCAGGCACTTGCAGGGATTGCCTCCCAAACAGCTTCTGGTGCTGCTTCACCACCTCCTCCACCAGCACCTGGAGTTCCTTGGGGCTGAATTTGAGCTTCCTCCTCCTTTCCCCTCCGTCTTTCTGTGTGCTCTGGCTGGACATGCTGTTCGTTTCCCGCTCGCACATGCAACTGCTCCCTGCCTCTCCTCTGCACTCCGAGCCTCTCCAGGGTCGGCTAATTATGTACACCTGCCTGGGTGTGGCCACTTCGGCTAATTGTGTACACCTGCCTGGGTGTGGGCAGTTCCTGGTTGGGTGGGCTGTCGTTGCACAGGATTAGCTGTTTCGTCAAGTCATGTGATGTTATTTACCGAATCCGTACGTACCGATTCGGTATTTTCCGATTCGGTAGATACCACCTCGGTATTTTCCGATTCGGTAGATACCACCTCGGTATTTTCCGAATCGGTGAATTCCGATTCGTATTTACCGACTGTTACCGAATCGGTAACTGTTACCGAATTTTTACCTACATGTAACTTACCGATTCTAATTTACCGATTCGGTACGGCTCGGTATTTAAGAACCGGTAAAATTTATTTACCTACATGAGGCCCTGAATCCTCAAAATATTTTTAACTAATAAATGCAATGTTATTTACACAGTAAAGCACAACACAACACATAAAAAAGTCAATAACATAATTATAAAGTATTAATTAACCATTTTTAAACGTATTATCACTTCAATAACTTTCTATCCTATATTTCTACAAAGTACTCATCACATATCTAAAATGAATTTTATAAACGATATTATTTACACATGTTGCAGAACTAAATATTTATTAAAATAGTTATTATTACTTAAATAATTATATTTAATTACCTCCCACCCTTCATCCATACACAACAAACAACCCACACCTACCATATAAATTAAAAAATATTATTTGCATCATTTTCATAATATTATATTTTAATTAACGTCCCACCCTTTACTCCTATATATGCCACAATTCACACCTAATCTATAAAATAAATAATATCTTAATTATAAATTTTAAATACATAACATTATTAATTAATTAAATCAATATTACTCAATCATAATTAATGTACTTCCCACCCTACCCTATACCCCTACATAACACTAAACCTGCACCTAAAACTTTATTTAAAAATAAAAATAAAAATTATTTATACAATTAACAATAAATTTACTTCTCACTCACTACCCCTACAAAATACACAACCGACACCTAAAAGTTAATTAAAAAAAATATTAATGTATTTATACAAGTAACATAAATAACAAATACTAATTCAAAATTAATTATTCAAGTCATGTCAAGTCAAAGTCAGCTCTATTCAATCATGAAGAATCATAAAAAACACACAGAAATAAATACATCGAACACTGAATTCATTATATCATAAATAGCCACAATAAAAGCAGATAAAGCATATATAAAAAGTTATATAAGACATCATAAAATCAGGCAAAGAGAGTGGTGCAAATGTTAGTCACATAACTAATCATATTCACACACCAGTTTGCCATACACGGTCAATGTCTTCCTTATTTGTATAGCACTACTAATAAAAAGACTAGTACATGACAAATATAATCGGTCTCGAGGCTAGGTAAGAAATCATCGGCTTCCTGGTGCATTATAAAATTTCTTATACGAAAGGCAGGGCGTAAAAACGCTTCCTAATTTGACAATAGAAACATCAGAACAATCTAGGGCCCCATTAGGATGGCGGGCGGACTGTTGTCCGCCTGCCACCCTAGCTGTGCCGGGACCAGCTGCCAGTGGTGCGGCGGTCCCGCACCGCCAATTAGGATGCCACCGTCACCGTGGTGGTCGCATCCCGCATTCAAAACATTGTGGTGGGCGGTGCTCACAGCATCACCCGCCACCATGTTGTGAATGGACGTTGTGCATTGGCATGCACAATGTGACAGGCACCGCGCGGTGCCTGCCACCTTGTCCATGCCAATGTTGGGGGGTACCTAAGTGCAGCCCCCCACACCCCTGGGAGCCCGCAACGGGCCCCCGTAGCAAATTCCACATGCCTTTCAATGGCGGAGTCTCTGCCATGGAAAGGCATGAAATATGCCACATTCTAATATGAATGGCGGTGCCTGCAAGGCACCACCATTATATTAAGGCCCTTTTCCGCCCGGTCGGAAATCTGACCGCCAGAAAAGCAGCGGACGGTCTTTCCGTCTGCCGCGATGCCCCTCACCATAGTAATATGGCGGGGGTGATGCGGGGCCATCGGGCAGGCGGATGACCACTGCCGGACCTCCAGTGGCGATCCGCCCGCCATCCTATTGAGGCCCATAAAGTTTCATGAGGATTAGACTGACGTTCCATCACAAGGACATCTAGGGAGCTTATCAGACCATGTGTCTCTTTTGGGATATGCTATAGGCTTTGTGCAATGCCTGAACGAAGCATGGTAGGATAAAATATTTTCTGTATATCTGTAACCATAACTAGGTAACCCTGCAATCCACTTTGTAAGGGCCCTCCCACGTAGTTGTTAACTGAGATTTCTTGCATTTCTTTAAATGCCCTCTCGCCAGTGTGTTTACTTATAAATACAGTTTTTAATTCCTTCTTGCCAAACTGTAAAATCGTTGCTGAATTCTTAACATTTTCGCTGCTAGGCCTTTTCCCCCTTCCCTGTTTTAGCCTTTTTTTGGCTATTTGGGGTAGTTCGCGCTCAGGCCCCTGTAATTTTGACACATAAGGTATCCCCACCAAATTTGCGTCCTTTTCTTCAAACATCATGGGGATTTTTAAGGTACCCAGGGTGTGTTGATTCCCCTGGATGAGACACAGAAATTAACAAAAATACAGTTACATTTTGTTTTTGTGAAAAATAAGAAAAAAGTGATGCAGAAGAAAGCGTCTGTTTTTTTCCCTGCATATGCCATCAACAAAGGGTTTGTGTGTGGTGCTGAAATCACCATCTTCAACTTTTCAGGGACTGACAGACTTTTGTCAGAGACACAATTTTTTTCAAAGAGTTTTGGCATTTTACTGGGACATAGCCTATTTTTGCTATGTTCTTTGCTTTCAACCTCCTTCCCATTAATGGTAGAAATGGGTATGAAAGCAATAATGGATCCTGGAAAGCTATACATTTCAGAAAAGTAGACAACATTCTGAATTCAGCAAGGGGTCATTTGTGTAGATCCTTCAAGGTTTTTTTTATAGAAACTAACAGCTGAAAATAGGAAAAATTGAAAATGAGTTGAAAAAACAGCCATTTGTGCCAACCTTTTTCATCTGTAACTTCTTCCAAGTATGACAGATATTTAAAAGCAATATACCGCTACATCTGCTGGATCCTTCTGTTTGTTGGGATATAAAGGACTTTTAGGTTCACCACGGAACGGAGGAACCCAGAGCCAATAACTGAGTAGTGTCTATAAACTAGGGAAACCTAGCAAACCTATACATTTCTGAAAAATAGACACCCAGGGGAATCCAGAATGAGGTGACTTGTGTGGCTCTCACCAGAATATGTTACCCAGAATCCCTTGCAAACCTCAAACTTTATCCAAAGAAACACATTTTCCCCACATTTCTGTGATGGAAAGTTCTGGAATCTGCGATGGTCCACAAAGTTCCACCCACCCGCATTCTCTAAAGTCTCCTGATAAAAATGGTACCTCACTCGTGTGGGTGGTTCAAATACCAGCGGCAGGCAAGGGCCCAAATCGTTGAGACATCAAAATTACAGACATCACAGAACAACCTGGTTTTGCAAGGGGCGGGGCACCTGGGTTTTGGCCCTGGGCTTAGCGGCCATCTAGAGAAACCTATCAGACCCACACATTTCTGAAAACTAGACACCCTGGGGAGTCCAGTGAGGTATGGCTTACGTGGATCCCCAATGTTCTCCTACCCAGAATCCCCTGCAAACCTCAAATTTAACTGAAACAAATTACATTTACCTCGCTTTTCTGTGTGGGAAAGTTGTGGGATCACCGGGCTGACAAACATTTCCTACCACCTAGGTGGTAGTTCTTGGCAAAAAATTCCTAAAGAATGTTGACGCCGGACTGCCCTTGCACATCCCAGTTGTTCCAGTGCACAGCGCCAGCAACTCGCCGGACCCGCTTCGCGGATCCCGCTTCGCGTCCAGTCACCGCGGAGGATTGCTGATTGGGACTGCCTGCCATCTGGGGGAAAAGAAGCAGGACCGGGGCTGCGAGCAGCAAGGACTCCATAGTCCAGGAGTCCCTGCGAGCCCAACCACCAACACCTGGGCTGCTCTCCCTGGCCGACACGCCCCCAAGCCCACGGGAGTAAAAGACGAATGATTTCTCCCTAACAGCGGGACAACTACTTGCTTACTTCAAGGTTGATGCTGGACTGCCCTTGCACATCCCAGTCGTTCCAGTGCACAGCGCCAGCAACTCGCCGGACCCGCTTCGCGGGTCCCGCTTCGCGTCCAGTCACCGCGGAGGATTGCTGATTGGGACTGCCTGCCATCTGGGGGAAAAGAAGCAGGACCGGGGCTGCGAGCAGCAAGGACTCCATAGTCCAGGAGTCCCTGCGAGCCCAACCACCAACACCTGGGCTGCTCTCCCTGGCCGACACGCCCCCAAGCCCAAGTACTGTACTATTTAACGAACCTGGTTACCCGTCGCGCGGGAGCGCCCGGGGCTAAGCCCGGGCAAAGGGCGGGCCGTCTTAGGCCGTCAGAGAACGGAAGAGACCGGACCGGGCCCTCTCTATAACAACGAGGTACTTTCAGATCCTAACCATTCATTAATCCAGCACATCGTTTGAGAGCTCTAAGTAGCCTGGTGTAAAATCTGTTTACCAAATTTTCTTGCCGATTGATTGTTCCGCCCGATTGTGGAGATGGTTCTTACGAGAGGGTCTAAAGATAAAGTAAAGGGAGGTGGGGGAAAACGTTTAGGTCCTATGGATGACTTTATTACCAAGGCGAACAATTTTATTGACCAAAGCATCACCCTAATAGAAGGTAGGGTCTCTTTAGATCTAGCCCTGGCAAAGCGGTCATCCATGGGAAACTTGAAGAATGCAAAAACCCCCGAGACCCGCCAAATTGGGGGCTGTGGCCCCACTCCCACAGGTAGGAGAAGTCTACCAAATAATGTAGATCTATCAGCTTCACAACTTTCCGATTTTCAATTAAGTCTTGATTTAGAAAAATCCCCAGTACTAATCCCCGAAATAACCCCGGATGAATTAAGAATTACTAGAGGGAAAAGGGAGGGGGCAATTAGGAAAAGAAGAACAAAACCTATTAAATCGATCCCACATGACTCTAGTACTCTAGACGAACCAAAACCTTCAACACCCACATCCGACAATCCCCACTCTGGTAAATCAGTTATTAATCAGCTTACGCATGAAGGTTTAGATTCGCTTAGCGTACTTAACTCGATTTCTTCTTTACCTATTTACTCGCAAAGAGACAATTTAAACCCTGTGTCAATAACCAACATAGCAGACCTTCTAAAAATTACCATTACCCCACTCGAATTAAGGTTGTCTCGGATGGAACAGCAATTACAGCTTCTCATAGACATTATGAAACCAAAACAAGTAATAGGGGGGGGGATGAAAAAAAAGAGAAAAGAATCAAACCTCCCCTTCAAAAGGTGTCATATACGCAAAAAAAAAACTCTAAAAACGCCCCTTCTGATTCTACATCTAAATTACCACCTCCCGAAACAACCATTATAGAGAGAATAGAAGATCCTATTGCTAACTCCAACACTTATCCTTCTCAGAACAATGTTTTGGGAGCAGCAACACCAGGGCCAAAAAACCCCCCTCTCAAGGGAAAAAAAACGCTCCAACAAAACAAACAGGTCCCTAACCAAGTAACAACTGATCACACCATGGCGGACACGAGGGGCTGCAAAAAAAGGTTGGCAGTTGACCTACCTCCAGAAGCAAGCCCCTATGTGGTAGTTATGGTAGGAGTTCCCGAGCTAGAAGACCACGTTGTGGAAACTACCTGGTCACTGAAAAATAAGGTGCAGTTTTGGTTAAATAACAACTGTCCCATTACTGAACCCGGGTCATCTAGGATCCTGATGGTCCGTAGAACCCCGTGGGTGGGAAATAGTAGGAAATAAATTCCGGGTGACTGTATTCTGATTTCCTTTGACCACCCATGGGTGGTGGACCACATATGTTCTTGGGAGCGTCCAAACACCCATGGCGAAATAGGTATTAGGCGTCTCTCCTTTTTTTACCCCTCCAGGTTGCCTAGGGAGGCTCAAATCACCAATGCTCCTTATTGGGAAACTATAACCCCAGTCCACGATAATTACTTCAATCGTTGGAACACAGTGGGCCCTCGTTTCCACGAGCATGGTGGTTATAGGCCAAATTCAGGCCTACAATTTCGGGGAAGAGGAAATGACGACTGGGGCTTCCATCAATTGCGGACGTTACATAGAGAGCCAACCCAAAGGGAAACTTGGTTTGGTATTCCCACGGACAACAGATTTAGTGTTCTTGAAATGGTCGATTGACCACCAATCAATTCCAAATACGTCGACCATAGCTCCTCTCAATTAACATCTAATTCCACAATGGATCGTTCAATCCAAGAAACAGTGTATAATGTAGATCTGCATTCTCTATCCTTTCTTTTCTGGAATATAGCAGGGCTCCGTTCAAAAATCGAAGACGGTTCACTGATACATTTTTTGGAAGGGGGGAATATCATATGCCTCCAGGAGACTTGGTCCCTGACAGAGCTTCACCTCCCTGGCTATAAAACGTATTTTACGCCAGCGTTGGGGGGTGGCTTTGGAAGACCCAAGGGAGGGTTGACTACATATATTGCCAACACAATTAATGATCTTAAAACATCTTTGGTGCTGTCTGATCCAAATTTCCAACTATTAAAGCTCCTCTTTAATAAATTTGAGCCTATTCTTTTGCTCAATGTTTATAATAATCTTGACGAGGAACAATTCCTGTCTCTCATCAATTTAATTAAGGAGAAATTGGGACATAACTCTCTACATGGTAAGGGGCCAGTCCACCTCATATGCGGAGGAGACTTAAATATCCACCCATGCCCTCACGTCGGGAAAAATAGATGTGGAATTGTGGATGAAGAGAACGCTCCTATTATGCACTTTAATCACAATAAAGCGGGGATTTCAATGAACAATATGCTGGTTGATTTAGAACTGGAAATAGTAAATGAATTGATTCCAGACTCTAATCTTTTACAACCAACGTATGTGGGTAGGGGCTTCAGTACGACAGTGGACTATATTCTTCTCTCCCCAGGCTTATTACCTCGAGTAAGGTCCTGTGAGGTACTGTTAAACACTTTTAGCGACCACTCCGCTCTCAGACTAGAAATCCAACAATTGAAGGGACAACCGGAAAGTAGTGTAATCGCCTCAACGCTCGCTCAAAATAAATTGGAGTTGGGCAGGACAAATGGTTACACAGTAAAGTGGAAGACGCTGGATCCGGAGATAATCACGGCGAAATTGGTAACGGAGTCATATTTAAATATAACCAATTGCCTCGATCCAACGTTACCTGAAGAAGCTGTTTTAACCAAATTTCTACTAATACTGGAAAAGATTAAGGAACTTTTTACAATAACATCCAGGAGGTCACCCTCGATTAAAAAAGGCTGGTTTAATCATTCATGTACCATGGCCCTGTCCAACTTAAAAAAGGAACTAAAAAAAACAGTGAGAGACTCAGAAACGATTCAATTGCTGAGACGTCAATATGTCTCCGTACGAAAGCAAAGAATCACTGAATTAAAAATGAAATTGTGGGATGATTTACACTCTAGCGCTGTATCTAAGGATAGTTTGGCTTTTTGGCGTACTGTCAAAACTCCATATCTCTTGGGCGCAGACACCCCTAAGATAGAAGTGGCTATCGATGAGGCTACGTGGGTGGCACATTTTTCTAAAATTTTTAAAAACACAGTAAATACCAGCAAAAGACTAGAACACAGTCTCCCAAACGTCAACTACCCCATCTCCCTAACTTTTGATATCACCGAAGTTCTAGCGGCCTTGAATGCTAGCAAAAGCGGGAAAGCTCCAGGCCCCGATGGGGTCCCAGTAGACTTGTTTAAATTTAACCCGGACCTCTGGACCCCAATTTTAACTAGGGTATGCATAGCAGTGGCAAAAGTGGGACTGTTGGACTCTTGGACAAAGTCTATCATGGTCCCAATCTTTAAAAAAGGTGACCGCCAAGATGTCAATTGTTATCGTCCCATTTCCCTTTTAGATTCGCTAGGCAAAGTGGTCGGTAGAATCGTTCTCGAACGACTCCAGCAGTGGGCAGAGGAGGGAAACATTATTTCAGACCTTCAATTTGGATTCCGGGAGGGGTTTGGAACGGTAGAGCAGGCCCTGAACCTTAGTCTGATCCTGGGAAAATACTGCCAAGGAAAAAAAGAAACTGTGTATATGGTCTACGTAGATTTATCTGCCGCTTTTGACTGTGTCTCACACACGAAACTTTGGAATATCTTGTTACTCATGGGAGTGGACTCATTTTTCGTAGATTTTATGAGAGAATTATATGCGGGCGCCACCGCTAGGGTGCGTTTTGGCACAAAGGGTGAACTGACTGCCCCGTTCGGAGTGGAGCGTCAGGCAGGGATTTGTCCTCGCCCCCTTCCTCTTCTCCCTGTACACAAATGGCCTGGAGGCGGAGATGTTGAGGGGGGCTCTGGACCTACCCCGGGTCAAACGGCGATTGATACCCGCCTTGCTCTACGCCAACGACGCGGTCATTCTGGCCCGCACCCCACGCGAACTGCAAAAATCCCTAAACAGATATGTTGAGTTCATGGGTAGCCTGGATTTACAAGTTAACGTGAAAAAAACATTTGTCATGGTAGCCGGGCGAGCCAAAAAGTGTGTAAAGAATATTTTTCTTAAAGAGCAAAAACTTGAGGTGACTACGAAATACTGCTATTTAGGGATAATGATTGACGATAGGCTTAACTGGAGAGCAGCAGTGGAGGCCAGATGTCATTTGTTCAAAAGAGCAACAATGTCCCTGATAAGTTTTTCACAGAGGCTAGGGAAAAGGCCTCCAGTGGAGCTGTTAAAAATTTACGTAGCTAAATGTCAGGCAATTGCCCTTTATGGAGCAGGCCTGTGGGGAATCGCAGAAATCAGTACCCTTCAGGTTGCCGAAAATAACTTTTTAAGATTTCTTTTAGCAGCACCAATGAGCTCCTCAGTTTATGCCCTTCATTTGGAGCTTGGTATTCCCTACCTTGAGGACCTGATAAGAATTCAACCGCTATTGCTCTGGCGTCGTATCTGGTCCTCCGAGAACAACATGTTTTCACAAGAAATTCTGATGGACTCAATGGCCATAGACCACTCTGTAACAATTCAATGGTTGTGCTATGTAAAAAATTTTTTTAAGGATCTAGGTTTGGAGATCTATTACACAGATCCAAAAAAAATTAACGATTTGTCAAAGAAAGGACTTAAAAAACTGGCTTTAACGCATCTGGAGTCCCTGAGGCTGACTTCCGTGGCATCGAAACCCTCGGTTGTTCATGCTAATTTAATTCAGACCACTTACTCCATTCAACCTTATTTGACAATACAGATTAGCACTTATCACAGAATCTTGTTAACAAGATTTAGACTTGACTCCTTTTTTAGGCTAGTATCCTTCCCCAAGAGAAACAGCTGGGAGAAGGTCTCCACTCCTTGTCCGTGTGATGAAGTGTCAACTCAGTCAAATTTACACACTATCTAGTTTTGTAAATTTCATCATCCACACAGGAGGGTCTGGTTACTACCTATATTAAGGAGTTGGGGATTAAGACAGTGTCGACCGGCGATGCTACGCCTTCAAAGCCTAGATTCCGAATTGACCTGTTATCTTGTCCTTAACTTTCTAAAATGTATTCTGAAACATAGGAATAATTTGTAAGCAGCGGTTTGATCCCAGTATTTGTAGATGAATTGAATCTTTGTAAATCTTTGGTTTTAACTATATGAGCTGATAATTGATTAGTTCTCATTTTCATTATTCTCTATTTTATGTGCGATGTCTTATTTGTAACTGCTCTTTTATGGTTTTTTAAAATTGTAAAAACCGAATAAAGAATTTATTATTATTATTATTATTATTATACCACCTAGCATTCCCAAAGGTCTCCCAATAAAAATGGTAACTCACTTGTGTGGGTAGGCATAGTGACTGCAACAGGAAATGGCCCAAATTGTACTGTGGTGACTTTCCCTATCATAAAACTACCTAGTTTTGCAGGGGGGGACCTGGTTTTTTGGCCCCGGGCTCGCAACCACCTAGGGAAACCTTCCAAATCCACACATTTACGAAATTCAGGCACTCTGGGACGTCCAGTGAGGTATTGCTTGCGTGGATCTCCCAACATTTTCCTACCCAGAATCCCCTGCAAACCTCAAATTTAGCTGAAAAAATAATTTCTTCCACACTTTTTTGTGTGGGATCACTGTGCCGGCACAAATGTCCTACCACCCAGCGCTCCCCTTGGTCTCCCAAGTAAAATGATACCTCACAAAGGGATTCTGGGTAACAGAACCTGGTGAGAGCCACACAAGTCACCTCATCCTGGATTCCCCTGGGTGTCTAGTTTTCAAAAATGTATAGGTTTGCTAGGTTTCCGTAGTTGCCGGCAGAGCTATGGTTCAAAAGCTACAGCTAGGCACTTTGCCAAGAAAGGATCAGTTTCATTTTCAATGCAATGATGTCAGCACGCCATTTGTGCGATCGTCATTGCATTGAAAATGCAAAATGGCCTCGGAGGTTGGGGAAGCTCTTCCCCAACCTCCCAAGGCCAACAAAAAAAAGGAAATCCCTCTGCTGTCTGCAGCAGAGGGATTTAGTGCACCTGTACGCATGACAGAATGGTTCAGTCATGAGCAAAGGAGCACTGGCATTAACCCTTTCGGTGCTCATGAAGGAATGGTTCCGACATGAGCACCGAAAGGATTAACGTGCAAATCTGCGTAATTTCTTTACGAGCCTATTTACATACATTAGCCGGGGAATTTTATTATAGTGTTCGAGGGCCATATAGTCATTTATTACATCTCTAGTGAACTTTAGACCAGGTTTGCTTCAGACATTATGCCATCCAGTAATTACAGACAAATCAATTTTATCTCCCACATACATTACACTTAATTTTCTGTGAGTGATTAAAATAGGGGTTGAGCATGGTACTGCAAGGAGCCTGTCTAAAAATAAATTCTCATCTGTTTGCACTCCAGAAAATTGCTCCAAATATGGCTGAGGAAATGCATTTGCTTCTGTAAAAATGTAGCATCTCTCTGACTGGTTTATTGCCAACTTTGTTGGCAAACCAAAACCTAAACAGAGCCTCTGTCGATCTAACAAAACAAGACTTTTCTAATTCTAAATGCCAGGTCCAACAGCCAGTACCTGTGAACTATACACCTAAATTAATTGGTATTCGCTGACTGAGAATATTTTCTTTTTGGGTCTGCCTCTTCCACACATCGTAGTATAGGTCTTAGCCAAATTTAATTCGAGAACTTTTTGCTACTTATATCTGATGAAACCATCAATTGATTTTGCAGCCCGTTTGCTGTTCTGGACATTAATACCATGTCGTCTGCATGTAGGAGTATAGGGTGATCCAATTTAAAGTGCGTTGGCATCTATTACCCTGTAGATCCTTATCAATCTCATTAACATAAAGGGAGAAGAGAGTGCGTGCTATGATGCAACCATCTCTTATCCCTTTTTTAATTGGGAATCTCGATGAGCATTCTCCCTCCAGCCCATATCTTACACATGAGGTCATCAAAGAATACATCCAAAGGATTGATGGTTAACTAGATCAAAAGCGCTGGAAAGGTCAGCGAACCAAAGGTATAGCAGAACCTGCTTAGCTACTGTATATTTAGTTACAGTTAGGGGAGGATTTATACATTGTGCCGTGGTCCCTATATCCTTCCTGAAACCATAATGTACTTCTATTAACACATGATTATCCACTATCCAGTCGTCCAATCATTCTAACACAATTTTTCCCAAGATTTTAGCAGGGGAGTCAAGGAGGGAGATTGGGCGATAGCACCTAGAGTCCCCCATAGCTCCTTTTTAATATATGGGAACAATAATGGATTCAGTCCAAGTATGAGCGCAGTCAAATCAGCATCAGCCTTAAAGATATCACGAGGTACCCCATCGGGGCATTGGGCTTTTATGGCAGCAGGTTTACCTTTTGCTACTGCCACCTCCTCTGCTGTAATCTGTTTTAATGGGATTAGAAATGGGTCACTCATATATAAGTAGGCTTCATGCCCGGCCGTTCCTCCAGGAACCACTTACGCACTCTGGCAAACACCTTTTGGTCTGCAAAAACCCTTCGAACAGATGAACTGGCTCTCTCACTTGACACCCAAAAGGCGTTCGATCGCATTGAATGGAACTAGCTCTTTAAGGTGATGGAGCACTTTGGCCTGGGTAATCATCCCATCGCTAAGGTGCGATTGCTGTGACAGCTCCACCATACGCAAAGTGATCAACATCACGGACATACCCCTGCCTACTGGCACCTCTAAAATAAATATCTATACACGGACGATATCCTGCTGACACTCACAGACCTGCACCATTCTATACCGTCTCTACTAGGCATCATAGATGACTTCTCGTCCTTCTCCGGATACAACATCAACCAAAACAAGAGCAAAGCTCTCCTCATCTCGGCTGGCACTACCAAGGCAGCCATACATGGACACCCCTTCCACTGGCAAAATTCCCGCCTTAAATATCTGGGTATCCCGGTGAACATAGGGATGGTGGGAATGGTACAGGACAACTTGAATCCTCTGATTGCTCAGATGCGGAGTGACTTTGCGAAATGGGCCACATTGGGGCTCTCCATGGGGGGCAGGGTACAAGCTGTACGAATGGTATATCAATGGTGACCCTCCCCCCTTTCTCTACACCCTTGGAATGCTTCCCATCCAGGTACTCTTACTACACGTCGCCTTATAGATTCCAAGATACAGTCCTTTGTATGGGGCTGCTCGAAACCCTGCTTACCAGTCTCCAAATTGAAAGCCCGCTGTAGCAGTGGGGGTATGGGCCTCCCATCTGTTGAACATTATGCCCTCGCCATCCAGCTCTACCAGTTGGCTTATATGATGCCTGGGGCCTTAGACCCGCCACAATGGGTGTACATCGAATGGCAGCTACTATCAGCAGATCAGGGCCTCTATGCTCTGTATGGGAAAGAGGTATGCCAACACGAACCAACCCATCCGGTACTGCATTTCATGCATAAGGCCTGGCAGTGCGCACACCGCTTGCTGGGCACACATTCACGGCTTCACGAGAAAGCCCCTCTATGGGGGAATGCTAAAATACACATCAATTGGCAGAGTCTGTTCTGGCCCCAATAGAAAGAGGCGGAAATACACACCCTTGACCAGCTCTTCCATAATGGTGACTTCAAACCGTTCATCCAACTTGAAGAGGAGTATGGCCTCCCTGCCCCACAATCCTGGCGCTACATGAAATTACAGCATTGCCTGAGGGGATGCCTGGGTCCGTGCTGGTGGTCCCTGACTACTTCACCGGCGTTATCATATCTCCATATTTGGGGAAAACACAAGGGGGTGGCGTCAAGACTGTACACCACTCTCACTTCTCACCTCTTCTCGCAACCTCTATTGCAAGCTCTTTATGCCAGATGGAAGGCCAGACTATCAGTCTCCTATGCAGAGGATGAATGGGTGGACATTCTGGATGCCCTGGACAGGGGTACCAGAGAGACACGGCTGAAGTTCTGCCTCTTCAAGACACTGCACGACTGGCACTAAACTTCAATGAAAATGAGCAGAGCAGGCTTACTGCCACATGCAAACTGCTGGAGATGCAAAAACACCCGCTGCGACACAACCCACATCCTCTGTGAGTGTCCATCGACCCAGCCCTTCTGGTCTTGTGTAGGTCAGATCCTGGGCGCTTCGATGCCCCTCCAATTGCTAATTACACCCTCAGCTATCCTCTTGCATCATTTGTGAAATATTCCTGAGCTGTCGAATCCGCATTATCGCCTCTGTCACACAGCAATGGCTACAGCCAAAATTGGCATCCTCTGGCAGTGGAGGTCACTGACCCCCCCATTTCAGGAGTCCTGGCTAGTTGCCATGATACACACTGCATCCCATGAACGAGTTATCTACAATTCACAAGGCCAGACAGACTTTTTTTACGGATATGGGCACTCTTTCCTCACACTGGGAGGTTGGGGGAACCCTACACCAAGCGCTCAGGTGCTACCCCCATCACAACTGTTTAAAAGCCCTGATAGAAACAAGCAGTGGTGCCAATGGTGCCAGTGGCCCGGCATGACCCCCGAGCTACTGTACCCCCCTCCCCCTCCTATGTTCTTATACTCTCTCTTGTCTACCTCCTCTCCACTCCTCCTGGTGTCTCCCACTGTCTTAGACATGCTCTTCCTCTATGACTCCAGTTCCCCCCTGCCCTCTCCTTCTTCACAGCACTCCCCCATCCCCTTCCCTGTTCACACAGACCTATGAACCCTCAGTACAGGCACCTCCCTCTTCTCAGTCCCGCTGAAAGTGGAGAAGTCCTCTGACACCATTGGACAGAATTGCTTATCCCTTGCTTCCCTTTTCCTTAATACCCCCCCCGGCCACCGACACCCCTTCTAACAGTGGTATAGCCCTATGTCAGTGATATACAATAACAGAAGGATCAGCCATAACTACCAGCCTCCAAAAACGTCTCCTCGGCACCCCTACGCTCCGCCCTCCCGGCATGCCCCTCCATCCAACACGAACGTTGACATGCATGGCCATTCCAGTCTGCAAGGCAGGCAGAAGATCCTCACTTCCCCCTCCTCTCCTTTCTCTCCTTTCTCTCCCCCTCACACCACTCATCTGATTTATACTATGTACCCCCTCATTCATACTCTCACTATATATGATTATTGTACATGTTTGAAGGATGATAATACCTTGCGCTGTACACCCTTGTTATTTTCAGTTTCTTCAATAAAAGAATTGCAACACAAAAAAAGTAATGGGCCACTGATTTCATTCTGCGGTGCTGCAAAACAATTCGTACAAGGGTTGAAAATACCTTCAAAATGTTCAATCCAAACAGATAGTGCAACAAGGACTTCTATTTTGGGATTTGCATTATCTGTCAAAAAGGGTGAGGTTATAATTTTCCAGAATAAACTGCTGTCGCCAGTTTCTGCTGCCAGTTCTAAGCCTGCCCATGCCTGTTCCCGTATCTCAGTCTTACATTGCCCCAGGGCCTGCTTATAATTAAACCTAAAGAGTTTGATTTCCTCTCTATCCCTGGGGTATTTAAGGAGGGCCTTTTTTTAGGTTATAATTTGCCTGTTTACAATGTTGGTCAAACCACCCATTGGGTCGTGTCTGTTTGCTGGTACTCTTCTTTTTTACTTTGTCTGCTATGGCTGAGGTGATCCTGCTAAAAGCTAAGACCAGTTCCTTAGGTAGGGGTTCAATTTCTGTACAGTTATATTATTAAGTTTTATTGTTCAATTACTTAAAATCATTACAATATACTGTCATTATTAAAAAGAACAGAGTTAAAATCCTACGCATGTTATTGCAAACTGATAGAACATAAAAACTTAAAATTAATATCAACACTGGCTGTAAAGTGCAAATGCATTAGATTTAAAGGAACATTTTGTCAAGGTCTCTCTTGGTTGGTAGCCGACTGATTTCTTTTTGTAGCTCTATATTCTGCATCAAAGCGGCTGGGATTAATTCTATAAATTTCCCCAGCCGCGCTACTGTTTGAGCTGTTTTAGCAGAGAAACACAAGTAAGAGACTTCACTGCATCATACGAAACCTTGGGCTCTGCAGATTGGATGAACTCAGTCAGTCAGAAAACACTTTATTCGATTAATTAAAATCATAAAAGTACAGATTTCATACAATAATAAAAAAGACAAACAAAGTCATGAGATATACCAACAAAATTAACATCATATCCACAAAGTTAAAAATGACATTCCTAAACACAAACATTGGATAAACTAGTCGGTACCTCTCGCTGGCTAATTTAGGGCAACAGCACAGCAGATGAAGCCGGGATTCACAATGGTAATTACAGAGTTGCTAGATTGTCCTGCCGGGCCCAGGCTTGATTAAAATCCACAATAGGCAATGCAAGAAGTCTCATGCAAGTGATTTTTTTCCGGGCTGAGACTGACAGTGCTTGCTCGAAATAAGGCTGTGGTTTACCCACTATGTAGGTGGTGTCCAGTGCTAAAAGATTGGATTGATGGTGTAAACTGTCCAGATCTCTTTCATAGGATATTTTCTTGACTTGTCTATTCACTGATCTTTTCCATGCAGCAACTGGAATGTTTGGGTTGTGCAAATTTTGCACTTCTATATCCAACAATTTTGTGCCTGCTGTCAGCTGCACCTGCCATGGGGATCCACCTTCTTCAAAAATTGTTTTGATTTGCGTTTTTAGAGATGTTGCTGGAGCTCGCAAGGTGCTAATGTAATATTTTACCGTGTCCCCTAAGCAGGTAAGGTCCGGACGGGTAAGTCCCAGCTCCAACCTTACTTTTGCTTTCCTTGCCTGTCGTGGGATGCCTAGTACCTTCTTATATACTGAGATTTGGTGGCTCATAAGAAATGTAATGAGGGCACCAGGAAAGACTAGGTGGCCATAGTTGAGGGAGGGCACTACTTTTGCTTTTAAGACTTTCAGGATAGGTTCTACAGTCGGGCTGTCTAGACTTCGGTTGAGATTTCTCAGGCTACAGATAATGCCAGTCCCATTGCTTCTCAAATATTTCAGATGGGCTGAGGGTGTGGCCCCTTCCGATATCCTGAGACCCAAATAATTATAGCTTTTGCAAGTTCAAATTTGCAGATCTCCTAAGCGCCAAAGAGCTGTCCTCTTTCGATGGTACTTCCCAAAAATTATTATCCTGGTCTTCTCCTGATTCACAAGGAGATTGTTCTTTTGATTAAATCTGTGCAGCGCTTCTAAGACTTTCTGTAGGCCTGTCCTAGTGTGATCCATAATAACAATGTCATCGGCATATTGGAGGATTTGGAGCCACACATTCCCCAGCCTTGGTGTTAGTAGATTTGCCCCCTCCAGGGCTTTCCCCAGATCTGCTGTATAGATATTAAAAAGTAAAGGGGCCAGAACGCACCCTTGTTTAAGGCCCTTGTTGGTTGGGACCTTAGTTGTTACGGACATTTGGCTGGTTTTGATACGTACACAGGTCCCCTCATGCTGGGCAATTATTGCCTTTAAAAGCTACTGTGGAATGCCCCAGTTGCTAAGTTTTTCCCATAGCTTGCCGCGGTTGACTCGGTCAAAAGCTGCGCTGTAATTCACAAAACAGCAAAACAACGGTAGTTGTGATGTCTGGGTCGCACGGAATGACAAGTGTCCCAGTACTAGAATGTTATCTATGGTGGAGCTTTGGGGCCTAAAACCAGATTGGAAGAATGGAAGGATATTATGATCTTTTACCCAGGTTTCTAGTTCCTTCAACAGTAATCTGGCATATGCTTTTGCTTCTATATCTAATAGAGCAACCAGACGATAATTTTCAGGTTTCGTGCGGTCCCCTTTTTTTTAATCGGAACGAGTATTGAGCCTTTCTACGAGGATGGAACTGTAGACGTGGCAAACGCGCACTTAAAAAGTGGTGTTAAATGGTCCCCACAGAATCCGTGGGAAGCTTTAAGCACTGCTGCTGGGACTCCATTGGGACCAGGGACCCCATCTGACCTCATTTTTTTAATTAGATTGGTGAGCTCAACCTTGGTAATAACAGATATTTTGCCATTATTATTAGGTACTGAGGTGATTTGTTGTATTTGGATATCAGTCATATTCTGCTGTGTCGCATACAGTTGTTTTGCGTATTTGACCCACTCGGAGCTGCCACTCCGTTTTCCTTACTTTGACCGGTGTGGCTCTGTTGTTTGATGTATCTCCAAAGTTGGATGTGACCCTTTTCTTTAAGAAGATTAAAAATTTTCAGCTACTCTGCCTCGATTTTCTTTGATCGTATTTCCCATATTTTCTTCCTGTGTTTCCTACGAAGTGCTTTTATTTCCGATGTATGGGAATTTATGGCTCCTATTCTTCTTGCCTTCAAGGCCTTTGCAAGGTTCCGCTTGGTTTGCGCTAGGGCCCTTGGTTGCTTTAGGGCTTCCAGTAGCTCGTCCGAGAACATTTTTTAGTTCATCAAGGAGTGTTTTCCAGAGCTCCAATGGGGATGCAATACTTCTGTCTGTTAGACTTGACTCTTTGTATAAGATCCACTCCGAGAGCTTTGGGCCTATATCTGAGGTCCATTTTATTCTACTCAAGACTTCATGGTGCTCTTCTCCAGTTGAAGCTCCAAGTATTTCCAGTTGTTTTGCAGGTTTCCCGTTTAGCTCAAGAGATGCCCTCAGAGGTCTATGTTCACTCTCATCACTGTTTCCCACTTCAAAGTTGTTGAAATAGGTTAGCAAGTTATCCAATATAAGGATATAATCATTTGTTGACTTGTCCCTGAAGGTGGGAAGAGGATGCCAGAGAGGGTTCGCGTCTTTTTTGATATTGTGGGCGGAAACCATATTTTGCGTGAAAAGGAGCCGCTGCAGAGGAGCCGAATCTATATTGTTTGGAGGGTCCCGTGTTGCGTGCCCCAACTCCCTGGTGTTCACGTCCCCGACGATAATTGGGAAATGTGAAGCATATTTATTTATGAGGTGGTCTATTTCTCTTGTCAATGTTTTTCATACTTGCTTTTTTTGCTGAGTGGCGGGGTTGACATAGCAGTTGATTATCAAAAGGCGGATTGAGATGTTATTATTTTTAAATCCGCTGATCAGTACTGCTTGCAAGTTGGAAATGTGTGTTATTACTGATGTTACCTCTATTTTACAAGCATGATTATGAAAATTGAGAGCCCACCAGATGCTATCCCAAATATGTTTCGTTTTATAGCTGCAGCGTGAAATTCATAAAAACCTGGGATAGTTAAGGGTTCAGTGGCACACGTCTCTTGTAGGCACAGGATGTCATTTGCTTGAAGGTACATATGTGCTGCGTTAAAGGTAAGCAATCTTTTTATTTCCCGGTGTTCTATTCTTATTCAGGTGACAAGCAGCATTTATTATATTAGAAGTGCCGTCGTGGGGTTGGCCTCCAGTGCCTTGCATGACGCTATGCTTTTGCCCACTGTTGTGGACTGACCTTTAATCAATTGAACTTGTTATCCTATAGGCGTTATAAGATCTTGAATCCACGGCTGAGCTTTTCCCTGGTTGTTTGCTTGCTGTCCCCCTTAACACCGAGTATACCTCCTTCATTTGCGATGATACTACTAATATGTGTGGGTATTTCTCGGGTATGGGGAAAGCTATATCAATGCCCCAATCAGTCATTTGTGCTATTTCTTCTACTGTGAGCCCCACCTGGGCATGGCGACACAGCCCTATTGAGGTTGATTCCCCGTGTCAGTCACTAGAAAGGCTCAAGAACTTAACCCACTCTAAGTCGATTGAGTGTTTTTCAGTGAGTATGTTGCCCCTATTTAGAATATCATGTTGACCTTTAATGGCATAACTAGGGGTAAGAATCACCTTGTGCGTAGTTTTACTGACTTGGTTTACTTTGGGCTGGGTACTTAAATTCGTCTGTAGGATACTTAGGTTGCGGTTTAGGCCAGTGTCCCGTTGGCATGGTTCTGGTTGGTGGTACAACGTTTGGTTTAGCAGGTCAACTTGTTCACCTTGTCTCTGAGAGCCCGTGGATATAAGTCCCTGAGATGTATTGTACCCGGTGTCGGGTCCTTGTTTCTTGCTTGAACATACTAGACAGTTTTGCTCTACCTTCTTGATGTTTGGTATATTGGATAATTGCACTTTTATTGCCGAGCCTGATGGGCTATGCAAGACCCCCGCACGGAGAATTGGCTAGCGGACAAAGAAGTTGGTGCTGTGGATATTAAGCTGCTTGGAACATGGTTTTTGGTGAAGATCGGATAGAGTTGTATTTTGTCTTTGTTAATTTGTGGATTTTGAATATAAGTTGGTAATAGGAGGGTGAGTTTTTTTAATGCCTTAGCCTTTTTCTCTTGTTTCTTTAATTTTTTCTTAGCCCTCCTTGAGAGAGGTTCTTCCTTCCTTTTCTGGTTGGAGGTGTTGCCCTCCAGGTGCCTCCCTGGATTTAAGATTCGAGAGCTGGAATTACAACTGTGTGGACTGGTAAGAAGTTTAGTAGATACTAAAAGTCCTTGTGCCTCAGGCTTTATTAGTAAGTTACCCGTATTGATTCCAGCTGAATTACCCAGCGGACTGACCATGTTTGGAGTAGGAGAGAGAGATACTACTCTTGTTCATCGGGCCCTCCATGCATCCTTTTTGAGCTTTTAATGAGTCTACCAAACCTTTCAAGATTTCTGGAAGTGTTGCCCATGTATCCATGAGAGCTGTACACGAGCAGGTGCACCTCCGGTTATTCTGGTTCTCACTGAGCTTGTTCTCTATGAAGGCCACCTTGTTGCTCAGTTCCACTAGTCGTTGGGCGATGGTGGATAGAAGGTCGATTTGCAACTCCATTTTGTTTGATTGCCAGAACAATGCCCTGGCCATAGTATGGACTGTTTCGCCGGATGAATTTACTCCTGGGTCGTTAATGAAACTGCCATCATAAGGACTGTGGTTTTGATTACTTTGTGTGGGGGAAAAAGGAACTCCGGGATCCATTGGCCATTTTAAAGAGTTTTGGGGTAAGCTCCAGTGTACTTTGTATCTTTGATTCCAGATTTTGAAGAAATAACGGTGATAGGTATTCCAGGTTTTGCGTCCGCTCAGACTCTTCTGTCTTAGATGGACCAAATCCTGTGAGTTCAAGTCGCAGTGACTGAACAGGAGACTGCAGGTTAGGTTGTTGCTGACGGTGTACTTGAGCTGTCACTACCTGCTCATGGTTTCTTCGAGTTAATAGAGGGATGTCACCCTGTGGGTCACTTGCATATCTATGTTTCTTTCCTGGGGGACTACACCGCCCGAGTAAGATTGAGACCTACGTCTTTCGATGTTTATACTTCCAAGGTTTGTACTTTGTACTTTTGTTACTGGGAGCTTGTTGCTGGAAGGGCTCCCTGTAAGATGGTTCATTCCGATACTGAGCTTGGCTCTTCCTAGTCGGTCTATCGCAGCAGGGACGTTCTTGTCATTGGAAGGGTGTTTATGTAAAAAATTGGGTTATAAGACCTGCCGATGGAGATTTTAAAAAATACTTTTTGTCAGGGACTGTGTTCCGTGCACTCCTTAGTATTCTGGGTGATACTTTAGTCAGGAGGACTGACTTTACGGGGGCATTTTCCCGATGCTGAGTTATTTTTCCTTCTTTTTTTTTTGTCATTCTTCGATGAGGGTGCTCGATTTTCAATGTGTGGTGTCACAGATATATTAGACTTGAGCTGACTCCTTAGGGTTTAGAGTTTAATTAAGTCTAAGAGCAACAAACCACAAACAAATGACCGCAGCTTCGGTATGCAAGTCTTAAAGTGCTCCCGGCTCCAGCCGAGCGCCAAACTGCGCGGTGAACCAAACAGTAAACTCCTCGTATGGTAAGAAAGTCTTTGTGGTGCTCCTGGCTCCCCTGTGCACAAACAGGAAAGGCAATAACACAGGCTCAACTGCTGCAGGCTGTCAAGTTTTAGAGTAGGGCCTGCAAGATATGCTATGCACCACCAACAGCAAAATTAACAATGAATCCGGCAGGAGAATGCTTCTACAATGATTGCGGTATTCATAAGTAAAATCGCGTCGTTGATTCCCTGAGGCTAATGCGGTACTCGCGGCTCCTTTCAAGTGCCACGCAACAGGGAGATAAAACTCAGCCCTGACTCGAGGGCAGGCGATCTCAGCAGGCGTGGTGTTGCTCGCGGCTCCTGCAGCGCACAGAGGGGGAGAGAAATACTCAAGGGCCCGCTCGTTTCTCACGGTTCCCGTGGCTGCTCACCTCCGCTCTGGGTTCCCACAGCTACTCCCCGCCGCCGCGGCTCCCACAGCTACTCTCTGCTGCCGCAGCTCCCGCAGCTACTGTGCATATGCAAGTCTTCTTGGTTACCTTTTACCAGCTCTTCCAAGAACACTGGTGCATTCCCTCCCGACAATTTAAGGCTAAAGCCATTTTTTCGACATTTGGAATACTTATTGTGTTTGGATGGGTAATTATATTGTAAGTGTAAGTGTAAAATGGTCACTGTAGTGGGAGGGATCAATAGCCAATGTTCTAAATAAAACAGGTTTATTTGCTGAAATTAAAAGGTGATCAATACAAGAGGAACTGCAATTCCTGTGAAAAATGTCGGTAAAGGGGTAGATCCACTTTGGGGCATAATTTCTAAATTATGCTTCTATATCAGCAGATTTAGACTGTTCCCGTAGGTATTGTGTGAGAAATCGATCATGTTATTTCCTTTTGTATCTTCGTGACCATAGATATCAGCAGATGAGTGTACACAAGTCTTGATATTTAAATCACCTCCCCAGATGTGCACCCAGTCCCCATGTATGTCCTTTGTAAGGGAATCCAATTCAATCTCAAGGGACCTTACGAACTCACTACATTTATTGCTAAAAACGTTATTATAATAGTTAAACAGACCAATAAATAATACTGGGTTTGACTAAAGTAAAATCAATGTAAAAAAGGGTGAGAGGATATAGGACTTTATAATAGACACTGGGGCTGTATTTATAGCAGTATACCATTTATAAAATAGGTTCGAGTGTGCCAGGTTTCTTGGAAACATATAACATCAGCAAAGCCGCTGTATTTACACCCTTGTATTCATTAACAACACGGTGTACATCCCCATCCCCACCCCCATCATTTCCATTTTGATCAGTTTCAGCAATTAACTATGATACAATCACCATTTTCTTATTTATGTCTGAAGCCCACCCAACTAACCCTTCTTACAATGATTCCCTCTGTATGTAAGAGAGTTGCATTAAAATTTGTACTTGACATCCAGTGTACCACTTTATTCTTTAGGCTAACCCAACTTTCTTTATTCCCCGATTCTAGCTTAGCAATACCCCTTAGAACAATAACATATGGTGTTGCATCTGGGGGGAGATGGAGAGTAACTTGGGCTTCTAGTTCCACTAGACTAAGTAAAGGACTCCCTATATAGTCTGCCACTAGGGCCAGAGTGTGTTTGGGATGCAGGGCTAGCTAAGGGATTTTTTGATAATGGCATCGGTATTACTGGCCTATTTTTGTTGGAGTTTGGGATATCATTATCATTTATATCTCCAGTATTTTTGCTCTGGTTATTTCTTAGAAGAGTATCTTTGCAGTGTCTTTCTAATATTACAACTCTTTCCTTAATCTTGTTTAAGTCCTGTAAAACCTTTAGTTCCATAGAGTCTATCTTTGTGTATAATTTTTCCACCAGCAGATTGAGGACTTTAAGGATCTTGTTGCTTTTTTACATCTTTCTCCTGTTCCCTCTTTTTAGTTAGGCGAGGTTTAGTTGTTTTGGTCAGATTTGTAGATATGGTTTCAGTAGCGTGAGCCTTATCACGAGATTTAATCCTTTTCAGAGGTGGTGTGATCAGTCCTGGGGTATCTTCAGTGTCTGCTATCAAGGGATTTGTTTAGGAAGCAAGGGGTATTAAGCAGCTTTGCTTGATTTGTACTTGAGTTACCTGCCGGCTGGCCTTGAATTTTATGCACATCCACATGCACTACAGTACAGCCCACAGACTCATCAGCAATTTTCCTAGCTGCAGCCAGCTGCTCTTCTGCAGCAAGAGCCCCAACCAGTAAAAGTAAGCATCTCTGGGTGTGAGTGCGGCAATGTGGGCAGCGGCTGCCACAGGAGTCTCTGGGGCCTGTTGTGCTCCATGTCCCCTCCTTGCAGCTACCATGGGCGTCCCGCACAGCAGGAGCCCCAAACAGTAAAAGTAAGTGACTTTGGGCACGAGTGAGGCAAAGTGGGTGGCAGCTGCCGCAGGGAACTCTGGGGTCTGTGGTTCTCCTTGCACCCTTGTAATGAATTTACTTTCCACCCTATACCCCTATAAACCCCACAACCCGCTACTGTACTAAAAATAAAAATATTAAATTACATTTTAAAGCTACTAACAATTAAAATATTATGTTAAAAAACATTAACAATAGTTAAACAAACATTTTATAACATATGCAATTAAAGTACATACTAAAATACCTAAAAATAATTGGAAAATGTTATCTTTAACAACAATATTTTTGTAAACTATACTTATGATTTTGATATTTTTTAAATCTATATTACTTACCTTAAAATCTATATTCTCAACAACGATATTCTTGCACACAATATTTCTGTGTAACGATATTTCAGACTCAATATTTCTGTCTGACGATATTTAATTTCTGATATTTTGCCTGAACACGCCGCTGAATAAGCTCTAGGACTTCCAAACAACCCCTTAACATAACCTTTACTATTATAGGCTAGCTGCTAATGCACAACCAATCTCATTATGACTTTCATCACTGATGACATTGCCTCTTGTTAAAACAGCCTCTTCATGTCATCACTATCACAGAGACAAAGATCAATCCCAAGAAGAAAACAACATCCACTGTCCTCCATACTAACCATGCATCTGCAATGCTCACTGTTTTCATCCCACAATTACGTAGGTGTGTCAGTCGGCTCCTTAAAAAATCATTGTTTTGTTATCAGGTCTTCCGCCATCCTCTCTTGAATGTCTAATTGCTACTAAATCATTGCTCCTATAAAACCTCAAAGAGTATTAATTTACCAACCAGATGGTTCCATTCAATAATCCTATGATAACTCTGACACTATTCTTGGACAACTGTTCCCAACCATTTCCATTTATCACCTTTGTTGACATTACCAACAGTTTTACGAACCACATTCAAAGTACCCTTTTCACACCTTTTTCCTGACCAGACTCTCACAAACAATGACTGCATTTCATACACCCACTAATATAGCAACATTTATAACCAAATATTTTCCTCCAATGAGCCCAAACCTATATGTGACCCATCTCTCTCTGAGTAAGCACCTGTCCAAGTGATCTCCAACGCACACCCACCACCCCTTTCACCACTCAAAGTTAACTCTGCAATTTTTAGGTGTTAAGTCTACAGTGGCTGTATCCCCTCCTATTTTAATATAGTAGGCAAGGACTTTACTTCACTCTTAACCTCAAGTAATTTGCTACTTGTAAGAACGCGTTGCTTGCTGCCTAAGAGGCTAATTTTCTTCAGTGCACCTTTGCTCCAAAGACAACCAGCTTCCAGCCCTGATTCCCATCATATATTCCATCTCTGAAGACTAGGATGTTCTCCCTACCAAAATAGAGGGAGGTCATACAGCTCCTGTGTTCATGAGTCTTGTAAGCTAGCATTCAATCTCCTTCAGCTTCCCATGAAGCAACCTATACCAGGTATTTTAAAATGTAAACTATGGTAATGACATTTCATTGATTTGAAATGGAAGGTTCTGAAGGTGGAAGGTTGGCTGCCCATTTATAGGATGTTGACTAGACTACAATTGAGACTTTGGACAAACATAGATAGGCCAAAATTGAATAGGCAAATATCTTTGTCCATCATGACCCAGTGGAGCTAACATCTGATAGGTGACAAAATAACCTGATGATGCTTCCTAACAGAGATCAGGTGTGGTGTGGTCATCGGTAGTGAAGTGGCACCGCTCACCTTTCATACTGTTCACTTCTCATACTATTCACCTGAAATATATAATTTGAAGCAGCGCCTGATGTAAAGATACTCAATGGAAGGGCCTCTGTTTTTCTCAGAGATGTAGAGAGCAACATATGCAGGAGAGTAGCAGCTATCTCTAGTGAGGGACTGGATGTGTGAGACTTTCAATTGATATCAGGTTCAGTAACGTAGCCAGCTTAGAAGAGGGCTCCGAAATCTAAAGGTTGGTGTCTGTAGGCATGTATCCAATAATAGAAAGTTCCAGTTTGACCAAGCAGGTTAAGAGCTGTTGTGGATGCAGGGTGCATAGGATGCAGATTCCCTCATCAATCTACATATGACAGATTCTGTTTCCATGGGGATGGAACTTAAAAGAGGGGGACTAAAAGAGATAACTAAGTGATAAACACAAATTGAGATATAGGAAAGACACTTGTAAATAGAAGATAAAAGTTTCCTTTTTGAGAAGGAGGAGTGCTAAATGGATCCCTTCCCTATTTCTGGTCATGCTGAATAGACCTGGCCTAGCCTATTAGACTTAATAATACGTTTAGAAACCGATGATAAATGGTCTGAACATTGGTTCAGCCACAGAGACAAACCAAGCGAGCTGCATAATCTGGTCTTGCAGGGCTATTCCGTAGTGATTCCTGTGATGGACCATCAGGATGGTCAGGCTCATAGGAAAGAGTCAAACAGTGTCCACTGTACTCTCCAGTAGGGATGTGTACCACACTGGTGAAGACCATAAAAGGAATTACTAGGACCTGGCATAAGGAGCTGCTCCCTATGCAAATCATCTTGGACAGAGACATCACTGATAAAATGCTATGTCCTTGAATAGGGTAGCTGTCTAAGTATCTGTGGTTCTGCCATCTCTGCTGTGTACAACCCTCCCAAGTACCAATTGGGCAATTTAAGGGCATAAGAACTGAACACCTATTGTAAGTCTAGAAAATGCCAGAAACTCTGGCAATGATCACGTTGCTACTCAGTAAGGACACCTGCCTGTAACCTCCCTGGAGAAAGCTGGCCTCTAAATATAGTAGGGCATTTTTGAAATTCACATGGCTGCAATTCCTTTAAATCATAACCATTTTCCCAAATTGAATAGACCGTATTTATGATTGAAAATATGCACTCCTAGCATTTAATATATAAAACCAAATAAGGAAAAATAAAGATGTATAGATATAACATAGTGACATTTATTTGTAAAATCTCTGATGTGTTTACTGAGTAATTCTATTCCTGCAAGTAAGAGATCATCTATTGTTATATATTCACTTAAGGGGAATTGTTATATACAATGGTAGCTTTATTATGAAATGGAATAACAACATGGCACTGATGTGAAGTTTTAAGTTGATTTTATTAGGTGCACAGTTAATTAAAACCATAGCACAAAGTACTTACATCAATGGAAGATAACAAAGTAATGCTTACGTTAGTGACAATAACCAAAACATGGTACAAAACATTAAAAGACTGAGGGGCATATTATCAAGCATGGAGTTAAAATTATCGCCGCTTTAGTGGCAGAAAACTGTTGCTAAAGCGGCGATAATGGGCTAGATAATATGCCGCAGAGAATTCCCATAGAAGCCCATATTGTCACCAAAACATGGGCTTCTATTGAAACTCTCAAGGGCATATTATCAAGCCCATTAACGCAGCTTTAGCAGCAGTTTTCTGCCGCTAAAGCGGCGATAATTTTAACTCTCTTTCTTGATAATATGCCCCATAGTTTCAGAAGAGCTATTAATTCTCTGTCCAAGTCTAATCAGGTATTTTGTGGAGCTTCAACTAAGCTGTATGACTGTCGCGTTAAAGCAAGCCAGTATTGCAGGTCTGCAGCGGTGTATCCCCCTCTCGTTCCAAGCTGGTCTTAGAATAGATCTTTGCTCTTTTAAATTAGCTTCCCAAATGCAGATTTGACGGACCAAAGTCTCCGCACAGTCGACGGAGCTCTGTTGTGCCCGAACCTTCCATGTAGGTAGATGTGGAAGTGATGGAAGGTAGCCCACACGAAACCTCAGGAATGATGTTTTGAATTGGGCACTGATGGCATTGCCTAGGTATGGTTGACATGTTATTTCGGTGTAGGATGCCATTGTGAGTCAAGCATGCTGTCTCCGTGCAAATGCCTCTTTGTCTGCCAACAGCAAGCACGTTTTAACAGGCTTTGTTGACGTGATCTTCACTTGGGAGTAGGTGGAGAAGGTCCCCCATTGGTCTTTTAGACTTAGCAATGTCAGGGAGCACATGAGGTGATTTCTGACTGGTGAGTGGCCTCTACTTCAGATTTCTCCGCATAGGTGATGGGTCAGGGTCCCGCTGTTCACGTCCTTTAGTTTGGAGCACAGTTTGATGAAGGCTCCCTGCCTCGTCATGGATTGCTTGACTAAGCTGAATTCGAGGCACAGCTGGGCACGGAAAAGATAGACTTAAAGAGTTTAGTAATAGCATTGTCCAAGTGAGTGACATCTCTCCCCCTTAAAGCTTCGCTTTCATAGGCAATAGTAGGAACTAGTTTGGCCTGAATTATTTTCAGAAGCGGTAGGAATGTGGAGGATCCTGTGACTGCTTTTGTGCGCTTGAAAGAAGCAGTGAGAACAACTGATTTACGGTGCATAAGCTCGAGATGTTGTTTGAAAGAGCCCCGACTGTCTAAGAGCATACCCAGGTACTTGTATTCTTGCACCTCCTCAATGTTATCCTTGCCCATATACCACTGCTGTGGGCTCCGCGTTTTTTTTCTTTAAATCACTGTTTTGGACTTCCTTAGTTAACCTCCATGGTGTTTGTGTCGGAGTATTGGGCTGTGGCACTAAATCATCTACATACATCAAACATTGGTGTAGGGTGAGCTTGAGGTACTAACATTGCCTTCATTATGGTCTTGCTGTCAGTAGTGGCAGAAACATAATATTAGATTCTGAGAGTGGTCCCTTAACTGGTTTTGACACATTTTGACTGAATTTGATTCAATATGGCCCTTCTATTTGTAGTGGATCGCAAATATGTTATACTGTATGAGTTCCATTATACCTGGGGATGAAACTTTTATGTCACATATACTTACTTGACACACACTCAGAGTTATCTGCAAAACATGTTAACATTTGCAGACCATTTATGACAATCTCTAAACTAAAACTTTAGACATTTATTGGTATCTTTGATTATCTGTTCCATTCATATGTTATGGAGACATGAGAGATGATATGGTAACTGTATGCGAAAGTTATGCTATAGCCAATAAATTACTGGGACTTGTCTTTGTTTTAGTATCTAGAGTAGGTCTGTAATAGGTTGAAACTGCTGTTCAGTTAAAACGATGTCCAATTCTTTTTTTTATATATCTAGAATTATCATGTTTAGTAGTAGAGGATATAACAGTTGTTACTCAAGAATATAATTTGTTTTTAGTCTTTTTTACTTTGAAATCCTGATTATGATCTAATTGGGAGTAGGTTCAATTGGAAGAAACATGTGTTGCCTCATCTAGGGCTTTAGACCTTATTAATGTCCACCAACACCGCAATTAGAATATCTCTTAAGTTGTAAACCGTAGTAAAAGAGCTATACGTTTATGGAATACACTAATGACACTGTAATAGAGGATGGGTTTCTTTTGATGAAGTACTATAAATGAACACTAATTAGGAGAGTAGCTTAACTTTTATCTACACACCTTAGCTGAGGTGTTGCTTTAATGTAAGACACATCCACTATTATATCCATGGGTCTATTATCTTTGATGTCTGGACTCTCGTTTTAGCCTTACTCCTCAACCATCCATTGGGTAGCCACTATCCTTCTGCAGCTGAGCTGGATTCCTAGCAGTTCTTGAAAAGACCAAGCAAGTTATGTGGAAGAAAAATGTACCCATTGAAGAGCGTCCAGTCCAGCAGAATGCCTTTAGGTGATCAAGTTTTCAGTTCTGAACTCCAGACAGGGTTGGTCTGCAAAGCAAAATACGTTCTATAAAAAATGTTCAAGCCCGCCCAATATTTCAAGAGAATGGAGCCATAGTCTCGTAGTTGGATCATGACATCCAATGCTGCTCTGAAAGTGAATGGCTAGTCCAGATTTCAAAATGATATAGGTGAAGATGCACCCTTCCTGATGACTGCAGAGGTGGTTGCTGAACTGAAGAACGTGTGCGCCCAGCATACACCTGCTGAAGTCCTTCAGATTACTCAGTTTCAGGAGCAATAATATTCTAGACGTCCAGATACACTTGTCACAAGCAATGATGTGCCTAGATAGACAACAGTTCTTTGGCTACAGATGTCAGGTTGTTCAGTTAGATCCTTCACAGCTTGGTGATGTAGGAAATCATTGAGAAATCTTTATTCTGAAGCAGGCTAGTGCAGTTGAAGAGATCCTTGATAGGCTCTTGATACCAAAGGGCCTAACTAGACCTGATAGCCCAGTCATGAATTCCCAAAAGTTAGCGCGTAGGCCCAACTGCTCACCTTCACTCCAACTCCAGGCCGGTAGGCTCTTCCATTAAAGAACTCTATGTTGTCCAACCACCTGAAAGGAGTTGGGGTTCAGTAATGGGAGGTTCTGTTGTGAACCAGACTGAGCAAGACCACCTGAACCACAATGAATCTGAGGAATTATCTCCCACAGGTTACATTTTTGGCATAAAGCATAAAGAAGAGAAGGTTTACAGTGCATAGAAGTTGTTTCTGAAGCATTGGGCTATAACACGAATGTTACCAGGGTATGCCACCAGTTTAAAATAATGCATGGTGCAGAGAACCTTGGTGAATCACCAAGGGGCTAAGCTCACTCTGAAGTTGTGACAAAGGAACTAGCTCATTTGACCAGTTCTGCAATGTTCTCAATGACCAAGATTTTTCTGCCAAAAAGAGATGGCAAGAAAAGCAGCAATTTTAAAAGGAAGACCCTAATATCTATGTGATTATCTCTGATCGTCTTGTGAAATCAAGTTTGCCTAATCTCATTGACTCATTTCATGGATGCAAAACAAATTTGGAGATGCACCACTTTACAGCAATATAAAAAATAGTCCTTTGAACAATAATTTTCTAACAATCCACCAATTCGTTGGACACTGGTCAAGTTTTTTCTTTTCCTTTACTAATTCTTGCTTTAAAAGACAGACAGCCAACGCGTTTCGTCCTAACAAAACAGGACTTCTTCAGGGCTGTAGATTAAAAATATATAAAAGTCTGCTTTAACAATACAATACAGATCTTTAGACCAAATGTATATAACATTTAAAATAACATGAAAATACATAAAGAGAAGTGACAACATTCTAAAAAGGTCACCTATCTAATTTCACAGGAGAAGAGACAAAAGAAAAAAAGGAGAGACAATCAGAACTGTTCACAGCCTACATTGTAATTGGACATTTTGTTAAACAACCCACATTTTGTTATAAGATTTATAACACATTTATTAAACCAAAAATATACCAAAGCATCATATACAAAACATTTATATGTACACACATAAAAAGACAAGAAAACACACTGAAAAAAGGGGGGGGGGAGGAAGGCATAAGGGGGGCGGGAGGGGGAAAGGGCATTACCCCTAAAATCTATTTTCATCATAATATCCATGAACAACATCAAAAAAGCATACAGAATGGATAAATCCATTGTTGGAACCAAATTTGTGCCACGTTTCTGAAGCCCATCATTATCTGGTCTATTTATCACAAGGTAATCCTCAAACAATGCATCATCTATCCCAAACATATCTATGAGATAGTGGCAACTGCTATAAACTATACTGTGCAGCAGGTGTCAAGAAAATATTAGTCACTGCCAATACATGAGGTCCCGTCAACCCAGGATCTAAATCCTCTTACAATTAAATATATATGCAAAGCAATAAAAATAAAAGTTGTGTTCCAGTCGCAATATGATGTTACGACAGGGGTAATATTAAACCCTTGTCTTCTGCTAGTCGTTTTTATCCAACCCATTGCAAAAAAGAGAAGAGAAGAAAAAGAAAAAAGAAGAAAAGAGAAAGAAGAAGAAAAAGGGGGGAAAAGCGGATGTCAATCAGGTTTCTAGAAACAGAATGGCACATATCCAAAAAATGTATACTATTTAACTGATTGATTATGGATGGTTTGTATATGCAAACCTACCTCATCAATTTGAGCCGGTACAGAATCCAAACAAAACCAAACGACGGCAAAGCGAAGATAGATATTCTTCCAAATTGTCTCAATCTTGCTTGATAATTTCAAGATCATATGCGGGCCTGTGTGGTATGATAGCCACAACAATATGATGCCCAAAAGATAATTACTGCTCCCTAAGCCATATCAAAGGTGTGGTCAATATCCCTGTAAGGAAAACGAAAACCTTATGCTAGAAATTGTACCAAAAAGAAAAAAACACAAATATTCAGTTCGATAATGAAATCGATGCGGTCCATAGTACCCTCAAAATAAATATGTAAAAAACACAAATGCATGTTCAAAAGGCCAAAGAAGCCACAATAAGAAAGTCCTTTTTACTCATGATAAAGTGCCCAAATAAATAAATGAACCAACATTTTTTACCCTCATCATGGCACACTGGAACTCTCTACAGCAGTGAAAGCATGAGCCATGTTATGCACAAAATAAATAAAATTCAAACCCCTTTCCCTGACATTTGTTTGCATGAGCCGGAAGAAACGATCAGGCAACCAATGGCATGCGAACAGTTACAACCGTGAAAAGAGTGTCTAAAAACATAGACACTTATACAAAGGAAAAGAAATCAATAACAAAAGTCCCCCCACCCATGATAAGGTGCCCTCAAATGCAGACTAGCCAACTACTTCTCCCATTCATATACGCTCGTATATGCGTGAGAGCATAAACCAAATTGTACCCGAAATAATTAAAGTCAAGACCCCTCTCTCTGAGCAGTCAATCGGTCTTAACAGTGGTTCAAGCTCTACAAGAGCTCTCAACGTATACAAAAAAGCCACACTTACTCGTTATCGTATTCGCCAGTACCACATCATAAGTGGCGTTCTCCTGCCATCAAACCATCGAATTTGCAGAGGGAGAACTTAAATACACGTGGTCCGGTCACATGACTCGCGTATATGTCATGATCGGCAACCAAAGAGCTTATTTGGATGCCGCAAAACCACGCCATATTAGAGTGGTGAAAAATAAACATCAAAGCAGAATAAACAACAATAGTACATCTAATCCACAGTAAGAAGTTAACCAATTAATGATATTTCAAAAAATAAAAACAAAAACAAAAACCAAGAATAATCAATCTGTGTACCCAGCGTTTCAAGACTACAGTAAAAGCAATTATATTGCTCGCGGTCCAAACACGTGACCCGCGATCTTTACAGTCACTATGGGCATCGCTGGCAATTTTGCTACACAAATTCTAAAAAATCTCTTCACTCCACGTAAACAGAAGAAGAAGTATCACCAAGTACTCAAAACATTGGCTCAAAAGAACCCGACGTACGCAGCAACTCCACAGGATGTCCAACATGCAGGACCACCATAGATATAACCGGCAGTTCCAAGCACATGACCAGCAGTCCTTGACATCACTATATGCATCTCTGGCTATTTTGCTTACCAAACGTAGAACTTTGTGCATATAGCACCGCCACTTGGCGCCCATACTGTGGTACTGTAAAAATTTGGAACCACATTGGACGCATGCCCCTACCCTGCCGACTTTGGTATCAACAAACCGCAAATGACAAATGCGGTATGTACAAGTGTTTTCGTCATGTTTAACCAATGAATTCACCGTATATATATATAATACTACATATTGAACCCTCGGGTTCCATATTAGAACAGTAGCCATTCTTGTGGTTGCCCTCACATAGGCTGTGTGCTAAGGCCATGCCTAGGCCTAAAGGACACGTACACCTTCTGTGACTTCTCTGTGACCTGTGCAAACTGACTCTACTGCCCGAGGTCAGCCCTGTCCGGCCGGGTCCTTTAACTCCGGCCAACTGGGATAAGCATCAGGGCCCGAGGCATCATAAATTCCTTCTTCCCACACGAACCCTGACTAATCTCTTTCACATCTGACTCTGTTTCCTACTTTATGGCTTGTTTTATGAGCAGGAGGGGCCCGTTTTATTGGGGTCTGCTGATATCTGATGAGGGTTCTGAGCCTTGCTGGGTTAAATGATTGAGGGCTGAACGAACTGCAATGTGGGATTGTCATCATGACTCTGCCTTTTCTTTGAAGCCAAAATATGTGAATAACCACTTGTAAAACAGGGGCGGTGTTGCCCAAAGCGGAATATTCTGTATAAAAGAGAAGACTGGTTTTTGTTCTGGAGACTGCCTCATTCAGTTGCTAAGGCTTCTGTGCGACGTAGTCTCACTCATTTGAGTTTAATAAAGATGTCTTTTCATATTTCAGCTTCTTTGCCAAGTTCTTTGTTATATTACTTGCGCCATGAAAATTTGAAGTACCGCAATACGCAAAATTCTTATAAATATAACCGGCAATGCCGGCACTGCAACACAATGCCATAACCGAATGATTGTATGTTTGTAAATACCAAGTTGACAAAAACAATCCCCAATCCAAGGACAACACAGAACTCATGGTTCCCCCTTCTTCCCAAATAAACCAAAAACATGTAGTTCCTACGAATGCCATTGGACCACGTATTATACCACCAATAAGAACGAGTAAGGTGTACATATTTATCGCTGCAAAAACTTGGCAAAACCCGATATATAGAGAGAAGGTACACTCACCATTGATAGAGAAAGGCAAAAGTCATAGTGCATATATAAACTTCTTCATCGAGTATAACTCAGAAAGAAGAGAAAGATTCAAGAGGTAAACACCGGGGTTTTTCAAAGATGGTAGTGCATTTCGTCCACGGTGTTATGTCCCATTTGTGTGCCCCTTAAGCGACATATCCAAGCCACCTCACGGCGGCGCAAAGCCAATTTTCGGTCTCCTCCCCTTGGGTGCATTGGAATGTGATCTATGCCGTGGAACCATACCCTATGATCATCCGTATGATGTTGCCTCATGTGATAAGTCATAGGATACTTCAAATCATTGTTCCTAATGGCACAAACGTGTTCCTGTATGTGAGTTTTAAGTGGTCGAGTTGTACTCCCCACGTAAATTTTCTCACACCCACAACCAAGTACGTAAACTACATATTTCGTGTTGCAATTTATGAAATGTCTAATTTCATATTTCTTGGTCGTATTATGGGAGAACTCCTTGATTTTGTTCCTCCCATATGGACACATATTGCAGTTTAGGCATGTGAAAAAACCCATGGGAGCCGGGGGTAACCAAGTTCTATTGGTAGGACTCCTGATGTAGCTGGGACACAGTAAATTTCGCATTGTCTTGCCCTTGCGGAATTTCAGTTATGGTTTAGATGAAATATGTTCTTACAGACTAGGAGTGTCATGTAAGAGGCCCCAATGTTTCCGCAAGATGTTAAACAGGGCAGTACTGTTATTAGTGTATTGTGTGATAAATGCCAAATGTGTATTTTTTGTTTTAATGCCGCCTCTCTCACCTCTAGTGATCAATGTACTTGCTCTTGTGACCCTTTGTATACGAGAGACTGCTTTTTTCAATACATCTTCACTATACCCTCGGTTCTTGAATCTATCTTTAACCACTTGGACGTTCTTTCTGAATGTTTGATCAGTGCTGCAATTCCTACGGACTCGTACCATTTCTCCGAATGGGATATTTTTAATTACAGATTGAGGGTGAGCACTGGTAGCGTGTAATGTGCTATTACATGAAGTGGACTTTCGAAAAATCGTACTTTGAATGGTGTTACTTTCTATATAGAACATGAGGTCCAAAAATTCCATATTGCTTGAGCTATGTTTCATAGTTAGACGAACATTATGAGGATTATTGTTAAGAAACATATAATACTCTGATAGCTGATCCACGGAACCCTTCCACAAATGATAATATCGTCGATATACCTCCCCCAGAACACTATCATGTCCATCCAGGGGGAGGCATATCTACCCCAGGCATGCTCCCTCTCCCACCAGCCCATGAAAAGGCCGGCATAAGAGGGAGCAAATCTGGAACCCATGGCCGCACCCTGGGTTTGATGGTACCAAGTCCCATTGTGTAAGAAAAAGTTCTTAGATAAAATAATGTCTGTCATTTCCATCAGCATATAATTGTGGTCGATATGGTCAGCAGTGCGTGTCGCAAGAAAGGAATGGACTGCTCGAATAGCAAACTCTTTCTGAATACATGTGTATAGCCCTGTTACGTCCATGGTTACAAACATCAAGTCATCAGACCATACTACTCCATCCAGTTTCTGTAAGATGTCTCTAGAATCCTGAATATAAGCTGGAAAATTGGTAACAAGGGGCTGGAGAAATCTATCTACATATTGCGAAAGGCATTCTGTCGGTGAATCAATGCCAGCAATAATAGGGCATCCTGGTGGAAAGGGTTCTCCCTTATGAATTTTAGGGAGAACATAAATACAAGGAGCCATAGGATTATTGACTATTAAATATCTATGTTCTTCTTCTGACCACAGGCCATTTTCTCGCCAATCATGCAATCTGGTGTTGATGTGGGTGACAAGGGAGGCAATGGGACTACAGGCGATTCTACGATAACACCTAGAGTCGCTAAGCTGTCTGTTAATTTCATCCATATAATCTGTCATTTCCATAATCTGGTACGGTGCGGACATACGTGGGTGGGGGGGACGCCTGGGGTACGGTGCGGACATACGCGGGTGGGGGGTATGCCTGGGGTACGGTGCGGACATACGCGTCGGGGGGTACGCCTGGGGTACGGTGCGGACATACGCGGGTGGGGGGTATGCCTGGGGTACGGTCCGTACATACGGGGGTGGTGGGGGGTACGGTCCGTACATACGGGGGTGGGGGGTATGGTCCATACATACGGGGGTGGTGGGGGGTACGGTCCGTACATAGGGGGTGGAGGATACGGTCCGTACATACGGGGGTGGTAGGGGGTACGGTCCGTACATACGGGGGTGGAGGGGTACGGTCCGTACATACGGGGGGTGGGGGGGTACGGTCCGTACATATGCAATGTTGGGGCATGCACCGTACATGATGACACGTACAATGTGGGTGATGGCGTGTACATTGCATAGTGGGGCCCCTTTTCCTCGTGCATCGCAGCGTACTTAGCTTTTCCAGCACTTTTTGGCTCCCGTAAAAATATAGCAGTGTGGAGTGCTGTAGGTACGAATCGTACTTGCTGGTCCGTAAAACGCTGCCTGACTCCGTGCGGACATCGCGTACGCACTATCCAGGATCGGAATTCTATGCATTTTTTAGCCATCAGGTGTTTTTTACGATTCGTACGGAAATGGTATTTCTGTACGAATCGTACTTGCTGGTTTGTACGGTGGAATTCCCGGGTATGAGTCGTACGGAGAATACGGAGAAAACGCTCCGTACGACCATTTGTACCCGGGTTTTACAGGATCGGAATCGTCACCTTAGTAACACAATTGTCAATATGTAAAATCTGTGGCATGGATCATGCCAGTGGGTCCAAATATAGCAAAATATGTAAAAAGAGGGACGGACAGTGAACCAAGAAACAGCCAATCCGGCACTAATCCAATACAATCACCAATTGAAAATATTCCACAAATGATATCAATTCTTGTGTGCAAAAACTCCAACAGAGCCCCCTGTCCAAGAGCCCTCCCCTAATCCTAGGGGCAACAAAGTACAAAACAAATTTGGAGATGCACCACTTTACAGTAATATAAAAAATAGTCCTTTGAACAATAACTTTCTAACAATCCACCAATTCGTTGGACACTGGTCAAGTTTTTTCTTTTCCTTTATTAATTCTTGCTTTAAAAGACAGACAGCCATCGCGTTTCGTCCTAACAAAACAGGACTTCTTCAGGGCTGTACATTAAAAATATATAAAAGTCTGCTTTAACAATACAATACAGATCTTTAGTCCAAATGTATATAACATTTAAAATAACATGAAAATGCTGAAGAAAGGGGTGTTTTTTAAATGAAAGGAAATCAATTAAAATAAACTGCTTATGTTGTTAAGTTAGAAAATAGTATTTTTATTTAACCTGGGAAAGGGCTAGGAAGTTAATTTTAGACCTGCATCTGCATATTAAAGAAGCACGCCGATAGGCCAATGCAGCATTATACCAAGACAATGCACAACTTCACAGTAATTGCCTATTACCACTAAGAACCACATTATAAGTTACCCTCTTATTCCCAGTGAGGCAGGTAAAAGCAGTTGCCAGCATCATCAGAATTATGAGATCCATGGGAGCACCATGGATTTGTTCAGTTTAGCACAGAAATGCTGGCGGTTGGAGGCAGGTGTAATTTAAATATGCAATTCTCACAAGAAACAAAATGTTCAATACAAATAGTCCAATTAATTATCAAAAAGCCCTATATAAATTCAGTCCTGAAAATAAAAAAAGAAATCTAACCTCAGTCTCCCACCCCAGGTTATGTGTCAGAGAAGCCAATGAGTTGGGTGCAAATCTTCCTGGCCATACTTTGGCACCAATTTTACCACAACAATAATTTCCTCATCACATACTGACTGTTGGCCTCCCAGGAGCCGGCACCCACTGAGATAATGAACAAACTGGAGTATTTCTGGAAACAGTTCAAGCAGACGTACTGAGAAACACAACCAGGGGCACCATGAAACCCATGCTTTAGCAGCTACAGAGGGGTGTTTTTTATGGCCCTCTTCTGTCTGCAACTCCGCAGACAAAAGTTCATAATTAACCAAAGAAAAGTGGTTTGATAGAAAAGGGAAAGAAAGATGAAAGGTTAAAAGGAAGGATGAGTAAAAGGATACATGGGCAGTTGAAATGATGGGTTAAAGTCTAGGTCGATGTGTGGTGGGTGAAATGATAGGTAGAAGAAAGGATGGGTGAAAAGATGCAAGTGTGGGTGAAAGCATGGGTGAAAGGGTGGGTGGATAAAAGAGGCATGGGTGGGTGGATGAAAAGATGCATGGGTGGGTGAAATGAAGCGTGGGTGGGAGAAAGAAGAGGTGAAAGGATGCATATGTGGGTGAAAGGGTGGGTGGATGAAAGGATATGTAGGTGGGTGAAAAGGAAAAGTGAAAGAATGCATGTGTGGGTAAAAACATGGGTGAAATGATGGATGGGTGAAAGGATGCATGGTTGAGGGAATGGATGGGTGAAATGGTGATTAGGTGAAAGGATGCAATGGTGAGTTAAAGGATACGTGAAAGAATTAATGAGTGAAAGGATGTGTGGGTGAATGAATGGGTGGAAGCATAGACAGCTAGAAGGATGCATGAGTGAGTGAACAAGTGGGTGAAAGGGTGGATGGGAGAAAAAATGCATGGGTGGATTAAAGGATGCATGGGTGGGTGAATGGATGCAACGATGTGTGGGTGGATGAATTGGTGAAAGGATGTGTGAGTGGGTGAATGGGTAAAAGTATAAATTAGTGAAAGTGTGGATTGTTGAGAGGATGGGTAAACAGTTTGGATGGATGTAATGATGAAAGACTGATTGATGGATGAGAGAATTGTTAGATGCGAGAATAATAGGGAGAAATGGTGAATATCAGCAGGCGGATGGAAGGATGAATGGATAGTTTTAAGACGTGGAGGACATGTTGATAGAATAATAATTGCTTAATTTAAGAAGCCAGTAAAAGCATGCCAACCCAGGCAGTGTTGAACTGGCAACTCTCCTCTCGCATGCCATCTCGGAATCCTCCTGTTGCCCAGGAACATAATTACGGTTATCTCCACAACATTAGAGGAAACCATATACAACACATCCCCCTCCTTAACATGTGTTTTAAAAAATATACCTACAGAATGGATGATAATCATAAAGATACAGACAAATTTATATCTGAATACTCAATCCACTTGAAACATGGAATTTATAACCAATTACAAAAAAAAATATAATTCAAATGTAAGTAAGATATTTATGGTACATGCCATGGTAACAAGGAAACAGAACTGCTAAATTTAGTATTTTTATGTACACACATAATTCTACTTTCCTGGTCTCTGCCTCACACGGAAACTAACTCTTGCAACTTTGATAGCATCTGTATGCACAGACCCATTCTCTCTTTGAGATACAACATCGTCAGTATTTTCTCTCCTGGAAATCAAAACTGTATTTCCCAATGCAGAGTATTCAGGCTCAATCTTTCTCTATAACACTGGTTCCAACTCATGACATTTTGTAACCTTCCTTACATTCCACCACTTTCCATCCTCCAAATACACCATATTCTCCTTTGCAGTACACACCAGTTTAGAAAGACCACTTGATTCGTCCATCCTACGACTTACACCAATACTTGTTCTTACCCAATCTCCTTTATCCAATGAGAATTTCGTCTTCATGAGCTTATCATTATGCCTTCTCACTTACTGATGTTGATACTTGATAACTCTACCCCTCATTATCTGATCTTGAACCTTTCATTAAATGTTCTCTGCCTCCAACCGGTACAATGGATGGAATCCTCCCACGTAATAGCACAAATGGACTTCCAACTGTTACAGAAGGTGGCATGGTCGTATATCTCCATAACATGTTTTTCACCTTACATTTCCAGTTCAACGCATTACTCACAGCTGGTTGCAAACAGTCACCTAACACACAATCGAACCTTTCCACCAAACCATTTTCCCTTGGATGGTAAACAGCAGTCTTGTAGTGTATGATTCCACCCCCCCCCGCTTAAGAAAAAACTCAAACACCCTAGACACAAATTCGGGACCATTATCTGATACCAAAATCTCCGGCCAACCTTCCCATTTTTAAATTTACTCACAAAATACAATACATTACTCGTTTTCATTTCCCTTGAGTAATCTACTTCTGGCCATTGTAAAAAGTAATCCTGTAACAAAATAGCAAACTTGCTCTCCTGATCCAAACACCCACACAGACCATTATTAGCAATGGCCACTTTCTCCCATGCTCTTTTTAGTCCTGGCCCTTGATATAACTCCGTAACCAGAGATTTTCATGTTTGATTTTTTTTGTATCATTAGGGCTTGGGTAGACATTCCTAATCCGGGCTGAATTTTTCTGGATGACATTTTTAAAAATGACTGATGTGTTGCAGTGAAGATGTAACATTTCAGGAACCATGAGACCTTTATACTTCATTTTGGTGTCAAAACATAGGTTTTGGTGGTCAAATAGAATTATAGAGACAGAAAATGGTTGTTCAGAGCAACCATTTGCCATTTTCCAAAATGGCAACTCCATAATGATGTGTTTTAGCCATCATATCGGTAATTTATTTTAATATTGTTGTTTTTTCAGGTTTTCTGTTGATTCAAATTTGTAAACATGAGTGAAGCAGGTGGTATCAGAGAATCTTTACCTCCTGACAGAGTGTTGCTTGCTACAAAATCTGAGGACTGCTTCAACAAAGAAAAATGTGTAATATGCAAACTAATTCAAAAGAAACGCTAACATTAACAGTGACAGGACAGAAGAGAGTTTGAGATGCTGCAGAAATACGCCAAGACTAAGTTCACAAAAGATTGAACCTGATGGGTGAAGAGGATCAAATATTTTAGCATTGTAACAACAAGTGCTACAAGTTGTATACAATAAAAAAATTGCCTGGAAAAAATGTGTAAAAAATAACCAGAAACCAGTGAGTCACAAAAAGGATCTGAGTCTTTTGAGAAAGCGAGGACAACCAAGACAAAGCCTATCCACTTAGAAGATCGATGGCTACTCCTCGTCCACCGCCAACAACTGATCAGAATGCAGATGATCTTCAATGTGTTATCTGTGGTTTAGCCAGAACATGGGCCAAAAGGATTGACAAAAGAACAAAGTATAGAGTATGTGAGTGTGAAAGGCCAAACATGTTATTACCTGCAGCTAAATTTTTCCAAGATGTCGTTTTCAGCCGAGCGGCTGATCTAAACAGCGGGGCAAATGTATTTGCAGCGGATTTGTATGCCCATCTCATTTGCATGTGTGCATACATTTGAAAATATGAATGTACAATGAGCTCCCAGCAGCAATGTAACCACCAGCCTTCAGTTAAGTTTGCACTCTCTGAAAAAACAAATTACGTTTTAAAACCACTCTTGAGTGCTGGCTACGGGTTCACACTCAGTGAGATCAGAGAAATAATGGTCAACATTGATGAAACTGTTTTGATCCATGAGAATGAAATTAGGATTTTTCTGGTGAGAATGTACAATGACAGAAATTGTTTTGTCAGTCTATCATAAAGAATGAGCCACTTATGTTATTCTAAGCAGATTTGATTCCTGAAGTTCTTGCTGCCAAAATAAGATCACAGGATGCAGTAGAATCAGAAGGAACCATTTTTTTAATCAATCAGCTTTATTTCGATATAATGAATATCTTAAAAAGCAGTACATAGACTAATGAACAATAAAAGAATAAAAGGAGCCAATACATAGAAAAATAAACATACATTTCATACTACAAGTGGCGCCAATAAATTAGATAAAAAGAGTTAAAAATACAGATTAAACAAGATACAAAAGCCTAATTGATCTAATACGCCAAGCCCATCCTAAGAACTTTGCTAAGCCACAAGCAAAAAGGGGCCGTGGGTCATTTTTCAATATACGTAGGGCCTCCTTGTAATGTCTAGTTCCAAGTTCTCTACAGAGTGGCTTTAACCATCTATTGCGGGGGTCTACATAAGCCGGGCATTCAAACAACAAATGGGGAACAGACTCTGTCCTATTTTCACAGAATGGGCAGGAAGAGATTGTTTGGGCCGGAACCTTCCACCTAGAGGTCAGTTCCCCGACGGGAAGTAGACCTACCCTGAATTGGAAATATAGAGCCCTGTCCCTGCGGTTTGTAATAGTATCCAAATATGGTTCACAAAAAGACACATCCTTTACCAAAAGGAAATCCAGGTGGTCCTGCACAAATTGGCATTACTACTTCTGCCATCGGCTACCCATCTCCAATGTATCTTCTTTAGGACAGATTTTTGGGGGGCAGTTCTATTGTTCCAAGCGTCGCCTAGGCCAAGATTGCCGAGAAGGCGCTTGACTTCCCTCAACCAACAAATCTTTGGCCAGCCTGGCAGGGCCAATACATCAGTTAAGCCTTCCGCGTAGCTAGACATTTCTGGGACTCTCCAGATTCGCGCCCATAAAAGGAGAGGACGGAGCCTAGCCTGATCACTAATTGCCCGAGTACCCATATCTAGAAGCAGTGGAAGGCCCGATTAGATCTTTATGGAATTTACTTTCTGAGCAGGATAACTGATCCACATTGTGTACCCCCAGAGTTCAGCTCCATAAAGTGCTGCACTGACACCCCTTGCCCTGTAGATGTCTAATATAGGGGCAATGGGTTTGAGGGTTGAGGCACGTTGTTCCTTAAGAAGGGCACCCGCCACCCTCTTGTGGGTCAGCAGCATCTTTTGGTGGTGACATTTCCAACTCATAGAGTCGCAGAGGCGAATACCGAGGTAATCGAACTCCGTAACCCTCTCGAGGGGAACAGAATCTAAGGTCAGTGGTTTAGCTATCTTTTTCGGGGGGTTAAGGACCAGGTACTTAGTTTTCCCTGTGTTAATAACTAACCCCCTTGCATCACAAAAAGATTTAAAGCTAGTTAACAGACTCTGCAAGCCTACCAGGGTTTTAGAGATCAGGAGGGTATCATCTGCAAATAGGAGGGTAGGTATTCTTCTGCCAGACAGGGATGGTGCATCTGCAGGATGTTGCAGCAGGTGCTCCACCACTCCAGTAACATACAATGAGAACAGAGTGGGGGCTAGAACACATCCCTGGCGTACCCCTCTATTTACAGGTATTCGTGCTGTTTTTTGTCCCTGATTACCCCACCTGATCTGTGCAAAATTGTCAGCATGTAGTTTAATTAGCATGTTTAATAAGTATGGTGGAATGCCCTGTTCCTCGAGCACACTCCAGAGTTGGCTGCGTGGGACCAGGTCAAAGGCAATCTGCAGGTCTATAAAAGCGAGATACAGACTGCCATTGCCCAGTACAACCACCTTCCAATACAGCATCATAAGCCGGAAGGATTGCTCTATCGTCCCCATACCCGATCTAAAACCGGCCTGGAAGTCAGAAAGAATGCCCTTTTCCTCAACCCACTGCAGTACTCTGCCCAAAACCACTTTTCCCGCCACCTTCTGTGAAGAGTCTAAGAGGCTTATGGGGCGATAATTGGCAGGGTCGTTCCGACTCCCTTTTTTAAAGATTGGAACGACCTCAGCACCCTTCCATGAGACCGGGAAAGTTGCCCCATCAAAACTAGCATTCAGTAGGGCAGCAATAAGTTTTCCCCACTCCTCCGGGTTAATGCGTATCAAGTCCCCTGGTATGCCGTCCGGACCCGCTGCTTTATTGGGGACAAGACATTTGATCGCCCCTACCACTTCCTTGGCTGTAAACAGGAGCTCATCATTAAACTCGCAGGGTACAAAGGGATACTGTTCTGGCAAACGTACCCCCTTACCCGGGAGCATTGTGTAGAGCTGGGAAAAGTGGTCAAACTACGCATCCTCCGGTATGTTGCATGATATCATTGTGTCCACGGGTTTATCCCTAGCTCTTAGTAGGTCCCAGAAACCCTTCGGGTCTTTCCTTGAGCTTGCGGCCTTCAAGTCATACCAAAACTGGTTCTCCCATTCTACCTTTGCCTTAAATATAGCCCTCCTGTAATTACCCCTAGCAACGCTTATCAGGGCTCCATTCTTGGATTTCACTGCCTTTATTAATTCCCCTTTGGCGTCGCGACAAGCAGGTGAAAACCACCCAGCAATGCCCTTCGTAGCGCCTCTTTTATAAGCCCTTCTTCCCGCATTATGGACTAAAAACAGTTCGCCTAGTGCGTTCGTACTTTGGGCAAACAGTGTAGGTACCTCCTGCGCACTAATTGGGGGGGAATCTAAACGAGGTACAATATTAGCCATTATGGATTTTACCTCCAAGATCTTTCCCTCATTACCAGCAATGTTCTTCCATTTCAGGCGCCTACCATCGTTAGAGGGACACACTTCATGTGTTGTTCTCCACACGTGGGGGATTGGGGGTAGGGAGCATCCCATCCACAGAGGGGACAGAGACAGAGACAAAAGGTTGTGGTCACTGTCGATGGACGGCAAGACCACCATATCCACCAGGTGAGCCCACAAACGATAGTTCAGCAGAATATAGTCAATCCGTGAGGAATGCCCTACTCTGTTGAACGTATGGGCCCCCAATTGATCTGAATTAGATCTGCCATTAGTTGCTCTAAGGCCATGCTTCAAGCAAAGGGCATTAAGGTCAATGGCACTTTGGGTCCATCTTCTAATTGGCGTAATTTGTAACGGTGGAATACCTCTCCTTGCATCATCGTCTCTGGTGCCTAGCACATCGTCCACAGCAAGGGGTTCAAATGTACAGTTAAAGTCGCCCGCTAGCATGATGAGGGAATCAGCGCTACAATTTCTGAGTTCCTCGTCAATGCCAGTTGAGGGCAGGGTGGACGAGCCGCCCCGTGTGCCTCTGATGTAAATATTAAAGATTTCAAGCACTCTCCCTCCACATGGCCCTCTCACTGTTAGCCTCTGAAGGTCAGGAGACTTAGTAGCTATACATTTAATGGAGTACCGCAGGGAGATGCTTACCCAAATTAATAGCCCTCCTGAGGGGCGCCCCTTCCCTCCACTCGGTCGTATGGCAGGAACAAAATAGGTGGTATAACCCATCTTATGTAGAGGTTCCAAGTACCAGGTTTCCTGGAACAAGCAGATCCTAAACGGTTCTATGAATACATTCCAGTCTGGTATGCTTGTGTTCCGTGCAAGGCCCGCTATATTCCAGCTGGCTACCTTCAGGGACACACTGCCAGCCCCTCCCTGCCCCATTGCTGATTCACTTACAGGAGGGGCATTAGCAGTGGCAGTAGCCACCTCAATAATAGGCAACACCACCGCATCCAGGATTAAAATGTCCCCCTCAACTGACTCCCTACTGAGCAGTGATGACGCGAGTGCTTCGGGTGAAGCCACCGGTGAATGCCCCATAGAGATAGTTGGTGAAAAAAGGGTACTAGTAGGTGACCCCACCAACTCCTCTCCAAATATTGGACTACTAGCTAATCTCTCCCCGGGTGCCACGTTATGCGTCTCCTGTATTGGGCAGATTGCATGTCAGTAGCCTTGCCAAAAACGATCATGCGGCTGGCAAGGGGTATTACCAAATAGGCTAAATTGGGAGAGGCTTCCACGAATCTGTCTGCCATCCCAATCCTCCCACATAGGGGTTCCGGCTGGCCTCACTGGCAAATTAGGGGGATTAAAATAACTAAGGTCGTGGATGCCAATTGGTCCCCCGCTACCTGTTGGGCTATGCTCCCTCACAGGTCCACTGCATACAAAGCTAGCAACCCTTGGATCCTCAAAATTTACTATGATGCAATCCCCACTTATAGTTTTTTGCTTAGTACCAATCCAGCCAACTCTCCTTACGTGGATGATCCGTCCCTCCCAAATTTTGGGCAAGGGTCTGTTTTCTTTAAGCCAAAATAGGGTCTTGTTATACAGTTCAGCGAATGTCTCACGCTTACCCGGGCTGAGCACAGGCACCCCAGTCAACACGGCTACATAGGGCTGACAGTCAGGGGGGAGATTAACATTGTAGGCCCTCCCACCCTTAAGACCCTCACCTGTCTCCTGTGCATGGGTCTTTACAGGATTAGCTGATTTAGGTGTTAAAGTCTCAGGTGTACAAGGGGCTACTGGAATGGCGGCTGAGGTGATAGAGTTTGCTTTGCCAGGGGTGCCAGAAGCTGTGGCACATGCCGACCTTTTACCTAAGATGTTATTAGCGGCCTTAGGGGGCTTTAATTTCTCTACAGGCTTGAGTACTGATGGCCCAGGTTCCTCGCTATCCCTACAGCCAGAACGGTAGGATGCGAATTACCATCAGTCACCTCAGGTACAACTGGCTTAATGCCTGCTGTAGTAGCTGTGCCTTGTTGGACTATAGGGGTCTCCCTGCTGTCAGTTCCCCCCCCCCCGGCCCATCCTCCCTAATTCTTAAATGCAATTTAATGAATGATTTTAGGGAGAAAAATTGTCTAGGGTTACCTGCTCCATTTTATCCACCCGCTCTGATAGCCCCCTGATTTTATCTAACACCGGGAGGAGTAAGGATTTCATCATTTTCTCCATGAATTCAATTAGGAGAGACTCTGGGGGTGAGGACGCTGCAAGGCCACCAGTCTGTTCTTCACGGGCACTAACCACTGGCCCTCCAGATGTACCCTCCCCCTTCTCTCCCTGTAGCGGGCTGGAATCCCGCCCTACTGCCTTACGTAAGCCACCCGTCCTGACGCCAACCCACCTAGGTCTCTTATGGTCTTTAACCAGTCTACCTTTCCGTGGGGTAGACAATCTTTTCCTTTTAGTGGGGACTGAGTGTATTTCTGCCTGCACCACAAGGGCCGATGGTGGGGGCGACATCGGGTGAGTAAAAGGATTACCCAAAGGCAACGAGGAGATAGCTGTCTCATTCGCCATTAGATCTGAGGCCAGATTGTTTTCAGCATGGAGTGCCGTGGCCGTCAAAATTTCCAACCCATCTATACTAGCTCTAAGGGCGGCCACACGAGTGTGGTCCAGGGGGGAAGGGGCGCGGGCAGATGGGTCCAGTGTTGACTCTGGGGAGGGGACCAAAGCTATCGAGCCCAACGATGATCGTCTATGTCCAGGGGGACCTCGAGATAGCCGCCGCTCAGCCATGGCGATTTCTTTGTCAATAACATTAGCCACACGGGTAATAAACTTGTCCATAGTGCCAACCATACCCCCTCCATCCCCCTCCCCTCCCCCCCGCCTCTCCTCAGGCTTTTGCCTGAGCGGGTTGACATCGCTACAACAAGACCAGCCCAAATGTAAAAACAAAACCCCTAGCAGTAACCTAGAACAGCTAGGGGCAACTAATTATATGGGCTACCTGATAGCAACAGTCACGATTTTCAGGGGGGGGCCCAGCCCAGCCTCCTCCGGCCTCGGACGGCCGCAGACGGCCCGCCCTCTGCCCAGGCTCAGCCCGGCATCGCCCGCGCGTGTCCGCGAGGCGGAGGAAGCTGCCTGCTTTTAAACGCCTCCAGGCGCGGCAACCAGGAAGTGGGCGGTGTCCTGAGGCAGGTTGGGTACTGTAGTCCGCCCCACTCCGCGGTCGAGCGATGTCAGCTGCTCGGCGGCGGGGGCGACCACAGCCTCAGGGCTCATGCAATGCGGCGAGGTCACTAGTGGCAGCGCGACCCCCTCGTTCGACTGGACAGTTAGAAATGCTCCCCGCTCCTCTAGGGGAGCTGCCTGCTTTTAAACGCCTCCAGGCGCGGCAACCAGGAAGTGGGCGGTGTCCTGAGGCAGGTTGGGTACTGTAGTCCGCCCCACTCCGCGGTCGAGCGATGTCAGCTGCTCGGCGGCGGGGGCAACCACAGTGACAGGGCTCCTGCAATGCGGCGAGGTCACTAGTGGCAGCGCAACCCCCTCGTTCGACTGGACAGGTAGAAATGCTCCCCGCTCCTCTAGGGGAGGTGCCTGCTTTTAAACGCCTCCAGGCGCGGCAACCAGGAATTGGGCAGTGTCCTGAGGCAGGTTGGGTACTGTAGTCCGCCCCACTCCACGGTCGAGCGATGTCAGCTGCTCGGCGGCGGGGGCGACCACAGCGTCAGGGCTCCTGCAATGCGACAAGGTCACTAGTGGCAGCGCGACCCCCTCGGTCTACTGGACAGGTAGAAATGCTCCCCGCTCCTCTAGGGGAGCTGCCTGCTTTTAAACGCCTCCAGGCGCGGCAACAAGGAAGTGGGCGGTGTCCTGAGGCAGGTTGGGTACTGTAGTCCGCCCCACTCCGCGGTCGAGCGATGTCAGCTGCTCGGCGGCGGGGGCGACCACAGCGACAGGGCTCCTGCAATGCGGCGAGGTCACTAGTGGCAGCGCGACCCCCTCGTTCGACTTGACAGGTAGAAATGCTCCCCCATTTTTATAAGCGTCCTTAAAGATTCCGATGTTGGAGTTGATGACACATTTTGTTGATGCCACAGAGCTCCACAAATCATGGGAGTCAACAAAAATGGCTGATATTGTCTTAACATGATTACATCATTGTTTAATATCAGCACATCAAAACTATTACAATCTAAAGTTCTTGAGTTCGGAACAGAAGCCGACAACATTGATGATGGCTTTGAAGATATCAGCGAAGTATGGAAGATAATCCCATGAGTCTATAGGCTTATGCTGTGCACATGTACTGTCTTTTCAAAATCATGTTTTATGAATGGATGTATGACGTTACAACGCATGCTGTTACAACGCATGCTGTTACAACGAAAGTTTTACATCGCGAGTGCATTGACAACGCAGGACATTACAACGCAAGTCTTTACATCGACTTGCACTAGATGGCGTGCTAACATTAAAAAAGTGTAATTTACTATTCCAACTCCAGTCCACGTAACAGTAGGGAAGGTGTTGGGATAGTAAACTACACTATTTTTAATGTTAGCACGCCATCTAGTGCAAGTCGATGTAAAGACTTGCGTTGTAATGTCCTGCGTTGTCAATGCACTCGCGTTGTAACAGTTTCGTTGTAATGGTAGTGCGTTGTAAAAGTTGCGTTGTAAAGGTTGTTCCCATTTATGAATTACATCATGGCAAAAAGAAAACTCTGCTACACATGATGACTGCCCACTCAATCTATGACAAGTTCTAAAGTAGAGAGCTGAGCACTTCAATTAACAGGATTGGTGTATCAAGAAGTTATAAGGACATCGTAGTGAGCAGAAACTTGTTAGCAGCTCATGCTATAAAGTCTTGTGAATCTGACAGCACAAAACTTCCAAGTCACTTTACCAGCAAAGGATTTACAATTGATGATCTTGATAATTTTGATTTTGAAGACAGCTCTTCTTTATCTGGAACATCCAGCACACATGAAACTGTCATGGTGCTTTTTCAAGACTGTACCAGCTAAGTAGCTACTGGAAAACAAGCTGTGTCAGCTGTAGAACAACGTGTGCAATGTCACTACAAGCCATCAATATGTCCCAGTGTACAAGAAAGTTTCAAAGTGGCTGAGGACATGGATCTTCTTCTACCTGATGCTGCAGCCCACAAATGTGATTTAACTGAATTTGGTGCAGACTGAAGGATAAAGAAAAGCCACTTTCTTCATGGGGTGGAATTCATGCTCTGATCTCCCAGAACATCATCACACTAAAGAAGGTTGGGTTTTTACCAGTAATACCATCTCCAGTCACAAACTACGCAACAGTATACAAAGCTCTAAAGAATTTACAAAATGTGCGTGCTCAGCTTGAAGACCAACCTAGCCTCTCAATTTTCAGCGATGACGGTGTTTTCCGTATTGTAGCTGACATTTGTATGAGCAATCCAGTAGAATTTGATTATATATATATCCAATTCTTGGCGCTTTCCACATGACAAAAGTTGTGTTGTAGTGTGCAGGAAGTTATCTCAGTGTATGTGGCATAGACGATGCACATATTGAAGCTGACATCTTTGGAAGCAAAACTGTCCAATCAGTATTGAGTGGATCTCATTGTGTTCATTCGTTACAATGTATGCCCATCATATCTGAGGCTATAGAAACAATGTGTTGCAATGTTTTCCGGAAAAAGAATGACAAATTTGGTTTCGCCTATCTAATCTCAGAAGTGAACAAGACACAGGATGCATTTCATTCAAACGAGATAATGCACAGGCAGGCAATGTTCAATACACTCAGTTCAAAATCTGAAAACCTGAAAACCATGTTCGTAGAGTTTGTCCAAAAAATTGAAAAAAACAGAACTTTGTAAGTACTGGGGAAATGTTTTACACATGATAGCTCTAGTGAAAAAATTTCACTCTCAATAGTTTCCCTCGTATCCTCATATTATTCGTTCTATTGATCATTTGATCTCTAATTATTTCTTCCTGTAGATCTTTGAATTTTCCTGAAATCTCAAAGGTTTTAAAACACTTACATACTGTTGTATGGTTTCCCCTGGTAGTTGCGCTGTAGAAAAAAATGTATTTCACTCAACTATAATACTAGTTTTATTACCTAAATTCCTCTCCAAAGCCTTTACAGCACAAACATATTCATCTTCCTGTCTGACATCCTCATCAGATCCTCCTACTTCCTCACCATCTACTTCAATTAGCATACGTATGGGCAATGTCTTTAACACTTCCTACCTTCTACTTCCAAGAATAGCAAACACAGTACCTGCTCATGACCACACATGAAGCGGGCTTGCGACTCCTTCCTGTCATTAATACACATGCTGGTGGTACCCCCACGCACACAGCGCTGGCTTCGCAACTCTCTCTTGTCGCAGGTTCACTCATTGCGATACTACTTGTTCGCTGTTGCCGTTTCTCAAATAAAGTACATATAAGTAGAATAACCTCCGGCTCTCTCCTCTTCCAGCACCAGAATTGATTGCTAATCACTAATGCAGTGCACAGGGAAGCCCTATATGCCCATTGCCATGATAAGGCAAGTTTAATTAATTACAGGGATGGCACGCCTGTTATAATTCCACATCAATCCCTCTCATTCCCGGAACTGCAGCCTTTTGTATCCCATCCTCATCACCACTTTCTGCAAATAGTAATAGTGCCAGTAACAGCATGACATCCCAGGCAGGTCCCAACTGGGAACTCCTCCCTCATTCCATCTCGGAATTCAAACATCCTCCGCAACACAATTATGGTTGTCTCCACAACATTGGAGGAAACCATATACAACAGATAGATGTTTGGATTGAAGAGACAAGGGAGCTCTTCTTGGGAGTGTCAAACTCACTTGCTTTGCTTTCTTGGTTCCTTCAGAGCGTTGAGTCGAAGTGAGGGGGGGTGTATTTTCAGTTTCGAGCTACTCTCTTGGACACAAATATAGCATGTGGGGAGCCCTAGATTTGAGGACAAGTCTGGTGTCTACTAGTTCAGGAAATTGCAATGCTTCTGATTCAGGTCAACGTGCAACTCTTAGGCTGTATGCAAATCACAATCATCTCTTTCACATCCAGAGAGAGCCCACGCTGACCAGCAATCACTTGTCTCATGGCCTTCTGGAAAGCAGTCATGGTGCAAGCCCCATGGCTGGGACAAGGGGTTAAAGTTCAAGGCCTCAGAAGTGTCTGGGGATAATGTTATTGGTGTAGATAGTGGCCCCCATTGATCACAGTGGGACCTTCCCCTGTAACCCCAATGATGTTTAATCTTCTTAGCCAGGAGGAGCGCCATTGTCTGACACCACCAGACATGCGGTGTCCAGTTCCCTCACCCCCTTGGTGAGCTCCACAGCCTCCACTTAGAGTCTTTTTTATCAGCAGTGTATGAGTCTCTGGGTGGGTGCTACCTCCCAGCTGGTTGTAGGCTCCTCCTCCCTATTGGGGGTACTCAATTATTCACATGCACACCCAGAGGCCACGGAAGGATGTTCTTATTCTTTACCCCATGTCTTGCTCTTCTCTGGATTCCCCAGCACTATTACTGAAAAGAAATGTTAATAAAAGAAAAACATTATGAATGCATATGTCCAATACTTGATGTAACTTAAAATAATTGTATATACATTTAGCACTATATGTGACAAAAAGAGACATTTTCAAGGACATGATTCACTTTTATCATGCAAGGTCGTTCTTTGCACATTTCACCTTTAATTATGGCTGTCCCATATGCAGCTGAAGCATGTTAGTTCATCCTCAAACATTATTCTTTATCTATGTTTGATGTGACAAAATGGCATCTTAGCACGTGGGAAATCTAAAATTCCTGGAATATTCTCACCTCACATTCACTTATGATGACAAACTCGAGCACATATATGCATCAATGGTCAATATATGATGACTGATAGGTGGCTAATCCATGGCTAGCTTTTGACCAGTGAAGGAATCATTGTATGTAGGTCACATTTGTAAAAACGTAGTATGTTTAACTGTGTCAATGTAGCTGAGACCTGTGTTGTGCATTATCTCAGCTCTGTATCAGACATGATATAAACAGGATAAAGCATTAAAGTTATGTACAGATCACAATAAGATGTCACTCAATGTTACAAAAGTCATTGTGAAATGGTGGCGATATTAGTTATTTTAAATATGCATGCTTTCTTATATCCTGTGTGCCAACTTATTCTTATCAAAATGATTTCAATATAAATATATATAAAATGAAAATAATAGAAAAACATTCATCCATTAAAGTATTTTACCTGGACAACAAATGGTAGAGGTAACATGGAGATATCCAAAACACATAAAACCTGATACAGGAGTGGACAACCATTCTAAGCATATATACAAAATAGGTTTTCTGGCAAAAATCAGTCTTACAGCCTTTTTGCTACTCAGTTGCCTCTATATGGGCTAAGAGGGTTAGACAAGCCTCTGGTGCAGTGGTGTAAGATGGTGTTTCTGTAAATGTGGCTGGAAGGATATCTCCAGCAGATTGATCCTGTTCCTACAGTTGTGTCCAGCGCTTGAGGTCGCCCCGGTGCGTGTGCCACTCATTAGCTTTCCAGGTGTGTACACTGACTGCACTGCAACACGTGACAATATCATTCCAGATTTGTCAACAGGCTATATACAAGTGGGCAAGATATATTCAGGACATCTTTTTTATGTGGAAGGGAACCATGAAAAAGCTGCTAATAATAAATCAAAATATCTCGAATTCACAATGAATTATGAAAGAAAAAAACACAATTTTTTAGACTTATGTGTTAACAATGAACAAAGAAAAATTGATTACCAGTCGGTCCACTAAACCCACTAACAGAAACGCCCTTTGACACTTCTCCAGCTTTCACCCCAGAAGCCTACCACAGGGTGTTTGTGCACTTGTCTAGAATACTATAAATTTAACATATGCCTTCCTTCATCGTGCTGTTCAGTGCACACTTTCTAAAGGTGGCATTTCTAAAACAGTTATAGTAAATCCAACTTCTATCAGTGAGGAGGATTCGTCTTTACCATTCCAAACATATGAAGCATGACTAAGCTGCTCTTCTCTGATCAGGAATTACAGCTTAAAAGTGTGTTAACGAATTCCCAATGCTATCCTATGAGAGGACTAGGCCTCGCAGTAGTGACAATTGAAATAGGCTGTCTGTCACTACCATGACATACAAGACATATTAGTACATGTCCTGCCTTTCATTTACACAGCTCACTGCCCTAAGGGCATTCTAGGGTGTACCTTATGGGTAAGTTATGTGTAATAAAAGGGGAGGTTCAAGCTTGGCAAGTAGTTGTGAATGCCAAGTCAAGGTGGCAGTTAACTGCACACACAGGCACTGCAGTGGCAGGCCTGAGACAGGTAAAAGGCTACTTCTTTGGGTGGCACAATCAGTGATGCAGGACCACTAGTAACATTTAATTTACAGGCCTTGGGTATCTGGTATACCACTTTGCAAGGGACTTACAAGTAAACAAGATATGCCAAACTGGTGTAAACCAATTATTCAATGGTTAGAGGAGAGAGCACATGCGCTTTAGCAGTCGTCAGCAGTGGTAAAGTACCCCAGGTTTTAAAGACAACAAAAAGGAGGTAAGAAAAAGGGGAGGAAGAAAGCAGAAATTAGGGGTGACCCTTCAGAGAGGTCCATTTTCTAACAGTGTCACCTTGTATTATAAGTATTTAAATGCTCTCTTCAATACATTAAAACAATATTGCACATCACCTCAGACTTTCATGAACTTATAAAGGAATGAGGTGTTTGACCTCTTTTTACTGTATTGTTAGGGACATTTTTGATGAATTGCCATAGCTGTGTAATGTAAACAAGGACAGGCCAATTGCATGTGTCTGTACAGCAGACTGATAAATCAAATAGTGTGAATGCTACACCTAGCGTTCAGTGGCTGTGCTCACCATAATTTCATATAACCTAATTTCATTAGTCATAATAATTGGGATGCACAATGCTCACACACCCTCAAAAAGAATGTGCCTCTTTTCAGCATGAACTGACAAACACCACAAGTGATGGGAAACACTGTAGCTGAAACAAATGTATAGCATGTACACATTTGGCAAAATAATATAGTAAAGAAATATTCAAAACCTTTGTAGAAATATTTTCTAAAAGTAACTACTTTTACAAACAAGAAAAATATAATTTCCACGCCGTTCAATTGTTTGATATGTAAAATTCATTGCCATCAAACAGAAATGAGCAGGAAAAGGACACCATCAACTCTTTTCTTGTTTTTAGTACAGTGATGTAGCACGGAAGTAAGCACCTGCAGAAGTAGTACAACTTGCAGAAAACGGAAGTTACTGTTTATTCATGAGGAGTAAAACAGTAAAGAAGTATAGAAAGTCAGAGGAAGGCGAGGTTTCCTTCGCTTTAAGCCATGTGTTAGATGAGCAGTAAAATAGTTTTATAGTGTGATAAAACGTTCACCATGCAGAGAAAGAGAAAGCAATACAATGAGTAGGTCATTTTATAGAACAACTAAGGCTGGTAACCACGGGGGCATTTGAGCGTCGGGCCAGCCCATGTTAATCTTTGCCCCTACAATGACCCAGCCAGTTTGCACAGCATTTATCAAAAAAGCTAAAGAATCTGCAATCACATTTGAATACACACAATGTACCGCACCCCTGAAACAATCATGCTTGTTTTTATATTGTCATATTTGCTGTGCGATCAAATACAGAGGGCAAATGTCAGGCAATGTGTTCTAACAAATTGCTGCTTAGTCATATAATATGGTGGTGTTCTTTAATTTCTCTGACTGCAAAGAGAGAGGATTTTGTAAAGTGAACTATCTGACAATCTTGCTGGAGTACAGAGAGTGCAAAAAGAAATACTCTAGATCTTTTCAGCTACACCGTGCTTGTTCATTTGGTGATGGCTGTTTAATAGGCTGCACAGTACTGGTGGTAGACAACGTTTGTAGCAGATACGTCTTATCTAAGAGGTGTAAGTTATAGTGGCCTGCCAACCACTGAGTGTTATAGCATTAGCATTAGTGAGGACTGTACATTTCAAATATGTAAAATTACATTAGGATATAATACCCCTGCAGACCATAGGCAAGTCCTCCTTAACTTACTAGTCTATTAAAAGTAGTTTGCTGGTTAGGTTGTTTCCAGTCTGCCGATTGTCTGCTGAAGATCGTCTGATGGTGCACCTGTCTTTCCAGGTTCAGTTGTTGGGATGTGGGGTGATGTAGTTGTCTTGGAAATAATCATGTTTTCAACTGATTTCTGAAGTGAGCTCGCTCATTGTGAGTTCCAGAGTTTGGCGGCTTCTACTGAGAAAGCAGTGCCTCCTAGAATTTCATATAGTAAGGAGTTATGATGATAAGAGATGTAAACCTAGAGTGCAGTGTGCTGTTTTGTTTGTATTGCTTGAATTTAATTTGTAGGTATAGCTGTCATTTTCCTTGGGAGGCTCTGTGGACGTTGCAAAGTACCCTGAACATTACTTTTCTAGCTACATGTAGCCAGTGTTCTCCACTAAAGGAAGAGAAGAAGTCCTGTGGTAGCATTTTGGATGAGTTGTATGTTGCATTTGATCAATACAGTTGTACCAATATAGAGGCTGTTGACATAGTCAAGCTTGGAGATTATGAGTGTGAGGATGGTTTGCAGTGTCTGTTAGAATCCAAGGTATGGGAAGATGGATCATAGTGTTTTCATTGCGTATAAGGCACTCTGAGGGACATTGTTATCAAGTATAGGTCTAAATACATGGTTACAACTAGGTTTCTGGCTTCTCTTAATATTGTTGGAGGGGGCTCATGTTCTGGTATTTTTGCCATTGTACACTGGTCATAATATCTGTCTTTGCAGTATTAAACTTTAGATGGTTATTAATCAGCCATGTGTTTAAGGCCCAAAGGCAGTCATCAAATTGTAATTTTGTAGAAGTATTCAAGGCCGCTGTTTTAAAAATGATTTTGATGTCATTTGCATAGGCGTAACTGGTATGGTTGATTTATTTAATCAGGGTTGCTAAGAGGGGTTAGGTACATGTTGAATAAAAGAGGGGATATGATGGACCCCTAGAGATGGCACAGTGTTGTGTGTGAAGAGCTGGGAGGCTAGAATTTCAATGGGCATTAGCTGAACTCCACTTTCGCATTTCATATATAGTATGTCAAAAAAGAATTTGCTGTGTGAAACAACTGCACTGTGCAGGACATTGGGACATGTTCTTATCCAAGCAATTTTCATGACCGTTCCTATTCCTGATGCAAAAGTGGTTGTCTCTACCTAAACCTACCAGCCATTCAGAAGCAATGTTTGTGGGAAACCAGGACCTGTTTGACAACCTACCTGTAATTCCCTAGTATATTGTAGGGCATGTAGGATTAGAGGCCCAGTAGGCTTAATGTACTTAAGTGTGCACTACTGTGGTGCCTGCTGTCATTTTAAAAGCCAGCCCTGCCTTACAGGCTTCTTTTGAAGTAGAATTATATGCAAATTTGACTTTGGAATTAAAGTTACTTACAAAGTAGTAAATGACCTTATTTTTACATATGTCATCCCTAAGATCTCCCCCAGGTGGTTCCCTAGGAGTAGGATGCATTGTAACTATAAGCAGGGACATTACCTTATTTTTACATATGTCACCCCTAAGGTCTCCCCTAGGTGCCCTAGGGGTAGTGTGCCTTGTAACTATAAGCAGGGACATTATAAAAGATCTTTTATGTACCATGGTGAGGGAAAACTGCCAATTTTGTTTTCCCCATTGTAATGCATTGGATCCATAGCATTGGACTACTTTAATAAAGTACAACTATTGATCAAAAGGAGCTAAAAATATAACTCAAGGACTTAATAGAATAGTTAGGATAAATCCAACAACTTGCCATTGTTGGAATAGTTATAACAGTTACAGAAAATAAGTTATAGAACGTTCTCTTCTGTGAGCCAAAATCCAGCCTTCCTGCAGCCCTTCTCTGATTGACCAGCCTCTGCAAGGCTGAGCCAAGCTGGATCCCTGCCTGGAATAATCAAGAGAAGAAGGACTGCCCTGCAGGAACCCTATGGTTTGCACCCCAAGAGGACTGCACTCGTAAGGGCTGTACCTGCTACACACTATGGAAGAACAGTCCTAAGGATTTGTCTTGCTTAAAAAATATTAAGGAGGGACTCCCTGAAAGCAACAGATACAAAAGAGCTACAAGAGATCTATTATCTGAAACAACAAGGAGAAAAAGGACTGCCCTACTGAAGCCCGGTTCTGCACCTAAAGGATTGTACTTTGAAGGATTGCACCTGCTGCAAAGTTTGGACCTGCAGCCCTAAGGACTTTGCCTGGCTTCACAAAGATTAAAGAGTGAACTCCCTGCCAGCAACAGGTTAACAGAACTCACCTGCATCATCTACCCCAAGAAGTCCCCAGGCTGGTGTTTGTCCTGTGGACTTTTAAGGATTTCACCAGGTGCATTGTGAGAATTGTATTCTCAACATCCCAAGGACTTTCTCAGAGCTACTAGACCCTTGGAATGGTGTTTTAGAGACTTTAAACCCACAAGTGAACCCGGCAAAAGGAACTTCATGTAGAAGTTCCAGATGTTCGGAGAAGTTTGGAGCAACATATGTTGACAAGGTGCATTTTGGGAGTTGTACTCCCAGACCCCAAGAGGCAAACCAGGCGTTTGAACCCTTGACTGGTGCTGTGGACCACTTTTCTGCATCAAGAAACAGTTCTGAAAGCAAGTGTAAAAGTGTTACATTGTAAGTGTCCTGAACTAGCAAGACCTTTTTTAACCCTTTGAGTGCTATTTGCTGCTAAGCGCTAGTTTTACTATTAATCTTTAAAAATTCATATCTCTGCTTCCCTATATTGGATATTTGTCGTTTTTTTATTTATTTTTATTTTTATTGGTTTTATAAACCAACACAAAAAACAGAATCACAAAACATTATAGACTGATCATACCAGTAAAACACTTAGAATCAAACAGACAAATCATAATGATAATTACATAAAAATTCAGAAAAAGAAGGGAGATAAAGCATCACATTACAGGTAAATTCATAAAGCTTTCAGAATTACAATTATTCATTAATACATACATTAATAAATGGCGTAAAAATAATATACATAATAATATTACGGATCATACATCGCATACATCATAACAAAGACCCCTGTTACTGCGCCCAATTATGACTTAATAAACCAAACCTTTCACACAGACCTAAAGTGCAATGTGCTAAAGTTAAAACACTTAACAGGAACCTATGGCACACAGTCCAGTTCTAGGATCAACAATGATTATTTTATATTTTGAGGATATAACTCAAGTCCGAGCACAGGACTTAAAAATTCATCCAATCAGACATCTTGCCCCTGATTTTGCTCTTAGGATTATAGAGGCTAGACTCCAGGTCATAAATTGCCAGAAGTCTAGCTCTCCACATTTCATAGGACGGGGGGGGGGGTCTGTTTTCAACCAGTCTCAGGCAATACATAATCGCGCCACTACAGTTGCGGCAAAAATCAAATACCCTCCTTTCCTCAAGGTCCAATTGATTTGTGTCTCATCACCCTAGCAGCATCATTAAGGGTGTAAGAATACCAGTTGTTCCAATAATAACTGTCAGGAATTGTCCCTCCACATTTAGATATATTTGCTGGGGTATAATATAGATTAAAGATAGTTTTGTAGTGTTGTGCCCTCAGATTGGACAAGAGTAAAACCTTCTCTCCCATTTTGATAGATACCTGTGCTCCAGCGTGGAGTGCAAAATCCCTCCCTCTATCACAGACCGAAGATCTCACATACACACATTATCCATACATTCGCTGGTGGGGCCCATAACACCAACATTCACTCACCATTAATCCGTGTGGGAGGCGATTATCTTCCAAACGCTGGTATGAGAAGGAAATACCACTTTTACCCTAATGAGTGACAAATCTACACCACCTTCTGTTGCTCATTAGGCCCTATATTCCATCTTTGGTATTCCTCCCATAATTTTGGTGGTGGATCTGCTAGTTGCTGTTTAAATGATTATCTAATTCTCTTTTCCCTTTGCATTAATACATTTTCATAAATAAACAAACCAACTCATTTCTGTAATGAATCAAATCAATTCTTTATCTAATTAATGCAAGTAAATTCAATAGTTGTTCAAGCAGCTGACCATCATATTTACCTATTCTGGCTAATTATAGTCTTCTAAGTCAAATCCAGTAGTCTCGTCAATCTATGCCCGTCAAATTTGAAAGTTCCGTTCATCAGGAAATTGGGCATCCGATCAGTCTGTCAAAGATTTAGGGAAACAGCTGTCCTGCAGTGTCACCATCCTCTCCATCAGCATAACATCAGAAAATTGGAAAACAACTTCTATTACCTCTCTATTCTACCATAATTTATAGTAAAATCAATGTTAAAAGTATCAAAGTTTGGGCATCCGAGTTCGCCGATTGGACAATCAGGGATCATCCTTTTGGTTTCTCACGAAAGTGTCTTTTGGGTTATGACCCTTGTCAGTTCCGGTTCACACAACAGTCTTTGTTCAAAATATTTGGCTGATGTCCCAGACTGTCCTTGGAGGGTACATGTTCATCTGGGGTCAGGTCCAGGCCACGGTTGCTAGCGGTGACGCATGCGCACCTCACCCTGACTTGTGCAATGGAGCCGGTTTCATCAGATACAGAAGTCAGCCATTTTGTGGTCACTCGAAATGGTCAACTTAAGCAAAGAAACACAAAAACGTAATCAATACATAGAAATGGATAGTTAAATGTTATTCCCTCGCTAATACCCATATGTGTGTGTATTTATCTAGCAAAAGCAACACTCAGTGCGGTTTATACTTATTGAATAAAGCACAAATCACAATTACATCACAAAAGCGACATATATCATGCCATATTCTAATTGTCTATCATTAATATGCGTACAGAATTTAGTTCTTGTATTAATTAGGCCATGCAGGTGCAAATCCCACGTGTAATTCATATATTAGTAAGGTTGGTAAGTATTTTCCACATCACTCCAAACCATTAGTCCGATTATAATTAATTAATTTATCTAATTAGTAAAAACAACATGCAAAATGGGGTAGGCATACAACATGTTTTGTATTACCCGCTCCAGCACCTGTAATAATTCTCCTTCCTGATTAAGTCTTAAAGTCCACTTATGATTCTAGACACCGAGTCGTCCATTTGAGTTTCTAAGAGCGAACAATATAAAATGCCAATTCTGTTTCTCCGTTTAATTTCCTCAATTAGGGAGTTCTTAGACATTACACTAAAGGCATTTTTCTTTCTACTCAAAAAGTCTCAAATCTGTAAAAACTTCAAAAATCTGTCCTTAACAATGAATAATTTTTTTGTAATACTAAAATAGAACTGATCTGAGAGTCAGTGTAAAAATCCCCTAATTTACTAATCCCCTTTTGTCTCCATCTTTCCATGACTGTATCCCAAAAAATGGACGGTAATAAGAATGAAGCAGACACAGGTGTATTAAAACATATCCTACCAACCTGAAGACATCGTCTGACCTGCTTCCAGACTTTATAGGTGGTTGCCAGGACCTTAAATCGAGTTTTTTTTAATAGAAACTAAGTTCCAGATTCTTCAGCAAGCACCCCTTTGCTTCTGTGCCTACTATCATTTGATATATAGACGGAGCTTCTGCAGCATCTACATTGTCCTCCCTGTTAATAAAATTCTCACATTTTGTAGAAGACAACCCCAGTAATAAAATGTAAATTGCCCATATGCCCTGAGGTTTAGGAGGGTCGTAAATTGCAATGCCCTTCGAGGTTTCCTCTGACTCCAGATTCAGAGCGATTGTAGTTTTTTTAGCTCGGTTTTAGAGAGCTCCAAAGTTACAGCCTGAAAGAAATACAGAACTTTAGGCAGAAGGCTCATTTTAACACATTGCACCTTCCAACTAGTGAAAAATACAAGCATTCAAATCAATCAAGCTAACTTTGATCTTTCCTAGGAGAGGGAGTCAGTTTGCCAGTATCAATTGATCCAAACAAGGCCTGATTTTAATCCCTAAGTATACTGCTTACGCGACACTCCTTGGGTCATTAAAGAAGGCCTACTTAGTACAGATAATCTGGGTTTTGGCTGCCTTTAATTTATAACCCCGAATAGCCCAAACTGTTTACCCACCTTCTCAATTTCCACCACTGCCACTGCAGGTTCTGGAGCAACAATGGATACATTGTATGTATATGCAAACACCCTGTATTCTGCCTATCTCTGGTAAATAGATTTGATAACCATATTATGAACAAGGATAGTTAAACATTTGTCAATATACAAAGCAAATGATAAGGGCGAGCAGAGACCCCCATGTATTGTATCTCTAGAAATAGATACTGAGTCTGATTCTAGACCCATTACACAAATGTTTGCAGTTTGTGTTCTATACGTGGCCTTTATTGCCACTATAAAACCTATTTCAAATCCTTTCCAGTGCAAAACTGCCCAAAGAAAGTCCCAAGAGACACAGTCAAACACGTTTTGTCTTCAAATAAAATCAGTCCAAGAGGGGCTTGTTGTACTTTATCAAGATTGAATAAAGTGACAACCCTTCTTATATGATTGACAGTGCCTCTTCCAGGAATAAAACTATGTTGCCTATGTCATACTAAGGGAGTGATGACCCTTGGTAGGTAGCTGGAAAAAATCTTTGCATAGATTTTACTGTCGCAATACAGTAAATATATGGGTCTATACAATCCTGGCAGTGTATGGTGGATTATCCCTTTTTCTAAAGATTACAATTTTAGCCGATTCCCAGGAAGGAGGAATCTGGCCCTGCTGTGCTCTTTGTAGAAAAATCAACATATCCTTACACACTTCAAAAAAAAAAGTTTTATATAACTCCAAGGAAAGCTTATCGGGGCTTGCAGCCTTGCTGTTCGCTAATGAGCTTATAGCCTCCAATGGCTGCTCTGAGGTAATGGGGGCATCGAGGAGGGTTTGATCTTCTCTGCTAAGCTTACTCTATGCACATATTGTAGCAATCCTTAAACCCCCTATTAGAAGTTCCTAGGCCCCTCTGTATTTAATTCTTCATAAAACTCCTTGAACACTGTCAAGATCTCAAATGGTGTCTCCACTAATATGCCCAAAGGATTCTTGAAAGCAGTTATGCTCCTTTAAACCTCTTTTGGCTAATTCATCTTGCTAGACATTTACCTGTAGCCTCGTCGTAATATTTCCTAGCAACCTCCTTGCTTCAATACTAATTCATTTTGGAAAAGGGAACAGTAACCTCTATTTGTAACTCACTTGTATCCTGATTACTTTGTAATCTCTGTGTGAGTTTAGCTACTGCTTCCAAATAAGGCACCCTTTCACGCTGTCTTTAGTGTGAAAGGGGAGGACAATGGGTGTTGTGGTGGACATTCCACTGCAACACACATTGATTTTGATGCTTCCCCCTATTTACAAGGGCAGTGTAAATAGGAGGCAGTGCCAAAATTAAGACCAGGGAAAACCTGGTCTTAAACAGGCGAAACGAGGAGAAATTAAGCATTTTGCCTGTTTAAGACCAGGTTTGCTGTTTGCTGTTTCCATATGTGCTGCCTTGTGCAGCACACATAGAAACAGCAAATTGCCTGTGATTGTTTATGTGCCGGAAGGTCCTCCTTCCTGCATATAAACAATCAGTTTTTAAAAATGCCGTTTTGCAACTTCTATGTATGCTTTATGAAGCAGCACACATACAAGTTGCAAAATGGCATTTAAAGATGTTCCGCCGAAAGCAGACACCCTTGCACTATGGTGCAAGGGTGCCTGCGTTGGCGCTAGGCAGCTAAACTCAGCGCCAGCGCTAGGGGAAACTCAGGGATGCACCCTATTCTTGTAAATATGTCACATCCCTGCATTTTCAGAAAGGAGAAGCGTGGCGTTAGCAAGGTTTGCTTAATGTCACGCTTCTCCATTCTGCTGTAAATATGCCCCTACATGCTTAAAAGGGAGTCCATTGTTCACCTTCTGCATCATATTGCACCAAGGTTGCAGCAAACATCGTAGCGCTGCACCAACATCCCTCATCAGGCCAAGCTACTGGCTGTACTACACATGCTGGCATCTGGAACTTTCCAACCCACCACAGCCAGAGTGGCAGGAGTATCCCAGGCATCCTTCTCCATGTTCCTCCCTTCGCTCTGGATGCCATCATAAGCCTCATGCCCCAGTACCTCTACTTTCCCAACACAGCGCAGCAACGACAGGACAACAAGCAAGGCTTTTATGCCATTGCAGGATTCCCACATGTGTTGGGGGCAATGTACTACACACATGTGCAACTTGTGCCTCCAGTGACAAAATCACACATCTACCACAACAGGAAGCACACCTTTTCCATGAACGTGTAGGCAATTGTGGACCATCTGGTTCTCTTCATCAATGTACTTTCAAAGTACACTGTCATTGCTCAGGATTTATTCATCTCCTGGCATGCCACCATAAATTAGCGCTTCTGGAATGGGACCTATGGAATGGCCTACTGGTTGGTAAGTACACCTCAAGCACATGACAGATCACATGGCAGTCAATTATGCAGGAATACGCTGACATATCAGTCTTGGGTTGAATAACACAGTGCATACGTAGTTGCTGTGTGCCAATATACCTGTGCCGTACTACATGGGTTATGCGCACACATTTCCTATAAGTCACACATGATGAGGCTGCCTACGCCACTGTGGCTCACATGTGAACTGTGCTGATGAACTCTCACTGTTCATGATGCTCTGGTGGAGCACCTATCCAAAATCATGTCAATGTGGCAATGCAAAGTATGTCAGCATAATATTGCAAGGCCTCATTGGTATGCAGTAATGCAAGCCGCATCAAAGTGCAGCTTTCATTCATTCTACATTAAGGATGTCTACCATGGGGCTTGTTGTGGCCTTTCCATTCAAACACCAATGAAGAGTTCACACATTTCCACATATCCTATGTACACGGAGCCTGCGGCAGTGTGCAAATAGTGTGTCTCCCAAGGGGAGGTGAAATGAGGATACATAATCACATGTCTCTTTCTCATGTCCAGTTACTATGTGTCCTGCATTCCGCAGGACACATAGAAGGAGGGAATTGCACAGAGTGTGTGTTATTGGTGCTAGAATGTGTCTCTTAAAGCAGGACGTCATGGGAGGACACTAAGCTGACACATGTGCACCATGGTGTAACTGTGGGTTGGTCTTGACACTAGTCACTATCATGCGATGTTACAACTGTGGACAAACTGTGGATGTGCAGTATGTCAACTGAAAGGCACATTTCACCACTTCACTTTGGATGCAGGTCACCTCTTCCAATTTACGTACATTGATGCCCAGTGGCAACAAATGCTACATGAGCCTGTGTGGGCTATCAATTGTGTCAAAGACCCTCACAAATGCAATAACTAGTAAAATTAGGCTTCCAATCACACTGTTGAAGCAAGGTAAATCCTGTGTCTAGTCTGTGTATCACATGTAAATCCCATGGTCAGGAGGCATGAAGATGTATCCTAGACCTGTGAAACTTAGAAATATGGTCATATATGAACCCCATAGGATCATCTCTACCATGCTCCATTATCTCACACATCATATACACACATCACATCCTATGTACACAACATTTATTTTTTGGTGCTGAAACCACTACAGCATTCATCCAAGGTCCCAGACTGTGCAGCAAGTGTCACCCTGCTGCATAAACTACATCCCCTATAACCGCCAACAATACATTTCTCAGGTAAATAATGTGACTGTCTTGGAGCAATACTGCAATGGTTCTGCAAGCCACAGTCACAAAACCATGGACACTGAAGGAATCATGTGGAAGTTAAAGCCTACATTGTCCACAAGGCATGTGGCACTATAGAGTATGCAGTCTACCTGTTGCACTGTACAGCGCAAGTTTAACACATATCTACAACCCCTTGTGTACTGTCCACATAGTGGACACTGTGCACAGCCAAGTGTATTCTACCATCTCCGATATTGATTTCCACTCACTATCCTTACCATGACTGAACACATTGAAAACTGTTGACTAAAACAATCAAGACAAAATATGTGTGACAGAAGTAATATACATCACCAGCTCTTGTTACATGTTGTCGAAGCAGACAAGTATCAATTCAGGAATTACAATAGCAGCCAAAGATAGACACAATAGAGGATTGTGAGACATGTGTCTACTAAATGGCAAATAAACTTACCTCACTGGTGACAAATAATCACCAGCATGGCACTGTTACTCAGCAGAATGGCAAATAGTAAGTGGACCAGGCACAAAACTTCAGCATCAACCTGGACTTCTCACTCTCAATTAACCACCAAATCAACGTTGTGTCATCCTCCTGCCTGCTTCGTGAGATCTTCAAGTTGATCCCCACCGAGTCCAGAGAAACGGTTACCCATGTGTTCATCAGCAGCAGACTTGACTACGGCAATTGGCTCTAAGTAGGCACCACCCAGAAACTCCAAAGAAACTCAAGAACGCCTCTGCCAGACTTATCCTGAACATCCCACACCACAACCACATCACCGGCCACCTGAGAGACCTACACTGGCTACCTGTCAACAAAAGAATCACCTTCAAGCTCCTCAAGCATACCTCTTCTACCACCTCTCCTTCTACACTCCACCATACAGCTCTGCCACACCCAACTGGCCTTGGCCACCATCCCATGGATCCACAAGACCATGGCTTTTAGGAAGATCATTCTACCTCTCTGTGAAGGCCTGGAAATCCCTGACTCTGCATCACAGGAAATCACCATCGCTGCCGCAGTTCAGCAAGGACCTCAAAACCTGGCTCTTCAAGTAAACCTCACACCCCCCACATCGCACTTTGAGACCCTCATGGGTGAGTAGTCACGCTTTAAAAGATTACTGATTGAATCACATATGACCTCACAGCTCTATGTGTGGTTCAGTGTTATCCAGTGCCTATCCCAACTTGTGTCTATGCCACACAATGCCATAGCATGTCTATTACAGTAAGCAAGGTGTATGAGTCAAGCAGGACACAGACCAGATTGGAAATTAATGTAGGGATAGGTAACGGGGTTATAAAAAGGCATTTTACTAAAGAGGCTTAAACAGCTGCAGATATGCACAAGGCTGATACTGAAATCTGCATATTTTCATATAAGTGCATTGATTTACCTTCTGCTGGTGTTCATATCACTGAAACCTGGCAGGCATTCAAGCATGACTGCATATTTATTGGTTAAATAAGTGTGGAAATATACCAGTTTCACTTTTAGTTTTTCATAAATCCCATAATAAATGTGGATAAATACAGCTAAAGCTGACAAAAAATAAATACAGAGGGAAATGTCCCAAAAATAAATACCATAAAACAGGGAGCCAAATCATAAATTATTTCTTTTTGGAACCATGAATGTTCAACAGGATATCAAACTATGATGAAATATAACATATTGTACTTCTATCTGTAAATAACATTTGTGAACACTATCACTGTGTATGCATTTCAATTCCATATCATACAGATAATGTATGCAGTAAGGTTTAACACACAGCATTGAACATCATCTGGTACAAATGAAGTAGTGTGCATGCCAACTACCTGTAGCAAATAGTCCTCCATTGTCCACAACAACTACCACAGTGTGGCAATGTAGATAGTGTGCAATGACTGTGTGTGTGTGTCTCTCCGGATGCTAACCATGTGTTTGGTCTCATACTTCTGGAAGATAGGCCACTCATTGTATGATTACTTTGGAGTGTTCTACATAGTATGTGCATGAGTACAGAGTCCCAAAAACTACAGTCTACATATGTGACATCAACATATGTACCCACATTTCAAATCCATTAGGTGATCTAATTTCACACAGACAAATTCCATATACCATAATTTTCCAGAGAAACAGTGTTTCATGTGCCCACCCACTGCTATGCACAAGCAGCACTGTCTTGATGCAGAGAATAGATATAGTGAGATTTACATTTCCTTACCATCAGCAATATGTAGGAGGACACACAATGACACGCATGGTAATCTACCAGAGCACAATCACCATGATTGAGGATAATGTTGGTCACAAATGTGGTGTATGGCTCTTGGATATGAAATGCAAATACTCAAACAATCAAATGGCACCATCCATACATCTCCTTCCAGGTGTGTGCTACCAATTGCTGCACACTCTCAACATTGAATACAACCTGATGCCTCCACTGGGTGACATGACACTGTTTGGCAGTAGACTGAGCAGTCATAGATGTGGGTGCATGGACCCATATGGCAGTGGTAGCCTATTGCAGCCCTGGGGATAGTAATACATTGCCAATGGGTGCTCTTAACAACTTAGCACACAGGGCAACCCAGGAAAGATGCGCCATTATGCTACCACACTATGCATAGTATGATCTCTGAACAGGATGAACGCACACATATGTTCACTTATTAACATGCATATAACACTTATGCATAGCTGTTAACAGGTCAACTCCACTATTCACACACAATGCTGCATTTCCTGTTTATACTTACATGAATTTCACATCCAAACACCCCAAAATGATTTTAAACCACTAATGTAAAAATAAAAAGCAACAACATTAGGCGTGATATTTTTTAGTCGCCGCCTTAGCAAAAAATTATGCATTTGTGAAATCTATACATTGAGCGTATAAAAAAACTGACTGGTGGGACGATGATCCCCCAAGCTGCAGTACACCAGGAGGCGTGTTTGCAGAGTGGTGGAGAAAGAGGGCATGGCCTCAGATCACCTCTCAGCAATCCAGCTGTGTGGAGCTTACTGGAGGTAACAGAAGGGCTAGTTGTCCCACAGGGACCCTCAAGAGGCAAGGGGACTTCATCCCCCAACTAAGAGCGCCCCAGGAGGTGCATTTGCAGGGTCGTGGAGAAAGGGGCATGGCTTGCGACCACCTCTCAGCAATCCCATTGTGTGAGGCTTACTGGAGGTAACAGGTAGGCTAGTTGGCCCCTAAGGAACCCCAGGAGCAAAGGGGACTTCATCCCCCAACCAAGAGTGTGCCAGTAGGCGTGTTTGCAGAGTGGTGGACAAAGGGGATGTGGCCTGCTTTCAGAACTCAGCAATCCTGCTGTGTGGGACTTACTGGAGGTAATAGGAGCGGTAGTTGGCCCCCAAGGACGTCCATGGGGGCCAACTACCCCACTGTTAGGAGGTCTTTGGAGGACACGCCCCTCTCTCCACCACTCTGCAAACACGCCTCCTGGCGCACTACTGTTTGGGGGCTGAAGTCCACTTTACTCCTGAAGGACCTTGGGGACCAAGAAGCCCTCCTGGAACCTCCAGCAAGTCCTATGCAGCGGAATTCCTGAGTGCTGGTTGGAGGCCCAGGCCCATTTCTCCACCGCTCTGCAAATGCGACTGCCAGTTAAAAAAAACTTAGAAATTCACTAAAAATCACAGGTTTCAGGGACGTTATAGTAAAAAAAATCTCCAAAGAGGAGAAAAATGTAGAAACAAAATGTAAAAAATACAACTACTGCCTAGGTGGGCATTTATGATCCTGGACAAGCCCTGGAAGATCTCTTTGCATAAACAGAAAAAGAGGGCATTGATCAGATATGCCGGGTTTTTATCTGCTTGTGCAGTGAATACCTGGGCAGACACACTGTCACATGGTTAGAAAGATGTGGATGTCTGTGAGGAGTTAACAAGCTCCGTAGCATGGGCTAACTCAGCCTGAGCAAGGCATTCGGGGTATATAGCTCCCAAATGTCGCCACATTTCAGTGGTACTCATGGAACATAGCGTGTTCCGGCTGCCCCTGCTGAGCTCCTTTTTGCATGTTACCAATTACATATTGGCCACCCACTTTCTTCCCACCAGGCCTCATCTGAAAGAAATGCCATACCAAGGACTCCCTGGGTGGCTGAGGCGGCTGCCTTGGAGGAACAGGAGTTTTTTGACATTCTGATCACAGAAAATGAGCACAGTCAGAGAGGTACACAAAAAAGTGTAATCAGAGAAACACCCAATAGGCAAATGATGCAACAAGGAAGTCATCTTTCTTTTCCGTTCTTACCTGCAGGCGTCGGGTAAATACAGGGATCATCAGCACCCCCAACCCCCGCTGTTATCTGCGGCCATCGCAGGGCGGCAAAAGGTTTAGCAATGCCATTGTCTTGAGGAGAAAAAAATCTGTGCCCTAGCTTAGTAAATATGGCACATATTATCTCTCTACCTTTGATTCAAGGCTTTGTATCAAAGATTAGCAGTTCTGGGCCCAATATGGTGCTTTTTTTTTAGAAATGTTTGATGCTTTTCAGCTAGGAACCAATTTTTGTTGAAATATGCAAATTATGGATCTCATGATTTAATATGAGGCAAGTACAGTACATCCATAAATATGTGAAAAACGCCACAAAGTAGAATTCTACTAACACTGGAGATAATGAAAGAATGTTTCAAGACTGAGGCATTGCAAAGCTTTATCGTGAGCGTTCTAGTGTCATATATACTCGAGTTGTTGCATGTGAATGCATTTCATCAGGCAAGTCTTTTTTGAGGCACTGTCGCAGCCGGAATTAATTGTGGGTGAGGAGGGTGGGGGGTCATGCGGGGAGGGGGGGTTAATAAATGTCAAAAACCTACCTTTCGCCAGGTCCTGCGTTTTCCTTCTCTCCTGCCTCCGGCAGGAATATGAAACAGGCAGCCTCCCTCCCCTCCCCCTAGCCAATTGGTTGGGAAGCCGAACAGCCAGCCGCCTGTGGGGAGGCCATGGTCTCCATGTAGGCTGCATGCAGCCTACATGGAGAAAAGGCAGAGTGTGCACGACCATTCAGCGCCCTCAGCAGTGGGCAAAGCACTCCTCCCCTGCCCTAGACCAGATCCACCCACCCCCAAGCAAACCCTTCTGCTTTCTCGCAGTGCGAGAAGCAGAGACATAAAATGGTAGTTTTACCATTTTATGATTCTGCTTCTCGCACTGCGAGAATGCGGTGGGGCGACGCTCCTCCACCCTAATGGAGGAGCCTCCACTGGCTTTCAGGACATCCTCCAATTTCTGAAAAGGCTGGTGCTTATTCATGGTTAAGGAGTGTTCTGGAGATTGGGCAGTCAGATGTAACACATGCAGTATCAGGTATGCCTCTGGATCCACTGGTAGGTGATACATTTTACCTTGGATCCACACCCTCACAACAACATTGGTGCGTGAGTAACCCTTTCTAGTCCCAAAAGGCCTCTGTCGCTAAAAAGCTCACAGAGCTAAGTAAGTCTCTGCCACATGGTAATTAACCAGTCTCTCAAATCTGACTACGTATTCACAATACATAATTCCAATCTTGTCATAAATCGGAACCCCACATGCCCATGCATCATGCCTTATCGACCCCATGGCTGTGTTGAGAACTGTGACCAGCAGCAGAAATAGTGCTCTTTGCAGCAGGTACAGTTATGTTTGCATTTTGCTACTGTGATCCAAAAATGTATCTATGATTCTGACACACAGATCTAGTCTCCCTTCCAACAACTGTTTTGATAAATGTACCATTTATTTGAAAGGGCCTGTCATGAAACGCGGTTAGATATTCTGTAGTGTTTACCCCTATTTTACACTCCCTACATTTGGAGCATTTGTGGAACCCTTTCTTTAGGCTAAACCAGCTTTTATGGCTCACCATCTCAGGACTACTCCTCACCAAAGCATCTCTCGATGAGTACACTCTGCGATACTAATGAGAGGATTTCTTGACACTTTGGATCCAATTACCGGATCTGATTTAATAATGTGCCAATATACACGAACACACACACACATGCACACACGCACACACACATGCACACACGCACACACAAATATATACTATATATTGTAAAGGCATGTGGGGGAAAGGTATACGCATGGTAGAAGGTGGCTCAATGATTAGAGCGGCAGACCCTGATGCAGAGGTCAAGCCTGGGACCAGGGTTCAATTCCCCACCTCGGCGGGTCTTGGGCTCAAAAATTCTATGGACCTGATAATTCTCGCCTCGGTGCCATTCCAATCATGGAGTCCCACTCTGCAACTCTGGGCAATAGCTTGCTTAATCTCCACAACGGACCCCACAACGCTAAGGATGCCTGGCCTCCACCTTGGGGGGGCCCAGGAGTGGACGCCTCACAGGGGAAGCCAGGATGGGTTCCACAGCGGTATTTGTACAAGCGCCTTGAGACCCTTGCGGGTGAGTAGTGCGCTATACAAGTATCAATTTACATTTACATTTTACATGGTAAAGGATGTGTGGTAAAGGCATGCATTGTAAATGCATTTATGGTAATGTTATAGAACTGCCCCAAATAGAATTCAAAAACCCTAGCTAAAATGTTGGAGCGGATCGGGGTAGAAATATTGACATGGAATTGCATGAAAGTGTCCAAATATTTGAACTAAACCTTAAAATTGTCTATTCAAAATTATCATTATGCAATTTAACAATCAAAAACAAGTGTCCCTGCACAATTTTATTTGTACAAACTGGAAATTATTAACATTAAAAACTTCATTTTTTCATTATGAAATGTTTCGCATGTTAAGGAAGACAGCATTATGAATCATTTACCTGTCCGATACAATAACCATGCGTTCTTACAATTCAACATTGAATATACAGCGGGTTAAAAGTGCTGGAGACACAGTTATCAATTATCATGAATGAGAGATAAGGGGGAGCCAATGAAGCAGCTTGCAAAGCAGCTCTTGGTAATGCTGGAGCGGGTTTTATTTTAAATATTTGTATACCCTCTCCATTTTGCATGTTTAGATTAATAAGATTAATTAACTAATAGTTATCGTATTACCTGGTTTGCTGTGGAATTTAACCACAATTTATACGTTTTTTTGTCTCTTTGCTTAAGTTGTCCATTATGGCCTGCCTAAAGATGGCCGACTTTGGTACCTAACCCAACTGCCAACACTGAACAAGGCTTGGGTGAAGTGCGCATGCGTCGCCGCCAGCAACAGTGGCCTCTACGCGACCCTAACTCGACCGTGCCCCTCAAGGACGCTCTGGGCTGCCAGCCAGATGCCCGAAAGAAACAATAAAAGATACTTTTTTGTCCACGAAAATATGAACTACATCTAAAGAAACATTCTCCGTATGGGAAAGTGGTGGAACGGATTTCATTGACCAATCAGAGACTTTCTAAAATATTACTCGTTACTTTTGGAATGTAATTTTACTATAAAAGAGGATAGAATAGAGAGGTTGCATCTCCTTCTCCCTTCATGGCACTTTCGATTTCCTGACGTTATGCTGACAGAGAGGACGGTGACACTGCAGGACAGCTGTTTCCAGAGACTCTGACAGATTGAACTGATGACCAAGATTTTGACTTAGAAAACGACTTTTAGCCAGAATAGTTAAATATGATGGTCAGCTGCTTGATTTAACAAAAGATTTATTTTGCAATTATTTAGATAAAATATTATTATTATTACAAGAACTGTGTCGGGTTGTTTATTATGAGAAAATGTATTAATGTAAATAGATTGTAGTTTTAGAACACTTCAATCAGCAGCTAGCTGATCCATGGCCTATCCATGAGAGGAGTACCAAAAGGTGAAGTTTAGGCCTTATGGAATAGAGAAGGTATTTCCTTTCATTACAGCGAATGGAACAATCACCTCCTTAGAAAAACAGATTAATAGATAATGAATGTTGGTGTTATGGGCCCCACCAGCGAATGTAGTGATTGAGTGTGTCTGTGCGATCTATGATCTGTGACGGAGGGAGGGATTTTGCATTCCGCGCTGCAGCAGTTTTTCCTGGTAGCAGATATATGGTTAGTTACTGTTTTGGTTTGGTGATCATTGCTTGTAAATAGATTATTGATTTTTGATTATTGATTGGTATTGATTTATGTACTAACACTCTATGTTGAGTCGCGTTGCGTTATATGTTGTTTGCACGGCTTCTGGGATGTAGGGAGTCGGAAGTTTGTAACAGTTCCGTAGTAGAGCAGAGGTAAGCGCTGCTCTCCGGAAAGACGGAATTGTTGTTGCCATGTAGGTACACAGGGAAAACATGTAACAATTGAAGTTGCACGACGCATTGTCTGGGTTCGATTCGGTGACATCGCCGTGTGTTACCATTAGAGACATTTTCTGTATTGAGAGAAGTGTGTATGATAGCGAAGGTTACCTGTGAAATTTTGGTCTTTAAGTACCAGGAAACCAAATGGCTTACCGATAACGCTTATCACTGAAAAGGTAGCAGGTATTCTCTGAGCTTGTTAGAAGGACAAAGTAGAGGTAAGCGCTGCTTTGTTAACGAGTGTTATAATTCTGTAGTAGGACAGACTGTTCGCTGTTCTCGGGAAAGGCAGAATTCTGTGTGAATGTACTACATTGTCTGTATGAAAGTGCGTGAATGAAAAGGCATTCCGATTAATTGCGAGACTCTGGTTTTATTTCTCAGGAGCATTGGGTCTCCAACTATGGTGCCGATTCCGATCCTGGAAAAACCGGGTACGAACCGTCGGTCGGAGTGTTTTCTCCGTCCGACTCGTACCCGGTAAAAAAAACCTACAAACTTGCAAGTACGATTCGTACGGAAACACCATTTCCGTACGAGTCGGAAAAAACACCGACCGACTGTAAAAACACATACCAATGTGATCCGGGACAGCGCCGACGTGACGTCGGGACGCATGCAGGCTGCATATCACGAACCAGGAAGTACGAATCGTACAAACACCAGTCCGGACAGGAAAATTTTTACGGCACCCAAAAAGTGCCGGAAAAGCAAAGTACAGCGTGATGCTAGCGGAATTGGGGGCCCGGTACGCGGCAAACACCCCCCAGCTTCCGCATGTATGCGCCGTCCCCCCCCAGCCCCCGCATGTACGCGCCGCCCCCCCCAGCCCCCGCATATATGCGCCGTACCCCCCCACCCGTGTATGTACGCGCCGTACCCCCACCCGTGTATGTACGCGCCGTACCCCCACTCATGTAAGTACGGCGTGTACCCCCACCCCCGTAGGTACGGCGCGTACCCCCACCTCTGTAGGTACGGCATGTACCCCCACCCCCGTAGGTACGGCGCGTACCCCCACCCCCGTAGGTACGGCGCGTACCCCCACCCCCATAGGTATGGCTTGTACCCCCACCCCCGTAGGTACAGCACGTACCCCCAGCGCGTAAGCGGGGGGGGACGGCGCGAACCTGCGGGGGCTGGGGGAGGGGGTTCGGAGCGTACTGGGCACCTATTTGGACGTCTCCATGGTTGCTATGGGAGTTCGCTCCGGACGGTCTGTTTCCCATACGGTTGTAAAATCGGAAGGACGGGATGGATCGTACTTGCGCGGTCGGACTTCATATTTCCGATTCGTACGGTAATTCGTCCGGGAATGTGTCGGACACATTTTCCGACCCGAGGACGTGTCGGGGAATTTTCCCAATGCGATTCGTATGGACTTTTTCCCATACGAATCGTACTTGTCAGTTTGTACGGTACTTGTACGATTCGTACGGAAAAAAATCCGGATACAATTCGTACAGGGAAATTTTTCCAGGATCGGAATCGGCACCTATGTGTCTTAAATACTAGAGAAACAGTTAGTTGATGCTTGCTAGAAGGGTGAAGTAGAGGGATGTGCTACTTTATCAACGGAAGTAACGATTCCGTAGTAGGGCAGAGGTAAGCGCTGCTCTCCGGAAAGACGGAATTCTCGTGAGAAAGGTCTATTGCTATTCTTTGGTTAGCGAAGCGGACAATGGAGATGTTTTTGTGTTGTTACTAATAGAATTGTAAGAGTTGCAATACAAGTTCACTGAGCGGACTTGTAAAGGAGGGGTAGACAGAAGCAGAGCTGCCGCAGCGGCTGCTGACGTCAGAACGACCGCGCTGGGATTGGACAGTCGGACAGAACTGTAAAACGCTCCCCATTGGTGCGTTAGTGTAAAGCCGCGCTAGGAATGGAGAAATACAGGGTGACATAAACGCTCCTGATTGGTGCGTTAGTGTAAGTCGCGTTGGGATTTGAGGACAGGGACAGTGACATAGACGCTCCTGATTGGCGCGTTAGTGTGAGTCGCGCTGTGAGTGGACAGAATAGCGGTACAGTGTAGAGAGACTAGCGATACACGGAAACCAAGAAAATGTATTAACAGCCGCCAGACAAGGAGAAAAAGACATGGCTTGGTAGAATTAAGAAGTGGTTTAAGAAAGATAAACAGGTCAAGACTAGGGAAGGACAGTTACTTCCTCCACCGAAAACCCCCGCATCTTTGATGATTGCGAAATAGGGGTATCATACTTGTATTTGGTTAGACAATTGGGTAAAATATACCCAGGACGATGGAGTCCTGGCATTTCCAGAGCATGGTTCCTTTAATTTGGCAGTTTTAAGGAATTTATGGGAGAAAATTATGTATCTAGAACCAAGACCTAGACCCACACAATTTGAGGCATTGACAGAGTGATAAGACGAAATGCATGAACGAGAAAGACAAAGAAATGTTAGAGGACATAGACATCTATTTAGTAGACCATATGGACATGAAACGCATGTTGATCGTATGAAAAGGTGGCGGAATGCAAGTATGACTGAGGGTGTGTTTCCTGTAAGAACGATAGGAGAGAATGAAGGAATAAAATGTGTGGAAAAGAGGAATAATGTGGAATCAAGAGGTTACGGAGCAAATGAATTGGATGATGATGTACTGGATGATGTGTTTTATAAAAATCCCCCACCGTACCGACCAGAACCAGAGATGTTGATACCAAACGCTCCAATGAGAGAAACATTACGAATTATCAAGACTGAGGCTATGTCACCAGATTTAGAAAAGAGTAGCTCCATTAGAGAAGTAGAAAAGAAGTCAGAGAATAGAATAAATAGTGAAAATTCAGCAGAATTGGCCAAAACTACTCTAGAATTAAACGAGAAAATAAGAGAATTGACTACAAATCTAGAAGCTGTAACAGTTCCAGTGACTATAGGTCCAGTAATGCCCATTTTTGAAAAGCAAAAGTATAGCGAACATTGCTTGACGGTACCATACAGGAACCATAATTTGGTTGAGAGTCCAGAATGGAGTCAAATTGAGAATCCGTGGGGACCGACAATAAATATGTTTGAACCAAATGTTTCAAATAATCCATTTATAAGTCAGAATTATACTGAAAAGAGTAGAACGACAGTAGAAACATTGTTAGAACCCCAGAGAAATCCGGAACAGGGTAGCATAGAAAGCCCAGTAGGACCCTCAGTGGAAGAACTAAGTGAATGGTTAAGAGGGTTACAGAAACAAGATAAGGAATCCCAGTCAATTGATGTAGCCAAGTTACGGATGGTATTGGAAGAATTAATAGTAGGGACTATTCCCATAGAAAAATTGAAAAACTATCAGGATGAAGAACTATTATTTCTGTGTAAAAGTGTGACATGGAGAGCGAAAAAATTACATGAGAGACTAGGAGAAGTTGCGAATGAGATGGGAATTGATATCGAAAAAGTAAAAGCTTTGCAAAAGCCTTATCGAGTAGATTTCACTGAAAAGGACATTGAAAATCTGAACACCACAGGACAGATAGGTCAGATTAAGGACATAATCATTTTATTGAGAAAATGGGGAGACGTGGATTAATGGAGAAGTAAATGGTATAGAAAGCGGAACGATACCTCAGTAAAGACAGTTTCGGCATCCCCTGTTAGAGAGAAAGAAAAGGCAGTAACTGAATACCCCATGAGGGAAATTCCAGGAGGAGGATATGTACATGTCCCCTGGACAAGACAAGACATTTTGTCTTTTACGAATGATTTTCCTCGATTGCGCGAAAAGCCTGTCGAGTGGTACCGGCAGGTAGACAGATTTGTGAAATTCTCAAAAGTACTATGGATTGACTTGAATAGCTTATTTGACATAATAGTGCCAGCAGATTTATGGACAGAGTGCAAGCTTATGATTAACTGGCCAAGTCGGGAATACCCTAGGGATCCTAAGACAGGAGCCCCTGACCCAGAGGTAATGAAGAAATATGAACAGGTTATGGTATTTTTGAAAAATAAGGTACCCCCCAAAGAGACAGATTGGGTAAAAATTGACCGAACACATCAAGAAAGTAAGGAATCTGTACATGCCTACTATGAGAGGTTAATTTTGGCCTTTAAGCAGTTCAGTGGAGATGAGAACCTGAGTGATAAGGATTTGAGTCATTTCGTATACAGATTTGTATATGGTTTACGTCCAGACATTGGGGATATGATAAAACAACATACGGTAGATTGGAAAAATAAGAAAATAGATGAAGTTTTGAGACATGCCAAATATTTCAGTGATGAAATAGAGGCCAAACAGCGCAAATTAAAAGAAAAGGCCATGTGGGCACAGGTAAAGGTAGCTGAAAGGCAGGAAGCTCAGTTAGTCGAACAAGCAAATAACCCAGGAACTAAACCGAGATTTGGCCCAGGAAAAGGGAAAGGTAATATAGAAGAAGCTAAAAAGAAGTTCCCATGCCATAATTGCGGTAGGTTAGGGCATTGGAAATCCTAGTGTAAATTTCCTCCAAGTACTAATAATGAAAATCCATCATTGAATCCACAGGTGCAGAATGAGGTGAGTGGTCAACTGCAGTAACAGCAGCAGGTGGTTACCTCACAGAATCAGGTGCCAAAACCACCTTTCCCGCAGAGCAGAAACGCTCAGAAGTATAGTAATGAATCAGGATTCTACAATGAAGAACAGGTAAATAAACCATCACGCGCTCGCGCAGTTTCACAGTATTGGCTGCAACGCGATGAAAGTGATTCAGAAGGGAGCTATTGACGGTGCCGAAGAGAGGAAGAGGAGTGCGTACTTGGCGCAACTCTAGAAGTAGACCAGACAGGACCATTTGTGGATGGGAAGGTTAATAATGAAAATATTACTTTCTTAGTCGATACTGGTGCTACTCGATCAACTGTTAGATCAGCTGATGTCAAGAATCTTCCTCTCTCGGATGAAACGATCCAAGTAGTTGGTGTATCCAACAGACAGATTAAAATTTACCTTACCGAACCAGTGAAAGTTAGCATAGGGAAATTTTCAGAAATGCACCGCTTTGTTGTGTGCGACACCAGTCCTGTGAATTTATTAGGTAGGGACCTGTTGTGCAAGATGAATTGCACTATATTCTGTACTCCAGATGGAATAGCATTTGAAACACCAGATGAGGATGTACTGTACAAAATGACAATAGCTAATCAAGAGAGTGAAGTTACCGGAACTTATGCAGTATTCAACCCTGATGAATTACCTAAAGAATTGAGGCAGTCTGTGAAAGCAGAAGTATGGGATTTTACCGGAGAAGATGTAGGGCTAATGAGAAATATAGATCCAGTGAATATAACTGTAAAGGAAGGAATAAGCTATCCAAATATTCCTCAATATAAATTGACACCTGAGATAATTGAAGGAGTAACTCCAATAATTGAGAAAATGATTAAACAAGGAATACTGAGAGAAATAATGAGTAGTCCATGCAATTCACCAATAATGGGACTGAAAAAGCCCAATGGAAAATTCAGGATAGTACAGGATTTGAGAAAGGTAAACAAAATAGTTGTGTCATGTTGTCCCATTGTGCCAAATGCATCAGTAATTTTGTACCAGATTCCCCATGATGCGGAATGGTACACAGTAATTGATCTATGCCATGCTTTCTTTTCCATCCAATTACATCATGACAGCCAGCAAATGTTTGCATTTCGGTTTGGAGAGCGGATTTTGGCATGGTGCCGAATCCCACAGGGGTATACAGAAAGCCCCTCAATATTTAATCAATTGTTGAAGAAATCATTGGAAAGTCTGCAAATGCCCGAAAGTTCAGTACTAGTTCAGTATATCGACGACCTTTTGGTGGCGTCGAAAACACGTGAAGCTTGTGAGGTAGACACTATAGCACTACTAAATAATTTGGCAGATGGAGGACTGAAAGTGTCACCAACAAAATTGCAGTATTGTAAGAAGGAAGTACAGTATTTGGGACATAAAATTGAGAAAGGGCTGAGGAAAATAACGATAGACAGAATCAGAATCATAAAAGGAATGAGAGCTCCCATGACTCAAAGAGAGGTGAGAATGTTTCTGGGAATGGTAGGGTACTGCCGTCAGTGGATTAGTAATTTTTCCCTGATCGCAAAGCCCTTGGTGCGTTTGACCAGGAGTGATGTAAAAGATCCCCTGGAATTGAACAAGGAAGAATTGGCAGCATTCAAATGATTGAAAGAAGGTTTGTGTGAAGCACCTGCACTAGGCATGCCTGATTACGAGAAAGAGTTTGAGTTTTATTGCAGTGAGAGAAATGGATGTGCACTTTCTGTGTTGATTCAGAAACATGGAAGATTGAGGAGTCCAATTGCGTACTTTTCATCAATGCTTGACCCAGTGGCTGCAGCTTTACCTGGTTGTTTGAAGGCAGTGGCTGCAACATGTCAAAGTTTGGAGCAGAGCGAAGGAATTGTGATGGGATAGCCATTGAGAGTGTTTGTACCTCATGATGTGGCGATTCTTTTAACAAGGAGTCGTACTCAGTATATGACACATAGTCGGCTGACTAAGTATGAGAAGGTTATATTAGGTGCAACAAATGTGAGCCTTGTGAGGTGTTTGAATGTGAATCCTGCAACTTTGTTACCAGATGCTGAGAATGTGGAAGTGAGAGATGAAGCAGATCATGATTGTTTGGACGTGCTTGAGTATTGCACAAAACCACGACCAGATATAAAAGATGTACCTTTGCCAGAAAGTGATTTTGTGTTGTTTGTTGATGGGTCATGTTTGAGAACAGATGAAGGAGTACTAAGTGCAGCATATGCAGTATGCACGGTTGCAGCAGTTATGGAAGCATCTTACCTGAAAGGAGTGAGATCAGCTCAAGTAGCTGAACTTGTTGCTTTGACAAGAGCATGTAAAATTGGGAAAAGTGTGAGAGTGACTGTGATAACTGACAGCCAGTATGATTTTGGCCAACTTTGGCTACAAAGAGGTTTCCTGACCTCAAGTGGAACCCCTATTAAGAATGCAGAAGTGGTTGGAAAATTGATTGAGGCGATACAGCTGCCTAAACAATTGGCTGTGGTGAAATGTGCTGCCCATAGTCAAGGTAATGATTATATCACTATCGGAAACAGGTATGCTAACGATATGGCACAGTATTGTGCACGGAATCAGAATTCTGTCAATCGGGCAAAGGAAAGGGAAATGTCTTCTTGCTCAGTGATGTTTACTAAAGTTGTGGGAACATGGGAAGAAGTGAGACAATTGCAGGAAGAGTCAGGAGATGAGGAAATGAAACAGTGGGTAAAAGCAGGTTGTGCCCCAAGAGAAAAGGACCGTGTGTGGGTCTATCGAGATGGAAGACCAGTAATGCCTGATAGCATGATGTCTACCATGGCACGGATGTATCATGGCCAGGGACACATAGGGAGAGATGCCATGATCAGGTCTTTTAAGCAGACCTGGTACAACCCCAAGTTTAGGCTTGTAGCAGAGAGTCTATGTCAGAGATGTCTAATATGTCAGCAATACAATCCTGGAAGAAAGACAGTGGTGAGTCTAGGAACCATAGGCTGAGAATAAGGGCCTTTCACTAGAATGCAGGTGGATTTCATTGAGATGCCTCCTTGTAACAGATTGAGGTATGTTCTGGTCATAGTCTGCCTATTCTCCAGGTGGGTGGAAGCATTTCCAACTAGAAGAAATGATGGGATGACAGTGGTATGGCTTCTTTTGAGAGAGTTCATTCCCAGGTTCGGGTTTCCAGTAACCCTTGAATCAGACAGAGGAGGGCATTTCCACAATGAGATCATAAAATTGATTAGTGAAGCATTGAATGTACAACAGAAACTACATTGTGCCTATCGACCAGAGGCTTCTGGTGTGGTTGAACAGATGAATGGTACGATCAAAAACAGAATAGGGAAAATGTGTTTAGCCACGGGTATGAAATGGCCTGATGTCTTGCCTCTTGTGCTAATGACAATACCAGACAGAACTACAGGGCTAAGTCCTCATGAAATAATCATGGGATGAGCAATGAGGCATGTGTCATACCAGTCAACAAGCTGATGACAATAACTGATGACATGGTGTTGGAATACTGTAAAGGCCTGGCTGACGCAGTCCATTCTGTGTTTCATCAGGTTGGAGCGGATGCCACCACCCTTGAAAGGAAGCCAGCCCATGATCTGAGCCCCGGAGACTGGGTAAGGATAAAAGTCCACAGAAGAAGAAACTGTTTGGTTCCGAGGTGGGGAAAACCAAGACAAGTCATTCTGACCACGACCACAGCTGTGAAGTGTGCTGGATTGAAAAATTGGATCCATGCTAGTCATACTTTGAGGATACCAAATCCAGTTGACAGCAAAGAAAACGAGTATTATGGCAATTCAGAGTCAAGTACTGAATCAGATAATGAAGAGCTGAGAACACAAGAAAACTCCGAAAGGGGGGATAAAGAACCCAAACAAAATTTGGTCCCCAGAAGTATCTCTCTGAGAAGAAGATTGCAGATTTCTGATACCAGTTCAGATTCTGAAAACGAACAAGGAACACAGAGTTCTAGAAAAGAACACAGAAAGAAGAAGGAAAAAGACAATGATGAGACAATAAAAGAGATTCGGGAGAAAGAAGTTTCAGACGAAAGGCTGAGAAAGATTCCACCTGAAATAACTGATTCAAGTGAACAAGGGACAGGTACAGAGAGAGAGGGACAGATTTCTGCGGAAGACCCCCGAGGAGGTGTAGGGAATTGCAACACCCAGTTGGTGAAGGGACAAGTAGTCAGCAGGAAGATTGCGTGCCGGAGACCCGAGGAGGGACAGAAGTAGGGGAAACAGAATAAGTGGTGGAAGAAGAAGCCGTTGAAAAGAAAAAGCAAGTTGAAACAGAGTCTGAAGAAAGTGAGAATGAAATACCCGAAGGTCGAGTATTAAGGAAAAGAGCTTGGAGAGAAGAAAAGAATAATAAAGGAGATAAACAGAAAAGAGTTAAGACAGATGAGGTGTGGCCAAACAAAATAAAGAGATTGAGATATCAGCTGACACGAGTGCATTCACCAAGAGCTGAACAGGTGAATGAAGTGACAAGCCAAGAAAAATCGAAAGGAGAAGAAACAACTGAGAATAAAGAAAGTAAAAGAACGAGGAAACCTAACCAGAAGTATAAGTCACCGGAATGGACGTACGTGGCTCTGCCTGACAAGGAAGAAGAGGTAGATAGTCAAGGAAATCCAGAGGAGACTTTACTGAAAGTGGTTCAAGAGGAAGAAGAAGCAGGAATCCTGAGAGTTATCTTGTCCGACATCGGAGAAGAAGAAACGGAAATTCAGGAGTTTCTGTATTGGGATGACGAGAAGAAAGTGAAAAATGATGAGATGCCAAACTGAGTAAATTCAAAAAGCAACTGATGGAAAAATAATAAAAGTCAAAAGATAGAAAACTGGTAGAACCAAGTAGGTGTAGAGAATTCTAAAAGTAGAAACTAGTCGTGAAGTAGAAGAGGCTAAGTCAAAAGACACAGTCCAATTTTAACAAGATGGCTAACATAGATAGTAGCAAAAGTAGATGTACATTCATGAAAAGATGGTGTAAAATGTGGTGTTGTTGTACAGGATTATTAATGCTTCTGTGGAGTATACTTGCTCTACTAATTTCTTTCAAGGTTACTGTAGATAAACTAGAAGGACACACTGAAAACATTACTAATGTAGGGAAGATTCAAAAGGTAGTTCCGACTAGAATAGATAATAATTATTTACATAAAGATAGGTCTATTAATGATTTTTCAAATAATGTGTTTTCAAAGTTATTTTATGAATATGTAAAAACCATGGACGTAAGGGACTGCTACGTATGCATGCAGTTACCTGCATCTGTGTCAGAAGGAGTGACTTATCATCACCTTCCAGCAACGTATGGAATAGCATGTAGTGTAATAGCTAGTTTATTTTATCAGACAGGTAAATTAGAATACTATTTTTCAGATGTAGATAACATTTTTGCACAAGTACCTGCTAATAACAAACTAAACAAAGTAAGACCTGCTAAGGTATTAGGTGAATTTTTCTTAGAAACTAAAGAACTAACATTAGAATATATGTTTAGAAACAATTTGACTTGCAGTTTAAAGAAAGAGGAAAATACATTCTTAGACATGGTTGAAGATAGGAGATTGAAAATGCAAAGAAAAGTAGCAGAAGGAAAAGGGGAGAAAACAGTCTGGGATTTAGAAAAAGAAAAACATTTGAAGGGTGAAGATAGTCCAACTATAGCTTTAGTTTTGCCCCAGAAAGGGAAGATGTGTATTAGAAGGAATCAAACTGCGTATGATAATTATTTTGTAGGTAATAGTGAGTGCCATGATACATACCGAATCATGGGTGGATGGGGATTTAAAGGTGGAAGAGATCCAGTTTTCCCTGGACTTTATTTTATCTGTGGGAACAGGGCATATTATCGTTTGCCAGACCATTGGTATGGCACATGTTACGTAGGCCTGGTTTTTCCAAAAATCTTTCACATGGACAGAGGAGAAGATGGTGTACATAGTTTAGGTAATCATTTAGTACGTAGTAAAAGAGAATCTTGGACAGAGATTATAGGTGATATTTTTGGAGCATTGATACCAGCAGTGGGAATATCTTTAACCCCTTGTGTGCCCCGCCCTTTCCCCGCCCTGTGCCGGGCGTTGAATTAGCGGGCGGGGTTCATGACGAGATAGTCTCGTCATGGGCACAGCGCAACCGCGGCCCATGACGAGACCATCTCGTCATGGGCACTCAAGGGGTTAAATGCAGACAAAATTAGAAAATTATCAACAGTAGTGGATCGCTTGTCAACAAGCACCGCTGGAGGATTTATATTGGTAGATACTGAAATGGTTGCCATGCGTGCTATGGTAATGCAAAATCGACTTGCCCTTGATATATTATTAGCAAAAAAGGGTGGAGTTGCACTTACATTCCAGATGAAAGTAAAGATCTGAAAATTTATATTAAGAATATTACAGAATTGCATGACGAAATTGCACCACTGGAGGTTGAAAGTGTTTGGGAAAGGATTGGTAAGAAAATAGCTGCTATTAAAAACTATTTAGTTAAAATAGGTAGTACATTTATAGGTAAAATATTGTTTCCATTAACATGTGTGATTTTCGTATTATTAATATTAAGATTAGGTTGTATGTGTTGTAAAAACAAGAAAACAAAGAATAAAATAAAAAGAGAACAACTAAAAAGAAAAGAAAAGGATCCAGATAGAGATTTAGAGGAGATACCTTTAGAAGAGTGGAAGGAGAGTATGTATAAAAAGGCAAAAAGAGATGAAGAAGAAACTAAATTATGAATAAGAGCAAGAACACATTTTGAGTTTTCCGTAAAAAGGGTAAAGAAATTTAGTGTTGTTGTGGTGATAAAATCACCAAAGGGGGGATTGCTGGAGCGGGTTTTATTTGAAATATTTGTATACCCTCTCCATTTTGCATGTTTAGATTAATAAGATTAATTAACTAATAGTAATCGTATTACCTGGTTTGCTGTGGAATTTAACCAACCTTACTAACATAAAGAATACACGTGGGAATTGCATTTGCATGGCCTAATTAATACGTGAACTAAACAGTGTATGCATATTGATCATAGATAAATAGAGTATTACATGTTATATGTTGCTTCCGTGATGTATTTGTAATCTGTGCTTTATTAAGGTGAGTATAACCCGCAATGAGTGTTGCTTCTGATAGATAAATACACACACATATGGGTATTAGCGAGGTGATAACATTTTATTAGTCATTTCTATGTATTAATTACGTTTTTGTGTCTCTTTGCTTAATTGTCCATTATGGCCTGCCTAAAGATGGCCGACTTTGGTACCTAACCCAACTGCCAACACTGAACAAGGCTTGGGTGAAGTGCACATGCGTCGCCGCCAGCAACAGTGGCCTCTACGCGACCCTAACTCGACCGTGCCCCGCAAGGACGCTCTGGGCTGCCAGCCAGATGCCCGAAAGAAACAATAAAAGATACTATTTTGTCCACGAAAATATGAACTACATCTAAAGAAACATTCTCCGTATGGTAAAGTGGTGGAACAGATTTAATTGACCAATCAGAGACTTTCTAAAATATTACTCCTTACTTTTGGAATGTAATTTTACTATAAAAGAGGATAGAATAGAGAGGTTGCATCTTCTTCTCCCTTCATGGCACTTTCGATTTCCTGACGTTATGCTGACAGAGAGGACGGTGACACTGCAGGACAGCTGTTTCCAGAGACTCTGACAAATTGAACTGATGACCAAGATTTTGACTTAGAAAACGACTTTTAGCCAGAATAGGTAAATATGATGGTCAGCTGCTTGATTTAACAAAAGATTTATTTTGCAATTATTTAGATAAAATATTATTATTATTACAAGAACTGTGTCGGGTTGTTTATTATGAGAAAATGTATTAATGTAAATAGATTGTAGTTTTAGAACACTTCAACCAGCAGCTAGCTGATCCATGGCCTATCCATGAGAGGAGTACCAAAAGGTGAAGTTTAGGCCTTATGGAATAGAGAAGGTATTTCCTTTCATTACAGCGAATGGAACAATCACTTCCTTAGAAAAACAGATTCATAGATAATGAATGTTGGTGTTATGGGCCCCACCAGCGAATGTAGTGATTGAGTGTGTCTGTGCGATCTATGATCTGTGACGGAGGGAGGGATTTTGCATTCCGCGCTGCAGCAGTATCATTGCAGCAACCTCCTTTGGTCGTCTCTGTGGAGGAGCAGTCAGAGAAGTGATGTAAGGGCAGGAGAGCTGGCTGCCTTCACAGGTAGTCCTGGAATCAGTTCCATCGGCAGGCATCTCAGGGCGGCCACAAGTCAGAGTCAGGCTATAATTCTAGTAGTAGCATGTCCCATCCCGTGATCTGCGTTTCCCGCCCAGATTACCGATGGAGCTGCTGGATAATGTCATCCCCAGCTCTTGCCAAGCGACAAATGTCGTTCTACCAAACCGCCCTCTGTGGTGTTGAGGCTGCCTTTCAATGCATCACAAACGCTCATCGCCCAAGTGCTAGTGCCACGTCTGAGCCTACTTACCTATTTTTCCGCCTATTGGCAAGGCATCAGGCACGGCAGGCATGTCTTTGGTATGTTAACGTGTTGCCTACCTGTTACTTGTGTGATATGGGTGCAGATTTTAGTCCAGAATGAGTGCAGTGCTGCGCATTGCCACCTCATGTGATACAATCAGCATTTTCTTTGCCGCATCGGGGACATGCGTGTGACACTGTACCAAACATCCCGTGGGCCATAATTGAATTGATTCAGAAACGCGTTTTTGGTGACCTGCGGGATGTGGCTCAAAATCTTGATCCAGTGTGTGTCATTTAAGGCAATCTGTGGATCTTTGCTTCAGCTGTCCTTCAGGTCAGTTAATGCCGGTCCCACACCTGACCCAAAGCCGTATATATACATTTGTAATTCATTGTCTTACGGGGCTCCTTATTAACAACACTTTTAAAACTGAATCCCTGCCAGGTTGTTTACTCGGTTCTCCCTACACCACGATAAGTTGCTTGCCCTGGGGGTTTAGGACATGTCGAGCTTATGTTTAAAAAAAATAGAACTGATAAATTAATGATGTTGCCTATTTTACTTCAGAGCAATGTTGTCAGGCAGACTTTGTGGTGGCGGGGACATGTTAAGGAATTTGTGTGCCCTGGCCCAATACTATTTTGGGGGCCCCTGTTCAGAACAGCTTTGAGATTAAGTGATTCACTTTCAGCTCTGCCATATCCTCTTTAGCCAGGCTACTAACAGTGCACAGGCACTATGGTCAAAACTCTAAAAGTGTTTACATCTAATATTCAGAGATAGTGATGTGTGTTTTCACTGCTGTAACAAAGCAGCAGCCCACTAATTTTACAGCAAATAGTATCTGGGATATCCTCCAATTTCTCATATGTGAGGACCCGTTTTGATCTATAATAAACTTTTTTATGGTTGTTGCATGAAACAAAAACATTGCTCTGCAAATAATAATAGACTCTCTCACATCAATCACATTAAAAAGAAATTAAACAAAACAGTATTTACAAGAATCTGTTTAGGAATTATTCCAGCCCATCAGGGCAAAAACATAGCTGCCTCTATCAAGGAACCCCCTGAAAGGCTGGATTGCAGTGCATGTAAAGTTGTCCTTTTGTAATTTAGGACAAAAACCTTGATCGGACACGACATGCCCATACTTGTGTACAGGGGCGCATTTAGACCCAAACTTGGGAGGGAGCTAGCCCTAGCACTGGTCGCACACAGGTCTGTTTTGGCGCCCCCTTCCTCATTTCCTCCTTCTCCATGAATTTCCTCACTACCACTCACCAACAATGCACCCCATCTCGCTATAGCACCTTTCTGGCAAACATTTCAATTTTTTTATACCGCACTCATAGTTTACCCACACTCAGTTCTTTGATCTGGATGGTACACGTTCTTTGTAGCAGGCACATTACACCTCTGCGCTGTGTGGGTGGCAGGAGTGCCCCTGTGAGTGCAGGGTGAGCCATGCAACAGTGTGAGAGTAGGGTAAGAGGAGCGAGTGCAGTGTGAGTGAGGTCACCATATGAATTTGGGTGCGGATGTAAGTGCACAGTGAGACAAATGAATGTATGGTTAGTGATGGTCTTATTTGAGTGAGTTTGCACATTGAGCAGTAAGGGGGGCATGTGAGTGAAGTGTTGCATGAGTGCAAGGTGAGTAGTGTGCTCGTGTGACTGCAGGGTGAGGTACAGGGTGAACAGCACAAGTGCATTGTGAGTGCAGAGTGATTACTGAGTTCAGGGTGAGCGGGTGATCAGTGTGAGTGCATGGTGATCAGTGTGAGTGTATTGTGATCGCTGTGAGTGCAGGGTGAGCATGAAAGTGAAGGGCGAGAATGAGGAGCGAGTGGTCTGAATGCAGGGTGCATTCCCAGACACTTGAAGTAACTCAGCAGGTTATTGATGGCAGCGTAGGGTTTCAGATATGTTAAACTATTGCTATTATGGCATTAACCAGGGATCAGGGTGGAGGAAATAAATGTGCTGATCTTGCAACAAACTTCCAGTTTTATGATTAGGGTTGCCAGCTCATTATTTTGATGTCCCATACAGGACAAAAAAGCGCAAGTCGTGCCTTTTCTATTTCCCCTCCCTCCGCCTCCAACCCTCTGTTACCGGAGCCCGCCAATAAAAAATTCCCATTTGAAATGGGTGAAGACTTGCGACGCCTCTGTACAGTAAAGGACCAACAAAGGTAAAATCTTAGTTTGGAGTGCACGCCACCCCTGAGATGGTGTAGTACCCCCCTGGGGGGGCACGCCCCACAGATTGAATAACTCTGATCTAGGCAATACTATCTGCGCTGCTTGCTGGGAGCACACCTGAGCCTGTGCGGCCTGGTATGTTATTGCTTCCCCATTGCATGGTTCAGGACTCCTCAGCCGTGTGCCGCGGTGCACAGTTCAAAATCCTGGTGATGGAGCTATGCTTTTGTCCAGACAAAGTGCAGGTGGCCCACCTACCTACCTGGCACAGCACCTCTTTATGATGTTATGAGGGGCACCACCTCACCCCACACTTCTCTGTCTCACGCAGCCACAGTGCACTACAAATCTCGGGGGGGGGGATCCCCACTCTTGTGCAGGCAATGCACAGGCAGCCAGCTTGTCCACCAAGCACAGAGAGGCAGCAAAGCCACTCACTTCTGTGATGGCTCAAAGGGGACAGCAGCTGTCGCTGGGGCAGTTACTCGATATTTACCTTCTCTTTCGGAGCATGGTCACCTCACCAGGCTCCATGCCTACATGTGATATTGTGAGGGATACTGCTCACACACCCGCACTGTCCCTTATGCTCCTCGCAAGACACCCCACCAGCCACGGCTGCTGCAGGTAAGGGTGGTGGGGCCGGCTGGGGGGATTTTGAGAGATGCCACAAGGGCAATTAATTATGTATATTTATTTTCCATTGTGGTCCTCTCTCGAAATCTCCACCCATCCAGCCCCAACTCTCCATCGCTCTTATCTACAGCAGCCGCGGCTGCACATGGCCCTGAACACCATGCAGGGCATTATGCCCACAGAACCAGATGGCCTCACTCAGCTGCCCCCCGGCCTGCAACACCTTCAGAAGGAGCCCTCTGTTTACACAACACCTGCGGATGAGGAGGAGGCAGGGGAACAGCTCACTGCTCTTCCAATGGTGGCTCTGATTTTCCACACTCATCATGTAGCCGGCATCGATGGCCTCATTTCTTGTAGTTGGGCCTCATTTTGTTCCACTTCCACTTCTCACCTCTCACAAGGGGGTGAATTGACTTCCGACTCCTCCTAGGGTCTGTCTCTGCACTGACAGTACAGCACGACCCACGATTCAGCAGTCTTGCCTCTTGCTTTTCTCACACTGCAGGTCACACAGCACGCCATCCCTGATGGCCACAGCCCCCTCAACCACCACGGCCACCCATAGTCTCAGATTGGGTCCAGGGTGAGACGGTCATCCCCACTGTCAGAAGTTCCAGTCAGTGCTGGTTGATTGCGGATAAGAGCTGGAGCCCGGCAGAGCTTTCTCAGCAATGGCAGCCATCTACCTCATCGTGACCACACTCCATGAATATTAAAAGATAACTGTGAAGCCCGACAAATCAAAGAAGTAGCCACCCACATCTAGTCTAGTGAGTTAGTCAATCAATTTAAGGCAGTGATTCTAGAGTAGTGAAACTATTATGAATAGGGATTTGTACATGGCTAATTAATAACTGTAGCTGATTGTTGAAGTAACAAATCATAGGTATCGATAACATGAGGTTTATCAAAATTGCATAAAGACTCAGCCCTTTTCTTAATACCCAGAAGCTAACAGGATTCAAGATACCTTATTAAACAGAACATCAACAGTTTGTTTCAAAGTTGACTATGATACGGTCCACTAGGCCTTGTTTTAATGATGTACCCATCCAGGAGACTCCTCTTACAAAGGCAATCTAATTATACAAGTAAGTAAAACCATGTTTGATTATGTAGGAAATGATAGTCTTGTTCTTAAGTTCAGTTAAATATTCAATCTCCCTCTATAGCAGGAGGGACCGTTAGTGAGGATCAGAACATATGTAATGGCTTCTGGGGTAGGTTCAGTGATTGTAACTTAAATCATCAATCTTGACATTCCATCCTAGTGTAGTGTTGTTAAAAGCTGTTATGAATTGGGTCTCTAGCTGGAAGAGATTTGCACCCTGTCCAAGTAGGGGCCACAATCCTAGTCAGGGCAAGCATGATACACACTTTAAATTAACCTGTGCTCACTCTCTGGTAGCTTGGCACAGAGCAGGCAGGCTTAATTAAAGAGGCAATGTGTAAACTATTTGTGCAGCACACACACACAGAAAACAATGAAAACACCACAAAAAACTCCATACAGATTTAGAAAAATAGAGAATATTTATCTGAGTAAAACAAGACCAACACAACTAAAATTAAATAAGTAGAAGTTGAGAAATGAATAAAAAAAAATGCAAAAAAAGGGCGTAGAAATTAGAAGCGCTAAAAGGTTACTTGAGGGTGCAAGGGACCGGAGCAAATCCAAAGTTCAGGCAGACAGCGATGGAGGGCATGTAGGCTACAGGACTCACGTGGGTCCCACTGAGACAGTGCCTTGGTTGGAGCAAGCATTGATGTCCAAGACTCGATGCAAGGAGGCGCGGAGGAGCTGCGCCGTAGTCAATCCTGTGGATGGATGTGAAGTTACAGTGCCAATCCGCGCAGTTGATGAAGACTTCGTTGACAACTCCTTTACAATGCAGGTGCTGCGTCATCGTTGAGCAGCGCTGGCCATCATAGTTGAGCCATGCAGTCCATAAAGGTGATGTCATCGATCAGATCCTGTGTTGCCGACAAAAGGCAATGCATCGGTGCCGATCGGCGCAAAGTCATCACTGCATCGATCTTGATGATTCTGGACAGCAGAAATCACACTTGAAAGGCCCATGACTGGAGTGGCACCACTTGGCAGCCAGGACAGGACACAGCCTATTCAGATGTAAGTGTTAGCTCCCTCTCCCCTTCCTTCCCAGGAAGTCTATTAAAATGCAGATGAGTGCAGATGTGTCCTCTGTCACACCCACCCTTCTTGTGTTTGTGGCTGTCTAAAGGGAATGGACAGTGTAGCTGGTGCCCATCCCAGACTTGTTTCGGAGAGAGGCTGCAGGCACGCAGAGCTAAGCTAAGAGCAGAAAAACGTCCACTTTCTAAAAGTGGCATTTCTAAAATAGTAATATTAAATCGAACTTTACCATTCCAAAGACAAGAAACTAGTGTGTAATAAAAGGAGAGTTTAAGGATTGGCATGTGGCATTAAAAGCCAAGTCAATGTGGCAGTAAATGTACACAAAGGCCCTGCAATGGCAGGCCTGAGACCGGTTTGAAAGACCACCTGTGTGGATGGCACAACCAGCGTAGCAAGCCCACTAGTAGCATTTAAATAGCAGGCCCTGGGTATATGCATGTCACTTTAAAAGGAACCTACAAGTAAAATAAATATGCCAAACAGGTGTAAACCAATTATACCATGTTTAGAGGCAAGAGCACATGTACATTAGCATTGTTTAGCTGTGGTAAAGTGCTTGGGATCCTAAAGCCAACAAAAAAGAGGTCAAAAAGAGGAGGAGGAAGACAACATTTTGGGAGTAACTCTGCAAAAAGGGCAATTTCCAACAATGGCACAGTCACCAGATGTAACAGGTGCACTGGAGATATTAGTGACAATCAGGGTGTTTTTTTAAAAAGGGTGAAAGACTAAGAGGAGTAATGATTCTTGTCGCCACAGATGGCTCGGGAGCAAAAGGCTCAGATGTGAACAATTTAGGACATGAAAGATTATTGGACAGAAGGAGATCAGCCAGACTAGAACTTGAAGAGTCCATGATTTTAAACAAGTATATTACCTTGGCTTCAATAAACTCTCTTGTAAGTGCTCAAAACAAGACTCCAGAACAGCAAGAAGAGATGGCTAAAATGTAACAATCAATGAGTAAAAAGAAGACAAATTGGATGCACTGGTGTTTTAGAAAGAAGACAAGAAGAGGATGCTGGATATTCAGTCACACTCAGAGGGGTGATTTTTCCTGAATCCGTTTTGTTGAGCCCTTAGCACTGCTGTGGATCTCTACATCTCTACATCCACAGAAAAATAAGTTTTATTCACACAAGAATTCAACAGAGACACCAGTTTGGTAACAATGCTAACACCCAGGTATGTTTGTAGGCTTTTGCTTCTGTGGCAACAATTTTGAAGACACTTAGAGGAAACAACATATTTTTCGTTCTCAGCAATGAGTTTGCTGGGAAGGAAAAGTCCAGTGCATGGTGTTGGATGTGCACCCCGACCCTCTATGCCCCAGCTGAATGGATTTGTGGATCCCTGGTGCAAATGTCTGGCCATGGGCGCATAAGGACTATGCATGCGCACCATTACCTATGTCTATCTCATGGTAATGGTGGAGAGCTGTGGCACATTGGCCAGAGTGGCTGACTCCAGAGCTTGGGACTCACGGTTCTATTCCCAGTGCCTGCGGCAGCTCAGCTTCATGTCACTATGGGCAAGAGCTGACTTAATCTCCCCAATGCCCCAGCGCTGTGAAACCCTTAGGTGCCGATCACGATCCGGTAAACACCGGGTACGGAGCATATTCTCCGTCCGACGCGTACCCGGTCGTAAAAATATACAAACATGGAATTACGAATCGCACGGAAACACCATTTCCGTACGAATCGTACAAAACCCCGACCGACTAAAATAAACATACAAATGTGATCCGGGAAAGCGCCGACGTGACGTCGGGATGCACGCAACCTGCCATTCACGAACCAGGAATCACGATTCGCACCGACGTCATCCCGCACGGTGAATATTTTCCGGCAGCCAAAAACTGCCGGGAAATCAGGACGACGCGAACAAGGAGTACCTGTACGCGACGGACAGACATGGACCCGAACCTACGTGTCATCCCGGCCCTCATAGCAGTCGACCTCCTCTACAGGTTCGGACGCAGACGCCGCAGAAGGTCAGAACAACAAAGGGAGGGGGTAAGGGGGGGGCAGGACCAGGGGCAGGCCACAAAACACCCACCAAAGTCACACAGCACACATGCCCTGGACATACCTGACCCCCAGGCCCTGGTCACTATGAGGGGGTGGGGGCCTGTCCAGCAAAGCCAGCGTCCGCAACAACGGAAGTGCTTGACGACGCGAACCGGCAACACAACAATACAGGTACGTCCCGTACCCACGCCTTAAGAGCGTGGGTACGAGTCGTACCCCGCCCACACCTACGTCATCCCAACAATGGCGGGACGGCTGTACCCACGTGGCAAACGCCTGGGTACGGGCCGCACAAGCATCACATAGCGTGGGGACGCATATGTACGGACCTTACCCCCACCCCCGTATGCATGGAGCGTACCCCAACCGCAACAGTGTAAGTACGACCCGTACCCTCACCCACGGACGTATGGAGCGTACCCCCACCCCAACAGTGTATGTACGACCCGTACCCTCACCCACATACGTATGGAGCGTACCCCCACCCCAACAGTGTAAGTACGGCCCGTACCCTCACCCGCGGACGTATGGAGCGTACCCCCACCCCAACAGTGTAAGTACAACCCGTACCCTCACCCGCGTACGTATGGAGCGTACCCCCACCCCAACAGTGTAAGTATGACCCGTACCCACATCCACATACGTATGGAGCGTACCCCCACCCCAACAGTGTAAGTACGACCCGTACCCTGACCCGCGGACGTATGGAGCGTACCCCCACCCCAATAGTGTAAGTACAACCCGTACCCTCACCCGCGTACGTATGGAGCGTACCCCCACCCCAACAGTGTAAGTACGACCCGTACCCACACCCGCGTATGTATGGAGCGTACCCCCACCCCAACAGTGTATGTATGACCCGTACCCTCACCCGCAGACGTATGGAGCGTACCCCCACCCCAACAGTGTAAGTACGACCCGTACCCTCACCCGCGGACGTATGGAGCGTACCCCCACCCCAACAGTGTAAGTACGACCCGTACACTCACCCGCGGACGTATGTAGCGTACCCCCACCCCAACAGTGTATGTACGACCCGTACCCTCACCCGCGTACATATGGAGCATACCCCCACGCCAACCGTGTACGTACGGACCGTACCCCCACCTCGTATGCATGGAGCGAACCCACACCCGTGTATGTTCTAAGTGTACATATCCTGAAATAGGAGGGGTGGGTGCAGAGTCCTCCCAGCAGTGCCCAGAGACAGGAGGGGTGGGTGCAGAGTCCTCCCAGCAGTGCCCAGACACAGGAGGGGTGGGTGCCTATCCCTCCCAGCAGTGCCCAGAGACAGGAGGGGTGTGTGCAGAGTCCTCCCAGCAGTGCCCAGAGACAGGAGGGGTGGGTGCCTATCACTCCCAGCAGTGCCCAGACACAGGAGGGGTGGGTGCAGAGTCCTCCCAGCAGTGCCCAGAGACAGGAGGGGTGGGTGCAGAATCCTCCCAGCAGTGCCCAGACACAGGAGGGGTGGGTGCAGAGTCCTCCCAGCAGTGCCCAGAGACAGGAGGGGTGGGTGCAGAGTCCTCCCAGCAGTGCCCAGAGACAGGAGGGGTGTGTGCAGAATCCTCCCAGCAGTGCCCAGACACAGGAGGGGTGGGTGCAGAGTCCTCCCAGCTGTGCCCAGAGACAGGAGGGGTGTGTGCAGAGTCCTCCCAGCAGTGCCCAGACACAGGAGGGGTGGGTGCAGAGTCCTCCCAGCAGTGCCCAGTCACAAGAGGGATGTGTGCAGAGTCCTCCCAGCAGTGCCTAGACCCAGGAAGGGTGGGTGCCTAACACTCCCAGCAGTGCCCAGACACAGGAGGGGTGGGTGCAGAGGCCTCCCAGCAGTGCCCAGTCACAAGAGGGGTGTGTGCAGAGTCCTCCCAGCAGTGCCCAGACACAGGAGGGGTGGGTGCCTATCACTCCCAGCAGTGCCCAGAGACAGGAGGAGTGGGTGCAGAGTCCTCCCAGCAGTGCCCAGAGACAGGAGGGGTGGGTGCCTATCCCTCCCAGCAGTGCCCAGAGACAGGAGGGGTGTGTGCAGAGTCCTCCCAGCAGTGCCCAGAGACAGGAGGGGTGGGTGCCTATCACTCCCAGCAGTGCCCAGACACAGGAGGGGTGTGTGCAGAGTCCTCCCAGCAGTGCCCAGAGACAGGAGGGGTGGGTGCAGAGGCCCCCAGCATTGCCCATGGAAAAAAAAGGGTGGAGTACCCACAGATCCAATTGCCACAATTGTCAGTCAGGTGCACAAAGACCCTGCAGTACATGTAACACATGTGTGTGAGGCTGGGAGTACACACATGCATACAGCCTAAAAGGGAACATGTCCACATGAAGTCATGTCAACAGACTACATACACAAGTACAGTGATCACCAAGGATGCCACGAATGATGCAGGTGGAGACATCGCTCTGCATGCATGGCCAAAGTTGAAGGGCTCCGTCACACACCCAGCTAATGTAGACACAGCTCAGCGCAAAATATTGGGAACACCCTGCAGGGAAGATGTCAGGGTACACAGAGGAAGGAATACACCTTGGGACAATTTCACCATGCAGTAACTGCTTACATGAACAGAGAAACCTAGCTAACACCTTGTGATGGCACACAGATACCAGGGTCCCCCCTATGACCAGCACACTACTACATTTCCCACACACCCAACACATGATCACCACCCAAAATCATGTAGCAGCCCCACCAACAGCAACACCACAAAAGCAGTAGTGTTCTAAGGAAAATTAAAAGGCTTTATTCAGCATTTCCAAATAATGTGTGTGTGGATAAAGTTCAATATTTACAAAGCCCATAGGGCTGTCCATGAGACACAGCTGGATGGGGGACACAGTGGGACGCGTGTCCCCTAGCTTGCCTGCACAGTCAGACTCCTTCGTCTTCCACAGCGGGGAGGGCATCATGTGGGTCTCTGACCATTCTTTTGCCTCCTTTGGGTCCATGAAGGAAAGGGGCTTACCCCCATGGGTGATCTGATGGTTGGAAGGAAGAGTGGAGCATATTTCAGGCCCATGTCTCACAGACTCCTTTGCACAATCAGAGATGGTGCTCTGTGCCTCAGTAAAGCCAGGGTGCAGTCGGGAAAATAAAGACTTTACTATTGTCTACCACAAAGTGGCCACTCTTCTGGGCTCTGTGAAGAATAACATCTCTCTCGAAAGTGCAGGCGTTTGGCCACCGCTGACCTTGCCAAAGCCCCCACCGGCAGCACTCTCGCCGGGACACAGTGTGGCCACTACAAGAAGAAGAAATTGGACAGGCTGTGGGGAGTGACCTCCCTTTTCAACCAATTTCTCCAGGGAAAAGACCATGCACTGCAGCTCTGTGCCCTTGGCATGCCCACCTCACTGATGTTGCTACCGGGAGCCTGTCCCTTCATGTCTTCTGCTCTTTCTTCTAGGACCCTGAGGAGGTCCGAAATCTTGCACACCTGTTGTTGGAGGTCCGTCATCTAAGGTTATAGTTGTCTAAGTGACAATTGAAAACCCACCTCTTCCCCTAACCGATCTCCTTCCCTGCCCCCCGCTGACTCCCCAGTTGTACTGATCCTAGCGCTGGGATACCTACGGGTGACTACGCGCTCTATAAAAAAAAAAAAAAATCTCCACCAGTGTTACCCTCTTGTGCAGTTTCTTTTGATCCTCATGGAGCAGGCTCACCTTTACCTCCACTGTATCTATCTTGGCCTCGAAGGATGTTCGAGGAGAGTTCCCCATTCCCATGATCTAGGCCAGAGGTCTTCAAACTTTTGTAGGTTGAGCCCCCCCAGCTGAATTTGTTTAGATGTTGGGCCCCCCCCACCACCTGACAGAAATTTCTGGAATCTAGTACACTACATAATCGACTGCCACGCGAATATCACGGGCCATATCTGGCAAGTAATGTTCAACACAATAAGAGTGTTTAGTAAACTGCAGGTTTGTGAATGGGTGTGGTGAAATGACAGAGGCTTATTACACAGCTCAAAACACAATTTTCCAAGATAAAATGTGCACAAATTCTTTTTACTAGGATGCTTTGTTTTATACAGGACATAGATTAATAATAACACCACCAACATAAATGTGATGGGTGTGCCGGTTTCTAGCCACATAAACTGTCAATCTCTGGATGGATTTTTGCTACTGTCATCCTCAGGTTGTGCTCTACATCCAGTCTTGAACGGGACTAGCTCAAAGTTGGTAAACGAGAAACAATTCTTCTCTAGAAACTATTAACAAATGTTTTAGGCAGCATTATAATGGGATAATTGCCCACTAACCAGTTAAGGATCCGAAGAGAAATGTCAAAGTCCACAGAGAGGGCGCTGAAAGAACACCTAATTGAGAATTCCTTAGTGGTACGATAAGTTGCTTGCCCTGGGGGTCTAGGACACGTCGGGCTTATGTTTAAAAAAATAGAACTGATAATAAATTAATGATGTTGCCTATTTTACTTCAGAGCAATGTTGTCAGACAGACTTTGTGGTGGCGGGGACATGTTAAGGAATTTGTTTGCCCTGGCCCAATACTATTTTGGGGGCCCCTGTTCAGAACAGCATTGAGATTAAATGATTCACTTTCAGCTCTGCCATATCCTCTTTAGCCAGGCTACTAACAGTGCACAGGCACTATGGTCAAAACTCTAGAAGTGTTTACATCTAATATTCAGAGATAGTGATGTGTGTTTTCACTGTTGTAACAAAGCAGCAACCCACTAATTTTACAGCGAATAATATCTGGGATATCCTCCAATTTCTCATATGTGAGGACCCGTTTTGATCTATAATAAACTTTTTTATGGTTGTTGCATGAAACAAAAACATTGCTCTGCAAATAATAATAGACTCTCTCACATCAATCACATTAAAAAGAAATTAAACAAAACAGTATTTACAAGAATCTGTTTAGGAATTATTCCAGCCCATAAGGGCAAAAACAGAGCTGCCTCTATCAAGGAACCCCCTGAAAGGCTGGATTGCAGTGCAGGTAAAGTTGTCCTTTTGTAATTTAGGACAAAAACCTTGATCGGACACGACATGCCCATACTTGTGTACAGGGGCGCATTTAGACCCAAACTTGGGAGGGAGCTAACACTCCCATCCAGGGCTGGCCCTAGCACTGGTCGCACACAGGTCTGTTTTGGCGCCCCCTTCCTCATTTCCTCCTTCTCCATGAATTTCCTCACTACCACTCACCAACAATGCACCCCATCTCGCTATAGCACCTTTCTGGCAAACATTTCAATTTTTTTATACCGCACTCATAGTTTACCCACACTCAGTTCTTTGATCTGGATGGTACACGTTCTTTGTAGCAGGCACATTACACCTCTGCGCTGTGTGGGTGGCAGGAGTGCCCCTGTGAGTGCAGGGTGAGCCATGCAACAGTGTGAGAGTAGGGTAAGAGGAGCGAGTGCAGTGTGAGTGAGGTCACCATATGAATTTGGGTGCGGATGTAAGTGCACAGTGAGACAAATGAATGTATGGTTAGTGATGGTCTTATTTGAGTGAGTTTGCACATTGAGCAGTAAGGGGGGCATGTGAGTGAAGTGTTGCATGAGTGCAAGGTGAGTAGTGTGCTCGTGTGACTGCAGGGTGAGGTACAGGGTGAACAGCACAAGTGCATTGTGAGTGCAGAGTGATTACTGAGTTCAGGGTGAGCGGGTGATCAGTGTGAGTGCATGGTGATCAGTGTGAGTGTATTGTGATCGCTGTGAGTGCAGGGTGAGCATGAAAGTGAAGGGCGAGAATGAGGAGCGAGTGGTCTGAATGCAGGGTGCATTCCCAGACACTTGAAGTAACTCAGCAGGTTATTGATGGCAGCGTAGGGTTTCAGATATGTTAAACTATTGCTATTATGGCATTAACCAGGGATCAGGGTGGAGGAAATAAATGTGCTGATCTTGCAACAAACTTCCAGTTTTATGATTAGGGTTGCCAGCTCATTATTTTGATGTCCCATACAGGACAAAAAAGCGCAAGTCGTGCCTTTTCTATTTCCCCTCCCTCCCTCCTCCAACCCTCTGTTACCGGAGCCCGCCAATAAAAAATTCCCATTTGAAATGGGTGAAGACTTGCGACGCCTCTGTACAGTAAACGACCAACAAAGGTAAAATCTTAGTGTGGAGTGCACGCCACCCCTGAGATGGTGTAGTGCCCCCCTGGGGGGGCACGCCCCACAGATTGAATAACTCTGATCTAGGCAATACTATCTGCGCTGCTTGCTGGGAGCACACCTGAGCCTGTGCGGCCTGGTATGTTATTGCTTCCCCATTGCATGGTTCAGGACTCCTCAGCCGTGTGCCGCGGTGCACAGTTCAAAATCCTGGTGATGGAGCTATGCTTTTGTCCAGACAAAGTGCAGGTGGCCCACCTACCTACCTGGCACAGCACCTCTTTATGATGTTATGAGGGGCATCACCTCACCCCACACTTCTCTGTCTCGCGCAGCCACAGTGCACTACAAAACTCGGGGGGGGGATCCCCACTCTTGTGCAGGCAATGCACAGGCAGCCAGCTTGTCCACCAAGCACAGAGAGGCAGCAAAGCCACTCACTTCTGTGATGGCTCAAAGGGGACAGCAGCTGTCGCTGGGGCAGTTACTCGATATTTACCTTCTCTTTCGGAGCATGGTCACCTCACCAGGCTCCATGCCTACATGTGATATTGTGAGGGATACTGCTCACACACCCGCACTGTCCCTTATTCTCCTCGCAAGACACCCCACCAGCCACGGCTGCTGCAGGTAAGGGTGGTGGGGCCGGCTGGGGGGATTTTGAGAGATGCCACAAGGGCAATTAATTATGTATATTTATTTTCCATTGTGGTCCTCTCTCGAAATCTCCACCCATCCAGCCCCAACTCTCCATCGCTCTTATCTACAGCAGCCGCGGCTGCACATGGCCCTGAACACCATGCAGGGCATTATGCCCACAGAACCAGATGGCCTCACTCAGCTGCCCCCCGGCCTGCAACACCTTCAGAAGGGGCCCTCTGTTTACACAACACCTGCGGATGAGGGGGAGGCAGGGGAACAGCTCACTGCTCTTCCAATGGTGGCTCTGATTTTCCACACTCATCATGTAGCCGGCATCGATGGCCTCATTTCTTGTTGTTCAGCCTCATTTTGTTCCACTTCCACTTCTCACCTCTCACAAGGGGGTGAATTGACTTCCGACTCCTCCTAGGGCCTGTCTCTGCACTGACAGTACAGCACGACCCAAGATTCAGCAGTCTTGCCTCTTGCTTTTCTCACACTGCAGGTCACACAGCACGCCATCCCTGATGGCCACAGCCCCCTCAACCACCACGGCCACCCATAGTCTCAGATTGGGTCCAGGGTGAGACGGTCATCCCCACTGTCAGAAGTTCCAGTCAGTGCTGGTTGATTGCGGATAAGAGCTGGAGCCCGGCAGAGCTTTCTCAGCAATGGCAGCCATCTACCTCATCGTGACCACACTCCATGAATATTAAAAGATAACTGTGAAGCCCGACAAATCAAAGAAGTAGCCACCCACATCTAGTCTAGTGAGTTAGTCAATCAATTTAAGGCAGTGATTCTAGAGTAGTGAAACTATTATGAATAGGGATTTGTACATGGCTAATTAATAACTGTAGCTGATTGTTGAAGTAACAAATCATAGGTATCGATAACATGAGGTTTATCAAAATTGCATAAAGACTCAGCCCTTTTCTTAATACCCAGAATCTAACAGGATTCAAGATACCTTATTAAACAGAACATCAACAGTTTGTTTCAAAGTTGACTATGATACGGTCCACTAGGCCTTGTTTTAATGATGTACCCATCCAGGAGACTCCTCTTACAAAGGCAATCTAATTATACAAGTAAGTAAAACCATGTTTGATTATGTAGGAAATGATAGTCTTGTTCTTAAGTTCAGTTAAATATTCAATCTCCCTCTATCGCAGGAGGGACCGTTAGTGAGGATCAGAACATATGTAATGGCTTCTGGGGTAGGTTCAGTGATTGTAACTTAAATCATCAATCTTGACATTCCATCCTAGTGTAGTGTTGTTAAAAGCTGTTATGAATTGGGTCTCTAGCTGGAAGAGATTTGCACCCTGTCCAAGTAGGGGCCACAATCCTAGTCAGGGCAAGCATGATACACACTTTAAATTAACCTGTGCTCACTCTCTGGTAGCTTGGCACAGAGCAGGCAGGCTTAATTAAAGAGGCAATGTGTAAACTATTTGTGCAGCACACACACACAGAAAACAATGAAAACACCACAAAAAACTCCATACAGATTTAGAAAAATAGAGAATATTTATCTGAGTAAAACAAGACCAACACAACTAAAATTAAATAAGTAGAAGTTGAGAAATGAATAAAAAAAAATGCAAAAAAAGGGCGTAGAAATTAGAAGCGCTAAAAGGTTACTTGAGGGTGCAAGGGACCGGAGCAAATCCAAAGTTCAGGCAGACAGCGATGGAGGGCATGTAGGCTACAGGACTCACGTGGGTCCCACTGAGACAGTGCCTTGGTTGGAGCAAGCATTGATGTCCAAGACTCGATGCAAGGAGGCGCGGAGGAGCTGCGCCGTAGTCAATCCTGTGGATGGATGTGAAGTTACAGTGCCAATCCGCGCAGTTGATGAAGACTTCGTTGACAACTCCTTTACAATGCAGGTGCTGCGTCATCGTTGAGCAGCGCTGGCCATCATAGTTGAGCCATGCAGTCCATAAAGGTGATGTCATCGATCAGATCCTGTGTTGTCGACAAAAGGCAATGCATCGGTGCCGATCGGCGCAAAGTCATCACTGCATCGATCTTGATGATTCTGGACAGCAGAAATCACACTTGAAAGGCCCATGACTGGAGTGGCACCACTTGGCAGCCAGGACAGGACACAGCCTATTCAGATGTAAGTGTTAGCTCCCTCTCCCCTTCCTTCCCAGGAAGTCTATTAAAATGCAGATGAGTGCAGATGTGTCCTCTGTCACACCCACCCTTCTTGTGTTTGTGGCTGTCTAAAGGGAATGGACAGTGTAGCTGGTGCCCATCCCAGACTTGTTTCGGAGAGAGGCTGCAGGCACGCAGAGCTAAGCTAAGAGCAGAAAAACGTCCACTTTCTAAAAGTGGCATTTCTAAAATAGTAATATTAAATCGAACTTTACCATTCCAAAGACAAGAAACTAGTGTGTAATAAAAGGAGAGTTTAAGGATTGGCATGTGGCATTAAAAGCCAAGTCAATGTGGCAGTAAATGTACACAAAGGCCCTGCAATGGCAGGCCTGAGACCGGTTTGAAAGACCACCTGTGTGGATGGCACAACCAGCGTAGCAAGCCCACTAGTAGCATTTAAATAGCAGGCCCTGGGTATATGCATGTCACTTTAAAAGGAACCTACAAGTAAAATAAATATGCCAAACAGGTGTAAACCAATTATACCATGTTTAGAGGCAAGAGCACATGTACATTAGCATTGTTTAGCTGTGGTAAAGTGCTTGGGATCCTAAAGCCAACAAAAAAGAGGTCAAAAAGAGGAGGAGGAAGACAACATTTTGGGAGTAACTCTGCAAAAAGGGCAATTTCCAACAATGGCACAGTCACCAGATGTAACAGGTGCACTGGAGATATTAGTGACAATCAGGGTGTTTTTTTTAAAAAGGGTGAAAGACTAAGAGGAGTAATGATTCTTGTCGCCACAGATGGCTCGGGAGCAAAAGGCTCAGATGTGAACAATTTAGGACATGAAAGATTATTGGACAGAAGGAGATCAGCCAGACTAGAACTTGAAGAGTCCATGATTTTAAACAAGTATATTACCTTGGCTTCAATAGACTCTCTTGTAAGTGCTCAAAACAAGACTCCAGAACAGCAAGAAGAGATGGCTAAAATGTAACAATCAATGAGTGAAAAGAAGACAAATTGGATGCACTGGTGTTTTAGAAAGAAGACAAGAAGAGGATGCTGGATATTCAGTCACACTCAGAGGGGTGATTTTTCCTGAATCCGTTTTGTTGAGCCCTTAGCACTGCTGTGGATCTCTACATCTCTACATCCACAGAAAAATAAGTTTTATTCACACAAGAATTCAACAGAGACACCAGTTTGGTAACAATGCTAACACCCAGGTATGTTTGTAGGCTTTTGCTTCTGTGGCAACAATTTTGAAGACACTTAGAGGAAACAACATATTTTTCGTTCTCAGCAATGAGTTTGCTGGGAAGGAAAAGTCCAGTGCATGGTGTTGGATGTGCACCCCGACCCTCTATGCCCCAGCTGAATGGATTTGTGGATCCCTGGTGCAAATGTCTGGCCATGGGCGCATAAGGACTATGCATGCGCACCATTACCTATGTCTATCTCATGGTAATGGTGGAGAGCTGTGGCACATTGGCCAGAGTGGCTGCCTCCAGAGCTTGGGACTCACGGTTCTATTCCCAGTGCCTGCGGCAGCTCAGCTTCATGTCACTATGGGCAAGAGCTGACTTAATCTCCCCAATGCCCCAGCGCTGTGAAACCCTTAGGTGCCGATCACGATCCGGTAAAAACCGGGTACGGAGCATATTCTCCGTCCGACGCGTACCCGGTCGTAAAAATATACAAACATGGAATTACGAATCGCAAGGAAACACCATTTCCGTACGAATCGTACAAAACCCCGACCGACTAAAATAAACATACAAATGTGATCCGGGAAAGCGCCGACGTGACGTCGGGACGCACGCAACCTGCCATTCAAGAACCAGGAATCACGATTCGCACCGACGTCATCCCGCACGGTGAATATTTTCCGGCAGCCAAAAACTGCCGGGAAATCAGGACGACGCGAACAAGGAGTACCTGTACGCGACGGACAGACATGGACCCGAACCTACGTGTCATCCCGGCCCTCATAGCAGTCGACCTCCTCTACAGGTTCGGACGCAGATGCCGCAGAAGGTCAAAACAACAAAGGGAGGGGGTAAGGGGGGGGCAGGACCAGGGGCAGGCCACAAAACCCCCACCAAAGTCACACAGCACACATGCCCTGGACATACCTGACCCCCAGGCCCTGGTCACTATGAGGGGGTGGGGGCCTGTCCAGCAAAGCCAGCGTCCGCAACAACGGAAGTGCTTGATGACGCGAACAGGCAACACAACAATACAGGTACGTCCCGTACCCACGCCTTAAGAGCGTGGGTACGAGTCGTACCCCGCCCACACCTACGTCATCCCAACAATGGCGGGACGGCTGTACCCACGTGGCAAAGGCCTGGGTACGGGCCGCACAAGCATCACATAGCGTGGGGATGCATATGTACGGACCGTACCCCCACCCCCGTATGCATGGAGCGTACCCCAACCGCAACAGTGTAAGTACGACCCGTACCCTCACCCACGGACGTATGGAGCGTACCCCTACCCCAACAGTGTATGTACGACCCGTACCCTCACCCACATACGTATGGAGCGTACCCCCACCCCAACAGTGTAAGTACGACCCGTACCCTCACCCGCGGACGTATGGAGCGTACCCCCACCCCAACAGTGTAAGTACGACCCGTACCCTCACCCGCGTATGTATGGAGCGTACCCCCACCCCAACAGTGTAAGTATGACCCGTACCCACATCCACATACGTATGGAGCGTACCCCCACCCCAACAGTGTAAGTACGACCCGTACCCTCACCCGCGGACGTATGGAGCGTACCCCCACCCCAACAGTGTAAGTACGACCCGTACACTCACCCGCGGACGTATGGAGCGTACCCCCACCCCAACAGTGTATGTACGACCCGTACCCTCACCCGCGTACATATGGAGCGTACCCCCACCCCAACCGTGTACGTACGGACCGTACCCCCACCTCGTATGCATGGAGCGAACCCACACCCGTGTTTGTTCTAAGTGTACATATCCTGAAATAGGAGGGGTGGGTGCAGAGTCCTCCCAGCAGTGCCCAGAGACAGGAGGGGTGGGTGCAGAGTCCTCCCAGCAGTGCCCAGACACAGGAGGGGTGGGTGCCTATCCCTCCCAGCAGTGCCCAGAGACAGGAGGGGTGTGTGCAGAGTCCTCCCAGCAGTGCCCAGAGACAGGAGGGGTGGGTGCCTATCACTCCCAGCAGTGCCCAGACACAGGAGGGGTGGGTGCAGAGTCCTCCCAGCAGTGCCCAGAGACAGGAGGGGTGGGTGCAGAATCCTCCCAGCAGTGCCCAGACACAGGAGGGGTGGGTGCAGAGTCCTCCTAGCAGTGCCCAGAGACAGGAGGGGTGGGTGCAGAGTCCTCCCAGCAGTGCCCAGAGACAGGAGGGGTGTGTGCAGAATCCTCCCAGCAGTGCCCAGACACAGGAGGGGTGGGTGCAGAGTCCTCCCAGCTGTGCCCAGAGACAGGAGGGGTGTGTGCAGAGTCCTCCCAGCAGTGCCCAGACACAGGAGGGGTGGGTGCAGAGTCCTCCCAGCAGTGCCCAGTCACAAGAGGGATGTGTGCAGAGTCCTCCCAGCAGTGCCTAGACCCAGGAAGGGTGGGTGCCTAACACTCCCAGCAGTGCCCAGACACAGGAGGGGTGGGTGCAGAGGCCTCCCAGCAGTGCCCAGTCACAAGAGGGGTGTGTGCAGAGTCCTCCCAGCAGTGCCCAGACACAGGAGGGGTGGGTGCCTATCACTCCCAGCAGTGCCCAGAGACAGGAGGAGTGGGTGCAGAGTCCTCCCAGCAGTGCCCAGAGACAGGAGGGGTGGGTGCCTATCCCTCCCAGCAGTGCCCAGAGACAGGAGGGGTGTGTGCAGAGTCCTCCCAGCAGTGCCCAGAGACAGGAGGGGTGGGTGCCTATCACTCCCAGCAGTGCCCAGACACAGGAGGGGTGTGTGCAGAGTCCTCCCAGCAGTGCCCAGAGACAGGAGGGGTGGGTGCAGAGGCCCCCAGCATTGCCCATGGAAAAAAAAGGGTGGAGTACCCACAGATCCAATTGCCACAATTGTCAGTCAGGTGCACAAAGACCCTGCAGTACATGTAACACATGTGTGTGAGGCTGGGAGTACACACATGCATACAGCCTAAAAGGGAACATGTCCACATGAAGTCATGTCAACAGACTACATACACAAGTACAGTGATCACCAAGGATGCCACGAATGATGCAGGTGGAGACATCGCTCTGCATGCATGGCCAAAGTTGAAGGGCTCCGTCACACACCCAGCTAATGTAGACACAGCTCAGCGCAAAATATTGGGAACACCCTGCAGGGAAGATGTCAGGGTACACAGAGGAAGGAATACACCTTGGGACAATTTCACCATGCAGTAACTGCTTACATGAACAGAGAAACCTAGCTAACACCTTGTGATGGCACACAGATACCAGGGTCCCCCCTATGACCAGCACACTACTACATTTCCCACACACCCAACACATGATCACCACCCAAAATCATGTAGCAGCCCCACCAACAGCAACACCACAAAAGCAGTAGTGTTCTAAGGAAAATTAAAAGGCTTTATTCAGCATTTCCAAATAATGTGTGTGTGGATAAAGTTCAATATTTACAAAGCCCATAGGGCTGTCCATGAGTCACAGCTGGATGGGGGACACAGTGGGACGCGTGTCCCCTAGCTTGCCTGCACAGTCAGACTCCTTCGTCTTCCACAGCGGGGAGGGCATCATGTGGGGGGGAAGGACCAGGCACCACAGGGACAGGAGGGCGAAGGGTAGGCGTCGTGGGTGCAGGGATGGAGGACTCCACCACAGGGGGTGGGGCAGGGCCAAAGGCGGAGGCCAGGATGGCGCTGCACACCTTAGCAAGGTCCTCCAGCGTCTCCCCTGCACCCAAAGGAACCACAGGCCCCAAGGAGGGGGGGGCGGAGGGATGGGTCGCAGCGCCACTGGGGGAGGGTGTGGACAGGGGGGGAGACTCAACCACCATGACCGGGGACTCCCTTGACCGCTTGCGGGGTGGTGTCACAGTGGGGCTCAGGGACAGAGCGGCCATGAAGGAGTCCTTGCCGGATATGTGGCCAGGAGAGCTGAGGGGAGGGGATTTGGAGGGAGTGGATTTGGTGGAATGCGGACTCCCACTCTGGCTGCGTGACTTACGTTTGCCCCCCGACCCAGTGGGTGTGCCTACTTCACCCTGTGTGTGCGTGCCAGGAGGTGTGCGTATGACCTTCCCTGCTGGTGTGGTGCCTGTGTCTGTTGTGGTGGGTGCATGCTGACGTCTGGGTGTACGTGGGACCGGCATGGGAGTGGGAAGTGTGGATGGGGCAGGGGTAGGGGGTTGGACGTAGTGCTGCAGGAGACCCACTGCTGCAGTCAGTGTTGAGTCAATGGACCTCAGCAAGTTGCGTTGGTCAGCCTGCGATGAAATAATGCCCTCCAAGAATGCCTCCATGTTGTCCAGCACTTGGCTGTGGCCATGGAGGACATTAAGGATCGCAGCCTGACCAACCTGCAACTGCCGCTGGATGTCCACAGACTCGGCATTGGCGGCAGCAGTGGAGACAGGGGCAGGGGGTGTGGTGCCTGGCAGGAAGGAGACATGTGGTGACCGGGCATGCTGGGAAGGGACACAAGCAAGTGGGAGGTGGCTGATGGCAATGGAGGGGGCGGGCTGAGATGTTGTGCCGCTGTCAGCTGCTGGTGCAGCCTCCGCCCACTCGGAGAGATCATCCTCAGACCCGTCTGCTTCATATTCTGTCGTGCCAGTGGACAGGTCCTCGGCCTCACTCTTCTCCACCTCAGTACCACTCAATGTGCCAGCCACGATGTCACCGCTGGCACTGGTGCTCGGTCCCTCCGCTCCGTCTGTGCTCATGTCTCCCTCCGTGTCCCCCGACGATGCTGTGGGCAAGTTGAAGAGACAGCAATTAATCACACACCTGTATACATATGTCACATGAGTCCAATCTACATAGGTTACAGTGCATAGCTTGCAAAGAAAGATCAGTAACATCTACAAAACAAGGTACAGATGTATGGCATGCAACACACAGTTGGTTGACCCACCATGCCACTGAAAAACTATGGAGAGCATGACACAATAGCAAATGACATGAAATGGAGTTTGACATAGGAGCCAGGCACTGGGGACAATCCAGCACTGCATCTGCACCACACAGCGTTCCCGAAAATAGGGATGAGCAGGGACCATATCCATGAACTTGAGGCACAAGCTGCATAGGTAATACTGAAAACATGCCCACCATGACTGGCTCACTGCACCTTGAGTGTATGTCCAGACAAACATCACACACTGGCCAGACCTAGCAAGGAGATATCAGGTTTTGACATGTAGGCTTTGCCCGCACCAACCACCCCCTACATGAGACAATTTGTTGAGACACAGGTGGCACTTACATCTCTTAGTCTGGGTGAAATACACAGGGGCTGCATAAATGCAAGATTGGACGCCAAATACCCAAGGTGCGCCTGTCCAAATAATCATGTACAAATGGCCATCATCAGATGATTGTAACAAGACACACAGGCACTGGCCACCGTGAGTATGAACAAGGAAAATCAGGTCAGGCTGTACAGTGGACACTTGTACTACATTTTATGTCAATATACATGGTGCCAGGGGACAATGGCACAGAGCACAACCTATGCTGTAGACACTGAGAGTGTCCACGTTTTGTGATGACACACATGACACCTATGAAAATATGCCCCAGGGGACAGTAGTGGCCACACAACTCCATGGTCCTGAATGGGAATGACTGCAACACACGCCACCATCCCTGCACTATGCGTATCGCACACTCATGCACATCATGTCACAGGCCACAACATAGGACATGCGTGCTGTGAGGCATGACACTTGAGAGACTAACTCCCATGTCTGGACTCAGCATCAGTGCCAACTGACATGGAACCCACATGTACTGAACTGGACAGGGCACAGGCAAGGTCCCAAAACCTGTTACACACCACCCCCACACATGATGCTACAGGCATTGTTCACGTGGAGAAAGCGCCAGCCTACATTACCTTGTGAAGGAGTGACTACACACAGACCAGGGAACACATTGCAAGGAGGGGAAGGGAGGCAGGAGAGCACAGCTATACTGTGGGTAACTGGATCTGCACAGCACCTTTAAACCCTGGCAGTGTATCCATGCAACTGTGCACTTACAAATGCTGGTGACACACAACAAACACACATGTACCTACCCCCTTCCTGCTGCTGCTTCTCCTGTAAGCGCCTCTCCAAGTCTGGAAATACCACCGCCAGCACACGCTTGTGGATGTGGGAAGGACGGCGGCGCCCGCGGTTCTTATTGGTCTCAGGTGAGTCCCCCAGCAGGACCCGTGCGATCCTCCGCGTCCAGCACCGGATATCCTGCCAGCGTTTCCTCACCTGGGCCAGGCGCCGCTTGCGACCATCCGCACTCCTCACGGCACTGACGGCGGTCAGCCATATCTGCTTCTTGGCAGTGGCGCCTACCTGTGAGGATGAACAAGTGACACTACATCAATACACCAGGCACATGTCACAGAGAGACATATTAGAACAAATTTGCTGTTTACAACAAGGCATAGTATGCATCCAACGCATTGCACCATTGTCATAGGGACATGATCCTCTGGGGAAGGGCAAAAGCAGTACGTGCCATTGAAAGTACACAGGTGGAATGAGGGCAACTACACAAGCAATGATCCAGGCTCACACTGTGCATCTCAAGCTACACCAGGATAATGTGCAGCACCTCTAAGCAGTCACATGCCACAGGCCACTGACGCTACCGCAGCAGAGTACACAGACACACACAGGCACAGGACATTCACCTGCCATTGCCAAATTCAGCGACAAACCTCACTCTGCACATGTGCCACTAGACGGGGGGGCTCACAGGTGTGGGGCTGGCCCTGCACATCAGACACACAGCACTGCTCCCTGCTCACATCACATGGGCAGGGTATATCCATCCCTCATGCAGCCCGGGTGCCACACTCCACATATGCACCCACCCACATGACAGGGGACTTACACACACACCGATGTCCAGGGTACGAACACATCATGCGGACACTCTCAGCACAGGTACACAGAACTAACACACATCTGTGGGTACAGTCACCTGTCACACTGGGCTGACCACATAATCACATGAGGACTGTAGAGGCCACATTCCCAGGAGGACAAGACAGGCAGAATGTGGCATGCACCATGCAGTGATTGTCACAGTAAACACAATGCAAGTGAGGACGGCAGACATGCACCACAGCATGCACTGGCTGGGAGACATCAGGCATTCCCCCCCCTGGGACCCCCCCTACAGTACATAGCATGTGTGCCACACCTGGACACAATGCCAGAAGTCACAGTCACAAACAAGGGACACAGTCTGTGCTAGTAGACTCTGCACTCACCTAATACCCTGGTCGGCCATACAGCAGGGGGTACTGTGGGAGGATCACATCCAGCAAAGCCAGGTTCTCCTCCAGGGTGAAAGGCTGTGACCTCTCCACAGACCTTGACATGGTTCCAGGGAATCAGTAGCAGCAGCTGGGTCGTTGAATACAGAGATGTGCAGGCAAGTGCTCCCTCATGGGACCTGGCTGCCTTATATCTGCCTTGCTGGCCTGTTTCATGCACAGGAGTACAGAGTGATTGGTCACTCACATTTGCATCCTATGTTTCCTCCAATCCCTTTAAACCTAGCACAGTCAGTGGGTTCTTATTGTGTTTTTTTCTTGAGCATGATGTCAACTCCAGAACCACATTGCAACAAAGTAGATTCATTCAAACTGACTACTGCTGTGCACCTGCTTAAAAAAATTCGATTTTTAAACTTGGTCTCCATGACAACCAGCATGCATGTAGGCCTTTCTACTTGTCCCTCATGTGTCCCCTATGTAATTTGGAGTTTCACACACAGGTACGGTGCGTCCCGGGGCCCTAGGGCACCCCAAATGCATATCAACGGCCCGTACAGGCGTGTGTACGGTCCGTACCACTATGAGTACGCATACGCGACAACACCCATAGTGACAGTGAGCGTACATGCGTGTGTACGGTCCGTCTCACTATGGGTGTTCTCGCGTATGCGTACTCATAGTGATAGTGAGCGTACAGGCGTGTGTACGGTCCGTCTCACTATGGGTGTTCTCGCGTATGCGTACTCATAGTGACAGTGAGCGTACATGCGTGTGTACAGTCCGTCTCACTATGGGTGTTCTCGCATATGCGTACTCATAGTGATAGTGAGCGTACAGGTGTGTGTACGGTCCATCTCACTATAGGTGTTGACGCATATGCGTACTCATAGTGATAGTGAGCGTACAGGCGTGTGTACGGTCCGTCTCACTATGGGTGTTGTCGCGTATGCGTACTCATAGTGATAGTGAGCGTACAGGCGTGTGTACGGTCCGTACCACTATGTGTACGCATACGCGACAACACCCATAGTGACAGTGAGCGTACATGCGTGTGTACGGTCCGTCTCACTATGGGTGTTGTCGCATATGCGTACTCATAGTGATAGTGAGCATACAGGCGTGTGTACGGTCCGTACCACTATGAGTACGCACTGATATGGACCGTACACACGCCTGTACGCTCACTATCACTATGAGTACGCATACGCGAGAACACCCATAGTGAGACGGACCGTACACACGCATGTACGCTCACTGTCACTGTGGGTGTTGTCGCGTATGCGTGCTCATAGTGGTACGGACCGTACACACGCCTGTACGCTCACTATCACTATGAGTACGCATACGCGAGAACACCCATAGTGAGACGGACCGTACACACGCATGTACGCTCACTGTCACTATGGGTGTTGTCGCGTATGCGTACTCATAGTGGTACGGACCGTACACACGCCTGTACGCTCACTATCACTATGAGTATGCATACGGCAGCACTCCCATAGTGAAAGGGAACGTACACAGGCCCTCTTAGCAAAAGTACGGTGCCTTTCACACATCACAGTGGTGACACGCAGCACACAGGAAGGAATAGGGCTGACATACTTGTCCATGGATGGACATCAAGGCATTGTCTGGGCAGTACTACATGTGTGGGGCACAGGTGTGAAAGGCTGTGATGTGGCACATTACTCCTGAGTCGAGAAGGCACCAGATGTATGATGAGATGTGTACAGATGTTATGTGTGACGGTGCAATGTGTGCCAGGCATGCCCTTAACTCCTTTGACATGTGTGCATGTCGTACTGCACACTTGGGATGAACGTCACTGGCATGGCACGGTCAACAACACACGCAAGTGTCCCCTGATGCCTGCTACAGGGGTTACCACACCAGACATGTCACTACCCACGGTGCACGATGTGACTATGTCATGTATGTGTGGGGGGTTCCCATTAGCTTGATTTTGGAGCTCCCACAAAAGCATCAGCTTTTGCAGCAACCAACATGTGTCTGTGTGTAGATGGACATGGCACACTGTTCCGCACACCAGGCCACATGTGGTATCGGATGTGAGGTGCGTATGTATGCATGGGACACGGAGTAGCGGAACAAGGACATGTCTGCATCCTCTCTATGAATGTGTGGTGAGTCATTACATGTACACCTTATTGGCAAGGTGTGTGGGCTGTCCTAGTGTAATGTCATGTGACCTGTGACTCTAGTGTTCCGCTACCAGTCTCTGCAATCGACATCCTACTTCTGCTGATGTGTGGATGTATGTCACTCCTGTGTTGCGTCTGGCTGTTCACTTACACTGGGACACAGCTAATCCCATGCCATGGCATGTGGAGGTTCACAATCTCCGTGTGTAGCTGGGTCTTGGTAGGAGTGTCACCTGGCAGCCATACGTGTCCAGGGCATGTGGCACATACCTGACTCCGTATGTCACATATGTGTATTGACAGATTAACATGTGCTCAGTACAAATCAATTGTTGTTGTAGTGCACTCACTCTTCCTTGTCACTTCCAAATTACTGCAGAGCGCCGCCTCTTCCCCGAGCAATTCCGGACTTGGCTGACATGCGGGAGAATGACTGTATCCGGTGCTACCGCTTCCCCCAACCGTTGATTCTGGAGTTGACGGCGAGGCTGGCACCACACCTGCAACCGCTGCACAGGTATCCTACGGCACTGACAGCCAAGCTGAAGGTAATGCCAGCCCTACATTTTCTTGCCACGGGTACCTTTCAAAATACCATAGCTCATGTTGGTGGCATGTCCCAGAGCATGTTCTGCCGTGAGCTGCATGATTTCTTAGAGGCCATGTTGCTTCACCTGGATGAGTTCATCCATTTCCCAACCCCGGAAATGTTGACTGGTGTCAAGCGTGGATTCTATGCCCTGGGAGGGATGCCCCATGTCATTGGGTACATAGATGGGACACATGTGGCTTTGGTACCACCACAGGCACAGGAGGTAGCGTACAGGAATCGCAAGCACTACCACTCCATCAATGCCCTTGTGGTGTGTCTGTCCAACATGGTGATTTCACATGTCTGTGCTTGTTTTCCAGGATCAGCACACGATGCCTACATCAAGAGGCGTAGCAGGGTGCCTGAAATGATGACGCAGCTGCGCAACGAACGAGCATGTGTTGTTGGTGGGTACACTCTGTCTGTCCTGTATTTAGCGTAGACTTCCAGCACGACCGCTTCTCCTGTCCTACTTATGTCCATGTGGTTTCCATGTAGGGGACGCTGGCTATCCCAACATGCCATGGCTGATCACACCTCTCCGCAACCCCATCACGACGGCCCAGCTCCGCTACAACACCGCCCATGGCCGGACAAGGCAAGTGATCGAGAGGACATTTGGCCTCCTGAAGAGCCGATTCCGGTGCCTCCACAAGACCGGCGGCGCCCTCCCATATGCCCCGGCGAAGGTCTGCAAAATCTTCATGGTCTGCTGCATGCTGCACAACATGGCAGTTGAGAAAGCTGTGCCACTCATCCTGGATCAAGATGATCAGGACCATCCACCCGTGGAGGACGAAGGGCTTGGCAATGGGGCTAGTGATGTGGAGGATGTGGTTCCGCAAGAGGACATCCGGACTCGGCTCATACGCGACTTCTTTGCTTAGTGGTGAGTACCAGTGTCTGTGTGTGCACGCATTGGTCCCCGTGTGGCATGTGTTGCGATGTGTGTGTCCATCTGCATGTATGGCACGTGAGTCAGAGGTGTGTGTGGATGTGTCACTGGAGTGATGGTGCCAGTGATGTGTATTTCCTCAGTCATAATTGTGACCTAGCATGTTGTCATCCTTACATGTGTCGAGTACATGCACATGCAAGTGGCTGTGCTTTTTGTGGCTGACTTCTTGTGTGTCTCTCTTCCCCAGGTACTTGCGCATGCCGTCTGCTGCTTGCATTGTTGTGGCACTGCTATTCCTCATGGACACGTCATCGTGTGCTGACTCAGCGTTACACGCACGGACAAGTTTGGAAGTCTCCTTAGGGTAAGGGATGCATCAGGGGTGTATTGGGTGTGGCAGTTGTTTACGATGTATGCACACTGCCCCTGTGGATGTTTGGTTCCTCTGCAGACATGTCGCATCACCATGGTACACATGACATGCAGCTGGGTACACCTGACTAGATGGTCAGACTTGTTGACAGTCATCTGTGATGGGATTGTGGAATGTGATGATGGCATCAATGTGTGTTACACTGCCCTCGGACACATACGGTTTGCATTGGCTTGACATGGTGTGGGACTTCCACATCAGCGGATCAATGGTGTATGGCAGTCTCTCCGTGAGCAGCAGGGGGTGTTTAGCTGTTAGCCGACACTTGTGTGCCAGTTCCATGGCTATCACGCATTTGTGCTGCAGATGGGGGGTTCCAGTGTTGGACCCACATGTTACTCCACATGACCCGTTCATGTGTACTCCGAGTTGCCTCTGCAATCCAGAATACATGACTAATAAAGGTGTCCCTATGCCTCCAAGGTGCCTCTTCTCAGTCAATGCTGGTGTGTTGCCACGGTGCATCCGGCATGTCTGGCATGGTTTTCCGTGATAGTGGCTATTTGTCTATGTGTCGATTAGCAAGATGCAAGCTGTTTGTGTGGGATTAGAGTGTGTATTGTGCATGATGTCCATGACTGTGTGGGTATTGTGACATGTGCCATCCCCATGCATCCAACGTTGGCCAGGCCACCATTCTCTGCATCCACCTGACTCAAGCTTGCAGGACATGGTTCTGCCACCTGTCTACACATACCTGGGTGCCCCCCAGGACACTCCACATGATCCCTGACCTCTGCGCATGACTGTTGCTGTACTCAAAATGTCTGTCGGCACGGTTGTGCGGCCACCCCCTCAGCTGGTTGGGCCCATCACGGGTGTGTATGGTGCTCCATGTCTGTCTTGCCTAATACAATGTGACCCATGTGTGTCCTGTGCCAGACTCAGGCCCCAGGGTGTGGCTGGTTGAAGTCAAATGAGAACTCAGGCATGGTTAGACTTTACAAGACACATGTAAGGTAATAATGCAATAAGTAGGCATCTTCTCTTTATGGTGTGACGTTTTATTTTGGTTGGGGTAGGGGGGGGGTTGACATGAGGGGCTTTCCGGGTGTGTGGAATCCAAAGTTCACTAGGGGAGTTGGTGTCCTTGCCATTTGAAATCCTCAGAGTCCATGCCACAGTCTTTGTCAACATTGGTCAGACAGTGACCAGCAAGTCCATGTGGCAGAGAATGTCTTTTGCTGCTGTGCTTTTGTTGCTCCAGTGGGCCAGGTGCCAGGCCAGGTGTCCTGGGAGATGGTGCTGTTGCGCCGACCCTCACGGTCTTTTCCGTGGACGACCCGCCCTCCTGCGGGGACCCTCAGAAGCAGGCCGTGACGATGTTTGGGATGCTCCGTCGTATGTCTCCTCCTCCTCCTCCTGACCCCTCCCTGTGGGTGGTGATGTTCTACGCCTGATGGCACAGGGAGGGTTGCCCATGTTGTCGGCCATCCGACAGAGTGTACTGTGAATTCCCGTGAACACCGTCACGAGCTCAGCCTGTCTGTCCTCCATCCGCCGTTGGTGTCGCAGTAGACAGGCATGTTGCTCCGCATGTTGCTGGGCCTGCTGGGTCTTGATCTCCTCGAGGATGGACACAACCTGGGCCATGCCCGTGGTGTCCTGCCGGTATGTGTCCAGGATGTTTCGGACATGGGAATATACCGGTTCCCCAGCCAACAGGTCAGGCGTGCGCCTCCGCCGTCCTCCACTCCCACCACCCCTGCCCACTTGCACCTGGCCTGCCCTTGTGGGCACATCGGGTCTCCGGGACCCCTGAGGGGTGGCATTGGCGTTGTCGCCTGCCTCCTCCTGGGTGCCCGGGACACCGTGTCCCTCCTGGCCAGCCTGGCTGCATTGTGGTGGTGGGGCAGGGATCCTGGGTGTCTCCTGGGATGTGGCAGGAGTGGGGGTGGTGGTTGGCCCAGTTGTACCTGACGCAGGTGCTGCAGGTCGTTGGACACCAGAGGGGCCAGGTTGGTCGGGGTCGGGTTCGTCCACAGAGTGGTGAGAGTCGTCGCTGCCGGTGGCTCCGTCATCCCGCCGAGCCGGGTCCTGTGAGTCTTACCCCCCAGTGTTGGGGGGGTGATCCACGACGTTGACCTGTGTGTGAGAGAGACAATGTTAATTTTGTTCCATGCAACATCCATGTTTCATTGGTTTCTAAGTTGGCACATTTCCTATGGGAATTTGGATATGTCTTGCATTCCACTCACAGTGCACTTGTGCATGGGTATGTCCCTTGGCCACAGCTTTTGCGACTTTACCTATGTGTGGCACAGTCTTACTTGCTGCGTCAATTGTGACTGCAGTCAGCAGTGGAGTGGGCAGGTGTGGCGAGCCATGCATTGGCGCCTTCCGTGTTGCACTGTACGTGGGCACATGGAGTTGTTCCACACACTTAGATAATGCAGGTAGCTGGCGTTGTGCTCGTGCACAGGTTGAGACATGGCCCAGTGTTTTGCCATGGAGAAGAGGGGGGATTGAGGCACTGGCCACCCTTGTCTACATGCACGCAGTCCACCTGCTGACGAGCAGACATTCCCACACCCCACAAGGCTGAATTGGTCTCCCTGTGTGTCCCTTTCTCGCTCCCTCTCTGTCCCCCTCTCCCTCCCTCTGTGTGTCAGCCTACTCCCTCTGTCCGTCTCCCTGTGTCTCCCTCCCTCTCTGTCCCCCTCTCCCTCCCTCTGTGTGTCACCCTCTGTCACCTCAGCCCAGCTTCCTGGGCACACACTGTTAGCAGATCTTTGAATGGCCCTTGGATTGTTGATGTGAGTTTGTTTCTGATCTCCAGGCACCCATTGGGTGTAGTGTCTGTGTCTGCGCTGCTGCTGTGTTGGTGTGTGCTGCCACTCTTTCACAGTGTTGGCTGTTCATTAGCTGCTGTCATGTGCAAGAACGTGCCGTCACCCCCATGTGTTAATGCAAGGCGTCCGCCATTGCCGGCAAGTATTTCCTGTGTGGGGACACACTGTTTGTCTGGCTGTGACCTAGGCCATATGGGCAGGTGGCATTGTTGTCTGCTTCTGAGTTGCACTATGTGATTTTTGGGGCCCACACTCCCGCCATCCGGCTTACTGTGTCTTGTGTTGGTGTTTTCTGTGGGCTGTGACTTGGCATTGTCCAGCTGGGTGCATGGGGCATGGTGGCGCCAGTGGCATGTGCGTGTTCATGGAGTGTGGTTGAGTCATGCGATAGCTTGGGGTGGTTGCGGGCCTGTTTGTGAATTTGGTTGTGGATGACGTTCCCCCCATGTGAGGTGAGTTGTTTGTGTACTCACCCGGGTCTCGGAGTCCTTCTAATCCGTCCACTGCCACCACCGGCAGTATGGCCATCACCCTCTCCTCCCAGGGATGGTATTGTACGGGTCTGCGGGGCGGCCCTCCTCCAGTGACGTTGGCCTGGTTGTGTTCGTCGGTCATTTTGGCTCGGACCCTCCTCCGCAGATCGTACCACCTGGCTTGGCATTCATGCCTGGTCCTTCTGGTGTCCGCAACAGCATTCACAGCATCGACAATCGTCTGCCACATGGCTGTTTTTTCTGAAATGCTGGTCTGTCTGACCAATGTTCCAAAGAGGTGTGGCTCGACTCTGAGGATTTCATCGACAAGGACCTCCAACTCTCGGCTAGTGAACTTTGGATTCTTGTTAGTGGGCATGGTGAGGGGTGTGGGTGTGGATGGTGGGGGGGGGGTGGTGTGGATGGTTGTGGGTGTGTGGGTGTGGTTGTGCAGGTGTGTGTGTGAATGTGATGAGGGGGTGTTTGTGAAGGTGGGTGTGTGAAGGTGTGCAAGTGGAAGGTGTATTGATGGTTCAAGTTTGGTGCTGTAGGTCGTCTGTGGGGTCTGGCAGCAGTGAGTCTGTTGCAAAGGCTCATGGTTTGTGTGTGTGGGCCCTTTTTATTGGTCCATTGGTGGGTGTGGCTGTGTTTGAAGTTTGGGTGGGTGTGTTATAAGGAGTGGTTGTGTTTTGGGCCTCTGTTTGGGGTTTTGGCAGTTGCAGGTCACTGAATGTGTTGTATTTGTGCTTGTTGGACATGTTTTGTGGCTTTGTGCCATTCGAATAGTGTATTCTTGTGTTGTTTTTCTTTGTGCTGGTTGTGTACGTGCGTTTTTAACGTGTGTACGGTGTGTACTTGGGGCATTTTGTTGTACAGTGCTGTCCTTGTGTCTGGCTTGGTACGACTCGTACATGCGCGATGTTGTGTGAAGGTGCTGGTGTTGGGGCCTGGGGTGCGCTCCATGCATACGCGGGTGAGGGTACGGGTCGTACTTACACTGTTGGGGTGGGGGTACACTCCATACGTACGCGGGTGAGGGTACGCGTCGTACATACATGGTTGGGGTGAGGGTATGGGTCATACATACACTGTTGGGGTGGGGGTACGCTCCATACGTACGCGGGTGAGGGTACGGGTCGTACATACACTGTTGGGGTGGGGGTACGGGTCGTACATACATGGTTGGGGTGGGGGTACGCTCCATACGTATGCGGGTGAGGGTACGGGTCGTACATACACTGTTGGGGTGGGGGGTACGCTCCATACATACGCGAGTGAGGGTACGCATCGTACATACACGGTTGGGGTGAGGGTACGGGTCGTACATACACGGGTGGGGTGGGGGTACGCTCCATGCATACGCGGGTGAGGGTACGGGTCGTACATACACGGTTGGGGTGGGGGTACGCTCCATACGTACGCGGGTGAGGGTACGCGTCGTACATACACGGTTGGGGTGAGGGTACGGGTCGTACATACACGGTTGGGGTGGGGGTACACTCCATACGTACGCGGGTGAGGGTACGGGTCGTACATACACTGTTGGGGTGGGGGTACGCTCCATGCATACGCGGGTGAGGGTACGGGTCGTACATACGTGGTTGGGGTGGGGGTACGGGTTGTACATACACTGGTGGGGTGGGGGTACGCTCCATGCATACGCGGGTGAGGGTACGGGTCGTACATACACGGTTGGGGTGGGGGTACGCTCCATACGTACGCGGGTGAGGGTATGCCTCGTACATACACGGTTGGGGTGAGGGTATGGGTCGTACATACACTGTTGGGGTGGGGGTACGCTCCATACGTACGCGGGTGAGGGTACAGGTCGTACATACACTGTTGGGGTGGGGGTACGGGTCGTACATACACGGTTGGGGTGGGGGTACGCTCCATACGTATGCGGGTGAGGGTACGGGTCGTACATACACTGTTGGGGTGGGGGGTACACTCCATACATACATGAGTGAGGGTACGCATCGTACATACACGGTTGGGGTGAGGGTACGGGTCATACATACACGGGTGGGGTGGGGGTACGCTCCATGCATACGCGGGTGAGGGTACGGGTCGTACATACACGGTTGGGGTGGGGGTACGCTCCATACGTACGCGGGTGAGGGTACGCGTCGTACATACACGGTTGGGGTGAGGGTACGGGTCGTACATACACGGTTGGGGTGGGGGTACGCTCCATATGTACGCGGGTGAGGGTACGGGTCGTACATACACTGTTGGGGTGGGGGTACGCTCCATGCATACGCGGGTGAGGGTACGGGTCGTACATACGCGGTTGGGGTGGGGGTACGGGTCGTACATACACGGGTGGGGTGGGGGTACACTCCATGCATACGCGGGTGAGGGTACGGGTCGTACATACACAGTTGGGGTGGGGGTACGCTCCATACGTACGCGGGTGAGGGTACGCATCGTACATACACGGTTGGGGTGAGGGTACGGGTCGTACATACACGGTTGGGGTGGGGGTACGCTCCATACGTACGCGGGTGAGGGTACGGGTCATACATACACTGTTGGGGTGGGGGTACGGGTCGTACATACACGGTTGGGGTGGGGGTACGCTCCATACATATGTGGGTGAGGGTACGGGTCGTATATACACTGTTGGGGAGGGGGGTACGCTCCATACATACGCGGGTGAGGGTACGCGTCGTACATACACGGTTGGGGTGAGGGTAGGGGTCGTACATACACGGGTGAGGTGGGGGTACGCTCCATTCATATGCGGGTGAGGGTATGGGTCATACATACACGGTTGGGGTGGGCGTACGCTCCATACGTACGCGGGTGAGGGTACGCATCGTACATACACGGTTGGGGTGAGGGTACGGGTCGTACATACACGGTTGGGGTACGCTCCATACGTACGCGGGTGAGGGTACGGGTCGTACATACACTGTTGGGGTGGGGGTACGGGTCGTACATACACTGTTGGGGTGGGGGTACGGGTCGTACATACACGGTTGGGGTGGGGGTACGCTCCATATGTATGCGGGTGAGGGTACGGGTCGTACATACACTGTTGGGGTGGGGGGTACGCTCCATACATACGCGGGTGAGGGTACGCGTTGTACGTACACGGTTGGGGTGAGGGTACGGGTCGTACATACACGGTTGGGGTGGGGGTACGGGTCGTACATACACGGGTGGGGATTCGACTCGTACATAGGAGGGCTGGGGGGGTATTGGGCGCGTATGCGGGCACATGTCTCCATGGTTGCTATGGGAGTTCGGTTCGGACGGTGTTTTTTCCATACGGTTGTAACATCGGACGCACGGGATGGATCGTGATTCCGCGGTCGGACTTCACTTTTCACATTTGTACGGTAAATCGTCCGAGGACGTGTCGGACACATTTTCCGACCCGAGGACGTGTGGGGAATAATTCCCAATGCGGTTCGTATGAACTTTTTACCATGCAAATCGTGATTGGCAGTTTGTACGGCACTTGTACGATTCGTACCGTAAAAAGACCGGATACGAGTCGTACGGGGAATTATTTACCGGATCGTGATCGGCACCTTAATATGTTTGTGCTTTACAAATAGGAATTATTAATATTATAATGCGGTCTGGTTAGACAGAGGAAGGGTGCACCAAATGCTACCCTCATGGTGATCGTGGACTTAGTGACCCGGGCATGCTGGAGGGAACTTACTTGTTTTGTGTTCAATAAAGATCAGGAGTAAGAACAGGCCTTTTTAGTTGTGTTACAGGAGAGGTGCCTATCAGCCCACTCATGTAAAGTTCAGCTGCTGTGTGTTTAACTCATCCTTGGCAAACATGGTTATTGTGTGTAGTACGTGACATGATACTTGTGTGCATGAGCGGTGTGAGGTGGGGTACATGTGTGTGGTGTATGGTACATTGCATGGCCTGTGGGGTCTATTTTGGAAGCTCAGAGCCTCAAAAGAATAGTGGAGGTGAGGGCAGTAACCCCCAGGCAGGAGATGTGGAATGCTGATCTTATTAATGGCTGGGGTGGGAACACATACACTGGAGGAAGGGGAACAGAGCGTTCTTTGACTTCATCAAAGGTGTCTTTGATTTAACAAAGAGTTAATGAGCATTGCGGCCTGGGCTCATTGTCAGGGAGATGGTGGGACTGATAAGGTAGGTTCTATACTAGAAAATCTTGATGGTGCAGGGGGAGGCTAAGACCCTTGAAAGTTTGCTAAGCATATTTCAATGGAAGCCTAGTGTGATCCTCAGTTACTCCCTTTGCCTGTATTGTGAGTCAGTGAGAACTGGAGCCACTCCTGCTGTAGCAGACTATTTCTTTGATGAAGGACAGGGCAGTGGAGAGAGCACTTTAAAGGAGCTGACACCCACAGCACAAATTTCAAAGGATCAGATACTAAATCACATTTGTTTCTGGATTTGTGCTATCATGCTGGGAGCATGAGTTCCACAATTTGGTCAACCACACTGTTCAACAGGACAAAGGAGCACCACGATGTCTAACTACTGGAACCATGACTAGAGACCAAGATCTGCTAGTCCCCATGCTGGGTGAGGGTCGATCACCCAGGAAGTCAAGACCACCTTCCCTGAGTCTGAAGCACCAGCCTTTTGTCTGCAAAATCATAGGACCCTGGCAGGAGGAGAGCATCTGGAAGAAGCAAGACCCAGCAGGGATTTTGCATGGTTGACCCCAGTGAGTACAATGTCAGATGTCTGGTCTGGTAAGACAAAGTTGGTGAACTCTGTTGGCTAGGAGGGGGCCATCAGGAAGTAAGGGTCCTTGTCGTTGTGCAGAACCAGTCTATTATCCCCGTATAGCAGGTGGGGGCAACCATTAAGTAAGGAGCTTCTCCCTTGTGCAGAGCCAGCCAGCAACCCCTTTATGCTTGAAGGAGGGCCCCTTGGAGCATGGGCCTTCGCCCTTGTGCAGAGGCAGTCGGCAACCCCCATATTCCAGGAGAAGGCCACAGTTAAGTAAGGGCTACCATCCTTGGTCAGAGGAAATAGGTGACTCCTGTGTACCAGGAGAGGGCCACCAGGGAGGGAGGGCCATTGCCCTGGATCATTATGCCCAGGCTACCATAAGAAACACTTACCGATTGTGAGGAGCAGCTGGAATGGACATACTACACCAACACTCCGAAAACTCTGGAGGCCCAACATTTCATCAGGGTTAGATCGTGAGAGGTCGTGGACCCTCAGCATTGCCTGACTAGAGCCCACAGAGACATGCCCCAGTCCTCCTGCACTTGAGGCTGCCATTGGGTCAGATAAGACTGTTTGAGGCCAGTAGGCATGTTGGGGAGTCACATAAACGTAATGCATACTGCAGGTGAAGTTGACTCTTAAGGCCAAATTGAAAATAAGTAGGACCGTACCTGAATGTTGCCTCTACTATCAAATGGGGAATAGTCAACCTCACTAGGAAGGAATAGAGTGACTCAGGACACTGCCCAGGACAATGCTAGTGGGCCAACCACAAGAGACTGTGGATAGTATTTGGTGTTTTGCTGCTATGCTTTGTCCCCATATATTACAATACTACTTTTTCATAATAGCAAGTATTTGGCTGGACAACCACTCTATTGCAGTTACTGTTTGTACTTTGAGTCTTATGTCTCGTGTATGCCTCGAAGAGCATTGGGCTGCTCAACCTGTGCTATCATTGAGAGTCAAGTGCTGAAAGTGGTAGTAGTTGGCCCAGTTACTCAGAATCAATAATAGGTCAAGCCCCAGGGCAGCAGAAGTAAAAGGCTACAACTACCATAGTTGGGCCCAGTAACTGCAGATTCTTCAGAGTGCCTCTCAAAGGGGTTCTGAAAGCATTTATTGATAGCACACATGGCCCTAACTAGAACGGTATATAGGGAGGAGGATATAAGCCATTTTATTCTATTTGAGCTCTCCACAGTTATAAAAGGGACTTTCTTTTACCTATGATGTAACAATAGAAAAAGCAAAAGTCACATTTGAAAAGATGAAACCAAAAGGTGTAGCTCAGCCCAGCCTCCTCCGGATTCTGACATGTGTATACAGGCCAAGTCTGGGCCCAATATGTGCAGAGGCAGAGTCCAGGCTTGTGATATTGAGAGATCAGGGCCCTCATCCGCTTCCTCCTTAGTCCTCTTCTCTGGCAGCATTTAAGGCTGGAAGGTACAGTGTTACCCTCCTTGGCACAAACAGAACAGCCAGGCATCCAGTACTTGCGGGTGTGGTGAATGTGCTGTAAAGAACTGAGGCATTCCTGCTGCTTCTCAGCCCCCTTCACTGGCATCAAGGATGTCTGGGAGGTGTAATCCCTCCCTCCCATGCAACGAAACAGTCAGGTGTCTATAATATATTACATTAAGACATATTTAGGGAAAGACAGTGTGGTCTCCTTAGATAATATAGCCTTATGAGTAGACACATAAGAGAGGGTATACAGCACAAGGATCATGGCAAATACCTTTTCTGGCCAAGTATGAACTGAGAAACCAAAAGCAGCGCTTGCAAAAATGCTTGGACCAGCCCTGCTCGCTTTATCTCCTCATGCTCTCTCTCTCACTTTTCATCCATCCATTCTCTTTTTTTCCTTCTCTCCTCTCTCTCTTCTCCATCTCTGATCAATTTCTCTCTGTTTCCCCTTTCTGTCCTCTCTTCTTCGATCTCTCTGGAAGCCTCCCTCTGTCTGCTGCAAATTACTTCGGGGAACTGGGGAAAGTGACAGATGCAAATAGGAGTGGCACTTGCATTTCAGAACAGGCCTCCAAGGGGGAAATGCTGGGTGGAATAAAAGGCCTGTATGCCCCTGATCATTGCTACAACCTCCTGCTGTCTAAGTACTGTTTAAATGAAATCTAATTGAGATTAATTACCAGAGCAATACTTTTGTGAAGGTATTCAAGAGGTAGGTAAGTGGAATTCAAAGCTTCATTGTAACAGAGACTGATAGCCAGGAAGTCCTTTCGCCAACTGACATAGAACCAGAGCTGTGCTGGGTTACAACACTCTGGTACATACTGTTGCACACACAGATGTTCTAGAAGTATTGGTTTACAGAACAAGTGGGCATGGGCAGACACAAAAGTAAGGCAGCCTCAAAGGAGAAATTGGGGTTAAATTAACATATTTATTTTCCAAATGATACTAAAGTCCTTGAAATTCCATGAGCAGCCTTGTTGCACACATAGAGTGGCTATGCAAAATTTGTGAGTGTAGCCAGATGTTTGTAACTACATGTTTATTGATAGCTATAATTTGTGTTCTTTTATCTCCTTCTGTGTAGGCCAGCCCCCATCGGTAAGAGAGCTGGCGAGCAATTGGAAGAGGAGAGGGCTAACAGGGGGTCTAAAGGCACAGCAGGATCCACTGCTGAATACATTGGAAGGACCCTTGGTGGTTGACCAACTTATTGCTTTAAATCAACAGGCATGGTCCTCTTAACAGAAAGAACAGATGTGATGGTCACTGACTCCCAAAATAAGGGGCGTTCTGGCAGTAGCCTACACCAACATGCATGGGGAGCTGAAGGCCACGGAGCAACATCAAGGGGGTAAGTTTCATCAGCTTAGTAAATATTGATGTTGCTTTAAAAAAAAAAAAAACATTTTTCTTTGTTTTTTTCCCTTTTTTTTCTTCCCCCCTTTTTAGAGGGCAAGACAGAATATCTGAGCGACATGAGGTATACACTTCATATGCAGGATATGTCCAATAATATCATTGATCTCAATTTTTCCCCAGGTACGTTCTGGAAGAAAAAGAAAATATTATACAGTAATACACATATCAAATGATATCGAACCATGTGTCATGCTATCATACATGAATGTCTTGGTCCCTCGTAACCCAAGTATGCGTGATATGATTTTGATTTTATCACATTTTCCATTTTCCTGTGCAATTATCTATTTTCCTAATTGACCATCAGCTGTGTGGTGTGTCTCCAGGGGAATATTTCTGTAGGAAGCCCACCTTTTACCATATTTTGGTGTGTTTCTGCAGGCATCCCTGGGCAATAAAGACTGGGAGCTTCAATTTCATGATGTAGTCCATGACGTTTTCCCAGAGCCTTAGACGGGGTGGGGTGTCTGCCTTCCAGTATCTAGCAAATTGATGTTGCTTTTGATCCTTCTTAACTTTAGATGGCCAGACATGACAGATATACTATCCCCGTACTATGCATACTAGCATATGTATGCATGGGTTACCTACTATGATTTAGAAAATGAAAAATTGATAGATATTTTTGTGGATAAAATTCTTCATTCAAAAACATGGAGGGTGTCCTATCTGTTATATTGCAAGTGGCAAAGACAATAATGGACTTTTAACATAGCTGATGGGATTTCCTCTCCACCAAACCATCAAATCAAGTCCTTCACCAAGTGGTTCATGCAACTCCTTCTCCTATTGTGCATTTGAAACTTGTTGGGCATGCTCCAATCTCTAATAAACATAATGTGTTTGTACTACCATGTAATAAAATTACTCAGTGACAGCGATAGTATGCCTTGGTTAGTACTTGAGGGGACACTTGTAGTGGACACCCAGTTCCTGGGCAACAGTATGACCAGGCTATTGTCACACATGTGAACTAGGCTTTCACACCTGCACAGGTTGTTTTTAAGGTGAGGTCCATATGGTACATAAAGTGTGATAGCAGATACTTACAATTGTGATTGCAGCATGTGGGCTAAGAGCATACACCATGCAGTGAACATTCCTGTAAAGAAAACAGAAAAAATAAGGTAACATTAGGGGACTGATTTTGAGTTTGGTGTAGAGGTTACTCTGTCACAAATGTGTTGAATATCCTGTTCTCCTTATTTCAAGTGCATAACACCATATGGCACTTTTATTAAGGTGGGTAGGATCTCTGTCACCTTTTGCCAAACTCTAAAAATGGCCTTACATATTAGAGGACTGATTTTGAGTTTGACAGATGGATTACTCCTTCGCAAACATGTTAGAATAAACATCCAATGTATTACAAGTGCATTATAGCTTATGACACTTGCAATATAATGGACATAATTTATGTCACATTTGTATCCCATCCCTCAAACTCTAAAGGTGGGCTGAAGTGTTTTTAATGCTAAAAAAAAAAAAAAATCAACATACTTTGTCAATGTTAGCTTGCTCCTAAATCTGTAACTTAACATATTTTGGTGCCACTTTTTTAGAATACTAAATTGTATTCACAAAAATGAAGACATCTTTGCTGTGTGTACATTTTGTTAATTCATTCTGAACTGTGTAATTGATATGTGCGTATGTCTACTTTCAGCTTCATGCAGAGCAAGTTAGGGAGACACTGGCCACACTTTGAGGGACCATCAAAAGGGTCACTGGAAATCAGGCGGAGGATAGCACCAACACGACTTGCACTCTTTCCTTCCAGGTACCAAGCAACACCCACTCTGAAAATAGAGAGCGGTCTGCTTTTCCTGGGTACCTCTTCGCTTGCTCATATTCTACCAGCACTGGTGTCAGACAGGTCTGTGGATGTGTGTTGCACACTATCCCGGGTGTCAGTCAGCAACAGACTCAAGGGATCAACATTCTGGATGACATGCACTCTGCTATGTCTGCCACACAGAGGGGTCCTGTCTCTTGCAGTGGCTCTCACTCACCCCTCTTCCTCTATCTGACCACGTTTCATACCTGACACCCATTCCAATATTTGACCCCATTCCAATACCTGACCGTATTCCAAACCCCATCCCAAATTCGCCTACAGAATGAGTTCCCCACCTCTCGCCACTATTCCAACTGTCATAAAATCCCCCCATATAGTGCCATCTCCTGAATCACTAATGCCGCTCCTTCTCCATTCAATCAAAAACATGACACCATGGATGTCTCTCAATTTGTCCCATAGATTGCTGTTTCCATGGACAACAGTCTAGCTTATCCATGTCAAAGGGATGCCCTGCATACCCTGACCACTGTATGACAGAGTAGTAATTGTCTTGTGCATGTGTCTGGCAGGGCCTGGTTTTAAATTTGCTTGATTTTCATGTGCATGCTCATCAGTCATGGTGGGGGAGGACAATAAGGGCCTGATTTAAATGTTGGCAGAAAAGGTACTCCGTCACAACGGCGACAAAGAACAATTTCCGCCAGCATGAAGGTCTGCTGACCTCATCTATAGTCGGGCAGACCTTCAGTGTATTGAAGGTGGTCACTTTTCCATCTCCGCCACCTACAAACACTTTTGACCGTATGATGGAGTAAGGGCTATCGGAGATTTGGTCATGTTTTCACCTGCCATCTTTAGATTGGGCAGACACATGGCCAGTTGTCACTGCCTCTCACACCCATGAAAAATGTAAGAGTAAAAGGCGAAGCAAATTTTTAATGCCGCCAATGCCATAGGAGAAGGCTCCAATGGCGAAAGAGTTATTGTTTTCCTCTATTAATTGTTTTTTTTTAAGTTGTAAGCTTGATGTACGGCTCCATCATTTTGACAGAGACATCAGTCAAACTTACAATGCATTTCCAGGAACCGCCATAATGGTGGTTCTTGATAATTCAAGAGATGTACGCAGGGGCAGCAGAGATCTCTAAATATGGTGAGTGGAGTACTTTACCATTGCGATGCCTAAATTTAAGTCAGCCCCTAAGTCTCCTACCCTGACAGACTACTCGAGACCAAACTCAAAATTAGGCCAAGAGTAGTGTCCCTGGTAAACATGTATTCCAAAAAGATCACTCTGTGGTTCTGCGGCATGTCAGTCCTTTGACCATGGGAAGCAGAACGGTCACTCAGGCTGCTGTCATTTGAATGTTACCAAGTATACCAAATGTGAAATTAAGTGGTCAATCTAAAACGTGTCGCACAGAAGGTCCTGCACAATTTGTGTGTTGAAGTATCCTGTTTGTAAAACCCCTAAATAGTCTCATACCCCTAGACATCCCCTTGGGCCTGAACATTTTTACAAAGAACCCTCAAGCTTTGTCCTACCCAAATCACAATCCTTAAATCTCCACCAATCTCAAAAAATAGGTGCCCAACCTACCATCAATTCCAGGAGAATGGAGAGCCCCTTAAGGAGGACATGACATGGATTGTACGGAGCCCAAACACCATGGCTGGAACCTGTAAGTTAAAAAAGTGTTAAATGACACCATGTTTCACCACTCTCCTGCCTCAGAATGTATTTGTATTCAATTTTAGAGGCTTTCAGTGTCAGAAACTAATATGAGGAAATTCAGGAACATTTTTGCTGTCCCGTTTTTATTTTATTTACAAAAAGTTACATTTTATTTTTGTGGCTGTTTTTAATTTGCAGATATTGGTTGTTGTTGACAATTTTATAATGCTCGATACTTATGAATGGGTATTTCAATGTGTTCCTTATGTTAACTGTTTAATTTAATTTGTAGGTCTTCTGCTTTCCTATGTGCTGCATTGTAGGAGTTGTAGTTAATTCACTTTTTTATATTAAATAAAAGAAACCGGAAGAGGTGGTGTGAGGGACTAGTGTGCATGGCAAGCAAAGTGAGATTGTGTGTGATTGCATTTAACATTATTATTTGGGTGATAAAATGTAGGTATACCTTCAGATGTGGGGGATCAGATAAAGTACATGCCATACATTAACTTTCGATACACCTAGGTTACCTATGTGAATAGACTATCTGGCACAGGATGTGGCTCCTGTCTGTGGTATTATGTGTAGTACTTAAAAACATAGCAGTGAGTGAGTTTTGCTAATATCTACTTGAGGTGTATGGTTGAATCCTATGATTATGGAGTGTGGGGTAAGAGAGTAAACAGAGATAAAATGAAGTCTTGGGATAGTTATATTTTTAAATAAACCTGTTGGAGTTATTGCTAGTGTTAAAAAAATATACTCATACTCATAAATTAATATAGTCATTTGAAGTGCGAGTAGTAAAACTATGTTAGATGAGTATTTTATTTGGGTAGGTAGTGTGAGGCATGTGTGCAGACAGGGTGACAGGGTAAATTATAAAATATGCTTTGATTTGGGTGAAATTAAGACTAACAACACTGGTGGTTAAGATAGTGCATTTATAAAAGTTTAAATAGTTGTACTTACCTTCTAATTGTTTGTGCACTGTATTTTTTTCCTCCGCCACTGCCAAATAAAGTTCAAAGGATTGTAGTAGCAAGAACATATGGATTGAGTAAATTGCATGGATGTTCTGGAAAGAGTTTGGCAATGCATGCTCTTTTTCCTTCAACACAGGTAGGGAGGATAAACCGCCATTTTTGCATAAACATAAATTATCCTCTAAACAGGCACAGCCAGCACAGGAAGGAGCTCTGCGGTGGTGGGACAGGACGGAGGGAGTCGACAGCCAACAGAATAGGTAACAGAAAATAAAAAAAATACACAAAACCATTTATCTTGCGCTCTCCTCATCGCTGAGTCGGAGATGCGGCGCACGCAAGGTAAGTGGTTTCATTTATTTTTTATTTTATTTTATCTATCCCGTTGTCCGCCCACTTCCCTCAGCCCTGCCCTGCCCACCACTCTTACCTGTGCCGGCCACGCCTGCCTCTATATATAGCGATCAGAGTACTGACTTTCCTTCATTCCCTCCACAGTGTTTAGGATATACCGCTGACAGAGTAAGGAAAATACGGCAGAAGAGATGGACAGATAATGTACTTTCATCTATCAAACTGCCATACTCTAAATAGGACAGGTGGATCTCCATGGCAGTAGACGGTTGAACTTTTGATAGCCTGTTCCCATCCAGCAAACTCTAAATATGGCCCTAAAACGTGCACTTCACAAACACGGTACACCAATCTTTGCACTGATGGTAGTAGGATGGCATACTGTATATTTAAGTAAGAATTAAAAAGCAAATGTACAGTACAAATCTAATTTATGAAGCTTTTTTCCCTAACTTAAGGCAGATTTACCTCTGGAAGGAGGTATAATGTACTCAAGTATAAGTTACAACATATTTAAGATAGAAGAACAGGTATTAGTTAGTGAAAAACTGCATAAGTTACTCAAGTGTATATAACTTGCGTAAATAAAAATGTCTTAGCCCAAGGTGCAATTGTGGGCAACACCCACATTTACAATTGTATATCCAGCGCATTTTAGCACAATTGAGTTACCCATGAAAGATCCAGGTGCAGATCCCGCAGAAAGTAGAGGACATAGAACTAGTTACCTCCCTTTTTTCCCAGGGTTGGTGTATAAAGAAAAATATGAGAGAGGAAAGTTTTTGAAATTAGAGAACAAAGTACTCCTGAAATTAAATTTAAAATGTGCCAAATTTCTATACTCTACTTTACATAATTCAACCGCAAATCTTGGAAAAGAGACCAGTGACTTTTTTCGTGCATATCATACATATAAAACCAGTTGTAAATCAATCTTGTTTGGAATGAAAGTATTATAAGCACGCCCAAACATTTCAAGTGTAAGACCAGACATAGCTGTAACTTACAAATGGTGGAAGTTACGATTGTATCAGGCCTTAGTATTTTGGTCTGGATTGAATGATGCATTGACTGTTAGTTTAATTCCCATTTCATGTGATAGCATGGTGCCACAGATAATTCTGCAATTTAGACCAGTCCGAATTTAAACTACAAACAAAAGAAATAGATGATTCTTCTAGAAAGGCTCACCAAGAATGCCTAAAGATACAATATGGATTTTTTTTTCTAGAGTTGGCTTACAGCGAGTCTATGAAGGAAATAGGAGGACCTTTACAAACAGCCCTGCTCCTTGGTAACAAAAAATGCCAAACATGACATTTTAAATGCATGTCTTATTGACAAACGTTTGACAAACTCCTGCTGCAGCATGTATCCAGCCACCTAATGCGCATGTCAACAGTCAAGCCCCTGATAAAGTCCAGACCCATTTACAAAATTTCTCACCAGAAAGGATAGGTCTTTTCAGTAGAGTGACCGGTGAAAGGAATCAAATCTCTATTTATCATTTCAGTACAGTTCAACCAAAGCGCTACACATTAATCCACTCGACTCTTCGATCTGAGATTAGTAGGTTTAATTTTAAGTTCAGAAATAAATCAATGTAGGTCATTCTCAATAAAATCATAACAAAGTACAAAAAGATCAGAGTAAGCCCAAATCTCCGTAAGAGATGTGCCCTATATAGTACAAAGCAAATGACTAACTCTAGGGAAACGATGCATGTGATCAGAAAGAATAAATGATGGTTAAATTGCATCAGACGATTCTCTTTAAAGAGCATGAGTAATCTAACTTTCCCTAAACTACCTTACTGAGGGCAATGCTAAACTAAACCATATAAGGAAAAGAGAAAGGTGTCAGCCATCAGAGGCTTCAGTAGAAACACTCTGACGATGGGTCGAGTAGCGTAAAACTACGCAGACAATAGCATACATCTGCTCCCTAAGGAAACCCAAGATGCACTCTGCCTAACTAAACATAGCACATAATATAATTTGCCGTCGACTCATGTGGCTCCTCCTTGGGAAACCTCCATAGCTCTGGTACAACTGGATACTTCAGCTCCCCTTCTCATTCAGGTAGCACCTTATCTCTTCTTGTCCATGGTCATTCCTTTCCCATGTGAACTCCTCTCCTCGCATGTAATCGTGATTCCCTTGGCCGATTCTTCTTTCTCATGCTTTGCTATCTATTAACAAAAGTTCTTTATTCTAAATAATGAGGCTTATCCACACCTGCAATAGAAACAACTCGGCAATGTGCGGTCCATGCTTGAAGATTAAAGGTAAATTCCAATTCACAATATGAGCAGCAACTGAACAAATTTCTCCTTTAGGCCTAGTTTGCTAAGTTAACACGTGTTAGGGTTATAGAAAAAGTGCACCTTTCTACAAGGAAAATAAATGCAACTGCTTAAAGCACAAATAAATGCAATGAGTTCATTCATTCATTCATTAATCTTATTTCAGTTTAAAAAACCATAAAAGATACAAGAAAAAACAATTTGTACATGGTAGATAAACACAATTACAATAATCATTTCCTTAGTACACTCTTCGGTAATTATAATTGATAAAAGTTTGCCTTTACAATATAAAACCACTTACTCGATATGTCAATAAAAATACGATAAAATGCTAAGCTTGCTATACAATGCATTTAAAACATAGAGGGAAATATAGGTTCCAAGCAAAAAACATGATAAAATGCTAGGCTTGCTATACAATGCATTTTGTTGAACTTTCTGCATAGAATCTGGGCAAAAAATAAAGTGCAAATGCAAGAAGTGCATACTTAAGATAGCACATGGAAATTGTGATTTTAAAATGTCATGCCTTTTTTCTTCCTCAATACATTGACAGAAAATAAATATCTGCTAACACTAGAAACAATTTTCTGTGAAGTAACTGTTTTTAGAATTTTTGTTGCATCAAACAAGACCTAGTTCCAAAGTTCCTGCAAATGGATTTAATCCATTTTCGCCTTGGGATGGCATATAGTGGGCAGAAAAATAGTATATGGCAATCCTTTTCTACTGCATTGGGTGGAGATCAGGGGAAGTACCTGTCGTTATCATTTACCATTGCAATGAATTATAAACATCTCAGTGTAAATGCATCTTTACTTGATTAATTTGAATTATACATATACACGTTAAACATTAGTTGTATACTTCCTAATTAAGTGCTTAAAATAAAATGACATTTAGGTTATTCTTTCCTGCTCAGGTTATTATATAAATTGTCAGTATTAATTACATTTTAATACCATTTTCAAACAAAACACACTTTAGTATAAACTGTTCCACCTCTTTTAGGACATTAGTTATAATAGAATATATTTGAGTGCTTACTATGTGTGTGTATGATGCAGTCCTACATTATCTCAAGATGGGATCAGGATTACACTTTCATACCCCCATACCACAATGGTGTCGAGTTTGATGAGTCTGATGTACTGTTAGGCACAGTCCATAGCCTCAGGCTAGATTCTTGATTCAGACTGGCATGTGGATGCCACTGGAGGATTCAGCACGACTACACTGAGTCCTGAGTGACATGCTTTCATTGAGGCACTGTAATTGCCGGGAGGATGGCAGTAGAGGTGCCTTCCCTTTGTCATTCTAGGGAAGAGGTGTGGCGCCGCGGCCAGGGCGACTGACTCTGGAATCTGGAGATCACGGTTCGATCCACGGCGCCGGCGGCAGATTAGCCCAGCACCATGTGACTCTGGGCAATAGCTTGCTTAATCTTCCTGACGGCCCCCAGCGCCTAGAGACCCTTACGGGTGATTGTTTGCGCTTTACAAATGTGGATTATTATTCTGCTTGAGGATGCCACAGCATTATGGTTCACAGTCGCTATCCTGATGCCAGTTTTTTCTGGGTGGACGATAGGACACTGTGCTCGATCCTAAATGTATCCTGCCTGACACACTGTCACCTCTGGCACGGAAACAGCTGTGAGGAAGGCAGAGGGACATGTCCCTGCTAATCCATAAACATGGTTCTGTCATTTCTCAGCCCTGCATGCTGCAATAATGATTGGAGACCCTGCCCCTTCCTTTGACAAGCTTGACATCGCCTGAGGGGAGAAATAGAGCTGTTAAAAAGGCGAGGCAAAGATCCATTAGTCGAAAGTCCACTGTACGAAATTGTTCCATCGGGCAATAGGCTGGCGAGGTGTAGGGCCATAAAAGTTTGCTTTCTTCACTTTGCCAGACTCCCAGGCAGAGAGAGCACTGCTACGCTCTATCAGCCAGCAACACTACTATTACTATGATATATGTTGTAGGAAACCCTTTATATCCTCTTAATTTCTCTGCCTGAGGAATTCCATCACGATTAGCTCAGCCAGATGGGAAGCCATATGGGATGGTCACATGAAGGGAGTGAGAGGTGGAGGGGGGGTGAAGTAGATCTAGCCGAAAGGGGCTAGTATAAGCCTTAAACTATATCCAATCCTTTGACTATAAGTGGGTTAGAGAAGAAGAAAGATATTTGCTAGTCTGTACTGAATTTAACTTGGGATTCTTTCTTGTACTCAGTTATAAATGCCCATGGCAAAGACCAAGGACATCGATTAAAGGACCGGATTATCCAGTTAAATCGAAGTGCATTAACATATCCAGTGCGACTGCAGATAAGTCACTAAAAGGCTTCACCTTAACATCTCAAGGGACTTATTTACAAGCCTATTTCACCGCCGGAACGTCACTTTTTCCCACATATTTATAAGGCTAGGTAAAGTCACAGGTAAAGGCCTTGTAAATATGGGCCCCTTTCATGCATTACTCTGCGTGAAAGGGGTGTTCCATGGGTGTTGCTGTGCGTGTTCCCATGCAACATCCATGGAACTTGACTCATTTACAGATTTACAATGTTTTGTAAAACTGGGACTGCGTCAGATTCCTACTCTTTCCCAGGGGAGGCGTAAGAATGGCGCAATGAGGAGAAATACTTTTATTTCTCCTCTTTTTATCTCTTTCTATGTGTGCTGCATTCTGCAACATGCATAGAAAGAGGAAAATGCCACTACATATTGTTTTTGTTGAGGAAGGTGTCCGTTCCTGCACAAAAACAATCACCCCGCAGCAGGCACCCTTGCAAACTGACACAAGGGTGCTTGAACTGGTGGATGGCAGCCAATTGTGCACCAGCTCTGGGGAAAGCATAGAGAGGCATCATATTGTTGTTAATACAATGCATCCCTGTGCTCTGAAAATGACGCAGCACAGTGCACCTAAATGGCTTGCTGTGTTGCGTCATTTTCTTGTAGATGAAACCCCTACTATTTATCCTACAGCAAAGCACCTCGATTGCAAAGGGGCTGATCCCTTGGTAGAAAATAGAAACACTTGATACAGGGAATAAGATATATTGTGACAGAAGGGATCCAAATAAGAGATTATATAATGCCAAACTGTACATAGCTGAAGCAACAAAGGGATATTTTACTTGAAGAGCGCAACACATGAGGTGATATAGCTAATGACATTGACAATGTCGGTGCTGGTGGAGAAGTGTCATCCATACAGTCAGTAAACAACCTCAGGAGGCATTTAACAGTGTAAGATTACCCAAACAGGGCAAAGGGTGAATTTGAAGAACTCAAGTTAGTCAACCAAACCCTACTCTGTCGCTGTAAACAGATCTGCGTCTGTTTCATATTCAACAGCGGGTAAACCAAATCGGAGAGCCACCCAGGCGACCGTAGAGCATAAACTAAGCTGTGAGGGTGGGAGTGATTCTCCGAGAGCATACCTAAGGAAAAGATCCGGCGCAAACTGATCACCTAGAGAACAGACAGGAGAAAATGTTATCAGAGACCTTATCTCAGATGCAAGGGGGACAACTAACTAGTAGTACAACATCACAGCTTGCCTTTACAGGCACCTCCAGTAGCTCCATTGATCACATGTTACAATCAATTTTGTCGGAAGTTAAATCGTTAAAAAGCGCTCAGGTAGCACTGGCCTCCCTCCACGCTTACGTAGCAGTGACAGGAAATCTGATTGGGTTGAGGCACAGGTCTCTGACTGTGACGATTCCCAAGCATCTTTACAAAAACAATTATCCACCATAGCAAAATACATTTCTCTATAAAGCTTCAAGTGGAAGAGCAGAAGAATAGAATAAGGTCAGATTTAAGATTTGTTGAAATTCCTGAAACAAAGAACAATATGTTTCAGTCCCTGAATTTATTGAAAGTCTGATTCAAACTCATGCAATGCCAGGATGCAAGGAAGATCTGTCTAAAAGAAGGGCACACCTTTTTCGGTCCACAGCCCACCCTAATTATAAATATAGCTATGGAGCACATTAGCCTGGGTGCTGAAATATCTACTGTTCTTTTACATGGAGGGAAAGTAAGCACCAAACAGCGCTACACGATAGGTATGGGAACACCAGGAGAGAAATATTGCCTTTCAGCGGGAAATGGTATAGTCCAAAGCTCTGTTTTTAATATAAAATCAGGGCCTTTGGCGGTCATATCACTGAAAATACAAGATTTGAAAAAAAAAGATTATAGTCTATGGGTGCTCGTGGAAGACAATTTTTATGGACTGGAATCTAGAGAATTCTAAAGTGATTCTGGTATTTTACTGACTTCTGCTGGTCGTCTTCTCTCAATACAGTTAAATAGAGGCAGTTAAACAAGCAGAAAGCTATTTTGGTATTTTGCTGACCTCTACTGGTCGTTTTAAATAGAGTCACTTGAACAAAGAAAAAAAGTCCCTAAGAGGAAGCAGGCAAGTCCTAGGGCTGATCTCCAGAGCCCACAAAGTACATACACATATAAGTATATACTAAAGTATATACAAGAGGTCTCGATTGCTCGACCTAAAATGAGGGTATTCGGGCAATTTTGTTTCAGCCAGCCATGCCAAAAGTTGTAATAGACAGCTGTTATTGATATTGCGCAAAAAAGTTTAAACAATGTACTAAAATAGAAAGGAGAGAAAAGGTGAAAATGAATACAACCGAAGTATTGTAATTACAACTGTACAAAAATTGAAACGTTAACAAGTTATCATTTGTCTTATCTGTGCTGGATAAGTATGGATACGGTTTCGTTAGGTAAGTGAGAAAAAATAGATCAGCAGAGGTGTTTTAGGGTGAATTAAAAGAAAGGCAGAACCAGGGAATAGCTATGCAGGTACTGGTGACAGAGAGACTCCTGACATTAACATACAGGTAGAAGTACCAATCGATGGTGGTAATCACAGGATAAGAGTTCCAGCTTAGGAGGGCGGAGAATCCCGGGGTGGAGGAATAGCGGAGGCAGGGTAGTTTTTGGATTATAGGTAGGGGTTGGAGAGTGCAGGGTAACTTTAAAGAAAAAAAATGGAAAATAGGTTAATGATAGAAGAAACATCAAAATATGTAGGAACAGCCTTCATTTATTGTTTCACTCAGCATAACAGATGCCAGACTCTCCGTAGAAGTGCAAACATCTGACAGGTGCACCCTGCCTTCAGGCTGCCAATCTGGCCGGACTGTAGTACCAGTAATGAGTTGTCTTGAGCATGGTTTCCTGCCTCACCAAGGAGTGTGGGTTGAGGGACTGGTTCTGCAAAGGATACCTCCCTATTCTTGGGGTGTGAAGGTGCACTTGGGCTCGACTTCCCTTCTGGCTTGAAAGTCGTAGAGGCCAGGGTAAAAGAGTAGTTACCATAAACATTTCGGAGTGAAAGCAAGCATCCTGGGATTTCTGCCTGGGACACAAGAATGTGCCCTTTGAATTTGTTGACAAAGAGAAAGGCTACTCCAACGTGTTTGCTAGTACTTGAGGAAAAGGGTTGTGTCAGGAAATTTGGAGTAGCCCCTGAAACGACAAGAAGGCTTAAATTAATTGATTAATTGGAGGATTTTAAATCTGTGTGTTCAAGGTAACTTATTAATGTCATTTGCTTATGGTATATTTTATCGACTGTATTGTATTGTTATGGCTTTGTTTTTTTTCTGTTGTTGTTTTTTTTACTATATTGTATGTATTGCTTTTTAAGATAAGATTTTATCGAAATAAAGCCTATTGACTGACTGACTGACAAGATGAGGCTGATGTATTTCTATTGTGATAGCTAGATCCATTATCACAGCACATTGGAAAGTGTCAGAACCGCCCTGCTTCAACAAATGGGTAAATACATTGAGCACTGTGTATGAAAAGGAGAAATATTATGAAAAACGCGTTGGGACAGTGAGCAGCCTAAATAAGAAATTGTCTTTTTAAAACAAAACAATATTTATAAATAAGTCGTTATGAACTGATAACATGCTTACTTATATTTAATGAATTTTGATGTAACGATGGGATTAACAACATAAGTAACGATGGGATTAACAACATATGATAGTGTTATCCGCAATGAAACACAAGAGCAGTCTTTAAGTCAAGTAATGAATTGTACACTGAACCAAACAAAAATAAAATGTATTGATAAACCTTTGTTGAGAGACAAAAAATAAGAACTAATGGGCAACTAAATATTGCCCTGTCTAGCACTGTCTGCTTTCTGCTAAGCAGTTATCATCACTGGGCTTTGGAAATCTAAGACCCAACACAGGACATTTCTTTTTTCTTTTTTATAGCATCATAAATTCAAATATTGTTTTATGAAGTTCTCTGGTTCAAAAACGCTTGACATTGATATATCAGTTTCATATCCGGAAAAGTCGATTGTCTCGGGATTCATTGGCTCTATAAAAGGAGATGACAGTTGGTGAATGGTGCTTTATGTGATACACATGCTAGGATATTGATGTTCTGCAGTCTTCACAGAACAACAGTGCATAGACAGAATAATGATGTGCACAATGATAGAAATCATCATCCATACAGTCAATATATGTTAAAAAATGCAAACGTCCATGTAACAAAGCAGATTTCTCATTTTTTGCATAAGGCTCCAGTATGGTGATTATGTTTTTTTTAGCAAATAATTTGACCTTAGCATCTTTTCACTTGGCCTTGTCTACCTAGAACTTAAAAAAGTGTTCCAAGTTTTGCCCTGGGACGTTCCCCTGATCCTATGGTCACCGAATTACTGACACCACATGTATGGGTAATCTTTTTCAGTGAGCAGAAATGAAATTACAGATCCCATTAGAGTTGGGGTCCATAAAGTGGAGTATTGTCAATGTATGCCTTGTGTCCTACTGGATAATATATGTGTGTCAGTTAGGATCTACCAGAAGCTACATAGGGGACTTGCATGCAAAATACTGCTCCTGTGGGGCAATTATAGTTCCATGAACCTGCCTTCCCCAGTTGTATATACACACAGTGACAAAATAATGTTGCAACACTGACTGCAGGATTTCGAAGTGGGGCCAAAGTGATGCAAACTGTCAGGAAGGGGGTTAGACCTGCATCTTTGCAGTGGTATTCCCCCAAATGTCTTGCCTTAGCCCCTCCTGTTCTTCTGAATTCGTTTTTGTTGGCATTAGGACTCTGTGCATTTTACCACTGCCTAACCAGTGCCTAAGTGCTTGTACTCTCTCCCTAAATCATGGTAATATTGTCCTAAACCTCATTGGCACATTTAATTTACTCATAGGCATATGGTACTTCAAGTTTCCAGGGCGGGTAAATTAAATGCTACTAGTGGACATGCAGCATTCATTATAGCATCATCTAAAGTAGCACCTTAAAACATGTCACAGGCATGCCACTGCAGCCAGTAGTGCAGTTTCAACCTGCCATTTTGATCTGGCAAAAAAACATTTGCCAGGACAAAGACTTCCTTTTTAATACATATAAGTCACTCATACAGTAGATCTTAAAGGCTCATAGTGCAGGATGTCTTGTATTTGAAAAGTAGGACAAGTGGTTTGATATTTTACATGTGCTGATAGTGAAAAACTCCTAAAGTCATTTTTGACTACTGTAAGACCTATCTCCCCCATTGACTAGCACTGGGTTACCTTGTTAGATTTAATATGTGCTAACTTTAGATTGGGAGCAGGTAGAGATGTCATGTTTGGACTTAAATGTTCCTCTTTAATGATAAAATTGGATATTAAGTCACAATTCTGAAAATGCCATTTTTAGAAAGTTGGCATTTTTTTCTCCTAAATATTTTTTCCTCTGCCAGTGTCCTGAGTCATATGACTGTGAACGACTTTGCTGTTGGACTTTGTGTATTCCTCCCAGACAATGACACAAAAGGGAACCAGGTGTGGGAAGGATGGACCACCCTGCCAGGATGGCTAGGGCAGAGCGTTTCCCTGTCCCACTTACACTTCAAAGGGCTTGCTTCCAACACACACAAAGGAATCTGGCTCTAGTCTTTTCCCACCTCAGAATTTTTGGAGCCTTGACCGGGCAAGGGAAGAACATTCCAGAATCAGATGTGGGGGTAGGCCATGGTGTTCTCCCACACATAACAGCTGGCACCAAGAATTGCATTGTATTGCAGCTTTCTAATTTGCTGTTTTATCTCTTTTAGTTATGTATTTCTCCCAGCTGCCTATTTTCATTTGTTCTATTTTGTTGTTCTGAGTGGTATTAGGATATCAAAAGCTTCCTGTAACTACTCATGTAGTTTTTTTTCATGGAATTTATTGTGTCTAAATCAGTGTTGGATGTTATTTGTGTTTCTAAGTATTCAAAATTGAGTTTGTTCCACGGCCTAAAAGTGGATACATGTAAGGTAGTTTTAGGTGTGTTGCTTAGTGGTGTTTTATGTTGGAAAGCTAGCAAATGAGGTTCTGACCATGTGGCTGGAGTAATTGTTTGAAAGGTAACTAGTTCTGGATTTGCAAAAATGACATCTAGGATGTGTCCAGCGACATTCCACACCACTCTACACTCTGTACTCCATTTCACTCTGCACTACTCTACTCCACTCTACACCACTTTATTCCATAACACTCAAAGAAACTCTGCTCCAGAAAACCCCATTCAACGAATCTCCATGCCACTCTTTGCCACTCCACTCTACAAGACTCTTCCTCTCTTCGCCGCTGTACTCTACAGCACTCCACTCCATAGCACTCTCCTCTACACCACTAGCTTATAGTCATGCTGAATAGAAGCAGCACTGGTTTACAACATGGCTAAACACATTGGTAAAGCCAACATCTCGTGTATAGGCAAGACCTATTGGCTTTGCCAAGGGCTGTTATCAGTATTGGACCCTCAGAACAACTCTTGAGTACACTCCTGGACCTGCAGACATCACAGAAGAAGGACTGTTATGCCACCAGACGACTGCCCTGCCGCTACCAGAGTACTGCCATGCTGGTTGAGGTCTGCCTTACTCGCTGAGAAGAAATAATGCCTGCTCCCTTTATCCAACGCTAATCCGAGTAACTCCGAGTCAATCTCCCCCTGAGATATAGGGATGCAACAATCACCAGACGTCTCACTGCAGCTGCCCAAGTGACCAGCTGCACTAGAGCTGGCTGGACCTGCAACTGGACCAGCTTAAGCCCTGCTGGCCTCTGCTGGAGTGACGTCCTGATCCCTAAGTGGTGCCTCCCCAGGCCCTGGATCCTTGACTGGCATCAGAGTGTACTCTTTATCGGAACTGATGCAGCACAACGCAAAGCATCTCGAAGCAGGAGCTCAAACTGCAGCCCCTCGCGCCTCCTAATCGGGGCTTTATCAGTACTGATGCAGAACAACACAACTCAACAGAGGACCTTGCATCACAGCTCCAAATTAGAAGACTCGTCAGAACCGATACAACTTGACGCAGGACGTAGCATTGCACCTTCTGATCTGCGGCTTCCTCAGAACAAGATCAAGGTGATAAGGTACCATTCTCAGCAGGACTATCCTGCTCCCTGTATTTGGCCCACGCCCCATTACATCCGCCTGAACTTGTGACTTTTTTCTTGTCCAGTGCGACTAGCTAACCACACTTTGTGCTTCTAAGAGCTATTTATAACCTAAAACTTTGAAATTTTATATCGCTGGCTCTACTGATTGGATTTTTGTTCTTCGGTTATCATTTTATTTAAAATGTGTTACTCTATTTTTCTAAAGTGGCTTTCTTGTGTTGTGTTTTAACTTTATTACAGTTTGCGTGCTGCATAAATGTTTAACACATTTCCTGTCAGTTAAATCTGACTACTTTGTGCCAAGATACAAAAGGGCTAAGCACATGTGAAGTTGGTGACTTTTTTGGGTTCACTCTGACAAGGATTGTGGTTCTTGCCTCATATGGGCTTCCACCCCCTCAACCAATAACCTAATTTTGCACAAAGAGCTACATTCATCTATTACTAAAGAAAGAACGAGAAAGCAAAAGATAGGTACATGCCACCACTCATGCTTTTGGATCTATGATGGGTAAAAGGTTTGTATCATATAATTTATACTGTGTTTTATGTATATATTGGGCTTACAACCAAATATTGTGGTTATAAATATTAAGGTGCTGTTATTTGCAACGTTACTATTAAGTGTAAAGAACCATTCTACCTACATTTATAGACATATTTTATTTAAATGTCTTTGAAGCTATTTAAAAGCTCTGCCTTGTAAGGTGCTGGGGAATAAAAAAGTAATTATAAAAGACTATACATGCACAGCCCTATTCAACTTATTATTCAGGAATGTCATCTAAGGAAACAAGGAAAAAGTTGCAAATGTTCATAAGAAACACCCGCTGTTAAGCATCAGAGATTCTAAACAAATGCTCAGAATATTGCTGTAATTTATCACTAGGATCACTAACCTATTCCTTCCCTAGAAACCTGCTCTGAGGAGCTAGGGGTGTAGGACTAATGAGAAGGGACTTTCACAGCTGTTGGAGAAAGGTGGGACCTAAGCCATTTTTTCTTCCTCCAGAGGAATGAGATGATGTGCTGAAGCAACAAGGGCCCAGATCTACTGAGCCTAAGATTTACAAAGTTATGCAAGTGACGATTTGCGTCACCTTGCCTGAATTTGCACAAAAATGTAACGTAATATAGAGCTCTCTGCTGCATTGCATACATTTTGGAGTCATAGCCGGTCCATGGGTGAAGCAGGACACAATTCCCAATTTAGTGAAATCCATAAACCTAGGATTGCGCCAAAATGGTACCCCACCCCGACCATGGCACTACGATGAAAAATATGCTTATTTCTCTTTGTTACTTCCTCTTTATATGCATGATGAAGGAATTGCCTTTTAGGTTTCTTTTTTGTGTGGGAAACTATCCATTCCTGCACAAAAACAATCTTGTCCATAATGCAGGCATTCTTGCACAATGGTGCAAGGGTGCCTGCATTGGTGCTTGGCAGACTCAACTATGCCAGCACAGGTAGAGAGCTGAACAGCATTGTATCTTAGTAGATATGGTGCTGTTCAGCTCTCTACGGTTAATATAACAAAGTGCAGCACCCTTGCTTGCTTCTCAGTACTGCGCAAACTTTTAGTAAATATTTCCCAAGGTATGCAAGAAAACCAGTTTCATCCCAGTTGGAGTTTTATATTTCCCTAACAATTGGTTTAGCAGAACCTCATACAAACGATTTCCAGCCTTATTGAGCGTTCTCCAGCTACAACCTCTGGTGTTTCTGCTCTTGAGGATTTTGACTTCCAAAAAGGTGACTAAGTATAAAGGCGACTCCTTGGATTGGGGGAAGGTAGCAAATATTTCTGGCCTACAAAGTGACCTTGGAGGCTACGCAATCAAAATGTGTCTCTCTCTGAAGTTTTAGGGGCATAATCAATGGCTTCAGTAATAAATCAACAACAAAGTATTCGGTTTCGAGCGTCTGTCTCTGGCCCCGGCATTGAGGTCTTGCACAGTGACTTTTGATTGGTACTTTACTTATTCTTGGCTCTGTTTGTATTAAAACTTTTTAAATATTCTGTCTCCGGCCAGTACAACCTAACCTTTTTAAATGATCATGGTGCCTATTTGCACTTTAAATATCTCTATATTTTCTAGGTTGAGCCTGAGCCAGGGAGCATGCGCTGCTCTGAGAGACTTGATGTGGTGCAGTAGCGAATAGAAACCCTGCCTACTCTCCGCCCATATTTGCCATTGACTTGTGTCATTGTCTGTCCTAAATGCTGGCTTCTGATTTGAAAATAGACTTGTTTGTCCCTTCTTAGTACTGCCTCCTCTTCATTTGTCACCTCCCATGGCGCCTGGCCCCTTTTCCTTCATTTGTTACATGATAGATGTTATTTAGACTAAGCACTATTTTCTTTAGCTAGTTTCACCCAGGCATGACGTACTTTCTTTACATCCCGCCCTCCCTCTTGGTGCCTTCTTTACATCCCACCTTCCCTCCCGGTGCCTTCTTTACAATCTCGCCCTCCCTCCCATTGTCCTTGCCTTTTTTACCCCTTACTGTTTTGTGCTTGTTTTTACCCCGCCCCCCCGCCCTCCCTCCCGTTGTCCTGATCAAAAAATAATTAAATGTTTTCTCAATTCTACTAGTGTTTTCTCATTGAAAATAGTAATTACTTCAGATGTGTATGTAACAATATTTACGATGCATAATATGTAACAATATTTACAAAGAATATTTTAGATGAATAACTTCTTATTTACATCCCATTGATTTCTCTCTTTCTTTTATGTACTAAAAAGGTAGCAAGATCATTGCTGAGGTGTTCTTTGGATTTCCTTCCTATAGAGAATGACTATGGGGATTCCAAGATGGCCACCACGTTGGTCATGGATAGTGGCAGGTCTGTGGTGCACCTGAGGTTCTCGCTCATGTTCTTGTTTACACTCAGATGGCGGTAGAGCCAACTGTGCCTGGCTCACACTTAAATTGACAGTGGAGGAGTTCTATTTGCCATGGCTTCCGCCGCCATATTGAAACCCTTGCACAGCCTGCAGGAGGAGGCTGCCTGCCCAGTCTGCCTGGACCCCTTCCGGGACCCTGTTTCGGTGGAATGCCGCCACAGCTTCTGCCGGTCGTGCATCAACTAGACCTGGCGGGGACTGCATTGCAAATTCCTGTGCCCGCAGTGCTGCAGGGTGTCCCACTGGAAGAAACTTCAGCCTAACCTACACTTCAATAACATGTCCGAGCTCATAGAGCAGCTGGCGCGGCTACAGGCGTGCCGCCGCACTAAGCACAACGAACCGCTGCGGCTTACTGCGAACAAGACCAGCAGGCCCTGTGCCTGGTGTGCCGAAAGTCCTGGGAACACTGGACGCACACCGTGGTGCCCCTGGAGGAAGGTACAGAGGACTACAAGGTAAGAGTACTTCTAGTTTGTTTATTTTTATACAGCCCGAACTAGACTCGAAGAAACTGGAGCACATTACAGGAGAACCAGTTACATTCCATAAGGTCACGTTTCTAATTTCTAGGCCCGGGGTGGTTACGTGATTTTTAGAGATTCACAGAATAATGTGTCGATGCCAAGGCCCAAACCTGGTTCCCCAGTTCCAGAGATGGTAGACTCTGGCCGTATCCTCACTTTATGTTTCACATTGTTTCATCCTAGGACTGTATTCTGTGTGATCAAGACTGGAGAACCTAAACTTGAATGTTTCCTGCCAAGCTTAGCTACGTTGTGTGATCTTTGGCAAATCTCTCATGGCAGAAATAGTGATTGCCAGGTCTAAAACCTAAAAGAAGTAGCCTACAAGTTACACCCCATTGCCGAGCGCCCGTCGTCTAGATATAATTTCAGAACAACTCGAAGACATCCAGGTTAACACAAAATATTGAAGTAGGATACGTTTTTTAAGTGATGTATTCAAACAATTGAAATACCAGATTGGCTGGATAACAAGTATATGACACGGATGAATGAATGAATGAATGATTTGAGTCTTATTGTGCGCAAAACTTAGCCCAATGGGCGTCAAGGCACCTAAGTCAAATAATCCAGCTTGTCAATCGAAACAGCGAACTTTTATTAATACGCTTTGGTGAAGTACCAGGTTTTAAGGGCCTTTTTAAACAAATCCAAGGAAGGAAGAGTTTTAATCTCAATTGGGAGAGAATTCCAAAGCTTAGGGGCAACCACGGAAAAAGCTCTCGCTCCCCATCTAGCTAATCTCGTGCGTGGGACTACTAATTGAAATAGTCCAGCAGACCGAAGAGTTCTAGAAGGGCAATAGCGAGTAAGCAAAGATCCAAGTGCATTTTCGGTGTCAGCCACAAGAGCCCTGTAAGTAAGACATAGAATCTTAAAGGAGACTCTATGTTGGACAGGAAGCCAGTGAAGATCTCTCCTAGCGATAGTAGCTGAAGATGCCAGAGGAAGGGCCAAAACAAAACGTGCAGCAGCATTCTGCACAATTTGCAGTCTATGGATCAGGCCTTTGTTGGATTCGGCAGATAAGGAGTTACAGTAGTCAAGCCTGGAGCCTACAAGAGCCACTGCAATCTGCTTCCGCGCCTGCAAAGAAAGATAGCTACGAATCCTATTTAGGATTCTAATAACACCACAACATGTGGCCACGGTCCTATTAGTTTGGAGCGTCATGGAAAGTGAGGTGTCAAAAACCACGCCGAGATTTCTAGCAGATAAGGAGGGGGTGGGGCAAATGCCAAGAGTAGTAGGCCACCACTCACTCGACCAGACGTCTAGATCTTTCCCAAAGACCAAGACCTCTGTCTTATCGCCATTTAACTTTAGGGAGTTGATAACCATCCAATCTGCAACATGCTGCATGCATGACCTAAAGCCAATGGCGGATGTCTGGACAGAGGAATGGGCCAGTGACACCATGATCTGAGTGTCATCTGCGTAGGACACCACCTCCATCCCCTGCGATCTTAATAGTCTAGCAAGGGGGGCCACATAGATGTTAAACAGGGTCGGACTAAGAGCCGACCCCTGTGGCACTCCGCATTGTAATGACTTGGCAGGGGAGAGGAAACTTCCAAGTTTTACTCGTTGTTCTCTATCAAGGAGAAAAGAGTCGAGAAGATTCAAGGCCGGCCCGGTAACCCCTGCCTCACTGAGCCGAGAAGTTAAAATGGCGGGAGACAGGGTATCGAATGCGGCTGTGAGATCTAATAGGACCAGTATTGTGGTTTGGCCACTATCCACCTTACGTCGGATGTTATCGACTACAACAGTGAGTGCGGATTCAGTGCTATGATGCTTTATCAAGATACTCACTGGTCTCAAGAAAGGTGGAGAGATGAGAGTTGAGGTGTGCCTCTAATATCTTTGCAGGAGCAGGAAGCAGAGAAATGGGTCTAAAATTTTTAAGAAGCCCAGGGTCCAAAGAAGGTTTCTTGAGGAGGGGCTTTACAATAGCCTTCTTCCATACTACTGGAAAAGAGCCCTGAACAATGGACTTATTCATGACTTCCAGCATAGGTGGCAAAATACTGTTTCTACAGTCCTTCAGGGTTTTTAGGGGTATAGGATCCATAGGAGAGGAAGATTTAATCTTATCAAGTAGGAAGCTCAATCCTTCAAGAGATAATAAGGGAAATTCCCTCAATAGTTTGAGAGGCTCTTTGCCCAGCGCATCTAACTTGCCTATAGCAGCCGGAGTATCCTTATCCAAAGACTTACATTGGGCTTCAAGAGCTATATGAATGTCCAGAATTTTATTATGGAAGAAGTCCGAGATGTTATCACAAAGAACCTGGATGAGATTCCTGTTCCCGCATTGTTTGCTGCTGGTCATTTTTGTTTATTTTTTTCTGCCCATATTTGCCTTGTGTCATTGTCCGTCATAAATACCGGCTTCTGATTCGTAAATAGGCTTGTTAGTCCCTCTTTAGTACCGCCTCCTCTTCATTTGTCACCTCCCATGGCGACAGGCCCCTTTACTTCGGTTGTTACACGGTGGGTGTTATTTAGACTGTGAGCACAATTTTCTTTATCCAGTTTCTCTTACTGCGGGCACGACGTGCTTTGGTGCCCTCTTTACAACCCCGCCCTCTCTCCCGGGGGGCATTCATTACAAAATTGTCTGTGCCTTTTTTAACTCCTCTCCTCTTGTGGTGCCTTCTTTATCACTCCCGTTGTTGTGATGGCTGCCATTTGCAATAGATCTCGCATTTACACGAGTTTGAGCTATTAGCATTGTAAATGTCAATGCCTTTTAGTTATGTTTTGGTTTTAAAACATGAATAAAATGCATTGTCATTTAACAATGCCAATAGCTTAAACTTGCGTAAATACAAGACCTATTACATTGCAAATGCTTGTCTAAATTGATTTGCAAATTCCATTGTGGTCTGTTGTTTATTTTAATCTTTTTTGCACCGCTTGATTTTAACATGCACTTCTCTGTGGATTGCCTGCTGCTTGTGCCACTGCTACCACGGATTGAGCTGAGATCCTCTCAGAACAGTGTTTTGACCATATTAGGCTTTCAGTCAATCTGAGCTCTGTGTTGTTTTGTCCAGTTTATAATAGAATTTGTCACTTTTTAAAATCTAATTGCATACATTTTCATTGGAAAAATAGGAAAAGTGGTTCCCAAACAAACAAATTTCCAATGAAATTTTCCATTGGAAAATTGAACAGTGATACCATGAAAACAGCTGAACGGAATTACACTAATGGCCTGATTACAAGTTTGGTGGTCCAACTGCTGCATATGCGTCCTCCAGGACACTGCAGCACCGGCATTCTCCTGCCCGCCAACTATAACTTGTTCTGTCTGAAACACTGACTACGTCCATGGAGCTCTTCCCACCAGGACCACGGTCATCTGCAATGTTGACATGGGGTTCTTCAACACCACCAGGTCCTCCGTGTACCCGCTGAGCTCATTATGACTACACAGTCGTACTGACGGTCCCCCAGCGGTGGTTACCCAACAGCGGTAGACCGCCGCAGTACGCACACAAAGATGCACCACAAAAGTGATTATTGGATGGATTTAAAAACTACATAGCTGATGTGCTTTGGCCAAGTGGACATGTCTGCAAATCACACTATAAAACACACCACATCCCTGACCAGGATCCTTTGCTTCTCAACTGCAGCCCACAAGACAGGCACCACTGTTTTGTGCATTTTGACATAAGGCAGACCTTTTTTTCATCTTCCTTTTAAGAACTCTCCATCAACTGTAATTCATGTTTTACACTTTTTTACCTGTATCACTTGTTTGTTTTACCTTTCATATTGTCACTCACATTTTAGTTTTCATTATGCCTCGCCAAAAAAAAACACGCTTCACTGAGGCTGAGTTGACATTATTGGTGAATGCAATCATTCAAGTAGAGACTCAACTTTTCAGTTCCCAAGTCCAGCATACTATTCTCAGTAGGAATGTGGGACAGGATATTCAACAGAGTGAATGCTGTTGGTACCACCATGCGCACACAGGATGACATTAGGAAGAGGTGGACTGGCCTCAGGATCAGGGTGCATACCTGGTACAACAACCACCACCTGGAGGCTCAGAGGACTGGTGACGGTCCTCCCAGCGCCCCATTACATTTCTTTCCCTGGGAGGAGAAGGTATTGGCCATTCTGAATTCTGAGGGCTTGACAGGAATAGGTGGGAGAGTGGACTCTGGTAAGTTACACTCCATTAACTGGCACAATATCACAATGTCCTGTTTAATCTCAACTCTGCTTTTACTATTGTGTCCTTTATCTACTTTCCTAACATGTGGTACTCAAAGTATCTGAGATGTTGGTTTGTCTGTGTCAAAGCATATGTTGCATTTAAGAGCACATGTATCTAAATCCATGATGTGCCACATGTTATTAATTTGCCTGTAAGTGGATAACTATACAAATATCATTCAAGGGCCCGTGATATGTGTTAAAATGTAAATGTATGGTCCATCCCAAATGCATGTTGCCAACAAGTGTGGTACACTAACCATTTGTCAAGTGTTGGTAAAGTGAGATTGAAGTGACTACAACTACCATGAGGCACTGTGACTGCAACTCTAAACATGATGCTAGACTCCTTTTGCCCGTCTCACTTGTCTGCCATGCCACTGCTGTTCTTCACTCATCATGCAGTTTACCATCAGTCAAGTGTTGGTAAAGTGAGATTGAAGTGACTATATCTACCATGAGGCCCCGTGACTGCAACTCTAACCAAGATGCTTGATTCCTTTTGCTGCTTCTTGCTTTTCTGCCATGTCACAACTGTTGTTCACACATCATGCAGGTTACCATTTGTCAAGCATTTGTAAAGTGAGATTGAAGTGACTACAACTACTATGAGGCCCTGTGACTGGAACTCTAACTATGATGCCAGAATCCTTTTGCCCCTTTTCACTTGTCTGTTATGTCCCTACTGATCTGCTCTCATCATGGGCTGTGCAATGTACAGACAATACTCTACTCAGGTATATATGTCTGAATACTTTGCTTGATGATCTTATTAAAAAAAAGAGCACCGAAGCACACATTTAGTAGTCCATACAGTAATGCTAAATCAAGGCAAGTAGAAACTAAGTAAGACGAAATAAAAATCCATAGTGTTCTCTTCTTCTTATTATACCTAGGTTTTATACTTTGGGTACATCATACGTCTTGGTACAAATAGTGCAAAGACAGGCAGCTGACACGAGTTTCATCCTTTGGACTTTTTCAAGGCTGCAAATAATATACATATATCGATAAACACATATAGGAAAGTCATTTAATGATATGTACAAATAACACAATAGTGAGTAAGTCACTAGTTAAAAATAAGACCAAGGCAACCTGGTTAACTGTGAAAGAAGTGAGGAGACAAAGAAATTATATATAAAGAGGACCAGATCAGATACCAGGAGAGGCAGTAATATGACTAAGTAAAGTGGAAAGGTCCACGATGTGGGGCCCATGCTCGAAAAGTAGAAATAGGACCATCTTAGAGTATGCGCATACACAATGACGAGAGAGGCAAGAGTCCAAACCTTATCTCCCCATACATACACAAGTCTTGATGTGCCACATGTCATTTTATGCTATTAGTGCTTGGGGACTAGAAGCGGATTTACCACCACCCGTTTCATGACCACGATCGTGAGTGAAATAAAATAAAATAAAATACAACACTCATGAGAAAGTTACCTAAAGGGAATGTTCCAGAAAAAGAAAGGAAGCCGAGCTGTGTTTTTTCATAGCGTACTAAGTTCAGTTACGTCTATGCTTCTGCAAGCCGTCTAGCTAGAAGAGTCTGTTCTGTTGAATATATGGAAGGGGAGGAAGTATGTGTTCAAAATTTGAGAACACATGTGAAAACAGCAAACATTTTTTATTGCACTAGTATCAGTAAAACCAGTCTGAGTACTGGTTAAAGCCAATTTGATATTAGAAGAGCATACTGCCACCAAAAACAAGTATACGAACACAAAAGGCAAACCTCCCAATCACAAGGAAATACATTTGAATGGTGGTATACCCTATTAAGATGTAATTTTCATTAGTTTTCCTTGAACACACAAGCAGTTTACATACTAGTCAGAATAAGAGTGTGTGTCAAAACTAATTATGTTTAACCACGTGGTGCATCCCATGCTAAAATCACCTGTAGTTTGTAAAACATGCACAGCAGATGGTGCCTGCATATACACAGATCATGACTTGATGAAAAATAATCCCAATAGTAGAAATGTCATGCAAAAGCATCTATAAACGTTACTGGCCGAGTAGCCCCCAGAACTGAGGCTTAGTCAAGATCGTAAAATCCAAATGAGGGTCAAGGAGGCCGTGATAAGCCTGGAACAAATAAACAAAAGAAAAAGGAGGGCAATAGTTGTTGTGAAAATGCAACCAAACACTCCTAATGTATGACCACATCATAGAAAAGTTTGTCGGGAAAGACAAAAAATTGCATCCTAGCTGGCCACCTGGAGTACAGCTTTCAACATAGTACGGTTTCCCGGAATACAGAGATGGAATACGCTGCATTTGAACATTACCACAAGCGTGTGTGTGCGTATGTAACAGGCAGGAAAGTGAGATAGGACTAGTACATGGGAGTGCTGGAATCAAGAAACCAGCATGGACACCATTTCTGTGGTTGTGTTTTGTAACTACGTGGACAGTATTTAACAGAGGAATGTAGTAGTTGTGACATCGGCTGGGGCATGGTGTTGTTCTGCAATATCAAGGAATCATGTGCAGATCCTGATGTTTGATATGTACAAATAAGGTAAGCAGACAACTTTCATGTTATTAAAATGGAAGTGCTTCCTGATGCAGTACACTTGTTCCCTGGCTTGCTGTGGTAGTAATGCAATATAGGTCCCATCAATGGGTCCAATCACATGTGTGATGTGACCAAAAGCATAGAAAACAACCTTCACAGTGGATGAATCCTGACGTCTGGGGAACTGGATATAGCTGTCCAAGTATCTCAACAGTGCTGCTTGCACCTTGTGTGTGTACCCAATTGAACATAGGTTGTAACATTCCAACTGAAATTGCGACAGTGAATGAAGACAAGCCTGTGGCCACAAAATACAATACAGAAATGATTTTCACAAGTGATGGATTTGATGTAGAATAAGTGATGTTAGGTATGATGTCAGACTGCAACTGATGACATAAATCTAGTATTGTTGGATGATTCAAATGAAATTCTGTACGAGATGTCTCTCTTCCATGGTATGAAGATCTAGAAATGGGCGGTACACTGGAGCCTGGCATCTTATCCCTCTCCCAGGGCACCTATATGAGTAGTAACACAAAAAAGTATATTGGTCACAGTGTGCAGAGTAACGTATATGAAGAATGAGCCAAAAGTCATGTGACAATACATTGAGCCTTTTTGAAGCATTACACATTTCACATCATAATTGTGAAATGCTGAACATTCCACCATTCAACCCAAAGGTGGCCTTCACAGGTCTGTAACAGAACTGTGCACATCAACAAATCTGAAATAGAGAATTGTCACTACAGTGAGGGTATCATTACATTTTATGTGAAATACTGCCAACCGCGGTGTACAGTGAACCGCACACATTTTATCTATGTGCACAGTAATGCACTACACAGATGATGTTTTGTACTGGTCATGAGATGGGAATGGAGTTTTTCAAAAGTAAACATGTTTGCCCTCGTTTGTAGCATTGATGACGCACTTAACTGTCACAAATACTATTCTTCCACACGCTAACATGGCGGATGCCTGACCTTGCTAATAGGACATTTCAAACTACAGCTGGCAGCATTAGTCGACCGTGCGGTGGGCGAACGCTTGCACGGCGGACATAGCCATAGGCTAACATTGGTGATAATGACGGTTGGGGTCCAATGACTGTGTGCACAGATGCTATAACTCACAGACCCCTTCAGAGTGCCACATAACCGAATGTTCACATACGAGATGGGCAGAATATTCACTTTTAGGTATTGAATTGCTGCAAATGTGAGGCTCATGTGGGATCAGTAGGCACAGCCTGCAGAGAGCAAGGCCTGACAATGAGTTGTGGGCAGTCTGGGCCAGAGTTACTGTGGCAAGAGAAGTGATGCACAGAGTAATGTCCCTGTGAACCTGCTGATCCATGGCTGTTCCCAAAAAGTGTTATCTGTCCTGCTTGTAGACGTGATATTTGTAACATGGATAATATAAGGAATGGTGACTGAGGTGATCCCCTGACCTGATAATTCTTTTCATTGACCCACAATGTCAATGTGTGTCTGTCACTAGTGACTGTCCCCTTACTCACACAGGTCTGTTGACACATTTCCACAAACTTATTTTGACTTACTAGGATATTCCAATAAGTAGTTCACATGTACTCACATCCCCCAAAGATGTAGCTCTCGGTGTCACATATACCAGCCCTTACATTGTGACTTAAGTCTTAGGATGTTGTGTATTCTATGGCACTCGCCTCTATGGACCATATGCATCAATGCAATGGGCCTGGCAGGAAGGGTGTCTAGACAGTCATGCAAAGGTAGTTTGCCCTTCAGAAGGTCCAGATAATGTGCAGTGTGTACCTCACATCACATTCCATGTAGGATGGCCCTGTCCTACATGATGTTAGTGGGCCATCTCTGTCAGTGTAGGTTATGATCAGGGATGCGGTTAGTCATCAGAGAACCACAAAAGAGTGCATCCATGCTTTATTTGTGCTTAGCATGTGACAAGGACACATGTATTGTGTTGCCTCTTGAAGAATGCTTGAGCTAGATGCCAACAAAATGTGAATCAAGCTTACAGTTATCCTCAAACTTCCAGTTACAATCCGTTTCTACATCTATAGCATTCATACAGTTCAGCATCCAACAGAAAAAGGCCATTTGGAGATCCATTGTCCGAAGGTGAGGATTCTGGGGATCTTTAACCGGCGTAGTGCCCACTGTGGAAAGAGTTGGGAGGTCCTGCAGCGCTGGACCCTGAAGATCATGGAGGTCCAGCTGGGGAAGTCCTCCCAACATGGAAGGGGTGCACATCGGACCCTGATCCCCCTGGTGGCCTGCATACTGACAGTGGCCTACCAGGAGCTTGATGGGCAGTTGAGGACCAAACACTAGCTACATGGGGGTGAGTCCTGGACAGAGTCATAAATTATATTGCCAATTTTGAGAGTTACAGACAGGCATTTCACCAACCATATTGGCCCATAAGCCACACACAAGATGAGTCATTGTTAGTGTAAGTTTAGCAGTGGGTGCGTATTGCTGTGCTGCGCCTATTGTCTTTCTGACCTGGAACATAGCAGAGTCCTGTCCACGTCCAATGTTCTCCTTTTGATCAGACACCTGGCTGAGTGAAGTGAGTAATCATCTCAAGTTCTCAGTAAATCTGGGTGACAAGTTTACCAAACAGGCAACTTGTCTTGCTTGTGTGAGGTGTGATGTTCCCTCACTACTATCGCTCATGTAATGGTGGCCGTATTACATGTGACATGACTAGGCTTTCCTGTTTTCGGTTTCTATTTTTGGTAAATTCTGGTGGGTTTTTTCAGTGTTTTCCAGTGATTTCAATACCTAAAATAACAGTGGTTATCAGTGGTTACACATTTTTTTGCCATTCAAAAGAACAGAAACAGTGTTTTTCTGGTGTTTATGGAATGTTTGGCTTTTATTATTGCTTTCCTTCTGCACTCATAGTGCATGATATATAAACAATGTACATACAGTATATATGAGACCCACATACATTACAACGCATTGTTAATTACAACGCAATTTACTATTCTTACTCCATCGGGGCATTGTAATGGGGAATACGTTGTAATGGTTTGCGGTGTAAAGCCCTGCGTTGTAAAAGATTTCACGGAGTAAAAAATGCGAGGTAATGGACTGCGTTGTAACGCAGTCGTTGTAAAGGAGGTTAACTGAGTACCACAGTGAGTCTTCTTTGACTTCAAATGCCATGATTGGTAAAGGGACATTTCTATGCGTCATTGCACGTCATTTATTATGCATTGTAAAATAAAATGTCCTGAATTGCTCCTCAACATTTCTTTGCTTGCCAAGTGGCAAGCATTCTAACATGGAACATGTTGCAGTGTCAAAGTAACTAAAAGTGTCACCCAGCCCACTCTCAAGAAAATGTTGCACATCTATACAATTACAATGAAGACTTGGCCGACAAAGGTATTTTCAGACTCTATTTTTTTGATTATGTCCACTAGAGCAGTCATGGTATCCTATAAAACTCTAAAAATGTAGTAGAGTGTACTTTTTTTCACATCACTATCAATATGAGACCAAAGATTCTCAATTTTTTTTGCCTTTGACATTATAACTAAGCAAAGAGTCAAAGATTCTGTAAACGGTCGCCACATGGATAATATAGCACTCATGGCCTTTAAAACTGAAAACTACCGGCTAAATAACACAGTTGGTATGACTCTTACTTTGATGCCACACAAAGCACCAAATGAGAAATATTTGTTTTTTAGTTCCAGCGCATAATGAAACAGTGCACCAGAATGGACTAAAAAGTCAATAGCATTCATCATGAGCTCTGAAGATTGTAAAGATGCTTTCAGCATGCCATCTAGCAAGTGACAAGGATCTCTTACAGAAAAGCAGTTCAGCTCAGGTATTGATTTTGACAGATCATCACGCAACATTTTCACATACGCAGATAAATAACTGCAAATACATACAATATCACTCTAATCTTTGTTGAACTTGGTAAGAACTTTTTGCAGCAGCATTCCAAGTGACACTGCGTTCCATGTGTTTCAAAAGTTTGCCGTTATGTTTTCAGCACTATCCCAGAAGCTTGGTGACAGCACACTTTTCACATATACCTGTCACTACACCTTGCATTGAAAGTTCAAAGCCTGGGTTGTTTTCACCTACTGTCAATACTGACACGCTAGAAAAGGGGACTGATGTGTCAAAGGGTTTCACCCATTCTCTATTTGTGGGTACATGTGATGGTACATATTGGGAAAGATTCTTATGAAACCAGACATTTTAACTATCAGTGAAATAATCAAAAGTTGCCAGAATATCAAATATGATTTTGATATTTTCTGATTCTCTAGAGTTTTAAACTCTGCATCTTTGGACCAAAGACCACAAAACCGAACAAAACCAGATGAAGAAGAAACAATATTTTAGTCACATCCTTAAACAACAAAACTCAAGCAGAATAATGTCAGCACAGTCTTTCTTGCTGCAACCTTGTTTAACAAAGTTACACTGTATTGGCCCCTTCAGGAAGAAATAAAAATGAATCTTTTACTCTCCTTTTCCTTTCTTTGAATGACATTTAGTTTGAGGTTGTCCAGGTGTTTTTCAGTATTGATATGGTTACACTGATGAGTGCTATTTCACTTTCTGTGGGGTTTTATTCATTATTATAGGTTTAAACCTAAAACAGGATAGTCTAGACATAACATAGAGTTCACAGTACATGCAGTGACTGTCAAACAGTTCTCATTGGTAAGTACTGGTTATACAGTGAAATGTGAGTGCAAACATCACTGGTGTCACCTGCATTAGTGACTACATGTTGGCCAGTATGTATTTGCCAGTTGATGGTTCATCTGCAATAGTGTTTCAAAACACTCATTCAGTGACTCGTGACATGCATGAGGAAGTGAGCTATAGAACTGTCAGGATCATATGTGAGTGTTTACACTGATCCTTACAATGCAATCTGAGTATGCAATACCAAAGAGTGGTGTGATGTGCCTGCCAATTGGGATTCTAGTGATCCCACATCTTCATGTCATTGATGATCAGGGACACCCAAAACCTTCAAATGTGTCTTGGCTTGTGGATTTACAATAATTGACTGGCATTATCACCTGTACCAATCAGGATTAGGGATGTTCATATGGCTATATGGAGTCTTATGCTGCGTGAATTCATAGTATCTATGTACCAAATGTTTGGGTCTCAATGTTTTCTGGGAACTTTATCTGCTACATGTGAATCATAGCTAAAGTACACATGTGCAGCTTTCATTTGACTTAACAGGTAGTGCTGTATGATGTAAATTGGAACGAAAAGTGTCATCAGTGTTCAATGAGCATTTGCATGTGACATGATGTCTGCCATACCACTAACTGGTAGTGAAGTGGTGTTGAACTTGACCTTCAGCACATCATGATGTGTTATGAGTAATGGGTAGATTTCTTTCAACTCTGGTACTTGTGTGAGCATTGTGTAAACCTCAAACTTGTATCCATCCGATTTGGTGACATCATTTTACAGTTGTATACTACAAGTGCCAAAGTATGCAAGGTGATCAGCTATCCTAGTGTGGACATGAGGATGAAGTGTAGACAACTCCATTAATGCATTTGGGTCTGTTTGGGGTTGACATGAGTGGAACTAAATATTTGCAAGTTATAAAGCATGCATGCATGCGCTCCTGCTAAATTTGAAGCCTATATAGTGAATCATGAGGTTGGTGTGATATGTGCACTTCATAAATGTTTTCTGGGAATTTGTGGTGCTCAGGTGTGGAAATTCAGTTGCAATAAACCCATGTTGCATGTCATTTCAGATACATCAAGGGCAAGTGAAGGAGAAGGGGCCAATATCATTGGGGACACAACTGGTTACTGTGGTTCCAGACATGAGACATGGGGTGGCAAAGTGAGCTAAAGAACGATTATGGATTCAACCCAGATCTGTGACTGGGGGTGAGTGTCTGAAAAGTTTCAGCACTCTGTCCATCATCTCCTTGTGTTTGCTTTGTTTACCCTAAGTTGTCAGGGTATGCCCAGACGTGGGTTCCTTGCTCACTTTGCCACTAGATTCAGGCTAACCTGGCTGATGAGGGCTATTAGTCTGAAACAGTTCCGAGGATGCTTGTTTCCGGTCCAGGGTAGACATGGTTTGGCAGTTCGGGCTGGGCTGTTCCCATGAGGCACAGGGTCAAGACTGATTTGCATATAGCTGTGTCTGAACTAGGGTGGTGAAGTGAGCTAAAGAACGATGATGGGTTCAACCCCGATCTGTGACTGGGGGTGAGTGTCTGAAAAATGTCAGCACACCGTCCATCATCTTCTTGTGTTTGCTCCTTTGCTCCAGACATGAGATGTGAGATACAGAGGAACCCAGTGACCAAGATGGTGTGAGTAGTGCCACGGAGGACAGCAGCTCAAGCTCTTCATCTTCAGAGTCATCCTCCAGTGGACACTCTAGAGTGTTGGCTGACCCAACAGGATCATTACCACCTCCATCGTTATCTGCCACCTCCAGTTTCATCGCCACCCTCCCTGTTGTCCAACCAACAAATTGGCCGTTCTCATTCCTCGAAGAGGGGAGCAATCTCCTTCGATCCAGGCACCTTAGCCCCTGCCCCTGCCCACTGCACTGAGTGAGGAGGCTATTGACCTCCTGAGGTCCATCTCTGTGGGTCAGAATGCAGTCCTGAGTGCCATCCAGGGTCAAGGCAACCAGCTGACCCAGATGGTGGTTTACCGGAAAGGCATTCACACTTCAATGGCTGACCTACAGAGATCTTTTCAGGCTCTGGCCTCTTCCCTCATGGCAGCCCTCCACCCAGTGTAACCCACTTCACCCAGTTTCACTCCACCTCCTGCCCTTCCCCATCCAAATGTCCTATTCCCATTCCTATTTCAAGCAAACGTACACCTAAGCAAGCACACACTTCAACAGACACAAGCACCACACACAAACACAAAACATCCCAAAAACTCTAACATACACACACAGCAGACACTCACCCCCCTCACCCGAATCCTTTGGAGAGGCAGAACTGGAGGAGCTTGATGTAAGGGAAGGCTTCTAAGGGCCACAATGAGCTGGAGGGGCTCTACAGGTTGCGCTGTGGGAGCGAGAGCCTGAAAGATTATAAATCCACAGTGGGCCCTCGTCTTGGACTGTGGACTACCTGCACATTGGCCTCTGAGAGAGAGCTGCCTTGGAGGGGAGGGGGCTGGCTGAAATGTATGAAATGTAATTGGGCACTTGCAGATTCTTTGATCCCAGAGTGGACTAGCTGACCCAGGTGAGAGGCAATCACCTCAGGTATGGTCATTAGGCAGCAGCAGTGGTGGGGCGAAAGGGACTGTGTCTGGAGGAACAGTGCAGGTGGTGATACTTCTGTAGTGTGGCAATGGGAGTGTGGTTGCCCGGTCTGCTGTGGCCTATAGGGTGATGGAGGAAAGCTGCTCCATGGCTTGTCCTTGATCATGAGGGCCCTGGACAAGCCTGGGGGCCTTGACGTTGCTTGCCACCTAGAGGGTTAGGAGCACCAGAGGGACCTGAGCAGTGGCTTCTGGAGCAGTGAAACATGAGGTAGGATAAGTTATGCGCTCTCACTCCAGCAACATCATCACGCAATATATAAGACCTTGGTGGCCATCCCAGCATGTCACTCGCCAGGGAGGTACAGATTCTGCATGTAAGTCCGTGGAGGAGGAGCAGGAGCCCTCGAAGGAGTAACTATTGCCTGCTATGCAGGGCTCTCGGATGGCCCTTGATCAAAAAATCTAGACTGTCTCCATTAATTTTAAGGGGTGGGCCTGCGAAAAATGGCTGATAAGGTAACCACTGCTGAGGGTAACATCGTGACACTCCAGGGGTATGTGACTATCCTTAAGCAGCAGATGGCTAAACTGACTACAGTCACGTGCAAGCTGGAGCACAGGGTGGAGGATGCGAAGGGCTGTGCCGGCCAAAGAAACATTTGTGTGTTGGGGTTGCTGAAAAGGGTTGAGAGTGCCTTGGCAGAGGTCTTCTTGGATGAATGGGTGAAACAGCAGCTTCGGGCCTATTAGAGTTCTTAGTGGTGGAGCAGGCGCTCAGGACCCTGGTCCACCCCCCCCCCCCACCATCTGGTGCCTCAATGAGGGACATCATTACCAAGATCCTGCACTTCCAGGACAGAGATTTCATTCTCTGTGCAGTCAGGGAGCGACTAGTCCCTCTGTTAGAAAATAATAAGATTGCCTTTTATCCAGATTATACCAGAAAGGTGCAGGAGCAGTGGAGGTGGTTAATGGCTGTCAAGCAGAAACTCTGTGCTCTGCAGCTAAACTACATGCTCTTGTACCCCTCAAAAATGAAGGTAATTTCACAAGGGAAGGCATATTCTTTGAGCACCCAGAGGAGATCTGGGAGTGTCTGGAGATGTGGGACAAAACAGCGGCCCTCCGGCTGAGGGCCCTGTACTATCTAGATTGGAGTCTAGCCTGGGAGTGGCCACTGGAGCCAGACCCTTCGGGTTTGTCTTGAGTCACAATCAATCCATGGAGGAAAGGGGGAGCAGTCATTTCTCTCATTGGCTGGCCTGGAATAAGGCGTCCACTGTATTACTGTAGACTGTGTGCCGGACATATTGCTAACTGACTTGATGCAGAGTTAATCCTACTGTTGAGATTATTCTTCCCCTCTATGAAAGACTTACTTCATGGGCAGGGGGAGTGATTGCCCGTGGGCCGTTGCTGCCTATATGTTGTTTGCTGGGATCTCGGGAGTGAGTGTGATGTGGGCTGTGTGCCTGTTCTTGCTCTTTCCATCTATGAACCTCTCTGTGGCAAGGGTGCTCGAGATTCCACTCTGGAATGATACCTGTGGCATGGCGGATCCTGAGTCTCCCCTGGGGGACCGAGGGTTCGGGGGCCCCTACTGGAGTATGTGGTTGGGTGGGGAGTCAATGTCATGGGTTTTTTCCCTGTGAGATGGGGTAAGGGAGGATGTGTTGGTCCTGGAAAATGTACTGGGTGGGCATATGTAGGCTTATTGTTGCACTATGTTCATCCATGGGAGGGAGGGCGTTATTTGCTGAGGTTATGATGTTGTTGACTGAGTTGATGCAGTTTGGGGGGTTGTCGCAGCGCTGCTGTACATGAGGGGGTTTTCTACACTTATACATCATGGGTATAGGGGATGACAACTGGGTTTTGACGGGGAATGTTCACAGGCTGGGGTCCTATACTAAGTGGTACAGGGTGATCTGCTCCCTGAAACATCATAAAATCAGCATAGCCTGTCTACCTGTCTACAGGAGACATACTTAGATGATGCAGAGGCAGAGCAGCTGGCTTAAAGTGGAGGGATCAAGTCTTCAATGCATCCCACTCCACATGCGCTCTGTACATGCTGGTCTAGGTGACAATGAATATACCGTTTCCCCTTACTTATGATGAGGCTGGTGTTGAAGACAGGCTTGTGCTAATAGAGGGAACGCAGGATGGGAAGGCCTTGTCTGTGCTTAATATCTCTTATCATATTGGGATGATCTGCCCTTCTTCTACAGGGTACAGGACTTGGTTAGTCAGGATGCATATCGCCACCTAGGATGGGTACTAAACTCCACATGACTAAAGCTCTGAGTGGGGTAATGCATAATTTTGAGTTACCCGGTGCATGGTGTTCACTTTACCCATCGCAGAAGGTGTATACATGCCACTCTCTAACTCCTGACACAAACAACAGATTACACATGGTGCTGGTGGCTGAGTCCTCATCGCTGAACAGGTGACTGTGCTGCATTTCGCTAGGCTCATGTCTGACCTCTCCTCTGTTTGTTGTCTGCTGAAGTGGATGGGGACTGTGGCGCAGAAACTGATGTGGAGATTCCCGGTTGAGGTCCTGTCGGTAAGAGGGTAAGGAGGAGCTGTCTCAGGCCTTGACTGACTATATGGAGTTTGATTGGGGCTCCACAGCATGTAGGGCCATCAAATGGAAGACTCTGAAGGTAGTATTGTGGGGGCAGTGTCTGGGGTTGACGTGCATGGTGGGGTGATAGCTACAGAAGGAACTTCATGCAGGGGAGTCTAGTTTGGCCTGTCTGCAGGTGTGTGATTTGTGTGATCCGGTCTGACATAGAGACAAGACTGAGGTGCATCGCCAAATAGCAAATACACGTGATAGCCTGGACAATCATACACTGAAGCATTAGCTGGAATATTGCTGGCATAAGGGATACAATGGTGGACCCAGAATGGCTTAATTTTGTCACTCAATTGAACATTATTATGCTCCAGTAAACTTGGGCCCAAGAGCCCGTTGGCTGGGATGGCTATGAAAGCTTTAATGTGGCAGCCACCCACTCCCCTGGGCATAGATTGCAAGGTGGTCTAACCACTCTGGTTCGTCTTTCAAAGCAATTATGGGTCTTTCCAGTTTTCCTGTGGCACAATGGGATACAGATCTTACGGGTGATTGTCTCTAAAGATTTCCATTTTTTTCTGGTGAATTTTTGTAAGTCTATTAGTGATCCTGGATGTCAGATTGAGGTTCTTTTTGAAGTAGCAACTATTCTAGAGGCTAGATCATATACCTAGCTCAAATAAACATCATAATAGGTGGGGATTTTAAAGCTAAATTAGGAGTTAATCCAAATGATTGTAATTGTTGTGTAGCTAAAGATTCTCTCATCAGTGATTTAGGTTCTGATAAGAGGGGACGTAAGCTACTGAATGCACTTGGCCAGGCTGGCTTAAGAAATGTTATGTCAAGGGAGCCTGGCCTGTCCAAGGAATTGCCCACTTTTGTGGAATGGGGGAAGAGACTATTATCGACTATGTTTTCACATCAAGGTCGCTTGACAACTATGTCAGTCCAGGGATGGTACAACAAAACCTGTTTCAACGACCACAATCCAATAGAAATTAGGCTAGGAGTAAATGCCACGTTGGGCGCAAACCCCGATCCAGGTCTGACCGGTTTAATTGTGAAAGATAGGGGACTCAGGGTGAAGTGGCGCAACCTCCCAATCCCAACCCCGTCTAAGTCTGTAATTAGTTCACACTTAGGTATGATCATGGAGCCCCTACCAACTCTTGAAAAATCACCTGCCACAACTTTCGAAGCTTTCAACAAATTAAATAGCTCTACTAATACTGTTATAAGGGATATGTCGAGCAAACGTAGGGAGTCAAAATTGGGCTGGTTTGACAAAGCATGCAGGCTGGCCAGCAAGTACATGCGTGAGTCTCTGAATTTCAAACCTCGCAACCAGGATACCATCAAGTAAGCAAGAAAGGCATACAAATTAGCTACCAGGGAGCGGAAAGTTTGGTGTCTACTTCTGTCACTAGGGACTCTAGGGGTTTTTGGGCAGTAGTCAATGGAAGGTAGTCCAATGTGGCAGTTCAGGATGACATTGGTTCTTCAATCTCCCCAGCTCACTGGGTGGCTCACTATCATAGGGTCTATGCTTTGGACACCGTTGTGCCCGTAGCTACGGATAGAGATGGTGGCTTGTACCCACTTGAGATCAGGTTTGATCCAGAGTAAGTTTATGTAGTGATTGTTGGCAGCCCCTACAACAAAGCCCCCGGCCCAGATGGGATACCTATGAATCCACATAAGGCAGAAACTCATCTCTGGCCCACTATTTTGACTAATGTATTTAGTGCTGTGGCCCAGATACGCCTACCCACGTCTTGGAAATCTACTACCATAATCCCAGTCTACAAAAAGGGGAATAGACAGGATCCCACATTTTACAGAGCAATCTCCCTGTTACACTCAGCTTTGAAGGTAGTAGGTCGTATAGTTTTAAAGCGTGTAGAAGCATTGGCCCAAACTATTGATATTATTTGCCCTGTCCAATATGGATTTAGGAAAGGGATGGGCACCCAGGAACAATTTATTAACTTTAACCTCTTGATAGGTAAATATGTAGTGGGGAAACGGGTCAATTTTTCGTGCATTCATGGAGTCAGTAGCGCCTTTGACCGGGTAAACAGGTAAAAGCTTTGGGACATCCTGGATGCATTAGGACTACCTTCCCACCTGGTAAATTTTCTTAGAGCCCTACATATGGACATTAATGCCTGTGTCAGATATGGTATGGAGGTGGAGTGTAGTCAACCATTTAGTCTTCTGTGGGGGTAAGGCAGGGTTGTATGATGGTACCTGTGAGAAGCTGGCCTGGTATTTTATGTGCACTTATGTAAGTGGGCACTTTGCACCAGTCCAGACAAACCTTATGCTGATTTAAGAGGTCTTAGGCAACCTTAGAAAGCTCTCTAAGTGGTAGCTGTTGAGATCAGCCTTCCGGCTTAGTCCAGAAGGAGTGTAAAGCAGCTTGTTTTACCAGAATGCAATTTTATTGTATAGATTAAATGAAAAAGAATCACACAAGGTATTTATAAAAATATGTATTTTTTATATAATACTCTCTAACACGTTTAGATATCTCCTACCTGCAGATAAACATAATGCATACAATACTTTGCAAAGAAATACAGTAAATAGCACAGAATACACAGTTGACCCCTGGGGGACCAAACCATATACTAGGAAAGTGGTATAAGTACCACAAATTGGGTCAAGACAATGTCGAGATAACGTATAAGTGCTAGGGACCCAAGGAACCACCCAAGGTAAGTGACTAGGAACCCCACAGAGAGCGGGTGTAGTGTGGAAACATGACAGCGTTCTCCGTACAAGTCTATGTGTTAGTCGCAGTTGGATTTTTAAAGATTAAGGACCCTTCCCAATGGACCTTTATGAAACCCCATGGAAGACAGAAGGTTGGAGAGCCACCCCACCCGTGGATACACTAGTACCCATGTATCCTACACCAGGGAAGCCGGGTCCATACGTGTGAAGTGGTTTCGGAAACCGCTGTCGAACCCAATGGAGGACTTCAGGAAAGTGCCGCTGCCGAAGAGGGAGAAAGTGTTGGGGGGAATCCGAAGGTGGATTCTAGTTGAGAGGTACAAGCAAGCAGAGGGGACAGAGTCTTTGTCACTCAGGAGTGACCAGAAGACTTGGAAGACGAATGCCCTCCGATGTCAGGTGTTGCAGGAGAGGTGATGATAACCTTGACTCTGCATCTGCGAGGACCAGGCAATGATGAGGAGGACCAGGAGCCATGAATGAGCTGTCCCATGTACGATGTTGAGTGTTGAGGGTCGGTGTCTGGCGGGAGCACCAACAAGCCTTGGAAAGCGTAACCACCGCAGGGGCTTTTAGAAGGAGCAATGTGAGGACCAGCAAGGTCCAGGGGACTCACCACAAGCAGTGGAGTCAGGGGAGGCCCGAGCAATCAGGGGAACCCAAGAGAAGCAAAGGTGACCCTCAAATGGACCCACAGGCCAGAGGCACTGGAGTCGCGAGAGGACCTCAAGCAGCTCACCAAAAAATGCAGGCCAGGATGGACACTTTGCTGTGCAGCCCACGATTCTGTTCACTGAAGATGCACGAGGTTGGGGCTACCTGGAGCCCGAATATCTCTTGGAAAGAAGCCAATAAGCCTTTGCAACTGCAAGTTGATGCAGTGCACAGCAGTTCGGTTATTGCAACCCCCACAAGGGATACTGGCCTCATACTTGGTGAGAAGGCAGGGCAGGTATCTGGGGCTGTGAAGAACCACCACCTGTGTTGCAGAACCTTACGGAGTCCGGAGGAGCTCAGGATCAGCATGCCGGTCGAGATAGTTGCAGTGCCTGCGAATGCAGGGGAGTGACTGCTTCACTCCAAGGGAGATTCCTTCAGGTGTCTTTGATGTCCACAGGCCTTGGAAGGTTCCTGTTTGGTGCAAAGGCACAGACGATGCAACAGACTGAAAGGGAGATGAAGCCGGGCCCAAATGAATTCCACCGAAGTCCAGAGTCTCCAGAAGGTAGAAGAAGAAGTGATGCCTGATCTGAATCGTATCCAACAACGAATGGAGGGACCTACACCCAGGTAAGCCCTTAGGTACCCTAAGGGAAGGGTTGGGATGATTCAGGGGACCCACGCAGGGAAGGGTCTGGACAGGGGGGAGGTTACTCCCATGTCCTTTGTCCAGTTTCGCACCAGAGCGGGAGCCAACGGCTTCCAGGACTAGTTTGAACTGGACTATGCACAGGGACACCAAATGTCCCCCTCATGCAGACTTAGTGGCGCTGGCAAGAGCATCCAATACACTAAATCCTGTCTGGGAAGTGGTCACACCTCCCTGTGACAGGATGCCTATTGTTCTGCCTTGCCCTGCTCTAGCTTGGCTCAGCAGCAGGACGGCAGAAATGTGTCTCCGATTGGTAGCAACCACTTTGTGCTGTCCAGGTCTAGAAGGTTGGCACCGGGAACACTGAGAGCCTAACGGAGGGCTCTTCCAGTGCTTGGAATGATACCTCCCAGATACCACATATGATAGGATTCATTGCAGCCAGTTTCGAGATGGTCATCACGTAGTTACGCGGTGCCCCTCTATATGGTATATGGCTGCTTCACTGACAACCTGGGAGAATGGACTCCGTAGGCTGCTTGGGTGTCCTACTCATGCAGAGACACCCTCTCACTTAGAACCAAGCACCCTGTCTTCAGGATTGCAAAGGTCTGCATTAGGGGTGACTTATCGGTTTTAAGTGCAGTGACCCTAGGTATACGTAACCTATATCTTTAGTAAGTGGTGCTAGCACCAGCTTACACAGGCTGCAATGGCAAGCCTGTAGTTCCATTTTGAATGGTCTCCCATGGGTGGCATAATGCATGCTTCAGCCCATGAGGGACCTCTGGGGTACCTATGCCCTGGGTATCTTGGTACCATATACTAGGGACTTATAAGGGTACCCCAGTATCCAATCTGGGATGTACCTAAGAACTAAACATAATACTTTAGGGAGAAAGCAGATACACTGGGTTTCTGATTAGCAGGATCCCAGTCAGACTGGTCAATAACAGCTTAGCTTAGCACCAGGCAAAAAGTGGGGGTAACCATAGAAGCAGATCCTACTTTCCTACAGCGCCAATTTAATATTTGTTATATATAAATAGTTTGAATGCCTGTCTGATAGATGAAGGGGTTGGCCTGCTCAAGATAAAATCAGTTAGTGTGCCCTCCCTGCTCTGTGCTGATGATGCAGTATTGATGGTTAGAACGGCAAATGGGATAAAGCGATTGGTTGATCTTTTTGTTGCTTTTATGGATGGCTTGGACCTGGGCACTAATCTCTCCAAAACTCACTATATGGTCTGTGGGAGGAGACTGCAAAAACTAGACCTATTGATATCAATGGGTGAACAATTACCAGGGTCCCTTCTTTCCCATATTTGGAAGTGTCTTTTGACTACCAGAACAATTGGCTTACCTACATATATAACTGATGCTCTAAATTTAGTCAAGCTAGCAGCGCTCTGTTTGGATTTTCCTTTTCAATAGGCAACAAACCCATTCTGCCCCTACTGCAAATTTATAGAATGAAATGCCTCCCAGTGTTGACTTATGGTGCAGCAATTTGGGGTTACCGTAACTATAATGTGATCCAGCAGGAAGAGAACCGAATTTGTCGAAAATTATTGGGCTTGGGCATAAATAGTGCATCCTTTTTCATTCATGAAGAATTTTGCTTCAAGAATGTGGAGGATCAAGTTAAACTAGCCCCATTGTTACTTTGGATCTCAGTAGAGACTGAATTTTAATAAGAGTGTGATTGAGGATTGTTTAGGATGTATTTATGGTCACAAGATACCAGGACCGGACTGCGAACCAAAACCGGCCCTGGTAAAGTGCCCGTCCAGCCCCCGGGGGCGGTTGGGGGTACGGCCGAGCTGTTTGCCACGGCCGGTTTCAGCCGATTTCGTTACAGCGGCCGATATTGCAGCTATGCTGCAAAAACGGCCCTGTAACAAAATCGGCCCCCAACCCTGGCGGCCCACCAGGGAAATGCCCGGTGCCTGCTGCAGCCAGTCCGACCCTGCAAGATACCGTGGATAAATTATATCAAAATTGTCGCCCGCTCCTTAGATTGTATGGACCTTTTTATCAGGCCACAGTTTCTTAAAAGAGGAGACTGGAGCCTCCACAAGGAATGTTTTTTAAACCACTTGAAGGATGAGAGGGAATCCAGGGCTTTGGAGAAACACACCAATAGATCCTTTTTGCTCCTGATGTCCATAACAGTTACTGAACTAGACCTCACAGCTGTTAGACATCCTTGGCACAGATCATTGCTTACAAAATTTCGTTTAGGCTCTATTAGTACAATGATCTGTTTCACCCCTGTTCAGTATGATCTGCATGCACTCTAAACTTGGCCATGCAATGACTGCTTCCCCCAAACCTTCACACATTTGGTTTTATTTCGTAAATGTTATGAATTTTTAGGTAAAAACGGTTTAATACCACTTTTAAACTCCATAGGTTTTCGTCCAATTTTGACCCGCCTTTTTATATTTACAGCTATTACATGATCATGTGGTGATATTGGCTGTTACGGGCTATCTAAAAGGAGCCCTATATTGGAATAAAATTATGTGTGCCTAACTTGCAATGATGTGACATATAGGTTGGCTTCCTTTCCCCTAAATTGTAGTTAATGTTTATGAATTGTGCAATCTGAGTGTATTATGGTGGAATGCATATTTTAATGGTTTCAGTGAGCATATCTTTTGTCCTGAAGAAGGCTGTTGACACTGTGGATTGAGGGTACCTGCTCGAGGTACTGCCGGTCATTTGGTTTGGGCCACAGTTTCGGGTGTGGATCGGGCTACTCTATACTGGCCCAAGTTCCAGGGACTGGTGAGGCGATATCAGTCTGACAAATTAGAATTGGGTAGGAGGACTCAGCATGGCTGCCACTGACACCTCTCTTATTTGCTCTGCAATAAAGCCTTTGGCAGTGTGGTTTCATCTGAAATTGCATGGATGGAGCATAGAGCTTGGAGCCACGCGGCACATCTTATTGCTATATGCAGACAATGCTCTGTGTTATCTTAGAGCATCCAGAGAATCCCTTGGGATTATGCTGGGACTACTGGATGAGTTTGGTGCACTGTCCAGCATGTGAATCAATCCTAAAAAATCAAAGCAATTCCCTTTGGTGGCATTGGGAGGGACTCCAGTGCACCGTCTGCCTGATATAGGGCTGAGGTGGAAATTTGACCACTTCCGTTATGAGGCATGATGGTTGCACACAAAAAAGAGTAACAGCTGAGGCTCAGTATCGGGAGAGTGATGGCCTTACTGCTTTACACCAGATGTCCCGGACTCCTTCTGATGTATATCCACACTGCGGTTTTTCAGGGGCAATTTCTGCACATGTCCTGAAGTTGACCACATTAGCACGCCTTTTGGACCTGGGTGGTCAACAAGCTCACACCCACCACAATGTTGCAGAGCACTGTTATTCCACAGTTATGTTTCTGGGGAACATCTGTAGGCCTAAGGAATGTAAGATGGCATATAAATATTTGCAGCTGCCATTGCTGCTGTCTCAGAGGAGGGTGTCTGTCATATGGGTGGGGCAGCACACCCAGTCGAGGGCGGCACTGGCATAGGGGTGGAGTGGTTTATGGGGGTAGGAACTCCAAATGATGTGTAGTAGGAGGGATGCAAAGCTGGAGAACAATCTGGTTGCCTGGAGGGACCTAAGGGGAAGATTTGCAACCCCTAGAGATATGCCTGTAAGTAGGGTGAGCACCAACATTGATGACTAGACGTTCTCCGCCCCTGTGCTATGAATGATTTTGTGCCTTGGATGTTTCACTTTATTGATACTGGTTGATTGCTTCCTGCAAAATTATTGTTAATGTAATGTAATACTCTTTTAGTTGCTTTCTAGGTACGGTGACTATTATTGTAAGAGCTGCATTGCTGGTTGTAGATGAAAATCTGAAATTGAATATATAAAGATTTTAAAACACAATTGTTACTCACACATGTCAGAAACTGGGTTATTAGTTGAGAGTGGTGAGAGCCCAACTCAAATAATGATCACAGTCCTTGTAAGGGTGAACCACTACAGTAGCTAAATAAACCTGAATTAAAACCTTTGGCAGCAATGGCACAGAGCAGACAGGCTTAACTTACATGAAATGTGTCTAGTATTTCTTCAGTACTTAAACAGTAATAAGGTTGAAATGCAAAATAATTAAAAAAAAGAAATTTAGAAAAATAGAGTAAAGTTTAATGAACAAAATGACACCAAAATGGCAAAAATGATTGTCAATGGTCACGTTAGCGCGAAACCTATATACAATTTAATGCCAACTTCAATAAAAGAGATGGAGCACAAGTCGGGTGCACTAGCCAGGTTTATCCTAGTCAAAGATATTAACTTCTGACTTTAGCCCTTTCAGTCCCAATCCACCATAGAGATACACTTCTAAAGACCCAGGACCCCATGGTAGGCACTTAGAGTGGCAGGAAGATGCCAACAGGAGAGTCTAGTCCAGGTTTATTTGCCATTTGTCAGCTGGAGCTGGACAGTTCAGGAAAATGCCTCTTATAGCTCCTGTGTCCCTGTAGCTTTAATAGGAGGCCAACCTTATGACCCTCAGAGTCCACTGCTCCAGGAGTGTTCTGAGTTGGGTGCCAGGAGGGACCCCATTTATGCCTGGCAAGAACTAGTGGGTAGGAATGGCCCCTAAAAGCCCCCTAAGCAATTAGGAAAAGTTTCCAGGGATAACTTTACCCACTTTGGACATTATCAAGAAGGCGAAAATCTTTAGCCACACTAAACTTTGAGCACTGGTGTGTGTGTGTGGGGGGGGAGTGTTCTATGGTAATCCTACTGATCTCCTATATCTAACACCAAAATCCAGTTTGATGCAGTCCCTGTATCCACAACAACATCAGATGAATTGGAGGCCCCAACTCACCCGTAACAAGAATGATATCAATCAGGAGTCTGCAGCCATTTTTAATTTTGCCTCTAGATTGGGGAAAAGACCGGAGGGGGCACTCTTAAAGCTTTACAGGGCTGAATGCATCTCAAAGGTCCTCTATTGTAGTGAAATTTGGGGGTAGTCCTCTATAGATGATTTTCAAATTGGGGAAAACAATTTCCTGAGACGGCTTTTATCCGCCCCTCAGGGCACTCCCTCTTTCACTGCTAATGAGGAGCTAAGCATGTCCTATGTCTCCGATCTGATGTCATTTTGCTCTGTGTCTCTCTGGCCAAACAATTGTGTTTAGAAGAGGATTTCTTTAAATATTGAGATCCTAAAAGATTGTCTAGCTCTCGATCATGCATGTAGGGTACCGTGGCTCAGTTATGTAGAAAAGAGCCTTATGAGCGTGGGAACAGGAGATCTCTTTTCCAATCCTAATGCGGCGAATAAGACAGATCTGTCTCTTATTATGATGGCCTTCTTTGAGCACCAGTCTATGGTAAGGAAAGAGAAGGAGTTACAGAAGCCCAGTGTACGTCGATATCCCCAAAGTCTTTTTTAATTCCCATTCTGAAAAAGGCCAATTTTAGGAAGGTACGGCCTGCTTTTCTCTTTTTAGAAATGTTGACTGGTAATACTATCTTTTATGTGCTTAACTTTTTAAAATCCACAATCAGGCTTAGGGCGAGCTGTGATTAACTAGCCTGATCCCCGATTTACCCCTGGCATTATGCACTTCCTTTTGCTCCACTTGCCTGTAGAAGTAACAATTTGATCTTGTGCATGGTCCTATTGTATCATCTAGAATGATTTGTCCGTCAGATATCATCCATGTGTTTGTAGAACTTTGTTAACTACAAATGTTTTAATTTGCATATATTATGTTTAAACTGGGTATGTCCTCGTATGGATTGTATGTATCATATTTTTGCTTTTATGGTTTCATTACACAAAACCGAATAAAGTTTGAATTGATTGATTGATTGATTTGTAAACCCAGCAGGCTGTCAAACAGGCTGTGAAACTGTAATGTCAAAAGAAGCCCACTGTGATTAGTGCCTGATTGGCAGGGGAGACTAAAGAAGGGCCCTGCTAAACTGTCATCGAACATTATCCTGTGGCAGGGAAGACCTCTTTAAAGTGTGCCCTAAGTGTGATATGACAAGTACAAGCAGATCTGTCATGCAGGATGTGAAATTCAAGCAGGTTTCACAATTTATTGTCAAAAACTATACACCCAGCTCTCCTTGCATATTCTGTGGGATGCAGAGGGTTCATCTCGGCCGATTCGGGTCAGGCTCCTGGAAGCAAGTTCTCACCTCATTATGCTTATTTAAATGCTAATTACTGGCAAGCTGAAGAGAACAAAATTCAGATTTAGCTTCTATGGGATTCAGGCAGGGCAAAAGTGATTTTCAAAAAATCATCTTCCAAAATATGTATTATGAATCCGACTTCACCACTAATTTTGGCTTGTAATTAATATTTCAGAAAGTCTAAAAATTGATTTTTTTCAGTTTCTGTCGGACCTTTCAGAAGATGCATGGTCAATGAGCAAATCAATTTCTGGGGTGCCCTAGCAGCCTAGGTTTTCACAGTCTTGGGCTGCCAGTGGTAAGGGGGGCCCCTTCCAGTAGCAATGATGCCGCTGACACCTATGCATTTAAGTGTGTTACGATACAAGGAGCAGAAAAGAAAATGGCCTTTTATACTGTTATAGCAGGAAATACATTACAGGAAGGTACTAGCCACGATGTTAGGTTGGGAAGATATGTTAAAGGTATGAAGAGATGCCATCTTGTATTGGGCTATTCAATAACCCAGAAATACTAATTAGAAGATTCTGAGAATTCTTCAGGAAAAACATGGAGATGCTGGCAGCATTCTCCCAATCAGCCCCCCCAAGGAGAAGAATGGATGCGCAGGGGATGATATCAGAATGCCGGCTGCTGCAAGTTAAGTTTTCAGCAGAGGGCTTGTGGAAGTCCACTGACCTCTCCCCCTCTATCTATGAGTAATGTGCCTCACCTGTCCAGGACCAAAGCAAGATTTATAGCCAGACAGGACACGGGTGCAACAGTTTTCTATGCTGATATAAAATTTATTAAACTTAATTATGTATCCCAATGCTTTCCTATGGAACAGTCAACCCAGTAATAATGAAAATCGCTTTGATGGCATTTTCACTGTATGTAAGGACATGTTTAACATTAAACCTTAACATGTCCTACTTTCAAATAGCTTCCACTATGCCCATTTAAAAGAAAGTTTTAGGCTTGTAAAAAGGGTTGTTTTGCCAGATAGAATTTGCAGCCAAAACCTGTACAGCCAGATCACTGGTGTAGGCCTGCAATCATGTTTACATTGTCACTGTCGCTGAGGGCACAATGGGTTCTGGAGTCCACTTGTGGCATTTAACTTATAGGCCCTGAGGTCGTGGCTGACCAAGACGCCACAATTATGTGATTCCTGAGAGCTGTGTCCTCCCCTCCATTATTCCTGTGAAATATGGAGTCCTCTCATTCCCGCTAGTATTGCAGAACAACCGGTGGCAGCCTAGAACACTAGCGGAGCCTGTCTTAGACGAGAGGCAGCAGTGAGGCAGTGCTCTCTGGTACAGTGCTAGGGCCTGCTGGGTGTGGCCCGGACCAGCCTAGTAGCAGGCCCACATTAGCCTGGATTGCTAAGCAGTGATCGGAGATGACCCGAGGACTGCAGATGGAGTGGTAGAGGACTGGCTGGAGAAGCTGCAGGCGGGCTCTGAGGAAGAGCATGCCTTCTGGAGCGGGGTCAGAGCATGAGGTCTAAAAGGCCTACCCAGGCGGAGCTGGCAGCATGTGAGAGCCAGGCTCTAGAGAAGGTCAGAGAGTGGGCCCGCTCCCTTCAAAGTTTAGTCACTGTTGGCAAGGTATGGTGCACAGCCCTTGCATCCCATTTGTCCCACCCGATGCTTATGAGGCCTGCTAGGCCGTGTTGGAGTGCACGTGATACAGGGACTGATGAGAGGTGAGGGACTGTGAGAGACCCCCCTGATTTGATTAGGCAGAAAACAAAGAAGCTCTGACAAGTCATGGCACAAGTGCCTGGTGAGTACGCGAGAATCTCCCACATTGTCTCCTTTACTGCTAATAAATCATGCCCCTTGTCTGGCTGGTGGGGGAACTGGGTGATAGGGTTTGAAGCTAGTACCACACGGTGCTGAGAGACTAAGCATAGCCGGCTGAGTGCTTGCACCTGGATGGGGGTATGAGGGACCAGGAGCAGGGCACCAGTGCGGGCAAGCAGATCCCATCCCTGCAAGGCACCCGGTCACCTGAAGTCAGAGACAAGAAAAAGCATGTATTGTCATTATAGTAGAGATCGCGCACTCATGACTAGAAGACTCATGGGCCGTTCAAGGACAGCAAAAAGCACAGGTGGCAGAGTCAGATCCAGAGTTGACGACACTCCGCCGCATGAAATGGACAGCTCTGGGAGGTAGAAGGACCCCCTCTGGAGAAGTCAAAGGGTGGTGCTACTGTGTCTTTGAGCCAAATACTGGATGTTTTCAACAAAACTAGAGGTGATGGAACATAAAATTTACAAAGTCACCTTAGATTTGGAGGTCCTAAGTGACTACCACTGCAAGCACACCGCAAGAGTAGCGGGCAAAAAGGGCGCCCTCGCAGATGTGCAACCAGCTATAATTATAATTCAAGGCCAAGTAAAGATGGTTGAGTGCAGAGGGGACATACTAGACAAACGAGCGGAGGGTTCAGAGGGGCGTAATTGCAGAAATAATATCCAACTATTAGGTCTACCTGAAAAAGTGGAGAGGGTGGCATGTTGGCTTTCCTGGACTGGTAAATAACCAGGTCATGATAGTTGATCACACAGACTTCTTTGAGACCCCTGCTGTGGTATGGGATTGGTCAGAAATATCAGCAGGGGCGATAGATAATGGATCAGGCCCACAAAGCTGAGCTGCCGAAGACGGCACCTTACGACCCATGTGAGAGCTCAGAAGCCACCCCAAGCCCAGATGATCATAGAGAAAGTGGATTATTGCTGACGGCGAAATAATTTAGGGCCCTGAGCACCCTAACATATCAAGAACACTAGGCATGTTGGCCTGGTTGATAAAACCGGAGAGTAACAGCCCCATTTCTCACATCAGGAACTCAGAGGGTAAGATCATGCTGTTACAGAGTGATATACACAATGTATTTGCTTAAAATTATTGGGATTTATAAAGCAAACAACCTTTGATTCCAGAGCATGTGATAGAAATGTTCCTTCATAGGGCACTGCTGATCCAGTTGGATGATCATGCGTATGAGTGCCTGGGAAAGGTAATTACTGAAGTCAAAATCAAGAGGGCTATCTCAGAGCTAGAGCAGGGTAGGACACTGGAGACTTCCAGTGGAATTCTAGTATGCTTACCAGGGATGACTAGCTGTTAGAAATGGGGGTCTCTAGTTGGCAATGGCTGGTCACTGTCCAAGGAGGGACCCTTCTTCCTAAGTCAGAGTAAGCAGCCTACACCCTTTGACAACCCCTGCTCAACCCTGTGGTAACGTAGCACGAGCAGCTAGGCTTATCTCAGAGGAAGTGTGTGAAGCATTTATGACCATACACAGTAACACATTGAGGAACACTACAAAAAATAAGTACATTTATATAGACTTAACACAAGACCAATAACAGTAAAAATCCACAATACTAAGACCATAGCGTTACTTTAAAAATGCTGTAAAAATAGTTCAAGGTGCACAAAATTATGTTCAGTTCAATGCAGTGGTCTCTGCGACCCTTTTACTCACAAGGTATCTGGATTCTGTAGCAAAGCAACAAAAATGTCGCTAAGGAGTTGTAGCGATAAATTTCCTCACGCTAACCAGCGATGCGTTGAATCCTTACCGCAAGGGAGGATGACGTGCTGGGTTGCGGGCAGGACAAAGCGACAACTTCTGCACGCCAAGCCAGCGATGCGATAAAATCCTTGCCGTTACGGGAGGATGATGCACCGAGCCTGTTGCGTGTGCGATCTTGCTGCGATAAAAGAAAATGGCGCTCCGCGAGGGAGCGACAATCCTGATGCGATGCGGAGAAAATGGTGAACGCACTGCGTCCGCGCTGCAATGAACTTGGTGTGATGACTTTTGGTTAGCAAGCGTTTTGGGGCACGCTAACAAACAATGCGACAATCTTCAGGTTAGCGAGCGTTTTCAGGCCCGCAGTCAGGTGATACAATAACTTGGGTTAGCGAGCGTTTTGGAACCCGCTGACAGGCTCTGCGATGATCTTCGGGATAGCGGGCGTTTTCAGGCCCGCAGACAGGTGATGCGATGTACTTGGGTTAGCGGGCGTTTTGGGGCCCGCTGACAGGCAATGCGGTAATCTTCGGGATTAGCAAGCGTTTTCAGGCCCGCCGATGCGACGATCTCCGGTAGCGAGCGCTCGGCGGCAGCAGAGCGACGATTTTCCTCACGCTTTCCAGCTGCAGCGGCTCGCTAACGGGGATTAGCGACGATTTTCAGCACTCTTTTCTCAACAGTAGAAATAGAGGCCCTGGAACTCACCGGGGCCTCACCTGCAGATAGAAATCCTCGCTGGGAGGGAACAGGAGGCTGGTGGTGGAGTCTGATGTGCCTGAGACTCCTGCAGGAGGCTAGCTCTCTTCTAGCCCTTGGGTGATTGCTGTAGCCAAAAATAAAAGTTCCTTCAAAGTCCTTTTCCTCTTCTTCCAAGTCCAGTAGTAACCACTGCAGGCCAATCCAAGAAACAGCACACAAGCACAAGGACAGTCCTTCTCCTGCAGATTCCTGTAGTTACATGGACAGAGGTTCTTCTTGTTGTCCAGGAGCAATACCAATTGTAGGGGTTTGGGCACAAATATTTATACCCCCAAAGTCTTTGTTCTTAGGAGTCACAAGTCTCTGAACCCAGCCAGAACCAGTTTTGCCCAGCCCTAGAGCACTTTGTTTACCAGGCTGCATCCTTCCTTTCAGAAAGAGGGTGTCTGCCTTCAGACGCACAGTGGGAGGTGGAGCCAGCATTCACCTTGCCAGGCACAGCCCTATTCAAGTGCAGGAGCTACCCCTCCCCTCACTCCAAGGCAGATCTCTCTATTCAACCCAGCTCTGAGTCAACCTGCCCTGTACCTCCAAAACCAGACCGCCAATACACATAGTAGCAGAGCACACTGGAAGGCTTAGGCAAGAAAGTACCTATACTCTAAAAGTGGTAGTTTCAAACAAAGAATATAAAAATAACCTTCACTAAAAGATGTATATTAATATTCTGAGCTCAGGCATACTAAATTCGTTTTTCTACCATGTTCTGTGGGTCAGTTAGGACTATAGAATGTAATAGCCAAAACCTCCCATCCTAGCCTATGGAGAACAGGTAGCCTTACAGTAGTGAAAAACGAAATTGGGTGTAATTCACTACTAGGACATGCTACACACATTAGAGCATGTCCTACCTTACACATACAATGCACCCTATCATAAGGGTGGCTTACAGGATGCCAAGGGAAGGTTCAGGGGCTGGGAAGTGGGTGCACTTCACAGCCAAGATGGCAGTTCTGGACTGCATGCAGACACAGCAGTGGCAGGTCTGAGACACACTTTACAAGCTGCTTCTGTGGGTAGCACAAACCAGTGCTGCAGGCCCACCAGCAGCATTTGGTTTACCAGCCCTGGCCACACACAGGCCACGCTACTAGGGACTAACAGGTAAACCAAATAAGCCAATCATGGATGTACCAATTCACATGTCATCTTTACAAAGGGAGCATTCGCGCTGTGGCACTGAATGGCAGTGGCACAGCGCCCAGAGCATCTATAACCAGCAAAAACAGAGGAGACACAGCAAAAAATGGAAGGGAGACTCACGCCAATGGTGCCAGGTCTAACACTTGCCGAATAGTACCAGGCGGCCCTGGAAAAAGGCACCCTGTCGGATACCACTAGGAAAGCCTTCATCATTTAGATACCGAAGCCCGGAAGTGATGTGCTAGATGCAATGGTGTATAGCCCCTTGTCCATATTAAACTTGGACTATGAGACCCGTAGCAAAATATTGGCTAACTGCTTGAAACCACATTTGACAGCGTTGATGAACTGAGACCTGTGTATTTTCATACCGTTGCCTAACAGCTCTCTGAAGAATTAAATGGCGTTCATGGTGATAGATGAAACTCCCACATAATTCAGCAGCATGGCCTTAGTTCTCTCCATCGCTATTCAAATGGTGTTTGACACTATACACCAAGAGTATCAGATTAGTAATGGCACACGTGAACCTCAGACAGGGGTAGGGCAAATGGGTCACTATGAACATTGGGAGCTATGGCTACGGTCCACACAGGACAGTGTTTATCCAAGGTGTTTGGGGTACACAGCAGAACTCAGCAGGGCCTGCCCACTGTCCCTGATGCTCTTTGCATTGGAAGTTGAGCCATTTGCCTGCATTGCCCACATGAGGAGAGTGGGGAGAGAGATCCAGTTGGAGGATGGGAGCACATGCTGTTGCTGTATGTGGATGATATGCTGCTGATACTCAGGGATGCTGAGACGAGGATACCATGGAGTATTGAGCAGTTGGAGGAGCTGGAGCAAGTGTGGGGACTTCACATGAACTGAAATAAACCTTGTGCCTTTCTGGTAACCACTGACAGGCAAACACCACCACAGGAAGTGATGCAGGCCGGTATTATATTGGAACCTATAGTGTGATGTAGCGCAAAATACATTTTCCATTGTAGGGGTGCATTATAATGACACATGTACACTGCATCTGCATATAATCTTTTGTCCTCTTAACCTAAGTGTTAGGATCTTGTAACATGAGAACATAAACGTGATGTGTTTAGGCCAAAATGTAGAATATGTGAAAAAATAAAGTGGAAAATGAATGTAACTAGCAGAAAATGTTAACTGAAACCTTTGTGTTGCGCAACAGACAATTATTTCACTATAGAATGTGCTTATTAATCATGTAATTTTATTTGTAGGTGAAATTGTTAACTGTATATTACTCAATTTCTATATAACTTAATAAAGTTCTTGTTCCATTTCTCTTATGATAGCTGAATTTTGTGGGCCTGGAAAGCATTTTCCCTGGGAGCTCTCAGATTAGAACTAATAGTTGAATTTCGTCTGCACATTGGGTTTTATTCTCTCTCACACTTATGTTGCAGGTGGAAAAGCATCTTGTTAGCTAGAATAATGTCTTAAGTTACGCAAGGAGAGAAGGAGATACATTGAAAGTTGATAATGATATGAAGAACTGTTGTACTTTCTCACCCGAGAGAGTCTGGGAATAAAGATCATCTCGCCACCGCTCGGGAGCATCACTGTCCAGTGGAAAACTACCAATGAGGATGTGGCCTGACCAGATGGCATGACCTGCAAAGGATCCTGAGAAGCCACCTGTAATATTAGTGTGTGGTAACTAGGGAAAGAGCTCCATCACTTATTCTCTGTCTCGAGAGAGAGCATCTTAGAACAAGCTCTGTCTTAGTAGCTTAATGCTGTTTGACCCAACTGATGTGGAGAGACTTCTGAGGAAGACTCCACAAGCTGACACCTTAACCAATCCTTGCCCAACAAAATGCTTGACTAGGGATGTCACGTTAGTGCTACTGTAGGGATAGATTAATGCTTTATTTCCACTAACCTTCGATGCAGTGGAATTTGGACACTTGTTCCTTAATCATTTGTATCCTGATTCTTGAATTAATTATCTTGTTTATGTTGCACCACCTTCATTTCATTCTTATATTTTGCTTTGTATTAGTCCCAATGTATTTCTACACCTTCATCTTGAGATGTTTGTATGTTCAGTTATTTTTGGCTTTGTCATAAACCAACGAACCTCATTTAGTAGTCTATAATTCTTAACGGTCCTAGCGAACCATAATTGAAATGTTTGACTCGCTAGCGATTTCTTCCACCCCAAAGCTCTCATGCTGAGAAAAAGTACCATTGACTCGAGGTTCTAGAGCCCATCTAAAACATGGAAATTCAGATCCATCAGTTGGTTGCTGAGTAGAATGGTTCTCACATGAAGTGGGGGTAGAATCCAGAGAATCTAGAGAAAAGACCTAGAACCCTGAAATAGAGTCCAATGATCGAGAGCGGAGAGCAACAGACTTTGGGGGAGACCAACGGAGTTTGATGGTGCGGCCAGAACAGTGAGGAGTGAGTGTCAACAGGAATGCGTAGTGTGATAGATTGCTGGATTGATATGATTGTGTTATGTCTGGTGGAGGTTGTGTAAGAGTTGAGTAAATGTGGTTTTGGGCCGGACGTGGTCCAAGCATTGAGATTGAAGTTTCTGGTACCGAAGTGGCCTAAGAACCTGGGATAAATCAAATGGTGTAGAAGATACCGAGATATTGTGATTGTCTGACTACAGAATTGAGGAGTTATCATGAGATGTCATCTGTAGTTCCTCCTAAGGGAGGGAGCTCTGTTTGAATGGGACGTGTGGGAATCGTGTGGTAAACCTTTGTGTACAGGGGTGGAGTATACCGGTTCGGGTGACCAGCGAAGGTCGCGGGTTGCTCTGCGTGAACGTTCTTGTGGAAGGCAGACAATTAAGAAGTTGTGATTGTGTGAGTGAACGTGGATGGAGAAATTTTGAAGAAGGGATTGTTCAGGAGAGATCAGGGAAGAAGCAACGCACGAGGATACTCCAGCGCATTCTATGGTGACAAAAATAGGACTCCATACAATTATTTGGCTTACAAATTGGTAAAACATCACTAAAAAGGAAGGGGATTTGGCATTTCAACACTATGGTTTATTTCAATTGTTAGTGCTGTATCAGTTGAGAGGAGTGATGTCTGCGTTCCGGCCTTTGCCTAGACCAACACAGTTTGAGGCATTAGATGCATGGATGTGAGCAGAAGATGCGAAGAACAAGGAGAGATTCCAAGGAAAGATGAAGAAGGCAATGAGGTCATATCTGGATGAACGATGGAAGATGGAGGGTAGACAACATTGAGGTAGAGAGGTTGTATCTTATGTTGGGGAAAGAGAGAAATTCTCAGGATAAGAATGGAAGAGAAAATGGAAAGGATGGGAATGATACGGATGACAGCTTTCTGGATAGAATGCTATTGGATCGTCCTCCACCTTACTACCCCCATTCAGAGGAAGGAAGGCAAGAACTGGTGAAGACAGAGAACATGGAAAGAGTGTCAACATCCCAGACAGGCTCTAGTGCAAGGATAGTGGGTAGGATCTCAATGGGAGTAGGAGGAACATCTATTTTGGGATTTGAAGAATCAAGTGGAGTCAACGCTGGTTCATGGTTACCGAAAGCCCTTATGGTACTGGTCGCCATTCAACCTGTTGTCTCTGTGTATGACCCTAACCTAGTGGGAAGCCCTAGTCAGCAACAGTCAGGGTTGGAGGAAAGAATCAGTTTAGGAGAAAGCAGGACCATGAACGGAAAGGGTCTGTCCTTAGTGACTGTGTAATCTAGTACCCATTTGCCAGTGACTGCAGGTCCTTCGAGAATTATCATTGGTTCTATTACCATACGATCAGTACCCTTGGCAAATTTGAACTCAGATTTGAGGATGTGGGAAGCTCCAGTGTCGGGACCAGTGGGCGTGACAACAGAAGCAAGTGCAAGTCAGGGAACCCCGGGAAACCAACATGCCTTAGATACTACAGATTTAGAGAATTGGCTGAGAGACCAATAACAATAGGAAAGGACAGAGTAACATATCAAGTCAGGGCAAGATCAAGGCTGCGGTAAAGGCAAAGCTGTTGGTGTGGTGAGGTTGAAGGCTAAGGTGGACAAATTCATCAGTGGGAACTTGGCTTTGGAGAGGATAAAGACCTATGAGCCAGAGGAGTTATTGTTTGAGGCAAGGGATATCACCCACAAGGAGAGACAAGCACACAAGAAATTGTGGGAATTGGTTCAGAAATATGACGTAGATCTATCTAAAATGAAGATGCTGCAGGGAATTCATAGATTGAACTACAGTGACATTGAATTGGAAGAGGAGAGAGTAACAGCCCTGCCAATACACATTTGAGTAGTGATTATAGGGATACGCGCTCGGAGTATGCTTGACAAATGGGAGAAAAGGTGTCCGAAGAAGAAGAGCGTTAGGAGGGTTATGGAGAGACGCCATCTTCAGGACAGGAAACATCAGGAATTGAGGCTTATTCATTGCAAGAGGTGCCTAGTGGAGAGTATGTGCATTTTCCTTGGAGTAGTGGTGATTTAGCTGCATGTACAAATGATTTTTCTAGGTTGAGGGAGAATCCTGCTGAATGGTGCAAGCAAGTTGATCGCTTTGTCAAGATCTCAAAGGTGTTGTGGATTGATCTGAATACGTTGTTTGAAATTGTGGTTCCTAGTGATTTATGGTCTGCAAATTCGCCATTGATTGGCCTGCCACTGAGCTAGAGAGGGATCCTGTAACACATGGTCCTTCACCCTTGGATATGATAAAGTACGAACAAGTTATTACATGGCTGCAGTCCAAAATAGCTCCACAAGGCATTGATTGAGTCAAAATAGACCGAACAACCCAGGAACCCAAGGAGTCAGTACATGCCTATTACTAAAGGTTTTTTGCAAGCCTTCAAGCAATATAGTGGGTTAGACACACTTGACCCCAAAGACATGGGCAATTTATTTCCAGATTTGGGATGGGATTGAGAGCGGAGATTAGCCTCATGATCCAACAGCATTTGATCTGCTGGGAAAATAAGTCAGTGGATGAAATTCTACAGTATGCCAGATATTGCAGTGATGAGGTGGATTCCAAGCATATGAGGATAAAGGAAAAGTTGATGCTGGTTCAAATGTGGAATGCACAGAGAGTAGATCAGGCACAGACAAATGGAGGAATATTGGGTCGAAATCAGGGGAAGGCCCAAGGAGGGGTTCAAAACGTTCCGAGTACAGCTGGACAGGACAGAGGGAAGGGAGTTCCTATAGACCATAATACAGGAATAGACATTACCAAGCTGAAGAAAATGAATGCAAGCCATTTTTGCCACAAAATCGGCCATTAGGAGTGTGAGAGTCAATTAAAAACAGCGAATCAGATGCAGGCGGGAGAGCTAGTACAAGTGCCAGATGTACTAAACACTGTGACAAGGCCAAGGTCTTACAACGGGGAGAGTCAATATCAATTAGTGCAAGTGCCACTCTGAGAGTTCTACAGAGTAATCGAACATACCACCAAATGTCCTTTATGGAAGTGTTAGATGGACTCGATCAGGAACCTGTCACAATGACTGTGCCTGAGGGAGAGGAAAACAGTAACCTTGGAGTAGTTTTAGAGGCAGACCAGAGTGGACCATATGTGAAGGTAGACGTAGGCAGTCATCCCATTACCTTCTTGATTGATACTGGTGCTACTTATTCTGCTGTGAGATCTGCAGCAGTCCCAAACCTTCCCCTCTCGGGAAAATCAATCCAAGTTGTAGGAGTTGCCAATAAAAGAATGCAAACCCTTTGAAAGAAGAGGAGCCAGTAAAGTGCCGGCCCGCAGCACATCGCTGAACCTGCGTCAGGTCTTCAGAGTGGCACATGACTCAAGAGACAACTGGCCATGTGCCGGATGTCTGGTCTAAGACTTAGAGAAGGCCTTTGACACCCTGGAATGGGGTTTTCTATTCACTGTGTTTCAAAGATACGACCGAGGAGCTGTGTTCCTGGGCCTTGTCAAGTTGTTATACACAAACCCAAAGGCCAAAGTTAAAAACGGTCATTACATCTCAGAACAGGTTCCTATTGGACGTGGCACACGACAGGGCTGCCCACTCTCCCCTCTGCTGTACACGCTAGCAGTCGAGCCGCTAGCGGAGGCGCTACGCAGCACTCAAGCCGAATGGGGGATCCCCTTAGGGGACGACACACATGCGGTCTTGCTGAATGCCGACAACCTACTCATCTACCTTAGGGATGTTAGGTAGTCCTGCATGACAATCGAGAATACGCTGGTTCACTTTGCCTTAGTATCCGGGCTGAAAGTGAACTGGGACAAGTCATGTCTATATCCCTTCGCGGACGCTACCGCGGATCCGCACTTAATTATTGGTGGTAAAAAAGTGCACTGGCAAATTACAGTGTTCCGATATCTCGGAGTCCATATATATCGGGAGCAGCGCGATCTCCTCGAAGGCAACCTGACGCGTGCCATCAGAGCAGTGCCGGAGCAAATGACCTTCTGGAAAACCCTACCGCTAGCATTCATGGGTAGGATTGCATTAATAAAAATGGTGGTCCTGCGATGTTTACTTCATCACTTCACAAATGAACCACTCATCTCAGACCACCACTGTTCAGAGACCTAGAGTAGGACATACAACAGTTCATTTGGCATGGATCGCGAAGCAGAGTGGCAATGGTTAAAATTTACCCACCGACCACTCAGGGCGGCCTAACACTACGCAACATAGAACATTACTATCTGGCAGGGCAGCTTCAATGGGTAGCACGTTGGCTAAGTGCACGGAACCTTGGGGGCACGGCGACATAGACACCTGGGTACACCCATTCTCAGATAGTTGCACTTTTTAATCCCAACAGGAAAGGTGGCCCGCCCACGCAGCTACTGCTGAAGGTAGCTTTTCAGTGCTATTGCCGCTGCCTTTGCCTTACACACCAGCTCATACCATATGCACCATCTCTACCTATACTTGCCACCCCCAGAAGACATTGGGCAATATCTAGCATGGAACTCACACAGTGGGAGGAAGCGGAGATCCTAACAGTAGGGAATCTATACAATGACTGGCAACTTGTCCCCTTCCAAGACCTAGCAGGGAGCTCTGGTCTGCCACAAGGCCAGTTCCTCCTTCACCCCGCAGTGACTCATTTGCTAGACATGCAGTGGGGAAATGTGACGCAGGAGACTGCCACACATCTAACTATACAATACCTGCATGAGCTGGGCACTGGTCAGCATCTCAACTAATGGTTTGCAGAGATGCTCTGAGTTCACACAGTGCCATCATTACTCTCTCTGCGTGCCCACTGGGACGGGAACCTCCAGAGACCCGCCACAGACAGTAATTGGGGTCACATACTTGAAGGCCCCACATGGATTCCCCGTGACATGAGGTTCCGGCTCATTCACTATTATATAATACATAGGGCCTACCTCACACCGGCAAAAATAAACAAATGTTTTGCTCATACAGATGCCAAATGTGCCAGAACCAACAAACCGGGGGCAGATCTCCTGCATATGTTGTGGTCATGTACAGCTATTGAAGCATATTGGGGAGAGGTCACTAGGAGACTGGCTCAATGTACGGAGCGAACGTTAGACTGGACATGGGAGGTGTGCATTTTGAGGCTCTACCACAGGTCTAGGAAACATAAGGTGACGTCTAGATACATAGACCTAGGCCTCATAGTAGCTAAGCGATTACTCAGACATCGCTGGAATTCCCCCAATCCCCCGGCAGCAAAGGCCTGGTATCATTCCCTCCTGAACAAACAGCGCCACAGCTGGCGTCCATTTAGACCTTCTAGAGCACTGACACAACGCGTCTGGTAGTCCCTGACACTCCAACATTACACATCAGTTCTGTGGACGTGAGCGACTGGAACAACTCAATGGCATGTCACTAAGTTAACAGTTCATTTGGCTAGAGTGATACGTATTCAAAATATGTGGTCATGGCGGATGAAGCACCTGTTACTCAACATAATTGTATATATTCGTTCCAGATGAGATTTTCTTTCTGTTCTAACCTTTGTCCCCCCTTTTCTTTTCTGTTTTTTATCATCTAGACAGAATGTCAATTCACCACATACTGGACTTGCAATATAGCGATGATGATAAACCTGTAAAATGCCATTAATGCATTGTAACGTGAAATAATATTATGCGAATGGAGATGTATAATATGCATACTGGCTGTTATGTACTGTTCCAAATTTCTGAATAATAATAATGATAAAAACAAATTTAAACAAAACAAAGAAGAGGTGCCAGTGAACATAGGAACCTTTCAGTATCGACACAAATTCGTGGTGTGCGATTCGAGTCCAGTCTGTTTGTTAGGGCGTGATCGCCTATGTAAATTGAACTGTACCATTTATTGCACGCCAAAGGGAATGGAACTACAGACTAATGATGATGATATTGCTCTCAAGTTAGCAATTAGATTTGAGATACTGTCTCTCTAGCGGTGTGGGACTTCACGGGGAAAGAAATAGGACTGATTCAAGGAGTTGAGCCAGTCCACATACAAATTAGCCAAATGCAGAATTCACACCTCAATACAACCTGACCCCGGAAACTGTGGCAGGGATTAAACCTGTGATTAATTCCATGATTGTGCAGGGTATATCGAAGGAGATCATAGGAAGTCCATGCAATTCGCCTATCATGGGATTGCAGAAGCCAAGCGGAAAATATTGTATATTTCAGGCTCTTAGGAAAATAAACAACATTGTGATTCTATTTCGCCTGTGGTGCCAAAACCAACTGTGATCCTATTTCAGCTCCCTTGCAAAGCTATTTGATTTACTGTGATTGATTTGTGCAAAGCATTTTTCTACATCCCATTGCATGAGGAAAGCCAATTTTTATTTGTTTTCCTCCTGGAGAACCATGTCTTAACAAGTGTTGTGTTCCTCAAGGGTATACTGAAAGTCCATCTATCTTTAATCAAGTTTTGAAAAAGAACTTTGAGAGCTTGATTTTTCCCTACAACTCAGTTCTAGTACAGTATATCGATGATCTCCTATTTTCATCGGAGACATGAGAGGCTTGCTGGGATAATACCATTGCCCTACTGAATCATTTTGCTGAAAATGGACCCAAGGTGTTGCCGAACAAGCTTCAGTATTGCCTAACTGAAGTACAGTACTTGGGCCATCGAATTGAGAAAGGCAAGAAGAAAGTGTCACCGGAGCGAACAGAGGTGACCATGAAAATGAATACGCCTACCACATAAAAGGAAGTCAGGATGTTTTTGGAAATGGTTGGGACTGCCGACAGTGGATCCCAAATTTCTCCTGAAAGATGATGCCCTTACAGATGTTAACTCACAAGGATGTGAGTGATCCGGTACCCTGGGATAACGATTGCTTGATTTGCCTTCTTTGAGTTGAGAGAGTGTCTTTGTCACGCTCCACCTTTAGGAATGCCTGATTACAGCAAAGCATTTTCGCTGTTCTGTTTTGAACGGGAGGGGTTGTGCTCTCTCTGTACTCACCCAGACACATGAGGGTGTCTGTAGACCAGTGGCCTATTACTCAGTTACATTAGATCTTGTAGCTTCAGCATTGCCCAGATGTCTCAAATCCGTTGTTACAACAGGAATCAGCCTTGAACGGTGTGAAAGCATCATGATGGGTCATCCACTTACTGTATATGTTCCACACTCAATAGAGCTTCGGATGACGAGAGTTCAGAAAAACATTGACATAGGTGACATCAAATAGAGTGGATGAAATGACAAGGTGACATAAGTGAATAAGTGTTATTTATACATAATTGATCTGACAATACATAAATATGTACAAAATATACAAGGGGTAATAATGGAGTCCGACCAATTCCGTTATAAATAAAGTGTCTCTGGTATAAGCAAGGAAGGCTTAATAAGTCTTGGGACCAAAAGACCTAATGAATATTGACCAGTAAGTACGTTGAAGTTTCGACCCTGAAGTATGCGCAATTAGGTAAGCTTCATAGCGGGTCTTCTTTAGGACAATAAGACAACAGTGGAGACAGCCACTTTCAAACAAAACACCCAATTCAGGGAAGTGGTTTGATTCCAACATGCAGTGTTTTTCGGAGTGCCTCCAGTGGCGTAGTTAATTAGCCTTGGGCACGGAAATGATGGAGCAGGGATTTGCCATGCTCCCAGTTGGTGAAGAGAACACCACAAAGGTTGTATTCTTAGTTAAATGATTCAAACCCTGGTTCAAAAAATGGAGACAAAGAAAATCGTGTTCGGAGAGGTGCTTCATATTAATTGCCGCCATCCACGAGTATCCAGTGATGTGTGGTCTTCGTCAGATTTCTTTCAATTTCCACATGTGACGAGCTCTGTCTTGCTTGAAACAGTTTTGGGAAAGATGTGGTCTCAAGCGGCAGCAGAATAGGTGAATTAGCGAAGTACGGCCTTGACGATAGTGTGACTACAAACCGTACTTCCCGCCTGTGAAACCATGAGGCGAGGGCTTCGTACCAAATATAGTCAATAAGAATACAAGCCTAGGTGGTTGAAATATATATGCACTGTCATTAGTACTTACAAATGAATGTTGTGATTAATATACAACTGTAGGAGTGGAACTAGGTATCAGAATATTATTGCACTAGGTCCTGAAGAATAGCCGAGGTGGGTCGGCTAGAAACATGTTGACCATTAGGTATTCGGAACATTAAATCCATAAATCCTAATCCTTCCCCTGTTTTTAAACCGTACTGACTAGGGGTCGGAATAAAGTAGTCATTACCCACTAGCCAGGTATTTTTACACACCGTCCTTTACTTCACTCCTCCCTGCAGATTCACCTGCCTCTCATAGTCAATACTTAGTGCTCCTGCGTAGTTTGTCTGGTCACAGCACACCCCATTCCATAGCCGAACGGGAAGGACCCTATGATGAAGCATGCCACCAAGGGTTAACCCTGGTGGGTGAGGGTTTTACGGAAAACTTTATGTTTTCCCCTGTGAGGGAACAAAAAACTTCCCTAAAAGTAAGGTTGGGTCCTCTTGTTGTTTTGTAAACTACTGTCCTTGAAGGGTGGCCCCAGCCTGTATCCTCTGAATCCCTCCTTTTTGTATACAGAGAGATAACCGACTGCTCCACTGGAGCTCATAGAAACCACTGACTAGTGTACCAGAGACACTCTGAACTGGGCAAATGAAGCAGCAATAATTTACCATGAGAGGCAAAGGCATTGCTGTTAAATGCAACAAAGGGGTTTATAAACATAGTGAATTTATAAGTCTGAAATTATTGAACTTAACATGGGCCATTCCTTCCTAGTAAAATGGGGGAGCAGCAAGGAAGTAACATACTTTATAATTTGGCTGCCTTGGTCATGTACTGGAATTGCTACGCTGCTTACCGAAATTCCCCAATAAAAATTGATTTAAAAAAAAAAACGTAGGGGCGCTGGGTACACATTGGCACCATATACTATGGACTAATAGGTAAGTTAAATAAGCCAATTTGGTGCCTACCAATTTCATCATGTTGAAAGGAGAGGGTCAAGTATACTACCACTGGTTCGCAGGTGCACAGAGTACTATAGCCAGCAGAAACAGGATTCAACAAAAAGGCAAAGAAATCTGGATGACCCTGCAGAAAGGTCAAATTTCCCAAAACACCAGTTTAAAGGAAACCAGAGAACAGAGGCATAATTTGTGTCTCTCTCCCAAGGGAGAAGTAAGGATTTTTCTCCCATATCTACAGTAAGACTCTTTTGCTGCAATGTGAAGTAAACAGAAGCAGATAAACAGCTTTGTGTGGAGGAAATCTGCTTTGCCTTAGAAGAGAGCCTGAGTGCTGTCCTGGGGAAGGGCCTAAAAACCAAGTCTTCCAACACTAGACACGTAAGGACCTGCCCGCTTAGCCCATCTGCAGATCGGCACACAAATCAGTGTTATGTAATGTTACTTGGTTTTATTGAGCACATGTTCACCAAATAGGTTTCTTTGCTCTAGGTAACAGAGAACAGCACACCACTTGAAGAGGCTTAGTCCTAGGCTTGTCTGAAGAGCAAAGTCTTCAGTGCTGAAGAAGAGTGTAAAGATTGTGTACTTTGGAACATATTTATCAAAGGTTTTGCTTTGTCCTTGCTCCATGTAAGGGGACGCAGGATGACGTAAAACCTAGAATGAGGTTTAATAAGCCATGCAAGGCCACCTTGCGTGGTACTGCTTCGCTTGGTAAATCTGGAGTAACGCAAGGCAGCGAGCACTGCTTTGCATTGCTCTGTTCCAGGGAGGCATTCCATAGGTGAAGTGTGGGAGCTCCTACGTATCCACCCATGGATTGTGGCACATTTCAAGATTTACCATGAGTGGTATACTTGGGAAAGCTTCTGCTGACGGAAAATTAGTTATTTGCAAATTGCTCAATTAAAAATACAATGTGCAGAGTTTAAGTTTAAAACTGAAGTGTGTTGAATGCAAAAAATGTAGTAGGCAACCATACTTAAAACTATAGGCCTGTAACATAGAAATGAAGCATGGATTTTTAACTTGACGTAAATGAAGATGTCATAAATAAATAAGAAGACATATTAATACTAAATGACTTGTTTTTCACATTAAATGAGTGTTGCTCAAGATGTGTTTCTTCTCTTTACTGCAGACATTGCAATTTCAGAAGCTACTGTTTATTAGTTAATGAATAGGGGTTTGTTTGATTAGACGACTGATAGTAATATTCTTACCACAAAAGTTGCAGATGAAAAGGAGGACGATTCATGGGAAGGAGTTTTTGAAAAATAAGAAGGGATGTGACACAACATTCAGGCACACATCATTAAAAGACGATTGTTCTCTGGTGAGAAGATGGGGAGTAGACCTGTTCCCAGGAGCGTGCTGAAATCTCATTGGTCAACATGAAGAAAGAATATTATTATTGCTGCAACATAGAAAATGCGTGTTTATATTAGTCCATGTTCTTAGAGTAATTAGGCAAATTAATTGAGGTTTTTCACTCACCTTTTCCTTAGACTGAGAGCAGTTGGTGTGTGTCCCTTGGCCCAGACTCTCATAGAGAAGACTGTTTACTGTGTTTTCTTAGTCTCTTTATGAGAATCATAGCTTAATTCTTGATTTGTTGTTATTTTAGTTGAGAGTATTTTCCAGGTTATTATTCTAAAGCCTCATGTTGATGCTTGATTCTCTCATCAGGACCCTTCCTAGGAATCTGAACTGACACCTGTTCTTTTTATTCCTTCTCGCATTTGCATATTTAGAATAGGGAAGTTTCTTCATGAATCATATTATTACATCATTTGCACTATTGCTTGACATTTTGATGTATCCTATTATACAATATTGCTTGATTGATTCTATTAACCCTTGATCATGAGAATTATATAAAATACTTACGGAAAGAATGAATAACTAAGAGATTTGAAAATTAAACCCTTTAACTCACTTAACTCTCTTTTTTGACAGAACTAAATGAAATGATAATTGATAATGCTTTCTATTGACTTCAGCTCCTTTCATCTCTGTCGACATCAAAGATCCATCGACCTGTACACAGCAATTGTGATTGATGAGTAAATGACAGTGGAAACCCATGCTCAAGCTATGCCTTCCCAGGGGAGGTGTAACCAGACGAAATATCTTTATTTCTGCTTGCTTTTTCCTCTTTCTACGTGTGCTGCATTCTCCAGTACATATAGAAAGAGGAAAAAGCCTCAGAGAATTGTTTTTATTCAGTAAGGTGTCCCGTCCTGCAAAAAAACAAACCTGCCTGCAGCGCAGGCACCTTTGCACCATGATGTAAGGATGCCTGCATTGGAGCTAGGCAACACATAGTGTGCCTGCGCAAGGAGAGGACAGGAAAATGCCTTATAAAGTTTAATATGGCATATTCCTGCCTTCTCCTTGTCATGCAATACAGTGCTTCAAGGTGTGAAGCGGTGCTGCTTTGCCCGACATTTTGATAAATCTGCCCCTTTTGTGTGCTGTTTTCCAGAGACGGCACTGAGGATGAGCAAAAATCCTGTGCCTTTTATTTTTGCTACATCTATGATTTTCTAAATATGGCCATGAAGAAGAGCATAAAGCTCATGTGAACTGTGACCATGGCCACCCAACTGTCCCACAGTGATCCCTGGGGTTTTATTCTGGAGATTTCTTCCATTTCTACACAGCTTTGCAAAAACACTGCCCTGCCAGGGTTTCTAACCTCTTTGTTAGAGTACACGTTTAAGGATTAAGGGGTTTATTTACAAGCCCCTTGCGCCGCTGGTGCGTCATGTTGCGTGACACGGCGGAACCTGCTGCATGATATTTACAAGCACATGTAAAAACAAGCGCATGCAAAGTCACCCAGCGTCGCTTTACATGTGCTTGTAAATGTTGGCTCTTTTCTAGCAACACTGCATGTTAGGGGCGTGACATGGGTGTTCCCATGCAACATCCATGTCCACTGATACATTTCCATATTTACGAGCAATCATAAACCTAGAAATGCGTCAGAATGCTACGCCACCCCAGAGGTGGTGTAGTGAGGTGCAACAATGCGAGCTGCATTCTACAATACACATTGGAAGTGGAAATCAACTCAATTAATTGTTTTTGTGCAGGAAGGTGCCCCTACCTGCACAAAAAGAATCTCCCCACTACACAGGCTTCCTCACACCACGGCACAAGGATGCCTGCACCGGCGCATGGCAGTAGTTTGGGTGCCAGTGGAGGGAAGAACACAGAGATGCAACATATTGTTGTAGATATGCGGCATCCCTGATCTTTAAAACTAACGAAGCGTAGCAAAATTACTTGCGGCACAGTGCTGCGTTATTTTCTCGTAAATAGGGCTCTAAGTATTTTTTAAAAGAGTAGAAATGCTGTCATTTTGCATTGTCTGTGCTGCCCTCAAGGTGTCTATCAAAGCAAACAAATATGAGTATCTTACAGGACCAAAAACAAGCATTATCAGAGACTGGCAACTTTGACTCAGCAGAGTCTTCATAGTCCGGATAATCAGAAAGTGTGCTCACCCGAACTACAAATGAAGCAAATTATTGAACTGTGTGACATTGATTAACATAAACCTAAACTTTGGTGGTTAAGATGGTAGCGGCGTCCAGGCCCATCTAAATTCCTGGATTAGAGAACACAGACACTATGATGAACAAGAGGAAGAAATTCATACCATAAGTTTTCCTGAAGTTACTAATCATATTTCATTGCTACAAATAAAGTCATATATTTTTCTAAAAGAATAACCCTTCTTGGATTATATGTTTCCTAAACATGATAAAAGCTGCTTAAACTAGACGTTCTTCCCACATCACCCTGCAAGCATAGGCCTTAACTGCTCAGTACCTCTTAAAAGGCACATTTGAAAGAGGAGGTAATTAGCAACTCTGAGAGATCACAGGTTTCTTTGTTTCCTTTTTTTTTTTTTTTTAATAAATATTTTTATTGTTCATCATCAGAAAAATAAAGTATAAACAATTAATTGCTTTGACATATATATCTAATACAACAGAAATCCTTCAATTGCAGCTTAATCACTTAAATTTAACAACATGATGCAATACATAATTTAATTATAATTACTTGAAAGAAGAAGCATGTACTTATCACCCTTTAGATTAACCATCTAGTTTAAGTTTCCATTTTTCAACTGGGGCCCATACCCGTTTCCCAAGCTGTCTTGCATTCGCTCCTTTTTTTTCATATAAAGATTTCTCTAAGGTGTAAATAGCTAATAATTTTGAGAACCATTGTTGAAACGAAGGGGGATTAGAGTCTTTCCATACCGTTGCGATACAAAGCCGGCTCAGCGTCATAGCAATAAACAAAAATTCTTGATGGGGTATCTCCTGTCCCTCCTTTGCCACTCCAAGAACCATAATCTCATTAGTTAATTTAATTGAAATCTCCAATTCATCTTTAAAGAAGTTTTCTATAGCTAGTTTAAAGGGATCTAAGTTAGGGCATGCTGCAAACATATGGATCGTGTCTGCCTCCAAACTCTGACATCTTGGGCAGAAGATCCCAATAGTACCACCCCAACGAGCTATTCTATGTGGTGTATAATATAGTTCATGTAAAGTCTTAAAGTATTGTGCTTGCAGGTTTGCAACCTTCAGGATAGAATTTCCAAACCGAAGTGATTTTTCGCCCTCATTCCCGGCTAAATCTAGTTTAGTTCTCCATTTATCAAATACCTTTCCTCTATCATCCTCATTATACTCGCACAATGCACCATAGAGTTGAGAGATTGAACATCCCTCATCATCTTGAACAATTTCCATCAGATCTACCCTAGCATACTTACAGTTACCTGCCTGTTTCCTCTGCAAAACTGATCTTATCTGTAAGTATTTAAAAAAATCTCTCCGATCCAAGTTATATAGCTGTTGTGCCCTCTCAAATGAAATTAACCCTGACTGATCCGTGATATCGCCGATTGTACTAACCCCAAGATTATCCCAGCGCCTCATCACTTGATCATGGAATACTTCTGGGAGGAGTTCATTCATATATAAAGGGGTATAGAAGTTCATTCTCCCTAATTTAATTTTCTTCCGGATCATTGACCAAACCGATATGACTGCCCCCAACAGCTTAAATTTTGTTCTTTTATAGTAGTTTAGTTCCTTGAATGTGAGAAGTCCCTTATTAGAGTCCGAAATCAAGAGCTCATATATATCCGGAATGCCAACCCTACCCCTCCAGATGTCTTTCGTATTCCCGCCGAGAAGTCCTTTACAATACTGAAGGACTGACGCAAAATAATATGCCTTAAAGTCAGGTACTGCAAGGCCCCCCCGGTCTTTAGAGAGTGCCAACCTCTTTATGGATCTACGAGTTCTGCCCTTAGCCCATATAAAGCGATTACAAATCCCCTCTATTTCCTTAAACCAATTGTTAGAAAATGATAAAGGAATTGTACGGAACAAATATAGAATTTTAGGCAAAAACACCATCTTTATAACATTGCAGCGACCGATGATTGTTAAACGTAAATTGTCCATCCTATCTAAGTCTAATTTTGCCTTTTTGATTACTGGGGTCAGATTTTCCTCCACAACCTGAGATAGGTCAGATGTAATAGTAACTCCCAAATAAACCACGGACTCTACAACTCTCTCATCGTTAATCGGAGCAAATTGATTTACCACTATTTGTGTTTTTCCTTGATTTAATTTATACCCTGATAGAGGTCCATATTTTTTTGCCTCATTCTCGATTTCCCCTATCGCTATTATTGGTATTGATGATGTAATTGCTAAATCATCTGCGTAGCCCAATATTTTAGTCTCATATCCATTCAGCACTATTGGACAAATGTTTTTATTTTTTTCTATGTGTCTAATAAATGAGTCTATATAACAGGCGAATAGTAGAGGGGAGCAGGGGCATCCTTGCCTAGTCCCACGCTCAATTTTTATTGCCTCGCTCAGCTCCCCTCCCACTCTCAGACTGATGCTCGGGCTTCTATAAAGGGCTTTTAATGCTCCTACACATAATTTCCCAAAATTATATTTATACATTGTTGCCCAAAGAAAGTCCCACGAGACCCTATCGAAAGCTTTTTCAGCGTCCAGCAATATTAAGGACATAGGGTCTCGTGAGACATTAGTACCATCCAGCAGCGCGAAGACCCTTCTGATGTGATCGGCAGTGCCCCTCCCTGGTATAAACCCGTGCTGCCAGGGTGAGACTATCTTACCAATTACCAAGCTCAGCCTGTTTGCCAGGATTTTAGAATAGACCTTAGTGTCACTATTCATTAAGCTAATTGGTCTATATGACCCAGGATCCGTAGGGCATTTATTCTTTTTTAGAAACACTACCATTAAAGCTTCTCCCCAAGACTCCGGAGGTGCAGCACCATTCTGTATTAGAACCATGAGTCGATTAATGTCTGCTTCTAAGATTAAATAGAACTTTTTATAGAATTCTAACGGTATAAAATCGTGTCCCACTGCTTTTCCTGATGGGAGATCCTTAAAAGCTCTTTGTACTTCTTCTGGGGTAAAGTTGATCTCGAGGGAGTTATTATCCTCCTCTGTAAGCTTATCTAGGGAGGCAGAGTTTAAATATTCGTCAATTTTCGCTAGATCTGGATCCCCATTATTCTGACTGTATAATTTCTTATAAAAATTCTGAAATACAGCACAGATTTCCTTTGGTGTTTTTACTATTGTCCCTGCCTCCGTAGTCATTTCTGTTATCTGCCCCTGAGTGGCAGCCTGCCGGGTTCTAATCGCTAGGATTCGTCCTACCTGTTCGCTATATTCATGCTGCTCTTCCCTCCTGGCCAAATATTTACCAGCTGCCTTTTCAGCATATACTTCACCCACTGCTGCTTTAGCCGAGGCTAGTTTTTGCATTACTTTTGTCACATCCTCTTTCTCTCTTATACTTTTTACCAGTTCTTCCTCTAGCTTTGCTACTAGATTTATCTTTTTCTCTAAGGTTTCTTTTTCCCGCTTACTCCGTCCAAGAGAGTAACTTAAGGTTTCCCCCCTAATACCTGCCTTCATAGTATCCCATACTATTTGCGGTGATACTGTGCCCCTATTGTTTTCTAGAAATTCTTTTAGCCAAATTTCCATGTAAGTAACATAATTTACATCCAGTAGCAAAGCTCTTTCAAAGGTCCAGCTATTTATTCTGTTCTGTGAGTATGGTATAGAGATCTCCATGGAGAGCGGGTTGTGATCTGACATCAATCTAGGCATTTTTTTAATTTTCACCATCGGTATCATCGAGGGGGAAATCAAAAAATAATCTAGCCGGGCTAGAGTTTTATGGGGGGCAGAATAGTATGTGCAGCCTCCCCCTCCGTTTATATGTTCCCAAATATCGATCAGCCCATTGTCCTGCATGAGCTGTATTAGCGCTCTGTGGGTTTTCTTCTTTTTACCAATAAATCTTGCAGGATTTTCTTTCCACAACCCATTGAGGCCATTTATATTTAAATCGCCACATAGTATTATGGGGAGAGGCCAATTGGGCAATTGAGAATTTATATGAATGAAAGTTTCAGGGTCATCAACTATTGGTGCATAGATAGAGCATAGAGTAAAATTAAAATTTTGAATTTGGCAATCCGCTAAAACCCAGCGACCATGTCTATGGTCTAAGGTTTCTTTGTTTCCAAAGACATTGGTAATACTCATCACACAGATTGCATGGTTGTTGTAAATTCAAACAGAGAAGAGGCCAGTACACCAAATAGCAAGTCTGAATTATTTACTCCTAAAGCTCTCTCTAGGATTTGGATGGGAAAAGCTAGGTAGACCTCTGTCTGTAACTGTGGGTACCACAAGCGTTGATTACTCCCACTCCCGGGGGTCAGAATTACTTGCCATTACATGATTATGGAGAATAACATGCTTCCTGCATGCTTTGCTCTGACTTGTCACATGGAAATGTAGCTGCTTTGAGTAGCAAGTTTGTCCAGGTGTAAAACACCAGACCGGTGGAGTAGCTGCAAATCTTGTAATGCTGATGAGGATACTGTTAGCAGCCCCCTGCTGGAATTATGGAGCCATGTAAAGAGGACCTAAGTCCTTTGTAACAGATGGCAGACAAACAGCGTTTTGAGGAAACAGAGTGGGTGATTATTTCCACAGAGGAGTTGAGAGAAGCCTGTAGAGTAAGGCAGGTCAAGAATGGTGGATTGCAGAGTGATTATGAATTGACAGAGCTCACGAGACGGAGAGAACGCAGGAGTAGACCCTTCACAGATAGACCCCTTGAACACGAGACATGCTGTTAAGTTTACCAGCGTCTTGTCTCCCGTTCTAGTCACAATCCACAACCTACTGTTACCACTGAGCCTTCAGACAGTGCCGCAATAACACTTCAAAAGTCTGGTTTAGAGATCGAGCTGTGGAAGGCTACAAGGGAGAGTACCAGAGGAAGGAACTCAGGACAGAGGGAGGACTGCTTGCAGATCGCAGTCAGGTGAGGGAGCAAGGACTGAAGCTGGAAGGGAAGAGGCGTGCCATAGCAGTGGAGCTTCACATGTTCACGATGGAAGCTACTAAGGTAGAAACTGAGGGGCTTGCGTCACTTTTGCGCCGCCGGTGCGTCAGTTTTTGTGACGCACCGGCAGCATACAAAAAATGCACCATGTTGCGTCATATTTACAAAGTGACGCATCTAGGTAGATGCGTCACTTTGTAAACCCCTGCGCCACATTATACCTGCGCCAGGTATAATGTATGCAGGGGGGCATTCTGACGTAAGTAAGCCTCATAGAAGTGTTGCAGTGAAATCTATGAGATTTCACTGCACCACTTCTAGGACGCAAATGCGTCAATATCTTACGCCTGCCTCACAGCAGGCGTAAGACTGACGCAGGCACATTGAAATGGGACTTGCCCATGTTAAATGACTCGTTGCTGAAGTTGGGTTACTTTTGTGACACACTCCAGCAATGCGTCATTTTTGCGCCTACAGATACGTCAGAAAGACTGACGTATCTGTAACTCCTTGCGACATGATGCGGCATATTATAAATATGACGCATCCAGCATGTCGCTAGGAGGGCGCAATGAGAAGTGACGCATGGCTGTTTTCACGCAGCGGTGCGTCACTTTTCATAAATGAGGCCCTGAATGAGTATTGAGCACTGCACCTCGGAGTGAGGATCGTCTGCTCTGGGCCTTACTCCCAATTACATGCTATGGGCCGGAGTCATCACTCGGATTCATAGCTTTGAATTAGCCACTGCAAACGGCTTCCCTGCTGAGCAGATACCAGCAACAGGTAATAAAGCTGCATTCCATCTAGTAACAGTGAAAGAACAAGAATAATACATGCATGATAATTCTGTTAATGAAATGTTTTGGCTAACCCCAGCTTAAAGCTACAGACTTATTTAGAGTGCTGAGAAGATTTCCCTTCTGGACTGGGAGACGATGACGGATGCCTTCATAAGAGTTTGAGCGGGCTTGTCAAGGGGAGCAGAAATCATCCTTTAAGGGGTGTTTATTCAGCTATTAGTAGACCAACTACTAGCTATTTGTCCAGTAGAGATATGTTATTCGTTGGCTGGTTAGTAGAGCATTGCTCCAAAGTAGAAGCAAGCAGTGAAGCAGGCAGGCCAAAACGGTGTGATCATGAAATAGTGGAAGGCCGTGGTAGCAAGGGTATCTTGGAAGGGGCCCAAACTTTTAAAAGTAGCCATAGTGGTGATTTAAACTTAAGCTAAAGGGTGTGGAGCCCTGTTTGAAGTTTCACCAGCATGGAGATAGTGGAGGTGATGATGGATTTTGGATTTGTGGGGAAGAGAACATCCTCAAGTGTACTACCCAAAACCAACTCCAACAATATGTGTTCAAGCAATTTTTTAGCATTGATGCTGGTTGTCATTGTGGCTCTTCAGATTGTAGCATGGTCCTCTCTGAATGTCAGGAAGGACATGGGTTACAATAAACCTCAACGAGCTAGGATTATTTGCCAACAGTCTGGGTAGACTGGACCAAGTTGACTTGCGTATGATGCAGTAGTGCAGTTACAATATGGTTGACCTAAGAGCACTGTCTGGTCGAAGGTTCAAGCACCTGGTCACAACCGTAGAGCTAGGTTTAGACGTCAAGACCACAGAGGTTCCATTCATGTTAAGGGAAGTCCGAATCATGGATTGCATACTAGGGAATGAACTTGGAGGATTGGAATCAGAGGACATGTCATCCTAAGAGCACGGGATGCCGCTAGCGTACTCTCGAGGGAAAAGTAGATTTTATGAGCATTGTTTTGGCTCAGAAATACAGAGCTGTGAAGGGAACAGTCTGAGGTGCCAGCCTTCCCGAAAAATGAATCAGAGCTGCCAATAGCAGAACCAGTATGTGTTGAAGTGCCAGATTTATGTCTTTTGTGACTTTGTACCAGTGCAGTGTCACAAAAAGTGAGGTAAACCAGCACAAAGTCTCGAATGGAATGTACTTCCCAATACAAATTTTAATTTGGGCTAGAAGGTAGCCTTAAACTAATGCAAAGTAGAATTCTGGGCCACTTTGGCCAAGTTAGGCATCCCATGAGTGGTGCACAGGCGTTTACATAACACCACCCATGGATTTGAATGCAAAGCCCTATCTACAAAATATATAGACAGAGCTTTGCACCAATAATTTGCACCTTCTAAGGCAGGCATCACATTATAGACCTTTTCATGTAGGCATGTGTGCTGTAAGGTACAGCACACATACAAACTTGAGAAAATGTTAGACTATGTCTAAGCCTAGCATTTTGCACTGAAATTGTATCCTTCCTGTACAAAACCTGTTCGAGACATCATGCACACTCCAGAGCACCATAGTGCAAGGCTGTGTATATGGTGTAAGGCTGCCTAAAGTGCTCCTGTGCAAGGGAGAGGGAAACAGCGACCTAACTTATTAGGGGGCATATCAACAAGGGCTTTATCTCTGCTTTTTTGACTTTAAAAGCCAAAGAAGCAGAGATAAAACTAGCACCCTATCAACAACAGGGTGCTAACATGCAAATTGGCATGTTAGCACCCTTTTACTCTACGCTTCCCCTTGCATCTCTAATGAGATGCAAAGGGGGCGTTCCAGAGTAAAATAATAGGAGAAATGTCGCTAAGCGACATTTCTCCTATTATCAAGAATATCGCTAACCCTGTTAGAGATAAAAAAAGCAGCGCTAACCTCGGTTAGCGCTGCTTTTTTACGTCTGGTATTTTTCTGACTTAGCCATGATATCCTATGGAAGGAGGATATCATGGCTAAGTTTGTCTGTCCCTATCAACAATCTAACGTGAGATTATCACTGGGTTTCCAGCGATAATCTCACGTTAGCCACTTAGCGTGAGGATTTTTATCGCTATTGAGATAAGCGTTGCTAATAGCACGCTATCTCAGCGATAAAAATCGACGCACAATAGAAACTAGCCAAGTTGGAGGAAGACTGTTTTCTGCAGATGCATTAAAAAGTGAAGTTAAAAGTGGTCCCCATAATTCAAGATTGGATTTAAAAAGATCTGCAGGGACACCGTCCGGGCCTGGTGCCTTGCCCCATTGGCTGGTCATTATGGCCTCGATTACTTCCTGTAACTCGAAAACTAAATGCTTTTCAATTTGAGATCTCCGGGGCAATGGCTCGATTACTTGGGGCCCAGGAGGATCCAAAGCAACGACAGGGCATTCATAGAGATGTGTGTAATGACTGATCCAGTCATTTTCAGAAATTGCAATCTCTATGTTAGCTCTGTCCGAATTAATTATAAAAGGAGCATTAACAGCCTTCCAGAAGGCTGCCGAGTCTTTCAACAGGGCTGCCTCCTGTAATGCCAGCCACATTAACTTTTTTAACTCTTGTTTCCTGTTTTTCAGGGCAATTTTATACTCCTTCTAGCATTACTGATGTTAAGTGAATTTTTGATTTTAGCATGGAGCACAGTCTTCAGCTTTGAGTAAGCTTGAGTGCACGAGTGATCAAACCATCCGTGCTTCACTGATTTGCTTTTGTTGGTTTCAACAAAGAGGGCCGACTTACTAGTTGCAGCAATTATTGAAAAGTTCTTCACAAGGTCGCTTCGATCACCCTCTTGTTTTAAGCAATACATAAAGTTACTATAACAATCTGTGACTATTTTACTCAAGAGTTCTTCATGGTTTACACGTTCCCAACTTAATGCATAGCCGTTCTGCCTACTAAGTTTAATATTATTGATTTAATTAATATTTCTACCCCTCGATTTTGCAGTTTGGCATTGTATCATCAGACTTAAGCTTATTGGGCCAGGTCGTGTGTGTTAAATTTCTTTACTCTAGAAGAATGCCTATTGAACGTCAGAATAAAATCTATTGTGGACAAGACACCACGGCCGTTAAAGGTTGGGGAAAAATCTATCGTAGGGGTTGTTAACATGTTACAGAAACCCATATCATATGTTAGTAATATGTCATTGAATAGGTCCCCTTGGACCGTATGCGCAAAGTGCGGGAGGCAATCTTCATCATTAAAATCATACATTAAACCACATGTCCCTTTGCCTATATGTTTGCATAAATAACAATTGAAATCACCCCCCCACAAGATAACTACGTCCTTGTCCGTTGAGTCGTGGAGCCTCTCTAAGACATCTAATAAAGATTTCAGAATACTTGTGAGGAGATGCTGTGGAATATTATTATAAAAATTGACAATGATCACCTTCACGAGTAAATCACAAGTTAAACCAATGACTTGATAATAAAGGTCATCCAGAAAATTACATTTATCATAGGTCACAAGATTTGAGATGTAAGTGCAAAGGCCTCCCTTTGCCCTACCACTGGGGGACGGAACAGCTGGTGTAAAGAAAGTTCGATATCCTGCCAAATGGGCAGACTCTACTAACCAGGTTTCTTGTAAACAAAGAATGTCAAAATTCCCTATAAAATCCAACCACAAGTCATTAGAAATCTTCGATTTTAATCCTGCGACGTTCCATTATACAATTTGAAGTCCCTCGTGGCCCATTCTAGACTTATTCCCCCTGCTCCCAGTACCCAAAGTTGTTAGCGGTGACAATGAATGCAAGGGGATTTGAGGATCAATAATAGACCCCAGGCCCGAGGTCATGTTATTATCCTTAGAAGGGATTATAAGGGTCATAGGGTCGGTCAGGGCTAGATCTATCAATACCAGCAGGGAAAGGAGGCCTAATACAAGCCTTGCAAGTTCTCTTCACCCTGGTCGCATTGTGCGCATCGTTTTGCATAAAGTTAACTACAGGTTGTGTCGTACAAATCTCGTGAATCATAATAGGTGGGCCTTACCCAGAATCTTTAACCGTATTACCCCCTGACTTAACCAATCTACTGCGTCAATCTACCTCTTCTAGTGAAGGTAGATGCTCAAAACGGTTGTATGTTTGGATGGAATATTTATAACCATAATCTATAGTTGGGGTTCTTAGTTGCGGGGCACTGGGCTTATAAAAAAAAGCCTAGAGGAACCACGCCAATGTTGCCTAGAGCCAATGCGTGATAATCCATGCTACGCAATATCCAACGAACAAATTGGGGAGTCTTGAAATTCAGAACCACGCAATCACCCGGAAAGACTTTGGGGTCTCTTCCCAGCCAGCTCACCCTTTTTACCATTTTAAACTCCATGAACAACCTGTCGGTTTCACCCACCCTAGATCCCAACCAAGCTAAAGACTTGTTTCTTAACACCTGCCAGGGTTCAGGCAAATCATCTCTCAATTTTGGGACATTGGTTAATATGACTGTGTAAGGCGTAGCAACAGGTGGTAGGTCCAAAAGAGAGGCAGGTAAAGCGTGAACTGGGTTTACAGCTAATGTGGCATTATGCCGATTACCATCGTCAACATGACAATCAGCCACAATTTGCCTGGAATGTGAGTGGCTTGTAATATTACCCTGGGAAGAAGGTGCATGGTTGTCGAGATGTCTTAAATTCGACTGGATACTCCCTAACTTTAAAGAGGGCTTGCCCTGATCCTTGTTTATCCTGGGTTTAGGAACACTAGGGATGGGTGATGGCGCATCGATGGTTAGCGAAGGTTTCGACTGTTTAAATAATATTTCTTCGATCACGCCAAGCCTTGTGATGATATTACTCAGGGAGTCTCTGAGGAACATGTCCATTGCTTCAATCTTAGTTTGTATAGCCAGTGTATTAGAATGTGGTAAAACATGGGTGGGGGTTGACACGGCACCGCGGGTCGCTTTTTTCAATTTGGGAGGGGGTTTATGAGTTCCCTTGTACTAGATTTTTGCAGGGTAACCTTGGCCCTAGATGTTAATCCTGCCGTTACCTCTGAAGTAGAAATTGGGTTTTTTGGTCGTTTAGTGGGTGGCTGAAACTCAGCGTCCTGATCAGTGAAAGAAATATGATCTGAGATATCTAAAACACACCTGTTACTAACGACGATGGAGTCATCTATTACTTGCTTGTTATGATTTAATAATGGATCCCCCAAACAAGTTGTAGCAACCGTACTGTCACGAGAGATTGCTTCTTCGACAGAGACAATTTGCTCCTCCAGGGCTCCCATAGCGCTCGTCAGGTAATTTAAGATAGAAACACAAGGTCCCTCCCCAGATTTCATCTGCTTCTTGGGTTGTGAGCTTACAGCTTTTCTTTTCACCATTGTAACAGGGTAAGAAGGAGAGAAGCTAAAGAGGCAGTAAGTCGGACAAAAAGGAAGAGAATACTATCAAGGGGGTCACAGATGAATAGATAACAATACCAAACCAAATGTGTTAGGATATAAATAAGTAACTAACAGCAATCAGTAGGACGTACACCTCCAACAGAGGTTCATACAAAAATATGAACTAATAGGCAACAAGTACTTATCTGTCGCATTGGTTGTAGCAATGGACGAAAAACCAAAGTCTATGGCCCAGCCCAGCCTACTCCTGGCTATGACGGGCTAAGACGGGCGCTGCGGGACCTCGTCGCCGGTAATGAGGGCTCCGCGAGGGACCGGGTACAAAGTGCTGTGTGCAGGTCCTGGATGCCCAGGGGCTGTGCAAAAGTGCTTCTTCCTCCTCCAAAGACCGAGGTCTCCCACGCTGCGGGACCTCGTCGCGGGTAATGAGGGCTCCGCGAGGGACTGGGTACAAAGTGCTGTGTGCAGGTCCTGGATGCCCAGGGGCTGTGCAAAAGTGCTTCTTCCTCCTCCAAAGACTGAGGTCTCCCGCGCTGCGGGACCTCGTCGCCGGTAATAAGGGCTCCGCGAGGGACCGGGTACAAAGTGCTGTGTGCAGGTCCTGGATGCCCAGGGGCTGTGCAAAAGTGCTTCTTCCTCCTCCAAAGACCGAGGTCTCCCCTTTTATTGAGTCAATATTTTGTATTGCACAGAGCTTACCTTTCACCTGCAGCCCTTAACAGATGCTTCAACCGCACTCTGGCATCCTGTCCCCAGGGTCTGTATCTGGTGGCCGATTTTACACATATGCTCTGGGCTTCCTCAGTCCTCTTCCCATGGTGGACATATGCCACAGATCTTCTGCCCTCTATGACAACCCATTCGGTCCCCCTAGATCGGACCTCCATCGCACTAGAAATATACAGGTGCTCCAAAAACTATTGGTCAGCATTAAGGTTGGCCAGATTAGTCCTCTTTCTGGTTAAACACAAGATTACCTCTATTTGGAAGTCTAAACTTGGACCCTCTACTACAGCCTGGGTGCATACACCCTCAAAATGGGCTAATGCTGAAGGATCTTCCCTGCACAGGGAGGAGGCTAGAGACCTCCGTAGGTGCCCCTAAGCTGCCAATGGAATGCTCTCTTGTGCCAACTACTGTCAACACTAGAACAACCTGGGTGGAGAACATGCAAAGTGCGCATGAATGTTCTGGCCGGCCCGAGATGGCCGGCCAAACATTCATGCACACTTACAATGTGTGCTCACCACTCCCCCTGCTCCTGTCATCAGAGCAGCCCGCCCACCCTGCACAGCTGCCACAGCAGGACATAATAAAACGATAATAATCTTGAGTTATTATCATTTTATGTTTCCTTTATTTCACTGCCTTAGCGGAGAAGCGCCCACTGCATTCCTCCCACCTTAAGACAGTGGTCAATATCGCTTGTAACCTTGATATTTTATGTGCTTGTTGCCCCACTCTGATGTCATAATATATTGCACATTGTCTTTGTCATCGTAAAAAAATGCAAATGAAGATGGTTTAAAAATAATAGCTCAACCCATACTCTCTGTGAATTATACTATGTGGGCATTTCCAATTGAACCTAAAATATGCCATTTCCTATCTTACATTTTCTGCAGTATCGTTTTTTTTTAAATTATTTATTTAGCCATGATGTCAGAATGGAGAAATAATTAATATCACAATAAAATATGCCATGTATCAAAATACAAAAAAATTGTTCATTTAACTTAAATTTATAATATCTATATTTCATATTAAATATTTAGAGCTAACCGCAGTCAGTACATAAATATGACAATCAATATAATCAATACTATCGTCAGCCAGCAGAACACCTACCAAGGAATAATAAAGAAAATAATAAATGTAAGGGTTATTACATTCATCATTCATATAGTCTAGTATAGCTCCCCAAACATTTAGACCAAGGTTCCTTCTACGAGGTCCTTTGAGGGAATATAAACTATGCTCTAAGCCGAAAAATGCCAAAAAATCTAGCTTTCCACATTTTAAAGGAAGGTGGTTCTTTTTGCAGCCACGATGAAGCGATACTGAGCCGGGCCACAGCAGTTGCCATACATGCGGTGTACCGAGTCTGGCCAACGCATCATCTGTGACACCTAGTAACATAGCCGTAGGAGTAAGCATAATTTCTACCCCTGTCACAGAAGTAAAAAAGACCTCTATCCCTGAAAAAAGATGGTGCAGCTTTGTGCATGCAAAAAACATGTGGAGACTATCCGTTAATCAGCTCGGCACTGAAAACATTTGCCGTCATTTACCCCGCCGCATTTTCACGGGTGTATGATAAAGACTGCAGATGGTTTCATAGTGCTGGGCCCTAAGACTTGAGGAGATCAAGATTTTCTCTGCAACTCAATAGACCTCCGTAAAGGCCCATCTCGATGCCCCAATCAATTACTCCATTTCTTATCCTGCTCTTCAAGGTCATCCTCCGGCACTTCCAGAAGGCCCATGTAAAGACTCCCAATTTTCTGCCTGCGTGTAATTGCTTCCATAATACCCTTCTTCCCTGTGTCCACTAGCTGCAATTTTTTTTCCAAAGATAGTCCTGTGTCTGTAAATACTTAAAGAAATCTGCGTTTGGCAATCCAAATTTTTCCCTAAGAGCAGCAAATGTATACAAGTTTTCTTTCGTGTAAAAGTCCCCAATAATTGAGATCCCCTTTGATTTCCACCTGCCCATAATTGTATCCCAAAAGATAGGGGGTAGTAGCTGTGTTGCATAAATAGGTGTAAAATAGTCTATTCTCCCACTTTTCAGGCTTCTACGCACCTGTTTCCAAAGTTCAAAGGCCGCCCAAAGAACCTTAACTCGGTTCGATTACCCTAAAAATAATCTCTCAGCTTCTGCGCCTAGCATCATTTGATAGATAGAAGGGTGTTTGCTGCATTGCTACTTGCATCCCCTATTAATAAAATCCTCATATTCTGCAGGAGGCAAATATAATAATAAAATACAAAATTAGGGACCACCCATCCTGCCCGAATTCTTGGCAGCGTCATATACTTCATTGCTCTGTAAGGTTGTTTCTGACCCCAAATAAATCTGCCACAGATTGATTGCCGGTTTTGTAGCTGGATTCTACTGAGCTCTAAAGGAACCGACCTGAATAAATACAGCACTTTAGGTAATATATTCATTTTCACAACGTTACAACGACCTACCAATGAAAGATGTAAACAATCTAACCTCGCCAATTCTTTCTTAATTCCAGACATCAAAGGGTCCCAATTAGCAGTTACTAGATCATCCAGTAAAGCTCTGATTTTAATACCTAGATAAACTGCCTTCTGTGTAACTCTTGGATTATCAAATATATCCTTGGTTGTACAGATGGTCTGTGTTTTAGCGATATTTAGTTTATACCCTGACATTTAACCAAATGAAGCCGCCAATCGTTCTATTTCAGGCATTGCTATAGCAGGTGTTATAGTGACGATGGCCACATCATTGGCATAGGCCAGTACTTGATAAGCTTCCCACTGAATTTGTACAGGTTGGATGATCATGCTCTGCTTTCATTGAACCAGTCAGTAAAGTATTGATGTAAAATGCAAACAATAGAGGGGAGCACGGGCATCCCTTTCTCGTCCCTTAGGTTATAATAACAGGTTCGGACTCCAAACCCATCACACAAATTCAAGCAATAGGAGACCAAACCCCTCCCAAAGCCTATACGACGCATCACCATCCATAAAAACGCCCAAGATACATGGTCAAATGCTTTTTCGGCATCAAGAAGTATCAGCCCTAGAGGAGTCTGTTAAACCTTAGCTATATCAGACAAAGTCACCAGCGGATTAATATGATTGACCATGCCTCTTCCCAGGATAAAGCCATGCTGGCGAATTGAAACCAAGGGGGTTATTACCCTGGACAGGTGTGCTGCCAGAATTTTAGCACAGATTTTATCATCGCTGTTTAAAAGAGAGATAGGTTTGTACGATCCTGGGAGAGTTGGGGGTTTATCCCTTTTCTAAAAAATTATAATATTAGCAGTATCCCATGATAATGGCGCCTGTCCACGCTGAGCAGCATGAAAGGCTATCAGCATTTCAGTTTCTAGTTCAGAAAAAAAGGTTTTATAAAATTCCAGAGGTCATTTGTCAAGACCTGCTGCTTTACCTATCGCCAATGAATTAATAGCATTCTCAACCTCTTCCAGGATTATTGGCAGCTCTAAATATGCTGCATCTTCGCTGCTCAAAGTTTGGCCATACAAGGCTTGTGGTAAAGAGCAAAACGAGGTTTCCTCTGTTCTAACCTCCCCTCAATAAAAATCCTGGTAAAAAGATCTAAATACTGCTAAAATCTCAAGAGGTTTGCTAACTAATTTCCCAGCCGAGTCTTCTATAAGTGCTATACCACGCTCAGTCTCCTTGTTCCAAACACGTTTAGCTAGGCACCTGCCGGTAGCCTCCCCCAATTCATAACATTCTCTCCTAATTGTTTGATATCTACAGGCAATATCTTTAGACCATAATAAATTAATCCTAGCCCTGCAACGGGCTACTGCACCCAGCGCCAAAGAACTTGACACCTTCTCAACCACACATTGTATCAAGCTGCATTCAGCCCGCCTGAGATCATCATAGAGATCCTGGAGCATGACATGCTGTCTTTGCTTATGTATACCAAAGCTCAATATTTCCCCCCTTAGCCCTGTCTTCAAGGCATCCCACCCTACATACAGAAGGAGAAGCAATATTCCTATTTATTTCCAGAAATTGAGTGATCCAGCTTTTCATATGTGTAACAAATATATGATCTGCTAATAACTTCTTATCAAAGGTAAACCGTCTCTGTGGCCTGGGAAGACCTTGAACCGAAATATCCATAACCACTGGACTCTGGTCAGACGTAAGTCTGGGAAATAGTTGAATTTTGGCTGTAGCAGCCTAACCCAGAGAGACAAAAAAATAGTCCAACCTCACCCATTTATTGTGCGGACAGGAAAAGGAAGTAAATCCAGCATCGGGGTATATATGTATAAAACACAGATCTACTAAGCCACAGATCTACTAAGCCATGCTCAGACACAAGCGGCTGCACTGCCCTGAAAACCGTTAGGTTTCCTCCCAATATACAGTCTGCCACCAGATTGTAGCTCTGGGCTGTCTAAGTGTATAATAAAATCCCCGCATAGTATCAAGGGGAATGACCAGAAAGCCAACTCTGTATTAAGAAGACCTAAAATTTGCGCCTCATCCAAATTTGACCCATACACCGAGCATATAACAAATTTCCAATACTCGACTGCACATTCACCGATAGCCCAGTGCCTATATTTATCTGCAATTGCCCTTCCCTCCAAGCACAAATAGGTTTTAGCCAATATAGCCACCCTACGCGTTGTGGAGCTGTGTTGTGTACACACTAATACTGTGTACCCTAATTCAGCCATCACACCACACTTCTCCCAGGGAATACGTGTTTCCTGTAGACACACCACATTGGGATGGATACCTCTCAACTCCATAGCGACCCACTGCCTCTTAGCCCTATTGTTGAAACCAGACACATTAAACGTGCACACCCGTAACCTCTCAGCCATCAGTCTGTCACCATCTAATCAGAGCATATTCCTTCAGATTTGACATTATCATGACATTTTTAAGTAAACCTTGCTCCACCCTCTTCCACCATGACCTTTTTTTTGCTTTTCTCCCCAAACCCACCCCCCTACCAGTACCCAACGACCACCTATGACATCACACCCACACCCCCAATCTGGTGTCCCCTACCCTCCCCAAACACCACCCCCAACCCCCCCACCTAATGAAGCAAAAGGATCCATGGTCCTTAGTGATGGGAAGCTGACATAGAGCACTCCAAATTTCCCCCCCAAGAGAAAAAATAACAAAACCTTTCAAGGTGTATATCTGCTGAACCAGTTCAGAGTACTATCCACACCTATATATATTATCCTAGCTATTCTAAATTGATTGCAAATATTCTTTTGCTTGGACTTCAGAGGTAAAAAATGGAGTTTGGCCATTACAGATGACCCTCAGTTTGATTGGGTTAAGTAAAAAAACCTGAGCCCCCTTTGCCTGGAACATTAGAATCAATTGCCACAATTGCCACTTCTTTTCCACTGCCGCATGACAGAAATCAGGCCTAACAAAAAATGTACTCCCCTTTCCTACCCTTTTCCTGTCTGGTCGTGCAAGATCATAAATAGCTTCCCGAGCCAAAAAATTATTCAGACATATCATTATAGCTCTAGGTTTAGTTATAGGCTGTCCTGATCTCCTATTCTGTTTAAAAGGAAATCTGTGCTCCCTCTGAACCTCCATAGTCCAGGACAACTGTGTAAGTTCTGGGAATGCTTCTGTGAAGAGCTGTACGATAAATTTCCGAACATCTGTTCCCTCCATGAATACCAAGGACTCTCAAATCATTTATCTTCCATATTGTATCGTCCTTCTGTGTTCTTAGAGTCCGAGAGGGTTCCTTTGGTGACAAGTTCATCTTGTAGCGTAGCAATCCGAGTATCTACTTCACTAATCCTCTCTGCAAATTCTGAGCAAGACCTACCAACTCTACGGATAGAATTCTGCAGCTTGCAGCATGCACCTTGGGTTCTTAGGTTCTCCTTCCGAGTCTCATCCCTGTGCGCCATGATGCTCTGGTAAATGATAGAGAGCGAGATTTCCTCTGGGTTTTCCACAGCCCCTGAAGCCAGGTTTTCAGTGGCCATGTCTCAGCAACCCCAAGGCTAGGAGAGAAGGAGTAATCACATACTAAAAACCTGCGCCCCCCCTTAGACTCAGTTCTGGGCAGCTCTCTGTGTTCTATTTGCTTTTGAACAGTTGAAGGACTGATTGAAGGGTTATCCCCTGCATTGCCAATATCCCCCTCTTCAAAATGCAGGCTGCTTGTGTTGCTCCCATCACTGTGGGTAAATTCTCCTCCTATGCAGTCCTTTGTGCCTCCCAGGCTCTCATCACCCGAAGAATTAGAAGGATCTGACATAGAAAAAAACTTAGCACCAGTATCCACCTCTTTTATGGAGTCTGGATTATCCAAGCTACAAGTTTGGCCCCCCAGTTCTGGGTTTTAAAACTCCCAGATTTGGATTTTTCCCCCAGGGGATCTCTCAGAGGCCCTCATTTTAGCTTGGGGGCACTTCCATGCATTTTTTCTCCATAACAGTCATTAGGAGGGCTACTGGCAAAGTATCCCCTGACACCCCTCCAGTCAAGCTCCCCCCGCCATAATCCAGGACTACCCCACATTCAGAAGCCCCTCTGCTCTTTTGCAGTCTCCCCACTTCCAACGCTCACCTCTTCACCACAGAGAGAGTCTAGAGAGGTTGACTGAAAAGCTGCTTCCGGGTTCAACGGGGGGGCTCCGCACAGCTGTCATGCTGGCGTTAGCTGCAGTCCCGTCAGTCTCTGTCTCAGCATACTGCATCTTTTTGGTCTTCGACATCTGGGCTGCTTGAAAAAGTGGCGGTAACGTTTTCCTGCTGCGAGCGGAGGAGGCAGCCTTCTGAATCGCCTCTCCGGAGTCAAGGAACACACCTCGAGCTGAACGCTGCACTCCAGCTCCAGCCCCTGCTCCTGTTCCCCTCACAGAGTCGGCTCAAGTCCGGAGGAGCAGCAGACCGGCACTGAAAAAAGGAAACCAGGAGCACAATGACACCTGCAACTTGTGGCGCTGTACACAGAGCCTCCAGATCATGCCGACAGGGTAGAGGGCCAGCCGTAAACAAGTCCAAGCAGGTAGTGAGGGGGGGGTTTGATCAGGGGGTGAGAGCCAGCTTACTCGACCGCGGGTGAGGACACCATCTTGCCTCACCTACTGAAGTATCTTTTTTCTGTTGGTTTAGCTTGCTTATGTTAAAAAAAGTTCAATATTTCTTTTGCTTTTCTAAGGCAGCAGAGGCCCCCTTAGTGACATTGTTAAGGAGTTTTTTTGAGCATAGACTCCAAGTCATGGATTGTATGTCACAACCCATAATTGAAGCTTAATGTTTGGTGGTTTTGCATTGTAATCTAGACGTAGTTTTAGCATTACTGGGACCTTTAGTTAGGGAAGAATCAGTTGAACTAACTGGATTTTTAATGGGGCGGCTTTGGTGTATTTGGGGATGTCAGGATTCTACCGGAAGTCTGAGGGCGTCCTTAGAACCTATGGAGTCTGTGGTTGGGGAGGAAAGCACCTGGTATGACTTTTGGAAGATGGATTTTTTCCCAGTTGCTAAATTACATACCATGGCACATTTGCAAATGTCCAGAGAGGATTTGGAGCCACTCAGCAGTGCCCTTAGGTGGCTCATGGGCAGAACCTGAGGGGGCAGACCCTCAGTATGCATTTGTGGATCACCTACAAAAGCTTCACTTCCTATCATTGGTAAGCATTATGGGGGGCATTATGATGTCGTGCGGATCGCAAAAGCCCAGCTGTCGGTGGCGGGCAGTCGTGATCCGCACGCCATAACATCACAATTTACCCCCGTCATATTACTATGGCGGGGGGTACCGCGGCGGACGGAAAGTCTGTCCGCCGCTTTTCCGCCGGTCGGATTGCTGGCTGGGCGGAAAAGGCCCACAATATGGTGGCGGTGCCTTGCAGGCACTGCCATCCATATTATGATGTATGAGGTGTGTATGCCTTTCCATGGCGTAGACTCCGCCATGGAAAGGCATACGGTAAATGGCATTAGTGGGCCGTTGCACGCCCTGGGGGGGTGGGTGGCTGCACTTGGGGGGTACCCACGGTACCCCCCTTCATTGGCATGCACAAGGTGGCAGGCACTGCGCGGTGTCTGTCACGTTGTGGATGGCAATGCACAGCATGCAACTTTTACATTGCAGCGGGTGCTGCGCACAGCATCGCCCACTGCAATGTAAAGGATGCGGGATGCGGCTGACAGGGTGGCGGTCGCATCCTAATTGGCCCCGCTGGACCGCCGCACCTCTGGCGGTCGGTCCCGTTTTCCGTTACGGTGGCTGGCGGACATCATAATGGGGCCCTAAGTTCTGGTGGTGGAGGAGAGTGCGCATTGAGATTTTAAAAAAGAGGTTCTGCAGACTATTGAATGAGGTTGTTCGTGTCACAATAGCTGATGAGATGTCTTGGACATACAGCGTGTTGAACGTGCATTAATTTGTCTGATTCCCTAGATTTTTGACATGCCTTCAATAGTGAGGGCTAGGGTGCGGAAGAGTGAAGTGGAAGGAATACTTTTGTTTTCATACTGGTGCCCCTCTCTCCTCGTAGCACGACCCCTCCTCCTCACAATCCTTGCTCCTCCTTTGAGAGGCAGGGCTTTGGTTGGAGTCATGTGTGTCTGAGTAAGGTAAGACGCAGGATCACACAGTTATGCTGCCTTTGCTGGAGGGTTGTATACAAATTATTTTTGGGTTATAGTTGTTAGACTGCAAGTAGCGAAGGGATACTGAAGGACAAGTAATACAAAATATATTTTGCATTAGGAGTGTTGGAGATTACCAGAAATTAAATTAAGCATTTCACCGCAGTCACATATTTGCGTCGTTTTTTATCATTACATAACATTGGAATGTTATTGCACACATGAAACACAGACGTAGTGCTGCAGTCAATAAGCTTTTGAAGTCTAAACATAACCCAGTACTGCTAAAACCTGATTTCTAAACTCTTTAGCTCACGTTTATGCAAGACCATAAACTAAGGAAAATGTGTGGAAGAATTAGGATGTTTTAAATATTGGCAGAAAAATCACAAATAGCCATAGAGATTCCTGTGTACCGCAAACTACAGCAAACATACTGGTTCCATCACATGACAGTTTGTGCAAGCATAGAAATAACATTTTTCAAATCGAATTAGTCCTGTCCAGTTGTATTCTTCTGTTGTAGATTTCAGTTACATTCTGTCGTACTATGTATTTGTGTATTTTACATTTGGCATACCCAAAAATCCTCTTTTTTAGCAATCACCGTGAATTTCATGGATATTGTGCGTTTGTTTTTTCACATGAATGTAAAATGTCTTCATGTTACAGTTTTTGGTAACTGCAGCTTTTTTGTGCAAACGAAATAGACTGATTGCATTGCATGAAATCTTTTTGGGAAAATGTATGAGGGGAAATATTACAATGAGCTTCCAAAACGTTCATATATTTTGGAGGTTATAAAACAGAACTAAATGCCAAGGCGAAGGTGCGTCCAGATTGCTCTTAAGCAGGAGCACTGGACTGAAAATAACCGATAATATTCAATAATATTCAGTAAAAACATAATATGATGACTTACTAGATTGCTCGCTACAGTGCTGTTCGTGGAAACAATATTGCAAACTAAACTGTCAAATAAATATAGAAATGTTATTATGATCATTATACCGCAGCAAGACACGATCGCTTCTTCAAATATTATTTTTCAAAATGAAGTTCATAGAAAACGCAAGTACTCCATGGCTTTATGGTCTGAGATGCATGGAACCTAACCTGACTGTTGATTTCTCTTGGATCATCGACTACTGTACCTTGAAATTGTCCTAGGCAAGCGGTCAATCTCTCTTTTTACTTGTCCATTCATCGCACCACAAGATGGGACAAGTTGACACCGCATTTTATCTTTTAATGTACAATGTACTTCCTGTACCACTCAGGCCATTAGGCTCCCAGTCACCCACATCGAGAAAGCCTTAGAATTGAAATTACTCGGGTTTTTGTTCCTTGGGTTTTTGTGTTACTGATTATGATATATTGACAAGCAGTTCTTATTCCCTGTGGTTCAGGAATATGTATCCTGCGGCGACTAGTGGTTTCCAGGTTGCATCAGTGACTTTTGTTTGGCCCTTATATATATTGGTGATGTGTGATAGTTCAAATTAGTGGTGTGTAAATTTTGGCCAAGGCGTAGATATTAATAAAGTAGCAGGTTCAGTGACACCAAGACCCAGAAGTGTGAGGGTTCCTCTACATCCGAATAGTGAATGTCTTTTGCTATCATACAAGGGATTTGGGGCACACGTTTCTTCTTGCATCATAAGGACCTGTTACTGCCTGGGCCGACTTCATCGGAAACTGGTTTCCTGACTTTTTGTTGGCCCTAGAGTAAAGTAAATCTAGCATGTGCACAGCGGTCTAAGCTTGTTCCTCATAATGCGAGGTCCAGAACCTGTTCCCTAATAGAAGACATATAACTACCTCCCATGCCCTGGCTATGCCATATAAAGCAGTGGAGACAGAATACAGAGGTTTTGTCAATCAAAATTGTGTCGAGAAGAGTGTGGTATAGCTTTACAAACCCTGATTGATTGATTAATTGATTGATTAATTCGGAGCAGTATGAGTTGATTTGTAACAGTAAAATAGCAATCATGAACTTCTGATTTGGAAAAAATGGTTGTTATTTCATAAAGCATAGACTCACTAACACGACACAACATTTAAACATGAAGCATAATTTGTAAAATGTCAACAGCACCAAAACACCAATAAATGCAGAAATGGAAAAAATCTAAATAGACACTAAAAAGAGAAAAGGTTTGGCAGAAAAAACATTTTGTCCAAACACCTTGGCCTCTCCTGGTGCCTATAGTCCGAAGAGAGGGAATGCTCTGTGTGGTATGCAGAGCTAAGTCAGACAATAGTCTGTCAATATTGGCTCAGCGGACAAAAAATAGCAATGTTTTGTGTAGAACAAAGGGAATAACCTGATCACTAGCGGCTCTCTGTGGCCAGACACATGCTATTGTAAATAATATGGTGTGCTGTTACTAAAAAGGAGAGGGAGACAGGGGTGGAATAGCTCCTATAAGGAGCAAGGGTCCTAACACACCCCTAAGGGTATCATGCTTCATCATAGGGCAGCTCCTTGTGAGGCCATTGTTGCAATGCCCAATGGGCCCCACTAGGGGGGCTCTTTGCTGAGGATCTTTTAGCCTGTATTCCTGGCCATTATTAAAGCGGGTTTGTGTAGAGCGTGTGGTGTATCTGCAAGTGTGAGAGGTGTAGGAAGCATGTGAGTTTAAAAATGACTATGTGAACCGGCTAAACTAATTTTAATTGGCAGGTTCCATGTCATGATTAAAAACATTGCTGCTTTTATGGGGAGATTCTAATAGTCTTGTCAAGCATTTAGGTGAGGATAGCGGTCAGCATGTTTTATGCCTTATGTGGTCTTAAAGATCGTGGCATTTCATCAGGACCCAGATAAACTACTAACTATTCATAGGAGGGTGGTTCACATCTAGGTGTAAGAGTAGGAAACCATGCCCTCGCCAGATACACCAACAGCAACAAGGGTCCTCCTGAGCAGGGTTCTAGGTAAAGAAAAGGAGAACAAGAAAAGAAAGAGAAAGGGGGGGAGGTAAAAGGGGGTTTTGCCATGAAGGGGAAGCAATAAGTATGTGTTGAGCTATCAACATGGAGATATTTGGCATATGCAGCTCAATAAAAACCAGATTCTTATACAGACATACAGTGTGTGAGTTATTCAACCGACCCTCTAAACTGTATGGAGGGTCATAGATTTGTTGTAGTTTTTGAGAGTGAGTTAATAACAACACCCAACATGCACCTACACACCACACTGTGTAACTGTGGCCTCTATCACATTTTGTACATACCTATACAGTGTCTTTGTGTTTATTGAGAGCCACATGTGTGGAGTACACTTTAGTGCCTGCGTGTAACCATATATAATCAACACATATGAAGAGTCATATCTCCGGTGCAGTTTTTAGAATGAAATAACAACATCATAGAACATGACCCTGCATACCACCGTGTGTCTCTGTGGACCTCACATCTCTCTCACATTTTGTACGTACTCGTGTAGTATCTATGTTGAGAGCCGCATGTGTAGAGTGCGCTATTGTGCCGGGTGTAACCATATGTGATCAGCACAGTGTGTGGTGAATATGCGCAAGGAAATGGGGGTATAGTGCAACTCCGTTACTTCCCCATACTGATAGCCCCGAGATCCATTAGGCAATGAGCAATTAGTATTCAATGATGATTTCACCCTACTTTGAGACCAGACTATGCACTTGGTGTAGGTTCACTACACGCTGAATCTGAAGATGGACAAAAGATCTTCATAATGTATAGCAGTATCACATTAATCTAAAAGGTTAGAGAGAACCCCCAATACTGATGGCAGTTCTGTACTTTTATTTTCCCACACCCCCACATGAATCCTTTTCCCCTATTATACAACACCAGATTCTAAAAGATGGGGTTTTCTATTTGGTATGTTCAGTATCAAGATTACACTATATAGGGTTTCTATGACTACCCATGACTATCTCTGAGCCTTTACTGTTATGCATAGCTGCCAAGGTTTCAGATTGCTACGTGTGACATTTTCAAAATGTCTGTGTGATTATGAGTGACATTTCAATGACTAGTAATGACACTTTCTCACAAGCAAAATCAAGCAATGAAGATGGGCGAAACATATAAATATCAGAAACTACACCCATATGAGCAACAAGAAACTCCAAGAACATCTTAAAAGTGCTGCAAAGCACTAGAAATGGTCTCTGTTCACATGGGACCTGGCCCAACAGGAAGGATGTGTGAAGCACCAACATGAACAAGTTACCCACAAAGCCAACTCAGTTATCTAAGTGCCACACTGTCTCAGCTGACACGTGCACAGACAGACTGCCTAGCACCATTCTGCATTATCTTCACAGGCTGAGGCCGGTGCAATAATCTCCCATACAACATAGATGATAGCTTATTGCTGTCAGAAACCTGTTTTAAATGACACCCGGCAGTTTGGAGAAATAAACAGCAAACTTAAAGGAAGGCACAGAAACACAAACTTGGTCACAGCTATTATCATTCTTTTAGCACTAAAGTGACAGTGGAAGTGCATACAATATTGCATACTGCATACATGCTGTTTTGAACATGTCCGATTTTTAACATGCTGTAGAATACAGGCTGTTCATTAAGACATCACATGACATTCACTGCAGACTATGTATGTAAACATTTCTAAAAGGTGGAGGTAAAGGGATGAGAAGGAACAAGAGAAGGAAGAAGAGAAAAAACTGAAGGAGGGAGAGGAGAGAGAGAAGGAGGGAGACAATGGGAGTAGGGAGAGGGGTAAGAGGGGAGGAGGTAGACAAAAGTAGGAGAGAGGGAAAGAGATAAAAAAAGAAGGGGTATAGGTGAGATTGAAGGGGAGAGAGAGAGAGATGGCCAAAAGCAGAAATGGAAGGGGAAATACAAATGTGAGGTACTTGACATGGCTATTGCAGCAAGTAAATATAACCAGACATGCACTGGTCAGCTTAGTTGAATTAGAGATAAGATCTCAGTTAAGGAATGGAACACTGATGTGCTCTGCTGTGAATTACTGTACTGTTCCCTGGAAGCTGGCGAGCTCCCTGCACCTTCCGAGTACAGTGATAAGTAGTGTCAGTGGGCCCCCAAATGTGAGTCAACACGTGTTCCATCTTTGCTGAGGGTCCCCGTCTTTATGTGCCCCACAGGTTCCACTGTGCATGCTAAACTAGTACACGCATGCAGAGATAAACTAAATGCTTCTGCACATAGAGGGTGCCAGGGAGTGGTGAGCAGTAATGGTTCAGGTGCGACAAGTAATCATTTATATGTTTGCTTTCTGCTCTACATTTAAAGAGACAGTGGAAATTCTGAGTTTCAGACTCTTCTCCTTCGAGTCGGTGGAAATTGCCCTCGCACTGAGCTCTTTCCTAGCTTCTGAGAGACAAATCCAAGGTTACCAGACCACAGAATGCCAATTCTTTTGAAAAGCATGCTGCATGCATTAAAATAACGAAAACTTTCACAGCCCTGTGGGGGTTGCAGGAGGCAGTAGCAGGATGACAGGTGAGCATCGTGGAGGCATCAGTTGGCACGCCTCAGCAGACACACACCCTCAGACTCAAACCCAAGTCTCTGCTTCTCCAGTTATTATATGTTTGAGCAGAAGGCAAATGGCCGGGAGGCTTCCGGGGCAGCTGCTGGCAAATCTAGACCTGTGACAGGCAACCCAGGGACCAGAGTGCCTGTGCCTGCGAAGCAGAACTGGAGGGGTGTGAAGCACAGGAGAGCTCGGGGGCAGGTCAGAAGGTACAGGTCTTCTCACTGAGCCTCCCCAGGGCATGGGAATGCTAGTGATTAGGGAAAGTCTTCAGGGGAGAATGCAGCGGGTGGGTGTGAACAGGCGAGCAACGCCCATTGGGCGCAAAGGGCTTAACCCCCCCTCCCCCATCGTGTGTGTCAGCCCGGGTGAGACAGCTTCCCAGGCACACACACAACCGCACCCGAGTACTTCACAGGTCTTTAAAAGACCATTTGCTTCTTAATGGGGCATCATTGTTTTTCACCCCTTCTCAAAGCCCCTGCATCTCCACTCTGCCTATTTCTGGAAGAATCAACCCCCCCCAATTTTTTCTTAGTACCCCCCCCCCCCCCTCGAAATTTGGCTATAGTTGCGCCTCTGGGTGTGAATACACAGTGGGACATTTTCAGTCGTGTAGCAGAGTAAAATTAATGCTATTTACATAGTGAAGGGTTTCAACATCATTGCCATAACATCAACGCATTTCATTTTTCACTCCTACCTTTGTAATCGACAGAAGCCCACTTCACCTTTCATCCCAATTAGGCAGACAAAAGAACAGTTTCAAACATGGTAAATATATACCAGGACACTACAAAACTTCTGTGAGTTACAGTGAGTTCTATACATGACTGTCACTCACTGACTGTGGCAGCTGCGGATCGCGAGCTGTCTGAAGGAATTAATTAATCACACACGCACAGAGTCAGGTGGCTGCATTGCAGCACTGCTCTCTCACTTACTTCTCTAAGTTGCAGTAACTCGAGCTCGAGCCACCGCAGCAATTATCAATTGCCACGTGCCTCCTCAGAGAGTCTTCTGGGCCATGCCTGGAGTCTCGGGTCAAGTGAAAGTCCTGGCCAATGCCGCTGCAACGGACGGTCTTCCTCTCCGTACAATTCAAATTGCCGTGGGTCCGACCTGAGGCAGAGCTCCGGTGATGAAAAATGTAATTCACCGTGGAACAGCACGCGATGGCGGCCTGGGCAGGTGCAAGCAGTAGGCAGTGCTGCGAGCGCCAGGATTGCAGCGGCGCCTTCACACCTTTAGCCAGCCAAAGCCGTTTCCTCCCAAAACAAACTCCCCGCCTCGCAAGCAGGATTTAACATCTCCCAACCTCGCGGCGCCAGACTGAAAGCCGCGCGGCACCACGGAAATCATAATGAAACATTGTTGCATTTTGCAGTGAGCTTTACAGCAGCCTCAACATTGCTGCAAGACTCAAGCCTGCAGGGGGAACAGATTGCGCTCGCCAGGAACGGCGCGCTTCCAGCTGCCACACTTTCACTGACTCCATGATATTTAGGCAGTGCCAGGGATGCTGAGATAGTTTGCAAATGCGTGACAATGCATTTCAGTGGAATGATGTGGATCACCACACTGAAATGCATTAGTCTAACGCCTGATGCATGATACTTGGCAGGACTGTCGGTATCTATATTGTCCTCGTACTATCATGCAAGGAGGCACGCGGCAATCGGCAATTGCTGCGGGGTCTCGAACTCGAGTTACTGCAACTTGGAGAAGTAAGTGAGAGAGTGGTGCTGCAATGCAGCCACCTGACTGTGCGTGTGTGATTAATGAATTCCTTCAGACAGCTCGCGATCAGCTGCTGCCACAGTCAGTGGGTGCGGGTCTGGTACAAAACTCACTGTAACTCACAGAAGTTTTGAAGTGTCCTGGCATGGCTGCATGTTCCACTATTACTAATTTATTTAGCATATATTTACTATGTTTGAAACTTTTCTTTTGTCTGCCTAATTGGGATGAAAGGTGAAGTGGGCCTCTTTCGATTACAAACGTAGGAGTGAAAAATGAAATGCGTTGATGTTATGGCAAATATGTTGAAACCCTTCACTATGTAAATAACCTTCATTTTACTCTGCTCCATGACAGAAAATGTCCCACTGTGTATTCACACCCAGAGGCGCAACTAGAGTCAAATTAATTGGGGGGGGGGTACGGGGGGGGCTAAGAAAATATTGGGGGGGCTGATTCTTCCAGAAATAGGCAGAGTGGAGATGCAAGGGCTCTAAGAAGGGATGAAAAACAACGATACCTCATGAAGAAGCAAATTGTCTTTTAAAGACCTGTGAAGTACTAGGGTGCGGCTGTGTGTGTGCCCAGGCAGCTGTCTCACCCGGGCTGACACACCTGCGACGGGGGAGGGGGGGAACCCCTTTGAGCCCAATGGGCCTTGCTCGCCTGTTCACACCTGCCCGCTGCATTCTCCCCTGAAGACTTTCCCTAATCACTAGCATTCCCATGCCCAGGGGGAGGCTCAGTGAGAAGACCTGTACCTTCCGACCTGTCCCGAGCACTCCTGTGCTTCACGCCCCTCCGGTTCTGCTTCGCAGGTATAGAGCCAAACAGGCTGCACTCAGGTCCCTGGGTTGCCTGTCACAGGCCTAGAATTGCCAGCAGCTGCCCTGGAAGCCTCCCGGCCATTTGCCTTCTGGTCAAAGATATAATAACTGGAGATGCTCGGGGTTGAGTCAACTGATGCCTGCACGATGCTCACCTGTCATCCTGCTACTGCCTTCTGCAATCCCCACAGGGCTATGAAAGTTTTTTTTATTTTAATGCATGGAGCATGCTTTTCAAAAGAATCAGCATTCTGTGGTCTGGTAGCCTTGGATTTGTCTCTCAGAAGAAGGGAAAGAGCTCAGTGTGAGAGCAATTACCACTGGCTCGAGGGAGAAGAGTCTGAAACTCAGAATGCCCACTGTCTCTTTAAATGTAGAGCAGAAAGCAAACTTATAAAGGATTACTTGTCACACCTGGACCATTACTGCTTACCACTCCCTGGCAACATCAATGTGCAGATGCATTTAGTTTATCTCTGCATGCGTGTACTAGTTTAGCATGCACAGTGGAACCTGTGGGGCACATAAAGACGGGGACCCTCAGCAAAGATGGAACACATGTTGACTCACATTTGGGGGCCCACTGACACTACTTATCACTGTACTCTGAAGGTGCAGGGAGCTCGCCAGCTTCCAGGGAACAGTACAGTAATTCACAGCAGAGCACATCAGTGTTCCATTCCTTAACTGAGATCTTATCTCTAATTCAACTGAGCTGTCCAGTGCATGTCTGGATATATTTACTTGCTGCAATAGCCATGTCAAGTGCCTCACATTTGCATTTCCCCTTCCATTTCTGCTTTTGGCCATCTCTCTCTCTCTCCTCCAATGTCACCAGTACCCCTTCTTTTTTTATCTCTTTCCTTCTCTCCTTCTTTTGTCTACCTCCTCCCCTCTCACCCCTCTCCCTACTCCCATTGTCTCCATCCTTCTCTCTCTCCTCTCCCTCCATCAGTTTTTTCTCTTCTTCCTTCTCTTTTTCCTTCTCATCCCTTTGCCTCCACCTTTTAGAAATGTTTACATACATAGTCTGCAGTGAATGTCATGTGATGTCTTAATGAATGGCCTGTATTCTACAGCATGTTAAAAATCGGACATGTTTAAAACAGCATGTATGCAGTATGCAATATTGTATGCACTTCCACTGTCACTTTAGTGCTAAAAGAATGATAATAGCTGTGACCAAGTTTGTGTTTCTGTGCCTTCCTTTAAGTTTGCGGTTTATTTCTCCAAACTGCCGGGGGTAATTTAAAACAGGTTTCTGACAGCAATAAGCTATCATCTATGTTGTATGGGAGATTATTGCACCGGCCTCAGCTTGTGAAGATAATGCAGAATGGTGCTAGGCAGTCTGTCTGTGCACATGTCAGCTGAGACAGTGTGACACTTAAATAACTGAGTTGGCTTTGTGGGTAACTTGTTCATGTTGGTGCTTCACACATCCTTCCTGTTGGGCCAGGTCCCATGTGGACAGAGACCATTTCTAGTGCTTTGCAGCACTTTTAAGATGTTCTTGGAGTTTCTTGTTGCTCAAATGGGTGTAGTTTCTGATATTTATATGTTTCCCTCATCTTCATTGCTTGATTTTGCTTGCGAGAAAGTGTCACTCCTAGTCGTTGAAATGTCACTCATAATTACATTGACATTTTGAAAATGTCACACGTAGCAACTTGAAACGTTGGCAGCCATGTATAGACTATACCACTCACATGACAATCAGTGTCCCTTAAACACTGTAGTGAGGTGCCTATGGTGATGGAAACACTATTGATCTTCTTTTTTGAAACTCCAAACGCCAAAGTTACTAAATATCTTCTTCCCCTATTGTTTTAATTCTTTTTTTTTCATTTCAATATCTTTATTCGACTATCAAAAGGTAGTCACACAAATCAATCATATTACATTTAAAACATATTAGAACAAATAAAATCAGAGCTATTAAAATTCCATTTCTTGAGTTATGACCACACACAATCTCATATTAGGAAATCAAAAAAAGGAGACATTACATTATTGTTACATATCAAAAAATCAGCTATAGATGTGATAGAATTATTTCATTTCCATTCTACAATATTTGATTGTTTCCTCAAAATAATTGCTTTCAGGATGAACAGGGTAACACTATAACAAGTCAGGGAGTTCTAATTCTTATTTTGGATCCCTTCCAACTTGGTGATGAATTGATGACATCTGTACTGCACAACTGAACGTATGTACACATTTAACATATGTGATCTATTGTATGATTGAATTATCACTACTGTACCTGAATCGGGTTTTGTCGCTGGTGGCTTATACACAATGTGGGAAACTCATTTTGCCATGCACTATTTGAATCATATTGCTGGGAATAAGTCCTATGTTTTAACCACGGTACCGATATGAACTATGTGATTTCATGCGTAACAACTGATGATGATTTTTCTAATCATTCTTTTCATTTGTGTGTTGTGTAATATGATTTTAATATATCATATATGTCTGCTTGCCCTGTGCCTTATCTCTTCTCTTTATATTACATATTATTTGTTATCTCCACATCTTTTTCTTTTACGTTTTTCTTTTTTCTTTTTTTACTTTTACACTTGGATATATGCTTTTGTTCATTCTGTGCCATTTTTTTAATATAACACAGTGTTTTGTCATTTGCAATAACTGACATACGACATGTATGATAATTCTGAAATGGGCATATTTTTGGGTATATTTTTATTTATGCATCTGTTGTTTGTTGTCGATTCTTGGTTTATCTTATCTCAGCCTTGAAAAAGCCCCGGCTGCAAAGGGTGAAACATGTGTAGGCTATGCTTCACAACATTATATTTTCACTATAAGCACAAAAGACTCCAAATAAAACTTGATGAGCAACGAGTTATCAACTGTATTATTTACCTGCATTGGAGTGAATCAGCTTAATGCTCATAAATATGATTGATCTTTTATAATTACTAGTATTTGTCCAGGTATCTCCTCTTCTATGATCTCAAAGGGCTATCAAAAGATTAAGCGAAGGTCCCAGATTTGGGAAATTCTCCAAAGTATAGTAACTTAGCAGGGATAAATCGTTGGGAGAGCTGAAGGCTCCGAAGTCACGGGACGCCCAATAGTGGTGTGACTGACTCCTGCAAATAAAGAGAAGGGCACGTAGTCAAAGCCCTGTGCGGCTTCAAGTAGGGGCGGAAAAGGAGGGGGCATGGGGAAAACGTAGAGAGTACTCCTGTTCGTCGGGTTTTGCACTAGGCGGAAAACCTACCCTTCATGGATTCTTGGTGTAGTTTTGGTGTCCTCTGTGGTTGAAAAAGAGCTGGTTCAACCGAAAGGTGCCGTACTGAAGTGTTGCATCTTCCGGTAGACTGCTAGAGTGTGACAGAACATGGATGATGGCCACAGGAGGTGTGTGGTACAGGCGCCTTTTTGGAAAGGGCATGCCCGCAGATAGTAATGGGAAACAGAGTACCAGGAAAATTGAAAGTTCCTCTGTGCGCGATGGGTCATTGCACAGGTGCCCATTTCAAATTGTCTACATAGTTTTCCAGATTGATTAAGACAAGCGCTGAAAAAATGGCTATGCTGGGACACAAAGATGTCTGCAAGTCGACATGATGGCCGGACTGGCCAGCTGGGTAAGCGGGCAATCCCCTGTGAGGCTGGAACCCCAGGAGGCGGGATTTGATACATGAAGGCTGGTTTCGGCTTTCAGGAGAGGTGGTGCACATTACGCAATTCCAGCGGCACCTTCAAAAAGTTGCCTTTGTTTTAGCGCTAGTTAGCACATCTGCACACGGGGCTGAAGTTAGAATTTTTGCCAGGGCTGTTTTAAGTTCCCAGTCCAGCCCTTGTCGGCACTAACCTTGTTGTATTGCATGTGGGCCATGATGGAAGATTCTGCCAGGTCATCAAAGTTCCTGTGCGAGTTACATATCATGGTATAAGGAGGGGCCAAGGCAGAAAGGTATGCTAAGTTGAACAAATGGAAAACATGTTGTTGTCACAATAGCACTGATGTCTCTGTAAAACGCACCTTTTGTCCCGAAGTTTTGTCCTAAATTTTGACCTTCTGTCCTGAATTTTGACCCTTTGTCCTGAATTTCTACACTCACTGTCCTGAATTTTTACCTATGTCGGTTGGTAACCCTACCTGTTCCCCTGGTTAATGACCCTTATTGTAATTGCAGTAGTCTGTTAGCAGAACATAAGACGTTCCGGTAACTTTTCCGAAGTGATGTTTAGCAAAGATTCAATGCACGGGATGTTGTGACCCCCCCAAGCCCCTGGAGCCAGCTACTCACCTTTAGGAACTGGGAGGCACTGGGTCCTGCCAACTGCTATGTCAGGCACATTCTGTCAGTAAAAGAGAGAGATTATTTAGGCTGTTCCCTTCTAGGTGCAACTAACAATGGGCAGTGACTTGAACTAGAATGTTTGTGGAAGGCACTCGGAGTTGCCCCCTCCAGACTCTATCAGGAGTTTTCCGGCCAGAGTACTGTGCTGAGGGGGCCCCTGGAACTTGCCCCGCCCCGCCCCCGCCTGTGTTACGCCTGTGTATCTAAGTACATTAAGTCGACAGCATCTACGTCACTGAGCCTCTTGCAGAAAGTTTGGGCAAACCTCTTGATCATTTACATGCAGTGTACAAGAGGTTTTGATGTGTGGCTATTTGGACCATCTGCACAGCCATTTCTTCGACAATTGCATCCACTTTCGGCGAGTTACTCCTTTTAGTCGTCTGTGCGCCAAACACGTTGCAGAGGGCACTGCTAGACTCTTCGCTCACAGAAAAGTATGCTGACATTTTACATTGATTGTGGATTCTACAGGAGACGTAATGAAGCTCAGCAGCCCTCAGCAAAACTCATCCTGACAGGAGGGCAATAACACTGAAGGGCTTAATGCGCGCTTCAGCAAAATGGAAGATATTATCACAAACGTCTCTTATTTGGAAATGCTCGTGCCAGGCTCAAAGATACAAGTACCTACAAGCCCTGATAGCCATTTCGAATTTAGAAGGAGGCTTACACTTAAAGGGAAAGTGGACAAGAAGGCAAATAGTCTCCTAGCCATAAAACATTCTGGACATTGGTGATACAAAAGCTTCTCCATGTCACTTTTCTCTTTTGTCGTTTAAACAGGCAAGCATTTTCTGCGTGTTTGTTTGAATATTAAATGAAGGACTGTATGTAGTGCTATAGCGCAAGTTATCGACTTATTTGAAATGAGTGCATGCTAATTGTCACTTATGTGTGCATCAAGAGAAAACGAGTGTTGGCAAAGCAGATTGTCCCCGAATGGCGACGCTGGTAGCAAGGCAATTAGCTTATTTTTGCACGATTTTCATTTTGTTTTTAGCAAAAGAAAGTCCAATATGGAATTCGGCACATGCGCATGCGGGGAGGGGTCCTATCCTATTGTGTAGTTTTACAAGCAAAACATATTACAAGATAGCCGTTGTTTATTCATGCACATGCATGCAGGAATCTTGGAAGGAGTTTAGTTTTAGGTTTAAGAAAACACATTACAAGAAGATTGTGGGACTTGTGCATGCACAAGGAACATCCTTAATAAACATTTTGTTTGAGTTTTATATAGCGCGAACTAGACCAGAGCAATCACATGAGCATCAATTTCATTACAGAAGGACACATTCATTTTTGTTAGTCACGAGGAGATTAAGTGGTGAATACGTTTATTGTTCAGTTAATTAAAACCACAACAATTTATACATAGCAACATTGAAACAAATATCCATAAGAAAAGGGTGTTTCCCTTTTTTGTTCTCTAAAAGAGAAAACAATTTATCATAAAAATTACACTTCTTTCTGTATAATGTAAACAAAGCATTTGATAAAATTGCCTAATATTTAAAACAAAATTTCAAGTGCTACATCAAACAACCATTTTACCAGGCCACTAGCCTTGTTTTGAATGTTCCTCTTGCTAGGTTATAAAGTTAATCAAGCCGCGGCTAGGCTGCTGATCTTCCCTTCCGGGGCATTTTGACATAACAGTTCCGCAAGAGTAGATACCTCTTGCGTTAAGTAGTCCCCTTAGCATAGTCTCCAATGTTGCATCATGCAACCGTTTAGTCTGGCCACTAGTCTTGATTTGATATTTCCTCATGTTTAATTAGGAATTCGATCAAACAACAGTTAAGTTGTGGATCTTCCGGGTCAAGGCATTTTAATATTGCAGTTCTGCAAGAGCGGACACCTCTTGTATTGAATGGCCCCCTTAACAATTTCCGGCGATCCTCGCCTAACGCTGGGCAGATACAGACTAAGTGAATACAATCCTGCGTTGGTGCTCCACAGAGTCAACATGATTTTGGGGCCTGATATTTTGAACTTGGCTGGTCTGCATTCGATGGCAATTTACCAAAGCATATTGAAATAAATTTAGATTTTAGATGGTAAGAAAATTGCTGATCTAAATATGCCGCCGGTTGTAGTTTTATATAGGATTGCAGGACCATCCATGCATGTGCCCGCCTGCTCAGGGTGGCCTTCTCCTCGAGTAATGAATGTTGCTTTGGTCCCTTCTTCAAGATTTGCTGGAAAGTGGAGTAAGGAAGGTTCTTCTGCCAATGATCTACCATTTTAGTGAATTGTAGTGAGGTTTGAAGATATGCAGAGTAGGCGGACTACCGAACACCTTGTAATGTATTCCAGAGTGCATTATTGATTTCATTTTCTACGCCAAATTTCATTACAGGCTCTTATAGTGACATATCTTCTATGAAGCTGTTGCTGTTGTAAACCGAATTCTAATCGAACCTGCACCGGCGAGGCATTATGCGGAAGTGAAAATACTTTTTATATGGTCGTGTTTGGAGCCTATCCAAAACCCCAGCATCTTTCCCAAACTGGACTTTGCTTCCATATGCAAGGGTAGGTAGTAGTTTTGCCTCCATAATGGATAGTAATGGGGTGAGGGAGGGACCTTTTAAATTTGTTGAAATAGAGCAGAATGCAAATGTAAGTCCATTTCCCTTTTTTAGAATGGTCTAATTTTGTATTCGGAAAGTTAATCGTTTATCCAGATATATTCCTAGATATTTGTAGCTACTCACTACTTCAAGGTTCGAATGACCAAATTTAAATGATTTTAATTTCTGAATAGTTCAACTTATAATCATAGCCTTAGTTTTTGCAATGTTTATTTCCAGCAAATTCTTCCTGGCGAAGTTTCCTAGCTCATCTATTGCTCTTTGGAGGCCGATCCTTGTATGGCTTGCCAAGACTATGTCATCTGCATAGGCAAAATGAGTAACCCAAACGAGGAGGATGCAAATTGATTTTATCAAGCCTTGGTGACAAATCCGCCATAACTAGATTAAATAAATGAGGCGCTAGAACGCACCCTTGCTTGAATCCTTCCTTATTTTCCTTGAGAGCCTCGGCCCATCAGCTATTTTTACCTGAATCCATGTATCCGAGTGTGAGAAGTTGGCCTGATATGTAGTGCTCACTATTCTAGTGATCACTGTGTATCATTCCAAACAACCCTTATTGATGATTGGTTGTAAGTCAACCTTATAGACCAGCTATCCTAGTAGCGTGGATACGAGCAGTCTTAGGCTAAACTCTAGAGGGCGTGTTAAGCCAGCTGTTTACCATCACATATACCCCTTGAACACCAAGTGAAAGGACACCACACAAGTTGTTATGAAAATAAAGGATATTTATTTATAACAAGACTACCCTGGCTCTTTATGAGTCAGGGAGCTAAGCACAATACAAAACTCTTAGGAAAATACTTCTGGTTGCACAATTTACACAAATGCCCGAGGGCACGAAACCATTACACTACCAGTGGAAGGGGAGAAGTTTTAGAAAGTCTGAAGTGACTGATTCCGGAGTGATCCGATCAGTGGGAATAAACGTAAAAGGAACTGGACACTTGTAAAGCGAACCTGCGATGGAGCACCGAAATGCTCGAGTTACCTAGCCCAGAGGCTGCGGCTGTGGAAGGTTCGGCAAGATGTCGGAAGTCCTCGTTGTAGTCTCAGGAGCCTGAAAGAAGAGTTGTTGGCAGGCGACCAGTGTCGATGTTTAGCGAGATCCAAACCTGGATCGGTGATGAAGGAAACCTGAAAGCAGAGGGGACTCAGTTCTCAACCGCTAGCCAGCGATCGTGTGGGCACCAGGAGGGTACCGGCTGAAGTCACCTCGACCAGGTGAGTGGATGACGTCGGACTCGGCTGTTCCTCGGACCAGGAGGCGCGGCGGCGACCAGGATGGAGGGCGAGCTGTCCCACGCAGGTGTCTGCTGTCGATGATGCTGGGCCCAGGAATGGGGCAGCGGATCTTGGCAGTGGCAAGCCCGCGTGGTGGAGTCAAGATGGCATCTGGAGTGGACCAGGAGGGTCCGTGGTACTCCTCTGTTGAAGGGGAGCAAGAGCCAGTCTGGAGCAACCAGACTAGTGATGAAACAAACGTGGTGCGTCGTGAAGAGGGCCACAAGCCGGTCGGCAAGTGGTCGAACAACGCGGTGAACAGCAAGGAGCGGAAGGGCCCCCACGCAGATCTCGGGGATGCTGGGGAGGCAGACTTCGGTGCTGGAGCTGCTCAGGGTTAGGGCTTCTCAAACCCTAGGTGCACTCACTCGAGGGTCCCTCGGTGGGCATGCTAGATAAGCGTCGTGCAGGTTCTGAAGATAGCCGGTCCCGCAGGTCTCGTCACACCTACGACTCTCAGCTGAGCTGATGAGGGAGGTAAAAGGTCAGAGATGGCAGGGAACTCGGGTCTCGTCGAGCTGGGCAGTCTTGATCCGTAGGAGAGACTTACAGCAAACCGCAAGCGCTTAGGTGGTGCCTGCTGGTGCAGGGTGGCTACTCCTTAGCCACAAGGGAGAGTCTTCAGAAATAGTCAAGAGTTCCTTTCGTGGAAAGTAGTTCAAGATTCAGAATTATCCAATTTGGGAAGGGGACTCGCTCCTACCTTTATTCTACGAAAAAGGGGCTGGCCCGTGACTAGGTTCTACCTATGGGTGGAGCCAGGAGGGGGGTGGTTAGACTCCTATCCTTTGTCCGGCTTCGCCCCAGCTCAGGGGCTGGTGTGCCCCCGAAACTGGTTTGAGCCGGGCTATGCACAGTGAGCACCGGGGTGCCACTGGCAATCACCTTCCTTTCAGCCCTGCCTACCTGGGATACACAAACCCTGTCTGGGATGGTGCTAACACCGCCCTCGACAGGAAACCCTTTGTCCAAGCTCCCCTCGCTGGAAGGTCTCCCAGCAGCAGGAGGTCAGACTTGTGTCTGGTGGCAGCATCCATTTTGTGATGCTGAGGCTTGAGTCAACTTTAACCGGGGTTCAAGGTTACTTCCATGTCGTGCCCCTCTAAAAGGGGGGAATGCTAACCCCGTCGCCAGAACTGGCGAGGGGTTCATATTCCCATTCGTATGACACCTTACTCGACATGTGTAGGTGATGCGATGCCAAAGTTAGCAAATAACCGCGAGGATTATAATGCATTTAAAAGTAGTTGGCCCGCGTCACCATGGAACGGCTATTAGGACTTGGTTCCGCAAGCCGTCGACGGGCTCAGCTCGCGCCAGAGCACCGTCCCACATGATTCCCTGCACTCTGCCTTCAGGATTGATAAGGCCTGCCATAGGAGTGACTGATAGGAATCCATGTGTCCATTTTAGGGTTAGGTGTAGGAATACTACACCTACAGCAACGGGTGATTACACCACGTTGCCCCAGCTGTCGTGCAGCCAGTTGTGTCAGATTTGGGCGGCCATTCCAGGGGTGGCATAATACATGCTGCAGCCCCTGGTAGGCCCTGGGTACACCGATGCCCTGGATACCTGTGGTATGCTGAGACAGGGACTGACAAGGCGGCCCAGTTCCAATTGGTGGATGCACCTAATGTACATGTGTGTAATTTCGAGAGAGAACAGCTAGGCTGTGGGTCTGATTGGCAGGCCCACAGCCGGGAAAAGTCATAAACCAATGAAGCAAAAGCAAAAAATCTGGGTGATCATAGGATTGCAGACCCTACTCTCCTACATGACCCCCCCCCCAAACTTTGGGACAATAAGCTAACCTTGACCAGGTGAGTCTTCTTGCTCTAAGTGGAAATACCTGGAGAGCCCATCTGCATTGCCATGATCAGTGCCAGGTCTATGCTCCACTGTGAAGTCCATCCCCTGTAGGGAAATGGACCACCTAAGTAGTTTGGGGTTTTCACCCTTCATTTGATTTAGCCACAAGAGGGGCTTATGGTCGGTCTGAATCTTGAAGTGAGTGCCAAACAAGTATGGCCTCAACTTCTTCAGGGCCCAAACCACAGCAAAGGCCTCCCTCTCAATGGCTGACCAATTCTTCTCTCTAGGGGTCAGCCTCCTGCTAATAAAAGCTATGGGCTGGTCATGACCATCAAAATTCAGTTGAGATAGAACAGCTCCCACACCCAGTTCCGAAGCGTCTGTTTGGACAATGAATGGTTTGGAGTAGTCTGGACTCTTTAGGATAGGTGCTGTGCACATAGCCTGCTTTAGGTCATCGAATGCCTTCTGACAGCTTGCTGTCCACTGAACTTTTTTTGGCATCTTTTTACTTGTCAGGTCGTTTAGCGGGGTCACAATGGATCCATAATTTCTGACAAATTTCCGGTAATAACCAGTCAGGCCCAAGAAAGCTCGAACCTGAGTCTGGGTGGTTGGAGGAGCCCAGTCCTGGATGGCCTGTATTTTGCTCTCCAGTGGTTGAACCTGGCCTCCACCTACAAGGTGGCCCAGGTATACAACCTGTGTCTGCCCTATCTGGCACTTGGTGGCCTTGATAGTGAGGCCTGTCTTTTGCAGGGCCTCTAACACTTTCCTCAGGTGGACCAGGTGATCCTCCCAGGTGGAGCTAAAGACAGCGATATCGTCCAGATACGCCGCACAGAAGTCGTCCAGCCCAGTGAGATCTCGATTCACCAGCCTTTGGAAGGTGGCAGGTGCATTTTTCAAACCAAAGGGCATTACCACGAACTGATAATGCCCACCTGGGGTAGAAAATGCTGTTTTGGGCTTGGCCTCCTCAGCTAACCTGATTTGCCAATACCCCGCTGTCAGGTCAAACGTACTTAAGTAGCTGGCCGAAGCCAACCGGTCGATAAGTTCGTCTGCTCTTGGTATTGGGTGGGCGTCAGTCTTAGTGACTGCATTGAGACCTCTGTAGTCCACGCAAAACCTCATCTCTTTCTTACCGCCCTGGGTGTGAGGTTTCGGCACGAGAACTACGGGACTAGCCCAGGGGCTGTCCGAGGGTTCAATAACTCCCAGCTCCAACATTTTCTGCACCTCCGTCTTGATGCAGTCTCTGACATGATCAGGTTGCCGATAGATTTTACTCTTTACGGGCAGACTGTCCCCAGTGTCGACCTCATGGGTACACCAATTGGTCTGACTGGGCGTCAGAGAGAACATATGTCGAAAGGATTGAAGAACCTGTTTACAATCCTTTTGTTGATGTCCAGAGAGGCTGCCACAAAAGACAACACCCTCTACTGACCCATCGTCAGGGTTCTGAGAGAGCAGGTCCGGGAGAGGGTCACTCTCCTCCTCCTGTCCCTCGTCTGTGGCCATGAGCAAGCCCATGCCCTCCCTGTCGACATATGCCTTGAGCCTGTTTACATGGAGCACCCTGTGGGGGCTCCGGGGAGTTCCCAGTTCTACCAAGTAGGTGACCTCTCCCTTTTGCTCAATGATCGTGTGGGGCCCAGACCATTTGTCTTTGAGTGCTGCCGGGGCCACTGGCTCCAGCACCCACACCTTCTGTCCAGGCTGGTACACAGTCAGGACAGCCTTTTGGTCGTGCCAAGCTTTCTGTAATTCTTGGCTCGCCTCAAGGTTTTTAGATGCCTTTTCCATGTACTCTGCCATCCGCGAGCGGAGACCGAGCACATAGTCCACAATGTTTGATGCCGGCTTTCTGAGAGGTCTCTCCCATCCTTCCTTTACCAAACAAAGGGGTCCCCTTACAGGATGTCCGAACAGAAGCTCAAAAGGGCTGTAGCCAACCCCCTTCTGCGGGACCTCTCTGTAGGCGAACAAGAGGCAGGGTATCAGGACATCCCATCTCCGCCGAAGCTTTTCAGGTAGTCCGTGAATCATCCCTTTTAGGGTCCTGTTGAATCTCTCAACAAGCCCATTGCATTGTGGGTGACAGGGTGTGGTGAACTTGTAGTTGACACCACACTCCTTCCACATTGCAGTCAGATATCCCGACATGAAGTTTGCACCTCTGTCTGAGACGACCTCCTTAGGGAAGCCCACTCTGGAGAACACTCCAAGTAGGGCCCGTGCCACCACAGGTGCTGTAGTGGTCCTAAGTGGAATAGCTTCAGGATACCTAGTGGCGTGGTCCACCACCACCAGTATAAACTTGTGCCCTGATGCTGTCTGGGGTTCCATTGGTCCGACAATGTCGATCCCCACTCGTTCAAAGGGTACCCCCACCACCGGTAGTGGTATGAGGGGGGCCTTTGTCGTGCCACCTGACTTACCGCTGGCTTGGCAAGTGACACAGGAGCGGCAAAACTCCTTCGTATCTTCGGACATGTGGGGCCAGTGAAAGTGTGGAACAATTCTGTCCCAAGTCTTATTCTGGCCTAAGTGACCTGCAAGGGGAATCTCGTGGGCCAAGGTAAGAAGGAAACCTCTCAGAGACAAGGGGATGACCAGCCTCCTGGTCGCGCCAGGTTTGGGGTCTCTTGCCTCGGAGTACAGGAGTCCATCGTCCCAGTACACTTTGTGGGTACCTGTGGCGTTCCCTGCAGCCTCAGCAGCAGCCTGCTGTCTGAGGGGTTCAAGTGAGGGGCAGTCTAACTGTGCCTTCCCCAGGTCTTCCCTGGAGGGTCCCCCTGAGCCCAGAAACTCAACCTGACCAGGTTCAAGCTCTTGCGGCTCAGTTTCCCTCAGTTCTTTAAGGTCAGCCTCCTCGGAGACTTGATCCACGACCTGGGGCAAGGGGGAAGGCGAAGCCTTACCCTTACTGCTCCTTTTCTTGGAAGGTGTCTGGTCCGTTCTTCCAGGATCCAGCACCTGTTCAGTGGGGCATCTTTTGGCCTGTGACCTGGTCACAGCAAGGACATGTGCTGGCAAGCCTAACATCTCCATGTGAGTCCTCTGCTCCACTTCTGACCATTGTGACGTTTCCAAATCATTGCCCAACAGACGTTCTACGGGGAGGTCTGAACTAACCACAACCTTTTTCGGGCCACTTACCCCTCCCCAGGAGAAATCAACAACTGCCATACTGTGGTTGGTAGTGACGTTGCTGGCATTGGTCACTAGGTAACTGGTACCTAGCATGATCTGTCCAGGGTCCACAAAGTTAGGCGTCACCATGGTGACACTGGCACAAGTGTCCCTGTAGGCCTGAGCCACTTTTCCATTAATCAAAGGTGTCTGTCTGTATTTGCCCAAAGTATTGGGACTGGCATCAGGGGACATATCCATATCCCCTGTACAGACAAGGACGGCCTGAGTGAGTGTGCCGACTAAGTCGTCACTCCCCTCGGTTCCCAAGGTTAACCCAACTAATGCCTTGGGAGGCGCACTACCACTGCTGACTGTACTAGGGGGTGCAGGTGCCTTAGGGGCTGCAGTGGCAGGAGTTTGCCCTCCTTTCTTGGTGCACTCACTAAACCAGTGAGTCTTACTTTTACAGTATTGGCACCACCTTTTTGACTGGCCTTCTTGAGTCTTCTTCTTCTGTGAAGCCTGACCCCCACCCTCTTTGGTTTGTTGGGGACCTGTCGAAGACTTCTGGTCATTTTGTTCATTCTTGTTACTACCCTTCTGGTCTGCTTTCTTCTGACCACCCTGGTTCTGGTTCTGCTTGACCCTTGTTCTGACCCATCTGTCTGCCTTCTTTCCCAATTCTTGGGGAGAGGTCAGATCCGAGTCGACAAGGTGCTGATGCAACAATTGGTTCTGACAGTTGTTTAAAATCTGTTCTCGCATGATAAGATTGTACAATCCTGTGTAATCAGTAACCTTGCTACCCAGCAACCAGCCTTCCAAAGCCTTAGTGGCACAATCGACAAAGTCAGTCCAATCCTGAGACTGAATCTTCTGGGTGTCCCGGAACAGCACCCGGTACTGTTCCGTGGTTAAGCCGAACCCATCAAGCAGCGTGTTCTTCAGGACTTGGTAGTTGTTAGCATCCTCAGCTCTAGTAGTGAGGAGCTTGTCTCTTCCTTTACCTTCAAAGGAAAGCCACAGTATAGCTGCCCACTGACTTGGGGGGACGCACTGGACAGTGCAGGCCCTCTCCAAGGCAGTTATCCACTTGTGGATGTCGTCCCCTTGTTTAAAGGGGGGCACTATTTTACTCAGGTGTCTAGTGTCTATACCCCTGTCTTTCTCTCTATTGAGAATGCTGCCACCAATGGGATCTAACCCACTTAATTTCTGCTCTCGGGCCAGGGCAAGTCTTTCTTTGGCGAGGGCAAGTTCTTCCCGCTCGATCCTCAGATTGACTTCCCTCATCTTCGCTTCATGCTCCCTTCTCTGAGGGGACGTCATTCCTATCTGAGAAGATGCCTGAGAGACATGTGTATGAACCGATCTGCCAGAGCCTCTGGAGAGAGACCTAGCTCGTCCGTTCCCAAGGTTAGGCCTGCTTGAGCGTGGGCCCGGGGCTCCCCCAGTTCTACTCTCATGCCTGCTTAAGTTGGTCCTCGTAAGCCTGCCGACTACCACTGGACCTTTGTCTGCCTTGTCTCCTGATAACTCCTCCTCGTCCTCCTCCTCTGTGTGGAGGTCGAGGTCTGGGTCACCGAGGGTTCCCTCTAAGGGAGGCATGTTCCCATCATCACTGGGGGGACCTGTGTTAGAGGACCTCCTAGCATCGTACGCCTCTAAGAGACCTATCAGTATTACGATGGTAGGGTTAGAACCCTGGTTTAGCTTCCGGGAGGTACACAGTTGTCTCATCTCCTTGAAGCTAAGAGTTGCATATCGTGACACGACCTGTGGAGGGTCACTGACCACTAAGGGAGTCCCTGCAGACTCTCCGTGGACCGACATGCTTTTCTAGTGAGGTGTAAGTGTTGAACCTACCTACACTATGGGTTTACCTACTGATCCCTTGCTAAGAGTTGTAGTCAGGGTGTGCTAAGCCCTGTTACACTACAACAGCCGGTTCAGTAGAACTCGGAGTATTCTAAGTTAAGTTATATGTACCTGGGTACTTATGTGATCTTTCACTTCGATATTCTTAGGATATGTGTGTGGTAAAACAACAGCAAGCTCAAATCCCAACCGCTGCTCACCAATATGAGAAGTTGGCCTGATATGTAGTGCTCACTATTCTAGTGATCACTGTGTATCATTCCAAACAACCCTTATTGATGATTGGTTGTAAGTCAACCTTATAGACCAGCTATCCTAGTAGCGTGGATACGAGCAGTCTAAGGCTAAACTCTAGAGGGCGTGTTAAGCCAGCTGTTTACCATCACATATACCCCTTGAACACCAAGTGAAAGGACACCACACAAGTTGTTATGAAAATAAAGGATATTTATTTATAACAAGACTACCCTGGCTCTTTATGAGTCAGGGAGCTAAGCACAATACAAAACTCTTAGGAAAATACTTCTGGTTGCACAATTTACACAAATGCCCGAGGGCACGAAACCATTACACTACCAGTGGAAGGGGAGAAGTTTTAGAAAGTCTGAAGTGACTGATTCCGGAGTGATCCGATCAGTGGGACTGAACGTAAAAGGAACTGGACACTTGTAAAGCGAACCTGCGATGGAGCACCGAAATGCTCGAGTTACCTAGCCCAGAGGCTGCGGCTGTGGAAGGTTCGGCAAGATGTCGGAAGTCCTCGTTGTAGTCTCAGGAGCCTGAAAGAAGAGTTGCTGGCAGGCGACCAGTGTCGATGTTTAGCGAGATCCAAACCTGGATCGGTGATGAAGGAAACCTGAAAGCAGAGGGGACTCAGTTCTCAACCGCTAGCCAGCGATCGTGTGGGCACCAGGAGGGTACCGGCTGAAGTCACCTCGACCAGGTGAGTGGATGACGTCGGACTCGGCTGTTCCTCGGACCAGGAGGCGCGGCGGCGACCAGGATGGAGGGCGAGCTGTCCCACGCAGGTGTCTGCTGTCGATGATGCTGGGCCCAGGAATGGGGCAGCGGATCTTGGCAGTGGCAAGCCCGCGTGGTGGAGTCAAGATGGCGTCTGGAGTGGACCAGGAGGGTCCGTGGTACTCCTCTGTTGAAGGGGAGCAAGAGCCAGTCTGGAGCAACCAGACTAGTGATGAAACAAACGTGGTGCGTCGTGAAGAGGGCCACAAGCCGGTCGGCAAGTGGTCGAACAACGCGGTGAACAGCAAGGAGCGGAAGGGCCCCCACGCAGATCTCGGGGATGCTGGGGGAGGCAGACTTCGGTGCTGGAGCTGCTCAGGGTTAGGGCTTCTCAAACCCTAGGTGCACTCACTCGAGGGTCCCTCGGTGGGCGTGCTAGATAAGCGTCGTGCAGGTTCTGAAGATAGCCGGTCCCGCAGGTCTCGTCACACCTACGACTCTCAGCTGAGCTGATGAGGGAGGTAAAAGGTCAGAGATGGCAGGGAACTCGGGTCTCGTCGAGCTGGGCAGTCTTGATCTGTAGGAGAGACTTACAGCAAACCGCAAGCGCTTAGGTGGTGCCTGCTGGTGCAGGGTGGCTACTCCTTAGCCACAAGGGAGAGTCTTCAGAAATAGTCAAGAGTTCCTTTCGTGGAAAGTAGTTCAAGATTCAGAATTATCCAATTTGGGAAGGGGACTCGCTCCTACCTTTATTCTACGAAAAAGGGGCTGGCCCGTGACTAGGTTCTACCTATGGGTGGAGCCAGGAGGGGGGTGGTTACACCCCTATCCTTTGTCCGGCTTCGCCCCAGCTCAGGGGCTGGTGTGCCCCCGAAACTGGTTTGAGCCGGGCTATGCACAGTGAGCACCGGGGTGCCACTGGCAATCACCTTCCTTTCAGCCCTGCCTACCTGGGATACACAAACCCTGTCTGGGATGGTGCTAACAGCGCCCTCGACAGGAAACCCTTTGTACAAGCTCCCCTCGCTGGAAGGTCTCCCAGCAGCAGGAGGTCAGACTTGTGTCTGGTGGCAGCATCCATTTTGTGATGCTGAGGCTTGAGTCAACTTTAACCGGGGTTCAAGGTTACTTCCATGTCGTGCCCCTCTAAAAGGGGGGAATGCTAACCCCGTCGCCAGAACTGGCGAGGGGTTCGTATTCCCATTCGTATGACACCTTACTCGACATGTGTAGGTGATGCGATGCCAAAGTTAGCAAATAACCGCGAGGATTATAATGCATTTAAAAGTAGTTGGCCCGCGTCACCATGGAACGGCTATTAGGACTTGGTTCCGCAAGCCGTCGACGGGCTCAGCTCGCGCCAGAGCACCGTCCCACATGATTCCCTGCACTCTGCCTTCAGGATTGATAAGGCCTGCCATAGGAGTGACTGATAGGAATCCATGTGTCCATTTTAGGGTTAGGTGTAGGAATACTACACCTACAGCAACGGGTGATTACACCACGTTGCCCCAGCTGTCGTGCAGCCAGTTGTGTCAGATTTGGGCGGCCATTCCAGGGGTGGCATAATACATGCTGCAGCCCCTGGTAGGCCCTGGGTACACCGATGCCCTGGATACCTGTGGTATGCTGAGACAGGGACTGACAAGGCGGCCCAGTTCCAATTGGTGGATGCACCTAATGTACATGTGTGTAATTTCGAGAGAGAACAGCTAGGCTGTGGGTCTGATTGGCAGGCCCACAGCCGGGGAAAGTCATAAACCAATGAAGCAAAAGCAAAAAATCTGGGTGATCATAGGATTGCAGACCCTACTCTCCTACACCGAGTATAATGCCATAATTGGTTTTAATATTCTATCTGGCAGATCCCACTGCTTTAGCTTGTTCCATAAAATGCCTCTATTAACTCGATCGAAAGCAGCTTTAAAATCAGCCAAGCATAAAAACAAGTTATTTTGCTGTCGTAAGCTTTTATCTGCCATCAGTCCTAGCGATAATATTTTCGTAATGGTACCACAACCACGTCAGAAGCCAGAATGGTTAATGGGGATGATTTTATTACTATCGGACCAGCTAATTAGATCTGTCAAGATTAGTAAGGCATAATACTTCGCTTCAGCATCGATTAGTGCGATTAAACAATAATTGGCTGGATCAGTTTGCTCCCCTCCCTTGAATAATGGATTTATTATTGAGCCTCTCCAGCTGTCTGGCAGGCAATTTAGAGTGTTCACTTCATCAAACGGGCGAGACAAGGTGCAGCCCAAAATGTGGGATCTTGTTTATATATTGCCTGCGGTATACCATTCGGGCCAGGGGCGCAGTTAAGCCTGCCCTTGGCTATAACTTTTGCAATTTCATCTTGGACAAAATGCATGGATAAATGATTTGTACTTCCGGAATCTTTAGGGAGGTTAATTATGATATTTGATTTATCCTCCTTTTGGATTAAGCCTTCAACCTCCTTTATATGTACTTGCACTGCATGGATGGTTGAACTTGACTGCACAAAAGCAGTTCTTTCTTTTGCTTACTCAGTGAATGGGGATACCTGCAATGCGCTCACACTCTCAGATGTTATTGAGAAAGTAGCAGTTCAATGATCTACCCAAGCTTGTTCCATCACGCATATCAAATTCATCGCTTTTGGTGTTCTTGCTAGTGAGCAAGTGATTTGCCTAGGATCACAGGATGTTTTAGAGTCGCTGCCGAGACTCAAACCCGGTTCCCCAGCTTCGCAGTCGACTGCTCTTGCCATAAGGCTACATCCTCCTAACAACAAAGCAAAAATGATTCCAAGACAGTTGTGGTGCCTGCTGGCATCTGCATGCATGCATGCCTGTCCATTATGCTCGGCCGGCACAGGTAACATCGGTGTGGCAGGGCAGACGCGGAGAGTGGCGGGTGGGTGGTGAAGTGGACTGATGATGAGATAGGGAAAGTAAAATAATTGAATAAATAGAACCACTTACCTTGTGCTCGCCGCGTCGTTGAGTCAGCAATGTGGCGAGTGTCAGGTAAGTGCCTGTGCCACCTGCTCCTGTTGTCCATGTGCACAGAAGAGTGGCCATCTTTGAATAGTTTCAAAGCCATTCGAAGAAGGCCACCCTATGTTCTGAAGGAAGGAAGATGGCGGTCTGACTGTGACTGTGGCTGGTTGTTTCAGCCGGCTCATTAAAGCACTGATGTCAGCTGAGAGGGATCTTATCAAATCAGCCGCACATAGCTGCGTACAGTTTGGGTGTTTTGAATGCTGCAGCTTCTTGGCAGGAGGCTGCAAGGTTTCTGGAGGCTTGTTGGCTGGCCGTGTGGATTCATGGTTTGTGTCTTCAGCCTTGCACCTGTAATTTCAGTCCCACAGCTATGGTGCCACCGCGAGTGAACACACTCCATAGTGCGAGGAGCCCATGGAGTGGCAAAGGGGCGCAATGTCGAGACCCAGGAGCAGCAACCTAACGTGGAGGGTGAGGACAGCTTACAGGCAATGGCTCCCTCCTCGGTGAAGTCACAGGTCGAGTGCCCCCTCCTAAAGTTGCTTCTATCTGGAGCAGAAAAGGACTGTTTACAAATGGCAGCTGAAGAGCAACTAGTTTTTAGTGAGGGGCCTCACTTGCAGAAGCATTGTTTGTGGCAACTACAACTGGAGGGTGCACAGTAGCACCAACCACCTCTTCGGATCTGGCAACAGATGGCAGTGGCCTCGTAACAGACTCTGTGAATTTGCCTGTTATGCATCACGTTATCAATTCCCAGCCAAGACCCAGACGTTATAGCGAGCTACTTGCTGTACCTTCTCATGAAAGAGATGATGATGATGATGATGATCTAATTCCCCTGGCAGATACTCAGGCCTTGGATGGCATTACAAAAACAGTGGGTGTGACACCAGATATTTTTGGGGAACAGTAGGAGGAGGGTGCGGTAGGGGCTGCGAACAGGGACTCTAGAGCTAGTCTGCTGGAATCTAATGCTTGGGCGACTGTGCAGCAGGCAGGTGACCCCGACTTGCAGGTATCTGGGGCTGAGCCCTCTCTTGCTCCCCGTGCTTCTGGACCTCATGTAGATGGTAATCTTAGCAGCAGTAATACAGCGGCAGACAAGCAAGATGGGAAACTCTGGGCCTAAGGGTAGTCCATTGCGGAAGTGGGTTACATCAAAGAGAGAGGTGAGAGCACTTATCTCCCTCCTTTCAGAAGTTCAGATTGTGACAGCTGAAGTTAAACAGCCTGTAGAAAAGAATTCTTCTCTCAAGTGCTCAATCCTTCACCCTCACTCAGCTTCTGATTTATACTGCAGTACTCCCTCTGACCACTCTACGTCACTGACCTTCAAAGAAGTCTGTATACAGGATAACTCTCAAGAACCGTCTTTGATGACAATTTTGCATATACTTTAAGTCCAGTGGTCTGAGGCTCAGTCACATTATGCTCAGTCAAGGGAAGACAATCTGAAATGCAGCAATCACTATCTGAGGTGTCGGGAAAGATCACTAATCTTACTACAGAGATCACTGAGTTGCAACAGCGAGTGACCAATGTTGAGTAGGTGGGAACAGCCACAGCTTAGTCTATTGGGAATCATAATAGCCAGTTGGAATACCTCCAAACTAAGGTTGAAAATAATGAGAATCACCAGAGGAGAAACAACCTCAGGATATATGGAATACCAGGGGAGAAGGAGGGGGTGGACCCTGGTCAATACATTGTGCAACTGTTCAGGAATGCCTTTCCCGGTCTGATGGACTGGGACTCACAAATTCAGTGTGCCTATCGCTTTCCTCTTAATTGCAATGTGGATATCAAAGTCAAAGCAGTCTCACCCAATTTTAATCTATGTAGGGAACCTTCTCCTTAGACTAGCACTCTCTCTAAAGGACAAACAAACACAAAAATTGGCATGATACCCTCAGAGAAATGTGTTTTGCTTAATCAGCAAGTCAGCAGGTTAGTACCAGAGATCCAATGAGTTCTCTGTATGCTGATAGTTGTTTGTTACCTAAATTCAAGGACATTCCAAGAATTTAATGAGGATGGCTTAATGTGAAATGCTTCATCATTTGCCACTTCGTCCCACCCTGGTAAAATTTTACTGCCAGGGCTTACTTAACCTCAGAATGGGGCTTTTCTGAGGGAGTTCTTAGATACATATTCTCTCAGGACAATGCTTTAGCTCCAGTTTATGACTTTAAAAAACCATGGGATAATCCACTAAAGTATCTTCTGATTTGGTGGTATCCCTGATTGATTAAAAGATTACCAAGGGTTAAATGCAGGAGGTATACTTAGGTATAATGACCTGTATATGTCACTGTACAAATAATTATGCCAAAATGTCTCTGCCTCTAGTCAGCCGTGGGTCCAAGGCATTTGTCAGGGCCGTGTCTATGCCCCCACACTGCAATTAGTAAGTACTGGGTGGGCTTAGATATAAACAGAGGACTTACCTCTCAACTGGTATCATAATTAGTGATAACTTAGAACTATTTAGCTAGGTGCTTCATGGTCTGTTCAGGGTAGGTCATTCCTGTAGTCACACTTTCATCAAGATAAAGAACCCACTAGTCACCTAACGTACCCCATCGAACAGCTGTCTCGGCACCAGAACTAGCACTTACTAACTACAGCAACTGCAGGCCAACCCAGCAAAGCATACACAGTAAAGGGGCAGTACACCTCCTTACAGCTCTCCAGCTCTTCTCCTTGGCAGAGGGTCCTCTTGAGTGCAGAAGTGATCTAATTCTCTGGGGCTTAAGGTCCAATAATTATTCCCCATTTTGTCTTTGTTCTCTTTGTGCAAAGGTCTGTGGGCCCAGTCCAAACCTGTTCTGTCCTTGTGGAGAGGAGACACTACCTATTCAGGTACAAGTGAAACTCCCACCACTCTAAATGCAGCCAAGGTCTAACTCAGCTCAGCTATGCGTCACCAAGGAAAGGCAAGACACACCTAACCTCCCTGGTGGCTGTCTCCAGTGAATGCACATCCCCTGCCCCTGTCACTTCAAAACCAGACAGTCAATACATAAAATAGCAGAGGCATACAGAATGTATAAAAAAAGCCTACTTTCTAATAGTGGCAATTTCAAACACACAATTTAAAAATCATCTTTCTAAAAAGGATGTGTTATTAAATTCTGAGTTCAGAGAGCCTAAACTCCACTTCTCTATCTTGTCCCAATGGAAAGTTATACTTGTAAGATGTTACAAAGTAACTACCATGTTAGCCTATGGGACAGATAGCCTTTCAGTAGTGAAAAGCAAAATTGGCAGTATTTCGCTATCAGCACATGTAACACATGGTAGTACATGCCCTACCTTTCATAGACACGGCACCTTGCCCATGGGGTAACTTGAGTGCCTACCTGAGGAGTGCCTTAGGTGTAAGAAAAGAGAAGGTTAGGTCCTGGCAGGTGAGTGCATTTGAAGGTGGTGAAGGATGCTATCGGTATTTGGCAGGAAATTTTTAATAAATATTCTCTAGCTTTTTTTTAAATAAAGGAACGCCATTCTGGGATAATCCTGCTTTTCCACCAGTGTTTCATTATCCAATAGGTAGGGCATGGGAGCGACATGGGGTTTAGACTGGTTCAGCTGTATGTCTTGAATAGCTTCTGCTCAATTGTCAGATTACAGGCTATTTATGGGCTCCCCAATCACTTTTTTTCCAAGTACCTACAAGTGAGGGATTATTTTTCACCAGGGTGCTAACATTCAGTTGATTTTGAAGGTACAGAGATAATGTTACATTTATAAGCAAAACCAACAAGTGGGGTTAGGCCAAAAAAAACAGGGTCAGGTAGCCCCATATAACTCATGAAAAAATGGAAGGGGAACCTGACACCTGCTTAACCCCTTCGCCGCGGCACGAATTCCGCCGCGGCGCTGGGGGGGTTCGGGGTCAGCGCGGCGCCGCCATGCTCGTGACGGAACCACTCCGTCATGAGCCACGGGCACGCTGTGCTCATGACGGAGTGGTTCCGTCACGACTCCGCCCACTTGCATTGTTCGCCCGCACAGGCGGGGAATCAGTGCCGTGTGGGCGGAGCGGCCGCCAACGGCCGCAGCATGACGGAACCACTCCGTCATGAGCACACGCGCCCGTGGCTCATGACGGAGTGGTTCCGTCATGAGCAGGCAAGGGGTTAACGTCTGTGTTGTCTCTTTATAGCAACGGTCAAACACCAATTAATTACAGTTTGATCTGGTTATTTATTTAACCTTTTAATTCATTAGTATTTTATGTTTTTTTCACACTAATTCAAATGTATCAAAAGAATAACACTTATTCATTCCAAAAAACATAAACAGTTTACAAACAAAACGTTCAAAGATTCAACAGTAAACATTTAAAACATGCAACATCACTACATAAAACAAATGGCTAACATTACAATACACCATATCGTATTTCTAAACAAGACAAACCTAGAGGGTACCACTCAATCTACCTCAAAGGAATGCTAAACACCGGGAACAATTACTACAAATGGAGGGAGACACTTTTCATTCCATTTCCCTCTAATTAAATTAATGTTAATTCGCAGTTCCTCGGTGTCGCTAAATGCCAAAGCGTTTCGAATACCAGGCAAGCAGTACTGAGGCTCTCATCAGGGCTTCGTGATAGTCAAGTGAAATGATGTTCACACATCGTGTGCGGATGGAATCTTCAAGGAAATTGTCAGTTAATCAGAACGGGTCCGACTTGGATTTGTGTGGTTGGAAGGATTAGATTCTTTATCCAAGAATGTGAAGTAATTAAAATACGAGGCGAAAAACGATACCGACTCGGGAGGAAAGCACCCGTTCTGATTAACTGACAATTTCCTTGAAGATTCGATCCGCACACCATGTGTGAACATCGTTTCAATTGTGCAGGGTAGGAAATTTACCTCAAGACCCAGTGAGAGCGGTCGGACTTGTGTGACCAGCTTCCATCAGAGTATAACAACACTTGACTATCACCAAGCCCTGATGAGAGCCTCAGTACTGCTTGCCTGGTATTCGAAACGCGTTGGTATTTAGCAACACCGAGGAACTGCAAATTGACATTAATTTAATTAGAGGGAAATTAAATGAAAAGTGTCTCTCTCCATTTGTGGTAATTGTTCCCGGTGTTTAGCATTCCTTTGAGGTAGATTGAGTGGTAGCCTCTAGGTTTATCTTGTTTAGAAATACAATATGGTGTATTGTAATGTTAGCCATTTGTTTTATGTAGTGATGTTGCATGTTTTAAATGTTTACTGTTGAATCTTTGAACGTTTTGTTTGTAAACTGTTTATGTCTTTTGGAATGAATAAGTGTTATTCTTTTCATACATTTGAATTAGTGTGAAAAAAAAACATAAAATACTAATGAATGAAAAGGTTAAATAAATAACCAGATCAAACTGTAATTAATTGGTGTTTGACTGTTGCTATAAAGAGACAGCACAGAAGTTAAGCAGGTGTCAGGTTCCCCTTCCGTTTTTTATGACATTTATAAACAAGGCAGGAAATCGTCAATAAGAATGATAGATCAGGACTTTTGTCTGTATGTTACCCATGATAGTGTGCTACCGGCTGCAAAATGGAGCCAGCTACTATCTTCTGATATTCTTGTCTCAGAGATACAGAGGGCATTAGAGATTGTTGATTTCTCTGTACACTCTATCAATCTTAAATTACAACAGTTCAAGACTATCTGTCTTTTATATTACAACCCGGAGAGAATTTCCAAAAGGCATGCAAATGTATCGATGTACAAAATTTGTTGCTCCAAATGTAGTCTGCTAATTGCAGATATTGTACAAATGTTTGCCAATGCCCTACATTTAAGGACTTTTGGGTCTGGGTAACTAGGCTAATGTACTCTGGCCTAGGTTTCCAAGTTTCATCATCCCCTAAAGAGATACTGATGTGAGTCAAGTTTGAGTATGATGGGGTATCAAATGTTTAATGACAATGATGATAATCTGTGCCTGGTTATGTATCGGCATGGTTCTTTGCTGTTTCCCCAAAGGCATCTCAATGGTGGGCTCTTATAAGACAAATTTCTAAGTCTGAAATGACCTTGGCCAAAGCTAAATGTCCTTCAATTTGACAAAATATGGGTGGGTTTTAGATGGGATTTACCAGTCTATAATTCTGATTGATTCTGTCTTCTTCAGTCGATTGCTGATTCTGAGTATAATCATATCTGTCTTGGTGATATCTCTTGCTATATATTTTTTTGCCTTTATATTCCTATTCTATTTGTACTAATATTGTCTTTGAATATTATGTATCAAACATTTCTGACTTGAAATAATAAAAATGATTTAAAAAAAAAAAAGAAGGGCACCTGTCAACACACTGAGCCAGTGGGAGGGGCGAGGGAGCTGAAGCAGGGGCAAAAAAAGATGGTGGGATTGTCTTCTATGTGCTTGCTCAGGGCCAGCTTTAATGCTGTTGGCGCCCGGTGCGACAATATATTTAGGCACCCCCACCTACAAAACCCCCTCCTTGGATTCCCTCATGACCAACGGGCAAAAGTGCTCCTCACCACTCCATAGACACTCTCTCACATACATTTTATTTCTTTTAAAGCACTGGTAAAGGTTGACTTTACTAATAGGAATGTATATCTACCCAAACAAACCCTTTTCATCAACATTAGCAATAGATAATAAAAGACTGGTGGGAAAAAACATAATGTCCTAACCTATGTTATGCAGTTTGAATACAGCTCTTAGATTACAGTTCATAACAGTCACTGTTCCATATTAAAGTTGTATCTAATGAACTGCGGTGACAAAAGAATCTCTGCGACAAAAGCAATAATCCACTCAGCTATCCGCATAAAACACATATCTGTGATCTGCACGGTACGAGTTCTTTGTGACAGACATATTAACCCTCTGTGCTACTTTATGACAAGTGAAAACTGCCACTAGACAAAACTCTGATCTCTCTCTACCAGGAACATTATCTCAAGAGTTATCTTGTCATTTTTAATGATGCTTAAAAACTGGATGCACAAGTAACCCTGCTGCAGGTGTTTTTAAATCACACATTATTGCTAAACACAGCCCCCCCTGAGGTCAGCGACCCCCTTCCCAGGTCAGCTCTCAGTGTAGCTGCACCAGTCACACTGCCCTAAAGCTGGCCCTGTGCTTGCTTGCACTAAGAGAAGGGGTAGAGGGAGAAGCCGTAAGGCCAAGGTGAGGGGGGAATACTTCCTCATGCACTGTAGTGCATTATATCAGAAGTTGACAGGTACAACATGGCCATTCAGAACACATTGAGAATAAAATTCTTCTTGGGTGTGACAAACACATGCTTGACTGAAAGGTTGTGGGTCAGCATAATGTTATTTACTTCAATCAATCACATGGGGCCCAAATAGAGAATGTAATTAACTAAACCTACTGTACCCCTGAGAACAGCTCATCCCCTCAACACGTAACTCTACTTCACGCATATTCTCCTGTAATGTACAACACATTAACTTCAATAAGGAACAAAGAGAAACTTCTGCAACTTCTCTGGCATTGCCCTCAAAATGTGGGAACGTATCTTGCAATAAAAAGCCTTTCAGACAAAACTTTTCCTAAGAAAACCACAAAGCATAAACCAGCAACAAACTCCAGTTGGTATGTGCTGTACAACTTGTCTTTATCACACACTCCAAATGATTGCTGGGCTTCTAAATCAATTCTGCAACACAAAAAGATGATGAACTGAATGTTGAGCATTGTCATACATTTGCCCCCAATCACTGATCTGGGTTTTATCCATCTTATTTTGCTCACCACGCCATTCCAGTTTGGACCCAGCCATATGCAAATCAGCCTTGACCCTGTTCCCCATGGGAACTTCTGCCACCTAGAAAGAATGGAGAGTGAAAGAACAAATACAAAGACCATGTTACAGCAAGTAAGTCCTGCTGGTGATTTGTCTCACAGGGCACAGTGGCTATACCTACTAATCCAATCTGGATTCGCACTTTCTACCCATGTGACACTGGCTACTCCTGAAATAAAACCCTCAAGATCACCCCTTTCCGGAAATTGACGGGCATATTTAGAAGCCCCTTGCACCGCCATTACGTAACTTTTTCCCATATTAAAAGTGGCGCACCGGTAGCACAAGGGGCTTGTAAATAAGCCCCTGAGAGTTTAGCTCAAGTCAGTTGAACTTATAGAATACCAGCACCAAGGAATGGCACACTGATCTGGGATTCACTCAGCCTGTCTAACTTTTTATACATTTATCAAGCTCAAATTGCTACCTGTTCTTAACTTTATTTGGGTTTAATCGGGCACCCACAAGGCAGTAGAGGTATTTTTAAGACCTTCAGGAGGGGGAAGGGGCTTGTACTCCATATGGAATAGTGCTTCCTTTTTTAAAAATGTCCCTCTATTGGTATAAGAGGCCGTACATTTTGTACACAGTTCAGATGGGCCAGATTCATAGACATTTTAGGCACACTACTACATCCACTGAGAAGAGTGGATGAATGCCGCACTTCCCTGTCGGGGCCATCACATCCCCTCAGGGAATGAAAGGGACTGCAATTCTCTCTACGCTGCCCTGTCGGGATCTGCCCTAAATTATGCAGCTGAACAAAACCCAGAATGTATTCTGTAGCTTCCAAATACTCAACTATGTGATAGGAAATGAAAACAAGATATGCAACACAGGGGGACAAGTCAGTATGGAATTTTGCATATTGTCAGGAGAACGTGTGAGAATTTGTTCCTCACCCAAAAAAGAATCACCCGACATGCTCCTAATTATACACATGTGTTCACTGTGTGACCTAGATTCTTGGCTACACAGTCCAGTATTGGGACGGGTGAAAGCTTGACATCAATTTGATCCACAGAAGGATACCTGTTAAATATTATTTCCTCCCTAAGCTGCCAATAATGAATATGGAAGTCAAATCCATAGTAATATGTTGATGCAAACTGGAGCCTTACCACAATGCTCCCATCATTAGCCTCCAAGTCTCTTCAATATCTGTCTAACTGTATGAACTAAAATGGCTCTTTTGAATTCTGTTCTCTTACAGTATACCGCTCCTTGAGTTATACATGCTTTTATATTCATCCCAACACTTAAATATTGGCATTATTAGAATACTACAGAAAAAGCTTGCATCTCAACAGGGTACATTTCCTTTCACCAACCATGATCTTTGCAAAGATCCTATGGTAAGCTAATGTAAAATAAAATATCCATAGTTGGTAACTTAGCTTATACATCATTAACTTGCTTTGATGTTTTGATATTTTTTATGTTCTATTCTACGATATTCTGTTTTCAATGTAGATAAGGATGAACGCATTTATGATATTGCGATTCTGGAATGATCCGCAGTGTCCATAAACGCCATGACAGAACTGTAGAAAGATAATTCAGGCAAAAGACTAATTCCTTGTCACCAAAACCCTGATTAAAACATACCCTTATTTGCTCTTCTAAATGTATCTAGAACCCAAGTAATACATGTCAGTACTGTCCATCTCCAGGAACTCATGTCACCGATCCTTAAAAGAACTAACCCTGGGCGGACAACTACGCTACGCTCGTGAAGTTTGCGTAGTTTTTGCTACTTTGCGCTACGCGAATTGCATGTAGCACAGTGCAAAATCGCGTAGCGTAGTTGGCATTTTTTGCTCGCTCGCGGTCCTCAACGTCAAGATGGTGACCGCGAGCGAGGAAACTGACATCCCGACGAGACTTTTTCCTCTTTCGCGATCAGCAACATCAAGTTACCGATCGCGAGTGTGGAAAATAAACCTCCCGCCGAGATTCTCAATGTGGGGAGGTCAGGTTTCTCACTGCGAGTGGTCGCGTATGCTCGCGACCGCTCGCGATGAGAAACTACCAGTCCGCGTTGAGAAAGCTGCAGCTCGAGTAAAAATCTACTAGAGCGGCAGAAAACGACCGCTTGCACTGTGCAATATGCCGTTTGCAATGATTGCACAGTGCGGACAAGCATCCAGCACTGTGCAATCATCGCGAACAGCGTACTACGCAGTTCGCGTAGTACTACGCGTATCTCGCATAGTGCGAAGTGCACTTCGTGTAGCTACGTGTAGCGCTACTACGCGAACTACGCCCAGGGTTAAAAAGTACCAAAAAGGGATGCATGTAACTCCGCTACTGACATAGTGTTCCGTACAAGAACTGTAATAATATTTTTGTATTGGGCAAAAAATATGCATTTGTCTGTAAGTGCACCCCATGAATCTTACTACAAAGCAACAGAACAAAGTCAGGGACTACAAAGTATTGGGGGGTAATGGCATTGGGACACGGGTCTCGCATTAGTAGGACAGAGTGGAAAATAGACCATGGATTGACAGGAGCTTTGCCAATAGAGGGTGAATAAGGTTTTAGTGGCAATGAATGAATGAAGGAATGAATGAATGAATGAAGCACATTTATAGAGGACACGGCTACTCAGCGAGCGTGTCCTGGCACTAATAGTCACCAACTAACAGACCTAACAACCACATTTAGCACTGTAAGAACCACGTTTTAAGAAGTTTCTTAAAAACCGCCAATGCAAAAGAGATGCTTCTGGTGGAGCCTTGCATGTTATACTGCCATGATGCTGTTTAAAGAGCAGGGTCTTGAGTCCTAGCTCTTCATCGAAGGGAGGGATGATGCTACTTATCGTCTAGCCTCAGAAGATACTTACACGTTCTCACTATTGTCTGAAATACAAAATTAATCCACAACCTCTCAATAGAAGGTCTCTAGAAGACCACTTTTTGGTACGACTTATTAACCATTTACCCTTCAAGTAACTATTTAATTTTAAAATCACAAGTTAAATGAAAGAAGATTTTGGATAGATTTACTAACATTGTATTCGCTAATACCAGGACAGTGAGCATCCATCCTTAATATTGGGCTGAGTAAGGCAGTGTGTTGGTGGCTAACAAAGAACATAGTAGGTAAAAGAAGTGACTTTTCTGATTGTTTGTAGGTTTTATGCATCTGATGCCTGGACTCTTATTTTCCCTACCATTATTTCAGTCACTGCACATCTAAAACTAAAAAGTGTGGGTCTGATTCACAAAGAGCCTCCGCACTCCTGGCAAAGGCCCTGCAGTTGTGGAGGGGACCCAGACTCGCGGCAGGACCGCTATACTGCAATTACCCATTGCGGTGATGGTTCAGCCACCCTTGTGGGGGTCCTGCTATTGCTGTGGGGCCCCCGCACCAGTGTTGAGGCCCTTTGTGAATCAGGCCCTGAGTTTTTGCAAACAGACTTACCTGTGTCTCCATATTTATTAATAGGTTGCCAAAATCTTCTTTAAACATAGAGGGTGACATAGTTTCTTTACAGCCTATCTTTATTGAAGCTAGGGATGCCTTTTGGAAGCAATGCACACTCAGGTATAAAACTCCAAATGTAAAACCCGATTTCAATTATCTGAGTTGGTAATATAGTTTTAGTAGGGTAAATATTTATAACATTTATCCAGGCATTGTCTGAATCCATTAAATGGCCAACCAATGTCTGGAGGGAAATCCAATTAAATGAAGATGGCCTTCATGGGAGAATCATCTGTTTTGCATTTTTACAGTGTCTTCCTACTTCAAGGCTCTGTTCAAGGGTAGTGAGCTAAGCCTATACATTGTCACCTGGCAGAACATGGAAAGGTAGTGTAAGCAGCGCTCTAAATGGGGGAAAATAGGTGCAGGTGCTCATTAAATTGAGCTAGGGGCATAGATAGTGGGCAGGACTGGAGGCGAGGCCAATCATGGTGATACACAGACATTTCTATTGAGTATTCATTTTGCCCTTGTATTTCGGTTGATAGTAGTTGCAAACTTCCCGTATCTGCAGAGTAAAATCTGGGTATGCTAACAGAGGGTGGTGTGAAGACCTGCTGGGAACAGGCCCTAAATCACTATGGAAGGAGCTTTTAAATGAATGCAGTCAAGTCATCAACAGCACTATACAGGCTAATAATCAGTGTGCCTTAAAACAAAAGAGACTTTTGAATAGCAGCATTAATAATGAGTTCTACACCAGTAGCAGGGCATATCAAAACACGTGAGTAATGTATCAATATAAACAAAACGCGTTAACTCATTACACAACATGAAAATCAAACACAGTATGTTAATCTTTCTTTCTTTTGCAATATTTGCATCTTCTTACTATCATGCTGTTCTTACTTGGTCACACATTCACACAGAAACAAGCAGACATGTACACACAAAAGCATTCCACGCATTTCTTTGAAACTACCTCCTGAGAGTGTCCCAATTCTCTTCCTCTCTGAGCTTTCTTTCTCTCTCTCACTCAAATATACACACAACAAGTAGTCAAGCACACACACACACACACACACAAGCAGACAGATACTCACAAAAAAGGTTCACTTGGGAGCAGTAGCGGCTCCTCGAGGGAGTGCTGCGGGGCGGTGAGGCGGGGCAGGGGCGGGGCAGGGTGGGGGTAGTAAACTCTGGCATACGGTCAAACAGTGGTAAGTAAATAAATAAATAAATAAAAGGAATTACATTGCGCGCGCTGCATCGCCATTTGGCTTTGCAGTGTGCGCAATGTATTTTGTTTTATTTATTTACTTACTTCCGTTTGGCCGTATGCCAGAGTTTACTACCCACGACCCAAAGCACTCCCTCGAGGAGCCGCTACTGCTTGGGAGTATTCCTTTGTTACTGCACAGCAAGGACAGTGTGAATGTGATTAACAAAGCAGGGCCTGAATGGGCCCTGTTCTATCAAACACAGCAGGAACGTGACATTTTCAACACCTGGGCATCCCTTGCATAACACAAATGAGCTGCTGCTGAATGGTTCAGTAGGCTGTCAAAGTGCCCTACCGATCTGCTTCGCTCAGATACCCTCGAGCTCAGCAGCGCTAGCATCAGTGACCTTACCTTTCATGAGTACCGGTACTCTCCGTGGCAGTGGAGAAGTGCCGGTACTCAGATCGGTAAAAATAAGAAGTGCTGGTACTCAGTGCCTGTGAGTACCGGCCCATTTAAAGCACTGGGTGTAAGGTATTTAATTTTCTGTTCCAGTGTGAGCCACGAAAATTTGTAAAAATCTTGACACTACAGCCTAACAGTGATTTCTACGTGTCTTTGGAATGAAAGTGCTTGGTCTAAAAGAAGGTTGCATTCTTTCTGTTTTGTATTTGTGAAAAGGCACCTATAGATTTCTGTATTTAAATGGTCGTTTACAAATAAAATACATAACTGAGAATGGGAACGTTTGGGCATGTTACCAGCATTTACAATAATAAAAACGTGCGTTTCTGTTTGGGATTCAATGTTGTGAATCTAATTTTAAATTTAAAACAATCAATGAGGAGGCAGTGCCATTGTTCAGAAGAAACACTAGGCTGACAACCACCAGCCCTCCAAGGAATTATTTGTAAAGGTTCTATTAAACGGCCATATAATTAAAAATTGACTTTTAGTCAAAAAACCTGCAGCTGACAATCTGATTGCAATCTTCTTAAGAACAAAAGGCCTGACAGAATATCCCTGGCAGCAACACATTTCAGCCAGTAGAACTGTTTCAAACAAGGTAGTAGCAAGGTATGATTCAGAATAGAACACCTTAAATAAACATAGTGGATTAGAAGTGACGGTAGGTTTATTGCAGTTAGAGGACATAGAACAATGAGACATGGCAAACCTCGCCAACTTATGAAACAAGTATACATAACCATGGTCCACTAGAGTATACCATTACTGAACCTTAAGGCACATGGAAACCATTATAAACTGTACCTCTTATAGAAACAGCTCATCTCTCCCGTTTTAAACCTAAAATACCCTAGAGCAACCACATTGTGAGAAATTGGTTTATTGGTTGTCGGTGGGGGAGTTTACCCTGCTCAAGTGACAGCCACAATTCCTGCCTGGATGAACCACTAAAGTCACTAAATTAACCTCTGCTTAACTCTCTGGTAGCTTGACACAAAAACAGTCAGGCTTAACTTAGAGGCAATGTGTAAAGTATTTATATAGCACACAAACAGCAACAAACTGAAAACATAACACAAGAAAGATTTCACACCAATTTAGAATTATTTGACACGAAAACAACAAAAAAAACAATCACTAGAAACCGAACGGAAGTTATGAAATTGTAAAGTTTAAGGTAAAACCGCAGTAATCTAGTAATGCAAGACTGGGTCAAAGTACAAAAATATGGCGATGGAGCGCAGGTCACATACAAGAAGTGGATTGGGCTTCGTTGGCCCTTACCTATGGACTTAGAAGAAATTTCAGCAAAATGTTTTGAGAAGGTAAATTTGAGAGGGGCAAGCCTGTAGGTGGTTTCCGGCGAGGAGGTTTTGTAGTTGGGGTGCTGCTGGAAGAAGTTGTAGTAAAGATTATCACGTTGGACCTAAGGCCAGATTGAGGTGGGCCTGCATCATGCAGGGTGTCACAAGGGCAACGCAAACCCTAAATTAGATTAAATAAGCAATGCAAAACCACCTTGCATGACCCTGCATTGCTTTTTAAATATAGAGAACCGCAAGGCAGTACAATTCGCTGTCTTGCATTACTCTGCCCTGGGAAGACACTCCATGGGTCGAGTGTAGGTGTTGTGACACATCCACCCATAAATGTTGGTGCATTCCTAGATTTACCAAGACTGGTAAACCTGTGAATGAGTGAAAATGATACGCATTCCCTGGGGAAGTGCAATGAGGAGAAATATCTTTACTTCTCTTCATTGTTTCCTCTTTCTAAGTGTGCTGCAGTCTACAACACACTTAGAAAGAGGAAAATGACTCTGAAGATTGTTTTTGTGCAGGAAGGTATCCCTTCCTTCATAAAACAATCCTGCCTACAATGCAAGCACCCTTGCATCATGACAAAAGTGTCCCTGTGTTGGGGCTAGGCAGTAGATTGTGTGCCAACGCAGGCAGAGAGCAGGAATGTGCCATATATTGGTAAATATGACACATCCCTGCCCTCTCCCTTTCACGCAGCACATTGAAGCAAGTTGTGTAAAAATGTGATAAATATGGCCCTAAGTCTCTTTTTTAGAAGTCAAAAATCTCCTGTTGAACGAGGCTTGAGGCTGTAGCCAACAACGGCCAGTGGTGTAAAAGAACTTGAGCCTCCCCCCGCTGCAAAGTACATAGAGAAGGTCCCCTATGCTCTGGATTCAATCAAGTCATCTCAGGCTAGGGTCCCTCCGCCCCCATGCACCGTGCTATAGGGAGCCCCCTGAAGCTCAGAGGCCCCCCGCACAACAGGGACTGAAGAGTTTATTGTTGCGCCACTGATGAGGATGGATACCCCTTCTGCAAAAGGACCACTGAACAGGTTTCACTGCTGCAGAGAAGACCATAGCAGGAGCTGCAGCGAAGTCAGGTCAACCGGCAATGCACCTTGAGAAGACAGACAAGCAAGTTGGTCAGTTTTCAGAGCAGTTTTTAGACAAACAAAATATTTTAAGTCCCAAGTTTTGGATTTTGGCTATCTGGGCACATTTAGCACCACTTTCAAGGTTCCAGGACTGGGGTGGGGGAGGGTCCAACCAGGCACACTTAATCCCTCAATTGTGTGGCTATCTGGGAGGAATAAAGAAAGTTTGACTGCCAACTACTCCCAGTCATTTGACACAGGAACAGGCTACAAGCACCAGTTAGGGCAAGAAATTGGCAACTTTCTAAAAGTGGGTTTTTCAAAAGTGTGACTTAAAATCTGACTTTATCATTAAAGAAGATGTTAAATTACAATTTATGAAACAGCAAAAATGAAAATCCTACTCGCCCCAATTAAGAAGGTAGCACTTATTAAATGTAATAAGGCAAACCCATGTTATCCTATCAGAGAGGTAGGCCTCACAGTAGTGAAAAATGAAGTTAGATGTATTTAACTACTAGGTAATGTAAAACTTAAAAGTACATGTCCAACCATTTGATTACAATGCACACTGCCCTATGGGTTACCTAGGTCCTACCTTAGGGGTGTCTTATGTTAATAAAAGGGGACTTTAATAAGTAGCAAGGGGTTATTTTGCCAAGTTGAATTGGCAGTTTAAAACTGTATTCAGGCTACACGGCTGCAATGGTAGGACGGAGACATGTTTAAAGAGGTTACTTAAGTGAGTGTCAGTAATAGTGCTGCAGGCCTACTAGTAGCATTTAGTCTACCAGTCCTGGGTCTATGGCATACGACTTTACTAAGGACGTATAAGGAAATTAATTTGCCAATCAGGTGTAAACCTATTTTACCATTTAATAGGGAGTGAGCACTTTAGCAATGGCCTTAAGACCCAAAAAAATGAATTCAGCAAAAGTCAGAGGTGGAAAGGCAAAACGTTTGTGGGGACCCTGCAGAGTGCCAGGTCCAACATATAAAAAATAAAGAATTATTGCAAGAGACAAAGAAACAAATTGAGCTCAGAAAGAATATTGCCAGCCTTGCCTCAGCTCCTCCAAACCAAACGATCACTCATCTTGCAGCATTCCTATGTGCCTGAGATTAGCCTTGGGTCAATAATGCATTTTTAGTACCCAATTTCTGGAGGCCAAGTAGCTGTTCTGCATTCCCCTTTACTTCCTCCACTTGCAGAGACATGGAGGATGACCATGACATTTTGTGGATCCCCAGTTGACTCCTTTACCACTAATTATTCTGTCTCAGAGTGCAATGCAATATTTTCCTTGCTCGATTTTGTGAAAAAGGTTGCCCAGTTCCTTTTTACTGCTCACTTCAATTGTGTTTCAAAAATTCTTCCCCGCTAGAGCTTTATCCTTCTGGTTTGTCCCGCCTTGTTTCCCTTTGTATCCGCCCATACAGCACTGCCTAACTTCCCCTCTCATTACACTGTCGTCTTTGTGTTGTTTATGTGGAACTGTTTTTTTCTTTCACATGCTCTCCTTCGCGTTCCATTGCTCTATGTTCTTTCTGCTCCAGCACGACACTGTTATTAACTAGGTTTTTTATCTATCTAAAATAGATGTTGGTTATTGCAGCTGCTGCGAAGTGCAAGGAATGCAGCCAATAGTCTAGCAATGACCGAGGGTGGCCTCGGAACACAAGGCAAGAGCTTTTTGCCTACTGTTGCTTGTGTCTATCACACAAGTTTACCTGGGTCCCCAGTAAGCTGCACTCTCTTGCAGTTTAAACTTTACTTAATTACATAGTTTTGGAGCCCACAGGCCTAGGCACTGTGCTTCATGCTTTACTTTATTTTTAGGTCTCGCCTAGCGTTGCAGCTCAAATGCGCTGCCATCACTTTGCGAGGCTGCGAATGCGCTGCCATTGCTTTGCGAGGCATGCAGTATATACTGTAGTGTGGGAGCTTCATGGAAGCTCAGCCAACCCTTTGCCCATTGGCTTTTGTCTTAAATGCTGCCTTCTGATTGGTTTGAGGCTTGTTAGTCCCTCCTCATTCATCATTTGTATCCTTCCACGGCTCTTGGCCCCTTTACTCCTGCCACTATTTTCTTTTAGGTCTCGCCTAGCATTGTGACCCGATTGGGCTGCCATAGCTTTGCGAGACATGCAGTATATACTGTAGTGTGGAAGCTTCATGGAAGCTCCGCCCACTCTCTGCCCATGGGCTTTTGTCTTAAATGCTGCCTTCCGATTGGCTTGAGGCTTGTTAGTCCCTCCTCATTCATCATTTGTATCCTTCCACGGCGGGAAACATCGTTTACAACGCGGGGATTACATCGCGAAGCCATTACATCGCGGTTTTTACAACGGAAGTCGTTACAACGACTTGCGCTAGATGGCGCTCTAGGACAAGGAATAGTATAATTTACTATCCAACACCTTCCCTACTGTACGTAGACTGGAGTTGGAATAGTAAATTATACTACTCCTAAGTCCTATTCCTTGTCCTAGAGCGCCATCTAGCACAAGTCATTGTAACGACTTGCGTTGTCAAAACCGCAATGTAGTGTACCGCGATGTAAATGTATGCGTTGTAACGTCATACATCCTTCCACGGCTATTAACCCCTTTACTCCTGACACTATTTTCTTTTAGGTCTCGCCTAGCGTTGCAACGCGAATGCGCTGCTATCGCTTTGCGAGATATGCTGTATATACTGTAGTGTGGAAGCTTCATGGAAGCTCTGCCCACTCTCTCCCCATTGGATTTTGTCTTAAATGCAGCCTTCCGATTGGTTTGAGGCTTGTTAGTCCCTCCTCATTCATCATTTGTATCCTTCCACGGTTATTGGCCCCTTTACTCCTAACACTATTTTCTTCCCTGTCTCCCCACCCCACCGCCCCCTCCCTCAGTCTGTGACTTCTCACCCTCCCCCACCCCCCACTCCCGTTCGTGTTTTCTTGCCTGCCGGAACTTCCGTTTTCATCTTTATTATTGCCACCTTGAAATATGCGAGTTCAAGATGCGTGCTGTACAAAATCTTCTTGTGTTTAATTAACTAGATTTTAATGTTACTCTAAATATTATAAGACTCTAGTCAACATTCGGGGTGTGCATGGCAACTGACACCTCTTAGTTCACAAATGGCATTGTTGTCGGGCGGGAGGAGCGGCAGTGTTTTAATACATGCTTAAAACAAGCACTTTTAATTCCTTCCTCTCAATTCAGTACTATAATCTTGTTAACTGAGATGACACGCTAAAGAAATGCACTTTTTTTAATTCTGAAGAGACATTATCGCACATTTACATGTTTACTGTATGATTAACATGCCGATCATTTTCACGGCTCGCCCACTGGCTCGTATACGCTAGACTCGTCTCCGGCTGGCTCTACCTGTTAATATATTCTCTCGCGCACCTCTAACAAAGAGAGATGAATGGATACATGACAGTGAGCCCGGTAGATGGTAGAGAAATAGACTGGTGCAGACAAACAGACAAAGTCAGTCTCCATTGATTCACACCAGAATAATCACTTTCAATAACCTGGAAATCTGCCGGAAACTCCTGCATGCCCCAACCTCATCCCCCTCAGCTATTCTTAGCAGAAGCGGCAGATTCTGAGCTGTGTCCTGCTGGTGCAGAGGAGCACGGCAGAGTCTGTAGAAGTGCTGGGATCCCTAGCCTCTCAGGGTGGGCACCTAAGCCTTCCGTGTGCCTTCACACTCAGGATAAATGAATACATTTTGTTCTGTGCTTTAGTCGCCCCTCTGTGAGCACTGTCTGGTAGATGAAGCTCTGTGTTAATAAACACATTCAGAGAGGTGGTTGTGTACAAACAACAGCCACAATACCACACGTTTTGAACGTGTAGTTAAATACCTGTTCATCGAGTACCTCATTGCCTGATCATTCCATGGCACTACCAAAATTACATTTGGACACATTTGCTCTACTTTAAAACACTCCCTTCTATGGGTCATTTAACAACTCGGGGTTTTGGGGTTAGGTAACCTACTTTGGATGCTGTGTAAAAGAGAAAATACAAAAATGAATGCAATAAAACTAAGCAACCAGTACTGTCTAAAACACTGTGAAAACTTTCACGCATTCTGGCATTTTGTTTAGTTAATGTGGATTTGCTCATAGATGAGAGTAAAGTACTCTTAATATCTCAATGAAATCTGTACACTTTTAACTAATAGCACCGGGTGACCTTTGACAACTAGGCAATAAATACATTTTCATGTACCCCCCGAAGCCCCCCCCCCGCCCCCTGGCAAAATTCATTGCCACCCAGTGTTTTGGGGATAACCAAGACGCAGGAGAGTGAGTCAAATAGTCTAGAAAATGAAAGAGAAGCCGGGATTCGGATTCACATGCTCCGATCCCGATCGCGTTGGTTAGTCTGTAAACACTGCTTTTATTAATGAGTTTCGCATTAGTAAAGCACCACGGTGTGCATGTGTGGTGATACTTCACCCATGAGGTACGTGCCAAGCAATTGTTGACACAATCCACACTTTGCGTCTTTTTCAATATATGCATTACGAAGTGCAGAACCTTTCCAAGGGATTTTGCACACTACATACATTCACTTCAAAAATAAAACGTGTAGGTAAAAAACATTGCCATTTACAATGTCAGTAGCTCTAACTCACAAATGTGAGACCTATTTGCATTGCAAATGCTTGTTTAATCTACTAACTGCTCCTTTTATCAAAATATCAGCTTTTTTCCTGTGAACGTTTACAAATTCCTACTGCCAATACATTTACAGCATTCTGCAGTTGCCTTTCGATTTACCTTTTTTTTTAAATGTTGTTAACTCATAATCATTTGTTTATTTTTTTTTTTTACTAGGCAGGGACTCGAGACTCAAACCCTGTTTCCCCTCTCCACAGTCGGCAGCTTAAAATGTTCCGCCATGTCCTCACTCCAAACATTCCTGGCCAGTGTGTCTGGGTGGGAGTGGCCGAGTTTTCAGGTTTTTTTTTTAACATGAAACAAATGATCCCCTCAACAATGTCTTTCCAAAGACAGGACTATTGTATTTCCTTACCAAATCTTGCATGCTCCCAGACACATCTTTATGGCTCCATGCCTACGTCCTTTGGGTGCTGCAATTTCATAGGCCACTGCTAGCACAAGCTCTCCCAATGCAGGTTTATAGCTCTCTGAAGCACTCCTGGATTCTAACAGTGTACTTACAGTTTCTGCGAAGGCTCGGTATGTCCATCCTTTTCTCTGTGCTACACAGGTCTTGTGCTTACCATTACAACGAGTGGGTCTCATTTTCAATGCTTTCTGAATTCCAGTGTGCTCTCCATGGTCTTTGTTTACAGTTCCCAAGTGCTCATCCCATTCCGTGTTTACAGCTCTCCCAAAGCTGCTAGTTCCAGTATTTACAAATTTCCAACATCCTCAACAGTAGCAGCATTTTCAATTTCCAAGATGTCCAAGTTCTGATTTACAGCTCTTCAGAAGTTTATGGTCTGCTTTAACAGGCTTCCAATGTGCTTCCAAATTCTTCTAGTTACATTTCCAATGGACTGTCCTGTCCGCTTCCAAGATCAAGGGGCAGATTTACAAGTCCCTTGCATCACTTTTGCGCTGACGTTGCGTCACTTTTGTAACGCATCGGCGGCGTAAAAGTTGCAGCCCATTTACAACGTGACTCATCTAGGGAGATGCGTCACGTTGTAAAGCCCTGCGTGACATTATACCTGCGTCAGGTATAATGTATGCAGGGTAGGCATTCCCACGCTAGAGAGCCTCGTAAAAATGACGCAGTGAACTCTACAAGATTTCACTGTGTGACTTTTAGGACGCCACTGCGTCAAAACCTTATGCCTGCTTGAAGCAGGCGTAAGGAGTTAAGCAGTGTATTGGGAATAGGCCGCAACACGCATTGCTGGAGTTGCGCTGTGCTTGCGACAGAACTCCAGCAATGTGAGACTTTTCCGTCAACAGATGCGTCAGAATTTCTGACGCATCTGTCAATCCTTGCTCCATGGTGCGCCGTATTTTAAATACGGCACATCCATGGTGACGCAAGGTTTTTGCATGGTGGTGCTGGGAAAGTGACGCATCTGTAAATCTGCCCCCATGTGTTTACAGTTCACCAACGTGTCACCAGTTCCGGTTTACACTGTTCAGCCATGTTGCAGTCTGAAAAAAACATTTCCTTGGTCCTCAGCTGATTACTTCGAAAAAACCTCCCTATCTACAGATCTATTTTAGTGCTTGAAGTAATGAGGGCAGACAGCAGCTTGCAGGTACATGTGTATTAGTGATAATAATATCCCCAGCGGAAATGTGTTCTGTACAATCTTTGTTAAAAATGGTAACCATCTCCTGCATTTGCTAACAAGCTTATTGATTCCATAAAGTAAACTAATTATGTACAGTTTTTGCATACTGTTATGAGGTACCGGTCCAGCAGCAGTTAAAACGTGTTTTTATATTTTTACTGTTATGGGGATTTTCCAGGTATCCGATGATGCATAATTTTTCTTTAATACTGGCAAATACTCAAACGCAGCACACTTTTCAGTGATATTACTGTGTGTGCAGTCTTTTGACTTTTAACGCGGTAAGCCATATTCTGCATTTAGCAGATGCTCTGCACTGAACTCATAAAATGTAAATATTTGTAAAGTAATGTGTTCGTTCTTAATTAAGTTGTGTAAAGTCTTTCTTGGGTTATTGCATAGCAGTGAACAAATGCATTTGACAGTCTACAAAAAGACTAACGCAGCACACCATACCACATAATTCCAATCAATATAATTTCGCACCCCACAGTTCCATGTCACACGATTTAACTCCACACATTTCCATTCCACACCATATAATTCCACACCAAACCACATAATTCAACTCCACATTACAATTGCACAACACACCACATACCTCCAATCCACAACACAGAATTCCACATCTTGCCACGAAATTTAACAGAACGCCACATAATTTAACTCCACTTCATACCACTCCACAACACACAATACCATTCTAAATAATTAACTCCATGACACACAATCCCACTCTATATAATTCTAGTACGCTCAATATCATATAATTACTATCCACATAATTTCACTGCGCACCATGCCACATATTTTCATTACACACATTCGCTCTACACAACACATTTCCAAACCACACAACTGCACAACAATTCTAATCTAATCCACATAATTCCACTCCACACCACATATACCCACTCCACTCCATAACACATGGGTAAAAGACATTGTCATGTACAAAAATAATAGCTCTAACTCTTGCAAATGCGAGACCTATTGGCATTGCACAAAATAAATTCAACTTCGCAACATGCCACAAAATTCCACTCTAAACCATTTAACATAATTCCACACAACACCACACAGATCAATGCCACACAATTATACACCTTGCAACATAATTACACTCCACATAATACCACTCAGTGCTGCATATTTACACTCCACATAATTACACTCTACTCAACACAACATAAATGTACCCCCACATAAATGCAATTCAAGCAACATACCAGCAATCCATATAAATTCACTTAACACCATGACACAATTCCAATAAGCATAATTTCACTCAATGCCACACAGTTCCAGGTCACACAATTCAACTCCACACATTTCCAATACACACCACATAATTCTAAACAACATATTTCAAATACACAACACAATTCCACAACACTCCAGATACCTCCAATCCACACCACAGATTTCCACATCATGCCAAAAAATTTAACAGCACACCACATTATTCAACTCCACACATGCCACTCCAAAACACCAATACCATTCCACATGATAAACTCCATGACACACAATCTCACTCTTATTATCAGAGGAGGGAGTGACAAGCTGAGATCCATTCGGCTTCCAGGCGAGGATAGATAATCATAGGGGAATGGATCACTTGTGCCTGTATTACAACCAGGGTCTGGTATGTTGACCATCATAAAAAAAACCTCAATCACGTATTAGAATGGTGGAGCGGTATATCTTGTTTATCCGCTTCTTACAGCACGTGAAAGCATCATCATCGGGTCTTTTTAGAAAATATGCTTTCCTCCACCCGGAGGTAGACCAACTGGTGATAACAGTAGTGACCAGTAATAAAGTGAATGTGAGTGGGGGGAATTTAAATGTACCTACATCTCTACACCAAAGAAACTTTATTTAGTTGGAGATGGGGCAAGGTTAAAAACAAGGCAGTGCGTATATATAAATGTTACTATTCTATAGCACCTGCTAGTCCATGTGAGCGGTCGACATGTTTCAGCCCTTTTTTCACCCAGCTGGGTCGGGGGGCTTTCTTCAGGATCTGTGCAAAAAAGGGGGGTTGCTAATTAAGCAACACGTGAGGGTAGGTGAGTAACTTACGCTTCTTCTTAATAGTTACTGGTCAATAGAACCTATAACTTATAAATCCCAGATTGGGCTTTCTCGGTGGACCGGGGCACAGTAGACAGAGTGAGCACAAGTCATGCAACCTGACATCCTCAGAAGATTATTCAGCCCGCCGGTCCCCCCAGGAAGCCCAATCTGGGATATATAAGTTATAGGTACTATTGACTGGCATATTTTCTAAAAAGGATCCGATGATGATGCTTTCACGTGATGTAAGAAGCGGATAATCAAGATATACTGCTCCACCATTCCTGTACGTGATTGAGGGTTTTTTAAGGCGGTCAACATACCAGACCCTGGTTGTAATACAGGTACAAGTGATCCATTCCCCTATGATTATCTCCACAATCTCACTCTACATAATTCCAGTACACTCAATACCATTTAATTACTATCCACATAATTCCACAGCACAGCATGCCATATATTTCCACTACACAACTCCACACCACACCACACAATTCCGTGTGACACAATTGCACAACAAACAATTCCAATGCAACCCACCTTCCCTCACACTTTCACCAAACCTGTCACCTCTCCCACACACAACCACTGCCCCTCTTAGCCCCCCCTCATTCTGCCACTAACCCCTTTCATATCACATCTCTCCCTAACACTCCCTCTCTCCTCTCTATACTACCTGCTCACACATGCTACCTTCCTGCACCTCCTCATGCTGTGCACTGGTCCACCTCTTGCCTCCCCCTCCTCAGGGTGCAACTCATCTCTCTCTCTTACTCTCGCACACCTCTCTTTCTCACACTCTTCCCACCTCTCTCATTTGGTTGACTTCAGGTCTTCAGGCACAGTTTCTTTCCCATACCTTTTTAAGGTTTCTGTCTGTCAAACCTACGCTCTACTCTTCTTGTTGGGGTGTTTTCTGCATACACAGGCGGTCCCTTTTTATGCATCTGTGTCATGTTCTCCTCTTACATCTCTCTTTCTCACACACTCATTCTTCTCCTCTATATGGAGTTGTTCACCACTTCATGCACAAACTACCTATCCCTCTCTATCTTCCTTTCTATCTAGCCTGTGCAGCTCTCACCCCTATCTATTCACCATACCACATAATTCCACTACACAAATACACTACACGCCACTCAATTCCACCACACATAATTCCAATCCAACCCACATAATTCCACTCCACACCACATACATGCACTCAACTCCAAACCAAAACACATAGGTAAAAGACATTGTCATTTACAACATCAAAAGTTCTAACTCTCGCAAATGCGACACCTATTGCATTGCAAATTTTTGTTACATTTTACAAAGCTTGCTGCTCTCACTTCTTGCAAATGTTTTCACAGTCCTGATCACACAGAACAAAGGGTCTGTTCTTTTGGGAGTGAGGGGAATGCCAACATCATCCCATCAGACTCAGTCCAGAAGTATGATGGTATTGCCATAGGGAACACTAGGCCTTGGTTTCTGCTTTTCTTAGCACATCAGTGGGCCAGCTCGCAGGCACCCCTTGTGAGGCAGTTTCACAGAAGTACATAATAGTTGATGTATTACATTACCAACTGCTGCTCCTATCACTGGAATTTATACTGCCAGTGGGCGGAAAAACACTTATTTTCACGAAACATACTTTTTCAAAAATCCCAGGTCAAACTTATTAATTTAACACATAATGGATCTGCAACCAGAAACATGCTATACCCAGAGTTTGACATTAGAAGGTAAAATGCTCAAATTGACCTTTGTGGCTGCAAATTGTGTGATGGGTGCCATGACACAAAGACAGGTAGAGTTAGAGGAGATAAAGGGGAGCAGGTTTCCCATGTGCAGTTCCACACTGTCAGGAAGAGGCAGTACCCATTCTATACATATTACATGCTATTTTACATTTTAATGAACTAGGGCTACCAAGATTTAATTTCACTTATGGGTAACATTACCATGTTTCCAGTGTGCCTAGGAGTGATATTTCCTTGTCTTATGTGTGATACCTTGAGTGACACCTTAATAAGAGCAGATCAAATCACTTAGGTCTAAGTGTTATTGTTAATTTTAAAAGCAATCCCATTTTTACTATACGGAGCTCTCCTCTAATACTAATATTTAAGTTCACGTCATGTGACTCTGTGTCCTTGTATTCTTATGCATTCTCTCTTCCAGCCACTTTCAGGTATACTCCCCCCTCCATCCACCTAAGATGCTTCCTGAACACCACACCGCTCAGGTACTTTCTCTTATGGTCATCCCTAGAGCTGTTTTGCCTATCCCAATTGACCTACACTCCTTTTCGTTCCTGCTCAAGTAAGGTTTGCCCCATCTTGCACCAATCAAGCTTCCATTCTCCAGGTATTCGAGCATTCACCTCCCATCGGGTCCTCGCTCGCCTCCTTCCCTATATGATCTGTAATTTCTCTCTAATTTCAACCATTTCTTACAGATTCTCTCTCTGCTGCATCAATAGCGTGTCTTGTACACCTTTTGGGTTTCCTTTTACACCATGTCTCTCAGATATTCTCCAGAGTCCTCAGGCACCTTTCACCAACCTTCTGTACTCTTTTTGATCCTTTTTCTCTGAAATTCTCCCCACCTCTCAGGTATTGCTCTCGTAAATCCCTCCAGGGTATCCTGCTTTCTCTCATTTATCTCTCAACATCACTCCCAACTGGTAGTCTTTCATACACCCTTCTCATGCGTCCTTCAGTACATTCTCGTTATTAGAGGTGAGAGGTGAGTATGTGTCACAATCTCTAACATGCACAAAAATATGACTACATAATCACCTTTGCACAGAGCTAACATAACAAAAATATGAAATAATTGTTTTCAGTTAAAAATATATGTCTACCCTCTTGTACGAACCCTGTTCAGAGGATCCCGAACAAGCAGATGCTGCTAGGCCTTTAACTCCTGATGTCCTGGGACCTGATCTCACATGGATCCTGAGCAACTGGGCCAAGAAGCCCTTCGGCACTTAACTCTCAGTGGTAACGTGCGTCAAGCAGCCCAAGGCTGGGGGGTGGGAGTGGGGGGGTTCGGGGGTAGAAAGAGGGAGGTGAATACAGGGTCTGACTCAAAATACTGGGGTGGCAGAGTGGGCTAAAGAAGGGTGATGGATCAAACCCAGATCTGTTGACTGGGTGTGAGTGTTTGATTGGTTCTGATGCTCCGTCCATCACCACCCCCTTTTGTACCACTTTGTTCGCCATAAGTTGTCAGGGTATGCTCAGACGTGAGTCCCTTGCTCACTTTGCCACTGGATTCAAGCAAGCCTGGCTGAAGACGGCTGAAATGCCAGAAACTGGTCCTAGGAAGCTTGTTTCCGGTCCAGGGAAGGCATGGCTTGGCAGTTCGGGCTGGACTGTTCCCATGAGGCACAGGGTCAGACTGATTTGCATATGACCATGTCTGAACTGGGGTGGCAGAGTGGGCTAAAGAACGGTGATGGATCAAACCCAGATCTGTTGACTGGGTGTGAGTGTTTGATTGGTTCTGATGCTCCGTCCATCACCACCCCCTTTTGTACCGCCTTGTTCGCCATAAGTTGGCAGGGTATGCTCAGTCATGAGTCCCTTGCTCACTTTGCCACTGGATTCAAGCAAGCCTGGCTGAAGACGGCTGAAATGCCAGAAACCGGTCCTAGGAAGCTTGTTTCCGGTCCAGGGAAGGCATGGCTTGGCAGTTCGGGCTGGACTGTTCCCATGAGGCACAGGGTCAGACTGATTTGCATATGGCCATGTCTGAACTGGGGTGGCAGAGTGGGCTAAAGAACGTGAGGGATCAAACCCAGATCTGTTGACTGGGTGTGTGTTTGATTGGTTCTGACGCTCCGTCCATCACCACCCCCTTTTGTACCGCTTTGTTCGCCATAAGTTGGCAGGGTATGCTCAGACGTGAGTCCCTTGCTCACTTTGCCACTGGATTCAAGCAAGCCTGGCTGAAGACAGCTGAAATGCCAGAAACCGGTCCTAGGAAACTTGTTTCCGGTCCAGGGAAGGCATGGCTTGGCAGTTCGGGCTGGACTGTTCCCATGAGGCACAGGGTCAGACTGATTTGCATATGGCCATGTCTGAACTGGGGTGGCAGAGTGGGCTAAAGAACGGTGATGGATCAAACCCAGATCTGTTGACTGGGTGTGAGTGTTTGATTGGTTCTGATGCTCCGTCCATCACCACCCCCTTTTGTAACGTCAAAATACTTTCAGTAGAAGCAATAAATGATTGTCCAGTCAAAAACTTGCTTTTATGAAAAGAAGGAGTATTTATATATGAATGTAAACTAAAATACAGTATTCACAAACAATGCACACAGTCCTTTGAGGTCAGGGCTCAAGTGTTTTAACAGGCAGGATCCTAAATCTCACTCTCTGCTCCCTATCTCTAGTGGTTATTCCCCATTCACTAGTGACAACTTTCAGGTTAAGCCCCAATAGTAGACCATGTCTCAGGAGACTCATGCCAACGCTTTATTAAAGTTAAAAGTATTCCATCCCTGAAGCGCTATATGACCGTCAAATTCCCCCGGGTCTGCGGATCACTGACAGAATATCGGAACCAAAAATATAGTGTGGACAGAATATCATGTCAAACATATCGAGGACCAAAATATTGAGGAGTTAAGTGTGAATAGGTAAGTATGGATTTACTATTCTTAACTCCACATCTACGTACCTTGAAGATACATATATATCGTCAAGATACATATATGTGGCGTTATATATAGTAAAACTTTAATTACCTATAGAAACTTACCTTCACGATAGTTTTGTCCTAGATATTCTTGACACCACATTTTGTACCATGGAATTTTTGGTCCTAACATTCTGTGTAGACACGACCATAGTCTCCGAGCGCGCCCCCTTTACTTCACAGGCACTAAATCTGCAGTGGCTGCCTCAAGTAAGTTCCTCACTCTCGGTCCTGTGGTGGCAGTGGCTGGGGGGTCCTCTCATGCTGGTAAGTTTCTTGGGATCCTAGATGTACAAATTAGGGTGGCTTATCTAGTATCTAGGAATATGTTTATCTACAAGGCAAAGGCACTTTTACTTGCCAAATGACACTAAACTGCTTTTAACCCCTTCGCTGGGGGGTTTGGGGGCAGCGCAGTGGCGCGGTGCTCATGACGGAGCCACTCCGTCATGAGCCACGGTTGGGCTGTGCTCAGGACGGAGTGGTTCCGTCATGACTCCGCCCACGGCGCTAATCGCCCGCACAGGCGGGGAATTAGCGCCGCGTGGGCAGCGCGGCCGCCAACGGCCGCAGCATGACGGAACCACTCCGTCATGAGCACACGGCAACCGTGGCTCATGACGGCGTGGTTCCGTCATGAGCACGGAATGAGTTAAACTGGAGCCCAATCAGAGCCCAATGGTGCACCCTGAAGGCATGTATTTTTGTCAAATAGGTGGATACTATAGATACAAACTGCAGCCCACATATGACATTTTACTTCTATAATATCCATGTATGTTTGTGTGAATTCCCAATGGGTCTTACAGGAAAATTTTAAAAAGTCAACTGGGTTACTCCATTAGGCTGTAAATGTTTTAGAAGGGAAATACAACACTGTTACTTTTTAGCAGTAGCTAAGCACACAAACTCCTAGGAAAACTAAAAATCAAGCAGCAAAAAATGGGAGTGGGCAGGGAGGAACCACCTTGAAAATGATGCCTTTCTTACAACGAGTAAGAGTTACTTACTCTTGTAGAACCCCTATCTTACTCATACATTTCAGGTAAGGGTGTTCAATTAGACCTTGGCAGGCTGTACTCTGTTCTGCCAGGGAAGCTGAGGGATGCACTCGGCATTCCTGGTGGACATACAGCCAGCCAAAATTAGAGATCTCAGGTTGCCTAGCAGAGAACCATTTAGCACTGAAAGTTGCTGAGTAGCCTCCATGTTTCGAGTTGCTGCTCAGCAGTCTTTTTTATTTTTAAAAAACAAACGTTTATTTGTATGACAAGAAAATTAATGAGCCTGGCATTCTGGGAGTTTTCCCTCAGGGTTTGGATGCCATTTTTTAGTTCGAGACCGCCAAGCTTTCACTGGCATCCCTGAGCAGAAAAAAAGTACATCAGCATGTCCACCCTAAAGCAGCTGGAGTCTTTTGCACCATTGGTATAAGGGTAACGCCAGCAGGGCAACGCCATCAAAAGCACGATGGTCCTCCCAAATCGAAGTGGATCGGGCACACCATCAGTTTGGTGGACACGGTACTCGTCACGTTTGTGGTGGACTACCCTTCTGGCTTACTCATGTCTTATTCCTCAAATTGAAGTATACTACAAGAGTAATTCACAACACAATCTTTGTGAATTGGTTTTACTGTGTATTTGAGGGTGGATGGTATGTGCGTCAGGAGCGGATTTTCAACAGATAGAAAGAAAGACTACATTGTAGCAGTCCATACAGCATCTAGTAAGCAAACTAAATCAACACGTGCTGTGTCCAATGTAATAGCACCTTGCCCTGACGCTTATTTCTGAGGAATTCTATTTGAAAAATAAAACTTCTTGTCAAGTAAGTTAGTAACAGGTAGAAGTATTTTCAAATGTTTATTGAAGTGCAAATGTGACAATTGTCTAAATGCAAACAGACACAATGACGGGGATAAACAGGGAAGTAGTATTTTATTTTTCCAGGAACACAAAAACACTTTTTAATTTTGTCGATATTTTTTTACAGATTTAAATTGTAAGTTTATTATTCAAAATGTATACAATTTTTGAAAGGTCATGCCCTGTGCACTTGAGTTATAAATGTGATTTCAATATTAATTGAATGCTTTCAGATCTCTGTGCGCCTTCAGTTTCTTGCTCATCTATATAGTGTGTTGTCAGATTTTTCTCTGGTGTTTTATTACCTTATCAATTGGGTTAATGTTTATTGTTAGAATTGTTAACAGGCTGGTAGAGGTGGAAGTGGGAGTGTGCATCTACCTTTGGCCTAATGTCACATAGGATACCTTCAGCCATTCCTCTCTTCTTACGTCAAAACCACATTGGGATTCACAATTATGGGTATATAGACCCATATCATTAATGAATAACTATGTACAACCACTGAAGTTTCCACTCCTGCCACTTTCCCACTCCACCTACAACCCTGCCACTTTTCTTGCTACCTGATTCTGCCTTTACATCTCACCACTAAACAATTGCCCTCACCACTGTAGCTCTACCACTGGATGCAGAATCACCACTCTGTGAGCCCACCCTCTATTCATCTACATACTTTTAAACCCCTATAGAGCACAGCACTTCTTTGATTCTTGGCAAAGTTTGTGCTATATAAGTCACATACCTACATACATATACACATAGAGCCCACTGTGAGTTAGTGAAGCAAACCGCCCAGTCCAACTGTCCCTACAGATACCTACAGCATCAGTACTTATCCCAGATTTTGTAATTCAGACAAGGCAGATAACTGTTTCAAGCTTCTGCAGTTTACAGAAACACTCATAATGGGGGTCATGATGAGACCAGAGTGTAAAGTACTTCTGGCTGAAGGTGTCACATTTGATATGGGGCACCTTGACGTAGCATTAGGAAGCAGAGATATATTGCTTTGAATTATAAATATATTATGAGTACTGGCAGCAGAGTATATACATTCCTGTGCAGTGAGCAGTGAAAATGAAGTATTCAGTGAGGCCTTTTGCACAGGAAAGGTTATCTGTTATGTGCCAGTAGAAATGAACTGAGGTAATTCAGGTTAAGCTAAAGCCAGAGAACAGTAGACTTTGTAACTGATGGTACAAAGTATAGTCTGTGCATCTACAATTCTAAAATACCAATTTCAGGAATTCAACACCTGTATTTTTATATGCTCTATATGTGCATATTCAAATGCATAATGTCTTGATTTACACACAAAAAAATTGATGTATGTCGCTGCGAATACCGCCAGCGCTGTGCATCCGATTCACAAACGGCAGCACTATCATTGTGCAAACCCTCCGCTACCTTCACGTGCACCAGTTTCAGAATGGTGCAATCAAGTTGTGCAGGCACACAATGTTCACTCCTAACTCCTCCATCGCCATACCCTCAGGGTTTAGAAACCCTACTCTTGAGCTGAAATTGCGTCCAGCAGGAACCAGGCTTCATAGAATTTGTTGTCATGTAACTCCACTGAGATACAAATTCATATCCATAATGTAGGCTTCCTCGGGATTTCTACCTAAACACTGCAATGACAAAGTCCTGCTTTCTCCAGTACACAATTCAAAGAAATGGCGGGAAAAGCCAACGGCATGCACTGCTGGGCATCAGTCAGTGCGCATGCTAGAGAACAATGACGCACATCACAGATGGCTTCCACAAAGTGTGTAGGTCCCTTTGTTAATTGGGAACTACCCATTTAAAAACATTTGAGAAAGAATCCAAGCAAATCTTTCTGCACTGCAGATATCACATATATCCGTAACCTACCCTATGCTAATAGATGCACACTAAACATATATTTTTGAATGAGTTGTAATGCGGTATGAACAATTATTTTTGTCTGTAAAATAATCTGTGAGAGGAAGGAGGTATTATATGGATGTGTCCAGCACAATCATTGAACAAAGGCAATCTGGTTGAACAAAAGGATGTTCTAATAGAAAAGGTGAAATCTTAGCTAAGAACGTAGATTGGAAAATGTTCCATCTAATAGTATTCTGGACTGTTTAATTCTTTATTTAAGCATCAAAACAACTCTGCCTTATGCCATACTACTACTGAAAGCAACAAAAGCTGTGATCGCATAATATCTCAATAGGTTACTGTGGGTTAGTAGAGCCGTCAACTTGGATTTACACATGAATGGCTGTTGTACTCTGTAATGGGATGTAACGCGTGAGCTAAATTCTAAGATAGAGATTACTGTCACTAGCTGTTAATACAATTCAAGCCCTAAAGCACCGTTGTTGAATTTCCATTTAAAGAAATCATAGGGAGATCCTTCTTTGATATTCACAGTTATAAACTCCACTAGTGTATAATCATTGTTTTTGCATAAAAATAGAAATATTAAATAGCGAATATCAGATTTAAATGTTATCATTAACCGTCGAAAAGCTTTATTACAAGAGTACTGAAAGAGAGTAGATATAAAATACCCTTGTCACAATCTTTTGGTGGTCTGCATAGTTTTTAGTTTTTTTTTTAAAGCTGTACACTCCCTAGAATGCATGTAATGTACCTAATGTATTACTCTACTTTATGCACCTTAAAGAATACATACATTCTAATTCTGCTATTCAGTATTTGGAAAGTTCCGGTATCAAGACTATTTTTTGAGAACTAATGAAGTGTTTGTCTCAAATATGATCTTCAGTGGAATGACCCAATGCAACACTCGCCGGCCTGGATCGCAAATGGCTCTATCCAAGTTAGATTGTTAAATTAACCCTCACCAGGTAAGTGATTCTCATTTTGTTGACTCAAATGTCAATTTATTCCATGCGAATCTGCCCATCGTGGAGCAATTCTTGATATTTTGACTATTATGCAGCATTACATTGAAGGTTACCACTGGTATTAATGACTGATGCATGTAGCACCTTTTAGGGCATTTTAATATATACCTGAAAGTTCTATCAGCACCACGAACAATTGCTCCCTTTCCATTTTTGGCAAATTTTTCAGTGTACAGCAAGGCCTCTTGGAAAAGCTGCTGTGGACAGGGAAGAATGGAGCCCGGTGAATAGGCGCACTTCCCCTTCTTGAGGTCAATTTCCTTTCTGAAGATCTATGCTTTGTTTGCACAATTAGTCGACATTTGAAGAATAACTTGTACTCTGCCGTTGAATGATCGATTCATCGCAAGCCTCCAGATTACCCCGGATTGAATCAGTTAGCCTCCGCTAAACGGCTGTCAGTGCGCGGAAGAGGAATGGGAAATGGCAGGCAATCCATCAGGAAGAAGCCATCAGTCCTTGTTACTGACTCATCCCCATGTGTCGCTCCCGGTTCTCAGCGTCTTCAGCCATTGGGTAGAGGATGATTTGATTTGTGCAGGTCACCTAAGCTGAAGGCACAGTTATGAAATGGACATGTCTCTGTCACTGGAAATTGCTGCGAAGAAGCATTAAACTGGAGTCCAGCTCAGCAGCTGACAGCAACGGATATCACTTTCAATGGCCATCTACCAAAGGCGACAGGAGTGTGCACCTCTATTCATGGTTGAATTTACTGGGCAATTGAAAGCTTTGCGGAACTCTTCGAAGTTGCTCATTGAGCCAATAACCCTGTGAAGAAAGAAAAGAAACAGCGTGTTACTTTGTTTCACGTCGCTCAGTGACAAATGCACCTTGTACTACTCGTGTTATGATGAAAGTAATGCTACCATATGTATCTTTTAGAGTTTTGTTTGAATACAGAGACATTAATGTGCAAGCAGGTTACAGACTTTCAAATGGTCCATGCACATGGCATCAAAACTGGCATTTTCAAACCAGAATTTTCGTCAGTTTCCCTAAAGTGCAGAGGTGATAGCAATGGAATGAAGAAAAACAGATGCTCTGTGGTTTACAGAATCATCGTAGGGTGTCTGGCACACCATTATTTCTTGATGCCATAGAAATAATATTAAAAATTAATAAATAGTGAACACATTTCCATAAGGCCACTCCCACTGCAAATTTTGAAGCTGGGGTTAGGTTTCGTTACAGAGACATTTTATATTAATTGCAGTCTCTTTGGAGCATCTAAAAAAAATGAAAATATGTTTCGTATAACTAGGGTTATATTTACGTTTTTTCGACAGACCTGTGGGGCTCATTCACAAAATGCTACATCACTAAATTAACTTTGAATTCGTTTAAATATGCTAAATTATATAAATATTTTAAAATATTTATTTAAAAAGCCCTAAAGTAAAATGTTTATATTTATTTATTATGAATTACAAATGATTAAAAAGGTATGACTATAATTTACATTATTTTCATTATTTTTTAACATTTATTTGTAAATTGAAAACAGTTTTTAAATATGTTAAAATCAAATAATATAAATTTTTTAATAATATATTTTCATCAATAAATTAATAAATGCATATAGTTTTTTTTCAAAACAGTCAAATTGAATGTATTTATTTGAACATTATTTCCTATGGAGTTCCATTTTAGGTCCCCACCTCCATTATTTTATATAACATAGTGCTGCAGTACCAGTGTTTGGCTATTTTGACTTACCTCAGGTCTGTGCTGGAGTTTATTTACTACTATGGGCATGATTTCGATGTCAGTCTGAGTTGCCTTGAACCAACGCCGTTTCTGTGAGGGAACTCCCTGACCACAGGTCGGCGGTTCTGCACACCTGATTTTGATGCAACCGCACATGGTGTGGTCGCAAACTCCCATTTCTCTATAAGGTGCTTGTGCAGCGGGCAGAAACAGCCCCCCAGCACAAGCTCTCATTGAGAAATGGGAGTTTGTGAAAATCCCTGCACGGTGTGGCAGGCACCTCTTGGTGCCTGCCACACCAAGCAGGGATTTTCAGGGACGGCCAAGGAGAAAGGGGGCCCTGCTAGGGGCCCCCAATGTCACTTGCCAACAGCCTTTCCATTTCAGAAAGGCCAACATGGGAAGGTTGTTGGAAACCGCCATCGTAATCCCGACGGCGGAGCAGAGACTGGTCTGTCTTCATTGAAGGGATTACTATACCACTCCTGTTCTGATGGGGAAAGAGGAGTGGAATCCTCTTTCGGTTTTCCCTCCGACTGCCTTAATCCAAATATGGCAGTCGGAGGGAAAACTCGGGATGTCGAGCGGAGAGCCTCTGAACGCTGGTCAGAGGCTTTCCGCTCGACATCCAAATCAGGCTCTTTGTTGGGTCCTTTTTGGCTGTAATAACTTTCGAAGTCCAGTTTGTAACTAGGAATAATCAGGTTTCTCCCAAACCCCCTCCATAACTCTACTTAAACCCCTCCTTACTTTGTTCTATACCCCTCTCATTGTGCAGTAATTATTATCCATTTTCCAACCACTTACCCTGTCCCTCTTACATTCACAACTAAAAAGTGTTCATACGTGTGCAAAGTCAAAATAAAGAAATTAATTTTATTATTATTTCCTTAGGGGATCTCTTTTATGTCCTCGCCTCTATTATTTTATAGGAGAGAGTGCTTCAGTACCAGTTGTTGGCTATTTGTGGTGCATGTCCAGGTTTGTGCGGGAGTTCATTTACTACTATTTTGGGTCATCCTTACTTCTCTCTAAACCCCTCCCATTTTTCAGTAATTTCTGCATTTTCCAGCCATTTCTCCTGTCTCTCACACATTCACTACTAAAAAGTGTATGTACATGTGTAGAGTTGAAATAAATCAATTTGTTATACCATCATTTCCTATGGGGTTCTATTTTACATCCACTGCTTCTATTATTTTATATGAGAGGGTGCTGCTGTATGACTTGTTGGATATTTGCTGTGAAGGACCTATGCCAGGTCTGTGATGGAGTTCGTGTACTACTATTTTGGACCCTTTTTGGCTGTATTACCATTAGAAGTGCAGTTTGTGACTAGGAATAAGCATGTCTCAACCAAAACCCCTTCATAACTCTCAGTAAACTCCTCCTTACTTCTCTCTAAACCCTCCTATTTTGCAGTAATTATTCTGCATTTTCCAGCTCTAGGTCCTGCCTCTCCCACATGTACTACTAAAACGTATACGTACATGTGCAGAGATCTCCACAGCAGGGACAGAGATCCCCGCACAGAAAAGACTGAGGTGGAGGCCTCTGCGAGTAGGTTAGTGAATAGCATTTTGTAGCGTGAGTAGTCCTACTACAGCACTACCAAAATGCAGGTTATGAATTGGTCCCTGTGACAGGAGCCATTATAGTAAAGCATCATGGATTTAGCTGTCCTAAGCCTGGGACCCTAAAAGCTTTCGTTTCTGGGTTATAGTCCATTTTGCCTTATTATGTCCTTAATGATTTATTATTGCAGTCGTAGATGAGAGGCTATATTTACAAAAATGTTCCTGTGTGCTCGAGTGGCAAAATGTAGCAGCGACTTCCCATGCATTATAAAAGCATTCGAGCACCTGCACAAACCTTAGCAAAGATACTCAGTAGTTTCATTTTTACTATAAATTGCATTGAGCTGCAGAGGTTGTACTTCAGTATATGCATTCAGTAGTGTGTTAACACCATCTCTCGAGTGGATGTCTGTGATGAATATGTCACTCTTCATTGCAGATGTTTTACAGCCAAGTATTTATGTTCAGAATATGACCATGAAAGCTGCTCAGGAAGCTATAGATGGGCTGAGTCTCTTTGAGGGACAGACTTACCAAATGCACAAAGCCCGACATGTACAAAGTCTCCGTCGGTGTCTCCCCTCCATAACTCTGCTTTGCTGTGCAATTTGGTGACTGCTCATGCTTAGGTCGGCTAAGCAATCTATTACTGGGACAGTATACCAACATCTAATGCCATATCAAGCAAACAAATACTCAATGCGTGGCCCTGTCTGATGTTAGGAAGAAGGAAAGGGGGGATGGCTTAGGTCAGGGAACAAGTAGAGTGGATTAGAGTAAGAAAGTTCAAGGTGCATAGGAAAAAAGAAGGGAAAGCTTAGATAGAGTTGGTAAAATAGGTAAGGAAGGAAAATGAAGGTGACAGAGGGAAAGCACAGATATAGGAAAAGGTGGAAGGTTTAGCATGGAGTCAAGGAAAGAATAGTAATAAGAGATATAAGAGAAATATGAATGATTAAAGAATATTGAGAAAGTGTGTCGGAAGGACAGAGAGGGGTGAACAAAGTGGAAAGTAGGAAAACAAAAGGACAGAATCAAAAAAAGAAAAACTGGAGAAAGTAAAGAAAGCAAAGAAAACAAAGAGAAAAAGTCAAGAAGCTGGTGTAAGGAAAAGAGGGAAAATGGAGAGAGGCTTGATAAAGAAGTCACATGGTGGAAAAGAAAGAGAGAGGAAAAGAGAAAGAAAACGGGTTATTAATTTAAAAGAAAGGCAAGGAATGATTGGTAAAGGAAAGACAGTAGGATCAGACAGCTGGGGATCAAATGAGAAAGGAAAAGGGAAAAGCCCAACAGAAAGGAGCGAATGGGAAGGAAGGGAAGGAATGATGTAGGGCAAGAAGTAGGACAGGGTGTGGCAAACAGAAAGAGAGGGCTTGTGAATTACAAATATAGTAGGTGTGTTAAAGACAAAACTTGAAGCAAAAGAGAACCAGTGATAAAGGAAAGCAGCAAGAAAGAAAGTGAATAAAGGCTTGGCTGTAAATGGGGGAAAGAAGAGTGATAGAAATTACGGTTCAGTTAATGGGCAGGGAGGAAGGAAAGGAAAACGTGGGGAAGCAAAGAGGTAAAGAGGTGAAAGGGAGGGGAAGTATGAGGACGAACAGAATTATGGAAGAGGACATAGAGTGCTACAAGAAAGAAGAAAAGGATTAGAGAAGGGAAAAGAGTAGGTGAGACGATGATGATAAAAGAAAAGGTGTGGAGACACCAGGGGGAAAAGTAGAGCAAAATGGGAAAACTGTGAAAGAGGGGAGAAGTGGTAATAAATTAAAAAGTAATAAGAGCTGGTAAAAATCAGAGAACACTATGTAACCGAGAGAGAACTCTGCTGCACCAGTGGCCCTATTCCCTCTCTTTCATCTTGAGAAATTGCTCTGGGGAGCCAGGCAGGTTCCAGGAAGGGTGGTTCTGGATCAGTTGTGCAGGCAATGGTTGATGGGCTGTCTGGTTGGGAACACTTCTGTTTGCTCAATACTTTCTTGCTGGTTGCATGCTTGAAAGAGGAAATGGCAACAAGTGTTGCTTGCGACCGATATTTGGCTGGTGACCATCTCACTGGCACAAAGCCTTTCCCCACTCATCTGCCATGCTGCTTTGCGATCCCAATTGCACTCTTCAGGCACCCAAAGAATAGATGGCCAAGAGCTGTGGTATGCTGGGCTACCAAGGTGAACTTATCCAATGATAGAAAGAAGGAATTAGCAGGACAAGCCAGTGACAAGCAGGGCTGCACGTGCCAGAGCTAGCATGGCCTGCGGGCAAGGGGGGGGGGGGGCTACTAGGCAGTTGGAAAAAGGGGTGGTGCACAAAAAGGTCAAAAGCAATCCCAATAGGATCAAGGTGAGGACATATTGCGGCCCAATGCTAACACTGTGGCCCTGTGGCCTATGATAAAACAGGAGTGCCAAATACTATGACAAACACCTCAGGGCTCCTTAACTATTCATACACCGTTGTCCCATCCTTCATGTCCTTATCGGCTATCAGCAGCATTTCAAAAGGCCTCAAAAGTACTCCATATTAAAAGCGAGAGCAGTGAGATATGACGTGGTGCATCACAAGTTTAAACAAGAAGAATATGACTAAAGACCTGAGACCATGTATTAGTTTCCCACAAATACTTGAACTACTTGATCACACTCCTATTTATAGGTGAAATTAAATCCTACACCTGACAATTGACCCCTTACTACCATAAGGTGAAACAAAGACAGTAAAATCAAAATGAGCATTTGCCCCTTGGGGCCCAGGATTCTACAGGAATGTCTTTTAACCATGGTCTTCCTTTAGTAATAATATTAATCAAACAAACTGGGGGTGAATACTTGTGTCTTAAAAACAGATTACTAGACTAGCAGTGAAACAGGGAGCTCAGGTAAATTTTAAATAACAAATTTGGTTAAACCAGCTAACTACCGGACCTCAGTCAACAAAAACAAGAGATTATAGGACTAAACCAGTGAGAACTAAGGTGCTGATTCATGAATTGGCGAATGAAGTCTGGGTCAACCTCCAGTTTCCACCTCTGCTCACCCACCAATTCTCAGCCATACAAACTATCCTCAGATAAAGGAGTGATAGGGCAACACAGAATTAATACAGTTGTCTATATTGATACAGACTATATTGCTACAGTTTTCAGCCACAACCCTCTAATTTAAAATCAATAAAAAGGATAAAGATCTAGAAAACACAGAGCAATCTGTGGTAAATGAAACACCTTCATACACCTTTGAGAGAATATATAGATCTCAAGTCAAAAATACTGACAATTAATTCAATCTCCTAACTAACTTTAATAACCCTGTACAGTAGTATGGCGTACTCATGAGATAATACGTCCTGTGGTTTGTTACAGAAACATCTGTTGTAAAACAGGATAACTGGGGAGTGTATAGAGTGTGAATGTATGCCTAAAGCTGACCTGGTACAGGACTCAATGTACCATAAACCCACTGGGCAGCAAAGAATAACAAAGCCTGGAAAAATCCACTGGTGTCCATGTTGATTCCTAGGGGTATAATGGCCACACACCCTTGTTTGTGTGCTGCTTGACAACCTCAGACAATCAACAGTTCTGCCTCGCTATACTCCCCGCAGTCGAAGTCAAAGTCAAAAAGTCAAAAAGTAGCTTTATTCGATTTAAAAGTAAACCATAAAAGCACATATGTGATACACAGTTACATAAAAACATTAAAAATCAATTGAACATGACCTTAAAATAAAAATATTAGATCTTAAAATTAGAAACCAGCATATTAGTTACACATAGATTTCTTGAACTTTATAACTTTTTTCCAAAAAGTTACAACAGCCTTTATAAACATTTCAATATCCAGGATATGTAGAATCAAAAAAGCTGCGCGACATTGTCTTAGACCCAGAGTTTTTAAAATGGGTAGTATAAACCTTTTTCTGGGGTTAGAATAAAACGTACAAATTAAAAGTATATGCAACGTAGACTGGCTTGATAGATCATCACAGGGGCATAATTCAAGATTCCTACTCCAGTCATTCAGAACTGGGAAGCTAGTGAGTTTATGAAATATCCCCAAACGAAAGCGTGTCAATAGCATTCGATCATAACTTCCCAGCACTTGAACCAAGTATGGTTGAATGCCATCACACAACAGTGTCAACGGATTAGCCATAACAGTTGGCTTGGCACTCTCCATGTCCTATCTCTTAGATTGTAAAAATGCAAGACAGTCTTTTTTCAGTAACTTTCTCGAAATGGCTCACAAACTATCTGGTCTCTCATAGTATTCCGGGTGGCCCATTTTACTCGATAATTGCTTAATATACCTAAACCAGGGAATGAGAGAGGCCTTCTCAAGCCTTAAGCAATCCTCGATAATATCACGGTTGAAAGTAGTCTCGTGAGTTACCCAGACCTTATGTCATAACAGTATGGGTTAAATTTTAATCAGGTCCGAAATAAAAGACATACCCAGCTCCGAATGGCAAATAAAATTAGCAGTAGAATTAGGAACAGCTAACAAATATCGAAAGAAAGCGTTTTCAATCACTTGTAATTGCTGTACATCCGTAAAGCCCCAGATTCATGAGCCATACAAGGCTGTCGACAGACACTTTGATTTGTAAATATGTAACAATTCTGGGACTGGTCTGCGGTCTAGTTTTCTTGCAAAATTAATCACTGTGCCAATGGCCCTTGAAAACATCAATTTCCTAGCCTGTACTGCAGGATAGCAAGTCACTTTATCGTCAAAATGAATCCCTAGGTACGAAAACCTATTAGTATTTTCAATTTTATTCTTATTGATAAAAATTTTGCGACATTTGGCACACTTCTTGCCATATCTCATAATATAGGTTTTAGTGATATTTACACACAAGCCCCTGGAATTCATAAAAGTGACAAAACTAGTAACAATTCGTTGGAGCCCCAATCGAGTTCTAGCCATTAAAACCGCATCATCTGCATAAAGTAAAACAGGAACTGGACAATTATTAATATTCGGAAGATCCTGACAATTATCTATTAAAAATTGGCCCAGGACATTTATATATAAAGTAAAAAGGAAAGGGGCGAGCACACAGCCCTGTCTCACTCCCTTTCTGATTGGGAACTTGGTTGTACATGCACCCTGCTTCCCAAACCGAACTCCTGCCCTGGCATCCCTATATAGTTCTCTAATAAAAAGTATAAGGGGGGAATCAACACCCATCTCCTCCAGAATGCATCACAACCTTTCATGCTTCACACAGTCAAACACGGAACTAAGGTCCACGAATGCCAAAAAAAGTCTTTCATCTCCAAATCCCCATTCTGACTGAACCTGGCTATTGTCATTATATAAGGCAGAGTAGTGTTCTACCCATCTGTCCTCACTTATTGCAATTTCAACCGACGGAGTGTTGTTGGCGCTTAAAAAGGAAGCATTAACAGCTTTTCAAAAGCCATTATTATCCCTCTGTAGGCATGCATCATGTAGAGCCAACCAGGCATCTGCCCGTAGTTTCTCCTTACCTAATTTTAAGGCTCGCCTATACATAGATCTAGCCTGCTTTATATCGGCACGACTACTGTCCCTCTTATGTAGAGTTTTCTTCAGGATTGAATGAGCCTTACTACATGCCTTATCAAACCAACCCCTAGACTTGCGGTCAGTCCGCATAGATTCTACCATCAGGAGATTCCTAGTCTCTGCTGTGATTTTGCAGAAAACATTTAAAACAGATTCACCCCTAGCATCCTTACTAAGGCACGTAGCAAAGTCCTCGTTGCATGAGGATACCATTCTCTCAGTGGATATAGATGGATCTACCTTATTCCAGCTCAAAGAATACCCATTGAATCTAGTAAGATTAATGTTGAAATCATATTGTGCTTCCCTATTCCTCTTGCCACTAACAGGGCACTGTAAGTCAAAATCAATACTTAGGGGATAATTATCACTAATGGTAATAGAATGAGTTGCAAAGTTGTAGACCTTAGTAGAATTTCTATTTGATATTAAAATTAAATCTATGATAGAATTGCAACCTCTGCCATTATAAGTTGGCTCAAAGGAAACTGATGGAAAACACAGGTCATTAGCATAGCCCAAATCAAAATGGTAGATAATTGAATTCAACAGGTCCCCTGTCGCAGAGTGTACAAAATGTACCTGTTCATCTTCTCCATCATAGCTTAAACCGCAGATGCCATTCCCATACTTTTGGCACATGACATGATTAAAGTCCCCGCCCCACAAAATGCACATATAATGAGACACTTCTTCCTGCAAATTGCAGAGGTCCTTCTGCAGATTCAACAGAGCACTAACTATCTGCTTTTTGGGAATATTATTAAAAAAATGCAACAAAGCTACACAAAACTTTTTCCCCACAAACATTTATAGAATGTGATAGTAGGCTGTCACTGTTTTAAGGGTTACCTTATTAACATCAGCACAATTGGAAACATAAATGCGTAAGCCACCCTTATTTCTCCCATAGTCCGTGGCTACTGCTGGGGTTTGAAACTCCCCGCAGTCTATAACTGCACTCGGTCTTACCGCGCTATCGATGTTGTGCAGGCAGCTTGCCCCGGCCGGACTTGTCCTTCCATGTTTTTCCGTTGCACAGCAGCAAGGAATCAACATGCCTGCCACTTTTTACACATGCCGTGTGAACTGTTGGGATTCCACAAGTACTAGCTGATCAGCTGTTCAAGGGCAAACTCTGATGTGGATTCTAGTGGCACTCTTTCCAGACCACGTACAGAGGGTGAGTGCGCATACCTGCACCCGCTGTTTCCCCACTCATTGCATCGCTCACAAGCCCCACGTTGTATGGAAAGTATTGCTGCTTCTGTGCCACCTTCCTGGAAAGTATGCTCACGGATGGAGTAGCGCTCTAAAGATAAGTCTGATTTAGGGCACACGTGCGCATAGCAAATTTACAATGGCATTATTGACACTGTATAACATTTCAAAACAAAAGAGGTGGTATCTCTTGTATGCTTGGCTTTGTTTCTGTTTTTTCCAGGTTCCTTTTGGATTGCTATCGCTACTAGCCCTCTAGTCGTAGGGATAATTGAAGTGGACCCTTTATGCCAGTCCAGATTATGAGAAGTGGAGAAGGGGTGATATTTCCTAAACTCTTGTCTCTACAATAGAGCTGTCAGGCCATATGTGCATTCTGAGTGAGTACTGGAGGTGGGGGAGTGATTGAGTGTGAAGAGGTTGAACAGAGGAATGGGTGTGTACTAATGTCTCCTCTGCTCCCTTCATCTTGACTGCAGGTTGCACCATTCAGGGTTGGCCCCTTTTATATGCTGATCATTGATACATATCCCGATGACGCAGTAAGAAAGGGCCAACCAGTATTCGTAGGCTGTTCTTTATTGTTTTCTCCACTCCCCCTTCGTGCACTCCTTGGGAGGACAGTTCTCATATGCCCCTCAGGGAAAAAACATGTATGTCTTAAGCTTGATCCAATGGCCTCACTAATGAAAACTACAGTAGAGACCCTTGAGTTGTGATAAACCAAAATGACATATAAACATACCAGTATTCAAAGAAGGGACAAAGGGCCTTTGGATAGGTCCAGCATAAAGGCCCAAGGACAGTAATTAAACAAAAAGATGATGCTGTTCCTCTGAAATGAGAGACAAAACACAGGGAATATGAACCAACCTGACCACTATGGTTCAAAGTTGGGAATCCATTGTGTTGGATTGCAATGCACTCACACACCCATTCGGGTGTCATGCTTCATCATCAGTCAGAAACATTGAAGTACTTAAGGGCAGCGAAAGCGCTCGCTTTTCTATCAAAGCCAACTCACAGTTCTGCGCAACTGGCCTCTTGATCTATAGACCCCTGGCGCTGACGCCCCCTTCATTAACTCTCTCCTACAGTATCTGGGCACTAACATCACTAAAACGGCTAATTTCACGATCATAGGCGACCTCAACTTACATCTAGACAGAGACACCGAGCCTAAAGTTGCCACTTTTCTTGCGGATCTCGCTGCTTTTCAGCTTAATCAACTCGTAAGTGGTCCCACCCATAGAGCGGGACAACTCCTTGATCCCATCTTTACTAATATTACGAGTGGATCCGCATACCCGCCTACTCCTATGACTTGGACGGACCATCATCTGGTAATATTGTCAATTTCCTGCAATACTAGCTCTGTTCTGGTGCCCACTCCGCTAGTTCAAAAACGTCCATGGAGAAAACTCCGCTTAGAAGATCTGCATAAACTCCTGGTGTTAAATCCCCCTCCCTCAAGTGAGGACCTTGACGTAAGGTATGACCAGTTTTGCCTCTGGATCACCCAGGCACTAGACACCCTGATCCCTGCCAGATGAATCAAGGCCCGTACCCATACGGCTAGTCCCTGGTACAACTCTGAACTAGCCATTTTGAAAAAGGAATGCAAAAAGGCGGAGAGGGGTTGGAGAAAAAATTACGATGCCAATCTCAAACAGAATTATGCCCTACTCCAGAAAACCTATCACCGAAAGGTGTGTAGAACAAGAGCGGCATATTATGCAGATGAAATCAACAGTAGCTCCAACACCTCTAAATCTGTTTTTAAAATTCTGAAAGACCTTACTGTGAAAAAAATTGCTATCACTGCCACTACCTCCCCTGACCTTTGCAACAATATGGCTAATTTTTTCACCAATAAGATTAGGAAAATCTATGATACTTTCCCTAACTGTCCGCAGCTTTCGGTTACTTTGGATCCTACCAGACCTTCTCTTTCCTCTCTTCCTACTCTTGAGCGAGAGAGTTTTCAAAACATCTGTAGAAAAATCAAATCTGGCTCCCCGGCGGATCCCTTAAAACCGGAGACTTTCTGTGAAGCTCATGAACTTATTACAGAACATATACGAGACACTATCAACCTGTCTCTCTCTACCGCCAGTATTCCTTCCAAATGAAAGCAGGCATGGGTATCCCCCATCTTAAAAAAACCCGCTTTAGACCCCATGCTTCCTGAAAATTTTAGGCCCATCTCCCTGCTTCCCTGGCCAGCCAAAATCATCGAGGCACACGTCAACAACATTCTGACCAACTTCCTCCTAACCAACAACATTCTGGATGACTCCCAACACGGGTTTAGAGCTGGTCACAGCACCGAGACAGCCCTGCTCAGTGTTACAGAGGACCTCCGTACCATCCTTGACAGCGGCAGAACGGCAGCACTGGTCCTGTTGGACCTCAGTGCTGCCTTCGATACGGTGTCGCACGAGGTCCTTCTGACGAGACTGGAGGAAATTGGTATTACAGGGACAGCTTTAGGATGGTTTAGAGACTTTCTTTCCAGCAGGTCTTTCAGAGTCTCCACCCCCCTTACATCTCGAAGGAGCATAACATCGGACAGGGAGTGCCGCAGGGTTCTTCCCTGAGCCCTACCCTGTTCAATGTCTATGTCCGCCCTCTTGCAGAGGTGGCTAGAAGGAGCGGACTAGCATTGATATCCTACGCTGACGATACCCAGCTGGTGGTGGCTCTTAATGACAACAGTGGTCTGGAGGCTCATCGCTTTAAACAGACACTCACTGAAATCACCAACTGGATGACGGCGAATTTTCTCCAACTTAACGCGGGGAAAACAGAGATACTGCTCCTGGGGAAACATACCGTGTCCTGGGGAGATAGCTGGTGGCCTGATGTCTTGGGCCAACCTCCTAAGCCTAAGGAATGCGTTAAAAATCTGGGAGTCTGGGTGGACTCGGCACTGAGGTTCACGCACCATACTAAAAAGGTGGCGGCCACCTGCTTCGGCATTCTACGTAACCTCAGACCTATTTTGAGGTTCTTCGACTGCCGCACCTGCCAGTTAATTGTTCAGGCGACCATCCTTTCAAGACTGGATTATGCCAGTTCTCTTTTATTAGGGGCGAACCTTGCCGAAACCTCCAGACTACAGAGAGTCCAGAATGCGGCTGCCAGGGCGCTGGTAGGTCTCCCTCGCCACTCCTCGGCGACCGGAGCCTTGAAAAAATTACACTGGCTCCCGGTGGGTAAAAGGATCCAGCTTAAGGCACTGTGTTTAGCCTTTAAAATCCTTAAAACCGCCTCTCCCCCAATGTTGTGCCCCCTCTTGTCGGAGTATACTCCTAGGAGGTCGCTTCGCTCAGAGGGACAACATCTCGCGATCATCCCTCGCACCAGACTGGCCAGAGTAGGCGGCCGATCCTTTAGCTTCTTAGCTGCCAAGTTATGGAATAGTCTTCCGGAATCTATCCGTGGCATGCAGGACCTTTTGGCCTTCAGAAAGGCTATCAAAACTCACCTTTTTCAATAATTGCTTCCATTTCTTTGCGCCTCTTTCTCTCTGCAATTGGCCTTTTCGCAGCGCCGGGACGCCCCTTGGCTGGGGCAGCCGTGCGCTATATAAATTACCATAACATTAACATTAACAGTCACAAAAACTGTAAAAACATTGCCTTCCATACAGCGAAAAACACATGTAACCTCTCTTGTCCTTACCAATCTTGACTACTAAAATAGGTGGGCCTTACATATATAAATGTGTCACATTGGCCTACGGTATTAAACATTTCCACAATAACCTTTACACTCTCCCCAATCACACTCCTTTAACCAAGCTGGCTGGTAATCAGCTAAAAATCTCATACTTTACAAGTTTACAAGTTATGGGTCTCGGTTTTCAAACCCATGAATCTCGCCAAAGCAGTATAGCACCTCTCTTCCATCCTGAACTGATACAGTACAACTTGCAATTGAGACTTATATTGAGGAACACATCATCTTACAAGAATCTTGATAATTAGTCATAAACTAATCTTACATTTATACTACATCTAGCCCTTTAAATATCAATATGAAAAGTACCTGTAGTCTTAGGTTGATGGAAATCTTCCACTGCCATCAGATCCCGACCCTAAGCTGTCTGCTCCCACTGTAATTGATAAACGCTTGTCTACTGTGTAACTGATGCTTCGGACAGCATTTCTTGATTAAATGCTTCTGTTGATATACCACATAATTGCATGGTGTGACACAGAAATCAAGCAATTCTATGATGGGGCGGTTGTTCTCGGTAGAGAAAGTGCCCTGACCTTCTCAGAAGGAATGTAAAATCTATTGCTATTTGCCCCACTGAAAAGACAGTTTCATTCACTGTGCTCAGTCACTCACAAACCACGGTATGCACCTGCGGCCTTCGACTTCTCAAATCCCACCTACCGCATCATTAAGATTTGCATATTACAAAACTGAGAGCCAACTTACCATTGCTGTTTTAAAACCTCTTTACATTAATATATAATCCGCTCAATCTTAAGTATGATTACTGCAATACTCTAGCTGGTCAGTTGAAGGCTGGTAAAACTGACTGAACAATTCAAGTCGAGGTCACAAGGCTCAAGGGCAATGATTAATATCAAGCAAAATAGTAAACGCTACTTGATGATGTCATGAGCAAAAAGGATAGTTAGGAATGGCACGAGCTGTTCCTTTTTTTCATGGAGGGCGCTATTTTTTAAAATGTTACGGTACTGCTGAATATCTAAATTCAAATTCATTGTTTAATGAAACATTCTTCCATTCCCTTGCTGTTAAAACAGTGTACAACCAAATTCAGACTCACAATTCTCTACACCTACTCGGCTACTCAGCAATGTCCTCCTGGTCGTTTACTTAGTTTATCAGCATTTTTTAAAAAGAGCGCCCTCCCAATGGCAGGAAAATAGATAATTGCATTGTTCAGCATCAGTGTTTTGAATTCACCGCATCACTGATTGATGTGGAGCTGTTTGAGATCTGTATCTAGGTGGGGAGTGAAAGTGCGAAATAAGAGAACGAGTTGGGCATCATCTACACAGTGGTGATAAGAATGAATGTATGATGTTACTACGCTGGCAAATACCACGCGGTGGGTTACAATGCAGACGTTACATCGTCCGTGTTGTTACCACGCATGGCATTACATCGCAAGTCGTTTCTACGACTTGCGCTAGATGGAGCGCTGGACTTAGGAATAGTATCAATTACTATTCCTACTCCAGTTAGTGCAACAGCAGGGAATGTGCTGGATTTACAATCCAACACATTCCCTTGTGTTGTGCGCCATTAAGCGCAAGTCGTAGAAATAACTTGCGATGTAATGCCATGCGTGGTAACAACGCGGACGATGTAACGTCCGCGTTGTAACCTACCCGCGTGGTATTACCAGAGTTGTAAACACTGTTTCCCGATAAGAACAGGTGAAGGAAGAGATGATTTTGCCAAGAGTTAAAGTCTGGAGGGAAAAGAAAAAATCTATGACTAGTCTTGTGGGATGACTGTTTGCAGAGGGGAGTGGGTGGAGAGTGAGAATACCCAACAGCTTGAAAAAGCATTGTCAGAGAGAAAGTATGAAAACCAGTTTCATGCTAAATCTGTTATACCCAGAGTGGATTGGGAAATCTGTAGTGTTAAATGCTCCAGAGAGATTGAGTATGAGAACAGAAAGAGAGGTGATTGTGATGGGGTAAGGTTATGAAGCAAGATAATTGAGTGATGGCAGTTTCAGAGGAATGCAGAGCAAGGGAACCAGATTGAAGGGAATCAAGAAGAGTGCAAGTGATGAGGAAGGAAGTTGGGAGGATGGTGAATAGGTAGGTGACTGTGCTAAGTGAGTGACTACAAAGAAATGACTGTCAATACAGGACAGAAGGTGAGAGAGAGCTTGTGGGTTGATGACTCAGGGACTGAATTGGTCAGTTGCCATCCACAATGAATTGCCAGGGGTTCTTTGTCTCACCCCTTCAAACCCTGGCAGTCCACTAGGGGTATGCGGCGCTCTCTCTGGACAGTCTTTTGCTGAGGTGCCTCTCTATAAATACAGGCAGTGCGTGGTCCATCTCATCCCAGCAGGCTGGGCGTCGTGGGGAATGACCAGTTTTCCCTTTCTCTGCATTTAATGGCAGGCGGCAATGCTCTTGTCTTCCTCTTGCAGAGCTCTGGTTGCAGTGGCTCTTTGGTATGGACAATGGGGCATACTCTGCAGGCTTGCAGTGGTACTGGTGCACTGCATGGATAATTTGCTGCTTATTATTTATTCCTATTCCTTTCCAGCTAGTTCACTTATGGCTCTGGGAAGGTTAGTCCTTCTACGCTGCTGTACTGTGTTTAGCTTGTGAGCAGTGTGGATCCTTTCTTGATATACTTTTTGTTTTGCAAAGGTCCCTGCCTGGTAAGTAGCATTTAAAAGGCTGGAATGGCGTCCCATGACTAGGGGTGGGCAGAATTTGCGAAATTCACTTTCGCAAATTATCGCGAAAATGTTAAAAATCTCCGCAAACATGCGGAAATATCACGAAGATGCGGAAGTTTTTTTCCCGCCCGTTCGCGGTATTTTCTGCGTGGTCGCGGCTCGCCAACTTACCCATGCGGTTGCTCGCGGGTGCGGCCATCTTGTTTTCACCTGTCTCGCGGTGCATGATCGCGAGAAAAAAGACGTGATCGCGTGATGAATGACGTTACTGCGGGCGCGAACTGTCGCGAGACAGCGCAAAAGGCTACCAACAATCCAACATCTCGTGGAGAACGCGACCGGATCGGGAAAACTTGTCGGCGGACGTGGGGATTCAGGTAAGACGATCGCGCGCACGCGAGAATGTATTATTTTACAGCGTGAGTAAGCCAAAACTTCCGGTAAAATGCGGATTGCGGAAATTTTGACATTTTTGCGCTCTCCGCGGAATGCGAAAATGTCAAATTATCGCAATTTCCGCGAGCGGAATGGAATTTTAGCCCAGGCCTACCCATGACTGGGCTAACAGCGGAAATCGGGGTCGGCCGCATTCATGGAACATCGTTGCATAACAGTTTCTCTGGAGCTCTCCGGTGGCGTTTACCGGCATTGTATTAGTTCATCTATGGAGGAGAACAAACCCCCTCCAGGCGTCTAGTCGTCCCGCTTCCTCCACTGTTACCATCGCTGCGCACCTTTACCTTAGAATCACCACTGACAACTTTCTTTGGTGCCTGAAAAGGTCGCAGTTTATTTATCACGTCAATATTTAATTTCTTACATACAAAAAATGTTGTTCTCCATTTCAAACGTTCGTGGTCATTGCGTCATTTGATGTCCATGTTGTACATGTCGTCTCTTTTCATCTATAGTCCTTTGAAATTCTTTCTCTTGCATTATGGACCCAGCTTCCTCTATTTCCTGGGAGGGGAGGGGCCCCTTTTTTCTCTGGGTTTCCGATTCGCGGGTCTAGGCTTCAGCTTGCTACCGATTTGGAGGGGGTCCGTCTGGACCTACCCGGGCTGCAAGTGCCGTCCCGCTCGCCCTGTAAACCTTTTGTGGGGCCCTCTCTTTTCCCAGGGGTCCCTGCCGTCTAAGGCATCCCAAGGACCTTACTTGGGCATCTACTCTACCTTTCCTGAGGCTGAGTCCTTGCCATCTTCTCCCTAGGTACCCCTGCCGTGAGGCATCCCATGGGTCCTGCGGGAGCATCACCTTTCTTCTTTTTATGGCGGCACGCCGCCCCTTGGCTCCCTCGGTGCCCCTGCCGTGAGGCATCTCAAGGACACTGGGAGAGTCTTCTATCTATCTTCTAGTACATTTCTCTTTCTACTGGCTTCCTCGTGCTTGTCCCGCTACCCATGTTCCCCTTACGGCTGCGACGCCCGTGTTCCAGGTGTGGGTGGGTGGGATTCCTTTCATTCTTCCTGCGAGGGAGGGAAATGTATTTTCTTCGGGCCGTTGCCCCTTCTTATCCTCCTCCTCGCGTTTCCTCCCTCGCCCCCTCATTGGGGGGGGAAGGAGCTGCCTGGTTTAAATTAGGGCCAATCCGATCCTGGCCCCCCGCCGTGTTGGCCGGTCATGTTGGCCGGCATGTTGATGTGGGCAGAGGGCGGGGCTCCCGCCTCCGGAGGGCGTTTTACCCAGGCCCTTATTGGTCCAGCTTCGCCTTCCCGGCCTGGGTCCAAACCCCCTCCAGGCGTCTAGTCGTCCCGCTTCCTCCACTGTTACCATCGCTGCGCACCTTTACCTTAGAATCACCACTGACAACTTTCTTTGGTGCCTGTAAAGGTCGCAGTTTATTTATCACGTCAATATTTAATTTCTTACATACAATAAATTTTGTTCTCCATTTCAAACGTTCGTGGTCATTGCGTCATTTGATGTCCATGTTGTACATGTCGTCTCTTTTCATCTATAGTCCTTTGAAATTCTTTCTCTTGCATTATGGACCCAGCTTCCTCTATTTCCTGGGAGGGGAGGGGCCCCTTTTTTCTCTGGGTTTCCGATTCGCGGGTCTAGGCTTCAGCTTGCTACCGATTTGGAGGGGGTCCGTCTGGACCTACCCGGGCTGCAAGTGCCGTCCCGCTCGCCCTGTAAACCTTTTGTGGGGCCCTCCCTTTTCCCAGGGGTCCCTGCCGTCTAAGGCATCCCAAGGACCTTACTTGGGCATCTACTCTACCTTTCCTGAGGCTGAGTCCTTGCCATCTTCTCCCTAGGTACCCCTGCCGTGAGGCATCCCATGGGTCCTGCGGGAGCATCACCTTTCTTCTTTTTATGGCGGCACGCCGCCCCTTGGCTCCCTCGGTGCCCCTGCCGTGAGGCATCTCAAGGACACTGGGAGAGTGTTCTATCTATCTTCTAGTACATTTCTCTTTCTACTGGCTTCCTCGTGCTTGTCCCGCCACGCTACCTACGGTTCTTCGATCGGAGGGAGCTCCCCCCCTTCCCCCTTCGCCTTCTTCCTTGAGAGAAAACCCCCTGCTCTAGGCCTCCCATGTGTTGCGGTAGCCCATGTAGCCAAGCGCTTGCTCCAGTTCGTGCCCTTGCGCCCTTCTGTGGCACTGGTCTGTCTAAGCTCAATTTCAGTATCCCTGGGGTGTGAAATACCTACCGCCCGGTGCCCCGCATTCCTTTTCCGTTGTCAGAGCCAACGCTTTGCGTGTATTTTAACCTAGGGACATGTAGCCCTCCCCCTCATGCGTCACCATCCTTTCGGTTGTCGGGTGCCCTATTCCGGCTAGGGGGATGGGCTCTGTCTGTAGTTAAGTTCAATCATTTGTCCAAGTTTCTGAGCCCCCATCCTTTTTTTTTTTTTTTTTTTGGGGTGGTAGTGGAACTTCCCCCTTTACTCCTTCCGTTCCTTACTGAACAGCAAATGTGCCGTATATTGTTATTCAAATTACCCTCAGCACACGTCAACCTATAAGATGTCCTTTCACTGGTCCTCCCAAATAAGGGGGGCGGTTCCTGGCCATCATTACTGAGTCACAATAACCTGTTGACCTTGGCGCTGTCTACTATAACTACAAACACTGCCCTGAATCGTGACTCCTACTAACCAAATCCCGATCTGGGCATGGCTGAAGCTAGTCCCCGGAGTGTCCCTGATAAATTAAGTGTCTCCTGAAGTTTGCCGGCGGACGGGAAGCTTTAATGCACCACCTAGCCTGGGGAAACCTGCACCCCCATGCCCGGTCGGCGCTCGGTGGGGGTGCCCTGCCCTAGCGCCGGCCTGAGCTGACGATCGTGCAGCCAGTATATTCGCTTTTCACTCGGTAACTCATATGTATTTCTCGGTCCGGGGTGCCGCGTGAGTGCGTGTCGATGTTACCGGCAACTAAAGCCCCGGACCCCTTTTACCATTAAATTCAACCCTGAAAATTCTGCCTTTGCTACACAACTTAGTTGTCTGAGTATTGCAACCTGTCTTTGTCCCTGAAAATTGGGCCTGCCCCTTTGCCTGTCCCTTCGAACCCTGGTGTATTTCTTTTATTTGTTCCAGTCTGCGCGAACTCAACTTAAGGGTATCTGATCGCTTTGCAGAGGGACCCCAAAAATATATATCCATCTATACCCGCATACATATGTATACACCTGCACGCATACGCCCCCCTATACCCACATGGGAGGCAGCGGTGCCTTAGCTACGTGCTCTAAAATAATCGACAGTGACTTGCCTTGAATGAGATAATGCAACCTTTTTCCCGGTGATTCTAGTGTCGCCTTGCAAAACATTATGACAATTGTAAGCCTCAGAATCGGGCGACGTCCTCTGTCCTGAAAATTAATTATGCACCCCTCAATATGCCGCGAGTTTTACATTTAAGAGGGAAGTGTTCGCAGGTGTGCAGTCGAAGCAAAAATCGGCCGCCCTGAACTCTATCGTCTTCCAGGGCCGGCTTTTAGGGCAGTGCGGCCGGTGCCACCGCACAGGGTGCTGGCTTCCTGAGGGCGCCGTGTTTTAAAGTTTATTAAGCTTTTGGAGCACCTGCTGCAGCGTTTCTTCCCGCCAACAATTGCCCGGCCTCACATAAATGTCAAGAAAAACTCGTGCGATTAACTATCTTCCTGGAGAGAGATCAGTGTTTTGTAAGGTAGATGTTTTGCCTCAGTAAAGTTAGTGCAGGGGTTTAATGTGCCGCTGCCAATAACGCGTACCAAGTAGATTACCGACTGCATATGATGTAACACAGCTCAGCAGATTACTGCTTTCCAAAGTGCCATCTTTTTGTTACTTGCGATTTATAACTTAAAGTCCCAATATAGAATAGTGAGCTATTAACTTTCATCCCAGAACTGCATCTACACCGCAAAATATACAAGTCCCCTTCCCATTTACCCGGCCTCACATAAATGTCAAGAAAAACTCGTTTGATTAATTATCTTCCTGGAGAGAGATCAGTGTTTTGCAAGGTTGAGGTATTGCCTTAGTAAAGTTAGTGCAGAGGTTTACTGTGCCCGCTGCAAAGAACGTGTACCAAGTAGATTACCGACTGTATATGATGTAGACAGATCAGCAGATTACTGCTTCCAAAAGAGACATCTTTTTGTTACTTGCAATTTATAACTTAAAGTCCCAATATAGAATAGTGAGCTATTAACTTTCATCCCAGAACTGCATCTACACCGCAAAATATACAAGTCCCCTTCCCATTTACCCGGCCTCACATGAATGTCAAATGTGAAGTTAGTGCAGAGGTTTAATGTGCCTGCTGCAACGAACGCGTACCAAGTAGATTACCGACTGCATATGATGTAAACAGATCAGTGGATTACTGCTTTCAAAAGAGACATCTTTTTGTTACTTGCAATTTATAACTTAAAGTCCCAATATAGAATAGCGAGCTATCGACTTTCATCCCAGAACTGCCTATAAACCGCAAAATATACATTAGAACATTCATTAATGTCGCAAAAAGGGTTACTTTGGCCAGAAATCGATCCCTATTATTAAAGAAAAACTCCCAACTATGCTGTTTCTTTTCCGACTCTGCGTTCGTGTTTCTCCACGCCAATCACTCTTAAACTATACTGCCTACCAGTATGGGTGACATGTGACTCCCACACTCTCAGAACTTTGGCTCATGTATCATTTCCTATATACGGATTTACACACCTATTGTTACAGGGTGCTAGTGAGAGAATCCGTGGTGGGGGCGTCAACAAACATTGTTGCACAGGGCGCCACCAGCACTAAAACCGGCCCTGTGTTCTTCCCAGAGCAGTTCACAGAGATTGGATCCAGGCCGGGAAGGCTCTGGACTGTTTACCGGGCTCGAACCCTGTTCCACCCTTTCGCGGTCGACCCACCACACGTAAGGTTACATTCTTTCTGCGATCAATGCCGGGTTGGGGTGCTCAGCGATTGTTAGTAGGCTGGCCGCAACCCTTTCTTCCCAAATTGAGTCGGCCGTACCCCTGCTTCGCGCAGCCCCGCTCCTTACCTTTTTCTTTAAATTTTGCTTCCGGGCTCGCTATGGGGGCACTGCCGCCCGCACCAGTCTTCCTCCGTTCGGGGGCACCGCCGCCCGCACCGACCCCCGCGTGGTTCGTGTACTGTCGTGATCTTACACCAGTTGCTTGCTCAAAATCTGTAAACCGCCCCGGGGTCCGTTTTCGCGAGCACCGCTGTTCTGACTCCAGGTGCCTCCGTGGTGGCGGTACCGGCATACAGCCCAGCATTGATCCAACTTTTCGCAAACCACCGGCCGGTGTCCCTGTTGATCCGGGCACCGCCGTATTGGCTCAAGGTGCCCGCGAGTCCTGAATCTGTGGTGGACCCTACCCGTATCCTCGACAACAGATGCGGCGGGGGTGAAAGCCGCATTTTTTCTTTCCGACCAAAGGCGCGAAATGCCACATAGCATCCTGGCGTCGTCCTCTTCTCCGGTCAGCTTCTCCTGCAATCCTTTCTTTCTCTGCCCTCTGTGCGATGGCGTGGCCTTCCTTTCCGTCTTCTCTGCTAAGGCGCGAAACCCCCGATGCCGTTGTTCCCTTCATACTTCTTGCCTCAGGCGTGTGCGGGTAACAGGGTACTTCTCTGGATAGCAGGCAGTGTCTGTCGCCACTTGTAGGCCCCCGCTTACGCCTCTCGGTTTGTGCTGCTTACGGCGGAGGCGGCTCCAGACCTCCCGTACTTTTCCGGCACCCAGTCGTCCGGCAGTACTTGGCGGCCAGCTGATTCGCTTCCTTGTGAAAGGCGCTGTGAACGCCCGCTGCCGGCGCTGCCGTTGGGGAGGGAAAGCCGATGCCCGGGCCCCCTTTTAGTCTGGACCACGTTTGTGCACGCTCCCCCGGTCTTCCGCCGCTCGCGATCTCCCCCGTCGCTCCTGAAGTCGCCGTCTCTTGGCACGCGTGGGATGGAACGTCGCTGGAGCCCGCCGAGTCTTTGAAGCGCTGGTTTCTTGGCGCCAAAAGGGGGGGCGATGGTCGCCGATAGTCGCCTCCAGGTATGCCCACGTCTTCATTCCTTTCATTCTTCCTGCGAGGGAGGGAAATGTGTTTTCTTCGGGCCGTTGCCCCTTCTTATCCTCCTCCTCGCGTTTCCTCCCTCGCCCCCTCATTGGGGGGGGAAGGAGCTGCCTGGTTTAAATTAGGGCCAATCCGATCCTGGCCCCCCGCCGTGTTGGCCGGTCATGTTGGCCGGCATGTTGATGTGGGCAGAGGGCGGGGCTCCCGCCTCCGGAGGGCGTTTTACCCAGGCCCTTATTGGTCCAGCTTCGCCTTCCCGGCCTGGGTCCAGACTGCATTTTTTGCATTCAGGCAGCTTGGCTGCTCGCGCTGTGGTGCACTGTGCACTCAGCGCTCTTTACACTTTTCCAGATGAGGGTACCTGCCCTCGTTATGCTCCGCTAATCCCCAAACCAAGAGCTTTGAGTTTCTGTGTTTAGCCTGCCAGCCAGTCTTTATCCTGCTGTGAGGTGATTTACTACACTCTGCAGCCACCCTTTGTTTTTGCTCGCTGTGCTTCGCTGACACTTTGAAAACAGTGCACCTTACTCATCACTTCTTCCTACAGTCAGCACCTCGGGTGTGTGGCAAATACGAGTGAGTGTCTCCCGGGACAGGTAGTCATTCTGTTTTCCCTTCCATTGCTGCACCGATCGGCAGCACGCAGTGGCATCAGACGGACACCAAGGGGGTACAGCACTCTCTCGACCAGGCTGAACTTTCCTTACCACCTGCAGCCCTCGTTGAAAAAATTTCGGGGGGGGGGGGGCTGTAACCTTAAGCAAAAGGCAGAGTGGAGCTGCAGGGGCTCTTAGAAGGGGTGAAACATCAGCAAGGCCTCATTAACATGCGAATGGTCTTTTAAAGACCTGTGTCTGTGCCCGGGAAGCTGTCACACACGAGGGGGTGGGGGGGGGGGGGGGCTGAAGCCCTTTGAGTCCAATGGGTGTTGCGCGCCTGACAGTGTTGGTGTGCTTCCTTTAAGTTCTAGGGATGGCTTCAATTATTTTTCTCTGCTGGCGGGGTGCCACAGTCAGCTGCTGGTGCACTTGTCAGCGCGTCTCTTATCAGGGCACTTCGGCACTATGATAGCAGCCTAGGGAGAAGTGCAGGGCCAGCAGTGTCAGCAGGAAGTCATCAGCGGTCACGCTGTCTCATGCTACGGCTTCCACAACTCTCTTCTTCCTCCTAGGGGGGAAAGATGGATAGTGCGGGGCTGACAATGCCGGTGCAGGCCTCTCTCAGTACTTGTGTGGCATCACACCAGGCAGTGGAGTAATGGACTTTCGAGGCTGGATAACGCCAGTGGCACCTGCTCTGTGCCAGGCTTATTGCTAGGCTTCGCCTCACCTCGCGGAAGTCCAGACGCGTTCTGTTCTCTGCACCAGCTCTCCTGATCACACTGCCCAGTTCATCAGCTGGCAAACGACTGCTGGGACATCGGACTGTGGAAAGCAAACAGTGTCGTCTCGCTCCTCTTTTATGTTGAGGAGATGGTGCCACCCTCTCTCCACAGGCTGTTACGCTGTAAGTTGGTGCGGGTTGTCTTACACTGGGCTACTACCCCAACAGATAATTCCGTAGTTCAATCAGCAAACACATGGGGTTAGACCCGCTCATCGCCATTGTTGTGCTGTGGACCCTGGGCCCACATGCTAGAGAAAGGATAACACAGGCACAGTGGATGTACTACTGGAACTGGCCATAAGCAAGTGCACCCCGGCCCTTTTCTTGGCAGGGTCAGCTGACTGGTGTGGTGACGCGTGTGTTGGAAGGGTGTGGGGCGGGTGAATGGGCCAGCCCTCGAGGGAGAGGCTGGCAAAAACACTAGACTGTATCCGGCAGGACACAACAACTAACACTGCACCAGTACAAAGTCACGCAAATGGGCGCAAAGTCTTCAATGAGTACTTTCCGTTCAGCATAAAAGGGATTTCTAAGTGCCCTTTTCTTGGTGCCAATAGCATTTATTTCCACTGCTTAGTGCCAGTGTATGGCCAGAGGGCATTGTTTGGGTGTGGAAATGGGCAGATCACACAAACACCCAATGTCTACTATTTAATGGCGCGCAGGCCTGGGACTTGTTAATGGTCTCTGGATGAGAAGGTCCAAATAATAAACTGCTGTCAGTTGACTTACTGCACAGGATGCTAGGTGCCCGCTGCTAACTTCGAAGATGATCTTGGCCTGGCAATTAAGCATTTATTCCCTCTTACAAATCCTCTCTAGGTATCCCTTCAAGCATGACGGAGACACGACATATTACGCACAGTATTATTATTGGGACCTTCTTATCTTTCCAAAGGTATTGAGAAAGCCCTAGGCCTGAGTGCCAGAAAGGGGCAAAACACGTGTTTGCTGTGATATTCTTGAACAGAGAAAACAAGAATGAACAAATAAAAAGAACACCCACAAGTCTACGGTCTAAATTTTCATTTCTTGTAATTACTAATTAGAGTTAATATTGTATTGTGCAAAAATGAATCTTTTTTTAGGGCTGGCATTCGCATTCTTATCTTTCCTCTAGTAATTCGGAGAATTGTTGTAATTACAGCATATATCTAATGTGTGGAATTTTAATAGATGGATATGCTATCAGTACAAATCCTGGGCTATACACAGGGCACACACTTCTGTACCATGGTACAAAAGTGGTGTATGGTGTTAGGCATGATTTTTGCAGGAATATGTGACGTTACAACATGACCAAAATGATCGCAGAACGTTACATCGCAGTTTTTACAATGCAAGTCATTACAACGACTTGCGCTTGAGGGCGCAGGATTTAGGAATAGTATGATTTAGTATTCCAACACCAGTCTACATACAGTAGGGAAGGTGTTGGAATAGTATATCATACTATTCCTTAGGTTAGAGTGCCATCCAGCGCAAGTCGTTGTAAGGACTTGCGTTGTAATACCAGCGATGTAAAGGCATTGCAATGCCCGCGTGGTAATGGATGTTTCCCTTTTTGCAGGCCATCACAGTGGATGACAGTTACAGCCAGCCATTTTTCTGAAATTTGGCACAGAACTGCTTTCTTACCCTAGTACAACACAGCAAGACACCTCTGGTTGACTTGATGTGTTAGACTAAAAATGTATAAATTAGTTTTGTAGAGTCTGTACAGCAGAAGTGCAAGCTTTACTCACTACCTATCACTGCATGACAGTAACAGTGCATACTTGTTCAGTTACACAGAATATGTATCACGTTAGCAGCAATGCAAATTTCTCTTAGTGTGTATGCATATATGTGACTTGTGTGTGCACATGCATAATTTGTGTACTTGTGCATATCTTTGGTGTTAAGTCGAATGTTTCTAATAGTGTGCGTTGGCATGTGATGATGTTAGAAGTATGCCAAAGCGAGAGGTGGGGTGCGGAAGATGACGTACTTTGGGATTGTAGAAATTAATGTAGGAGTAGAAGTGTGAGGTGGAGAAGCAACACAGTGAGCCAAAGAAAGAAATGTAAGTTAAGAAGCAGTGTCAGCTGAAGCTAGAGAGTGAAAATGAAAAAGTGGGAGTTATAGAAGGAGATGAGAGAGTGAGGCAACAGGGGGCTGAGTGAGGCAAACAAATGCAAAAAAGGTCACTAAGCAAAAAGTCAAGGACTTGGAGACAAGAAGTTGGAGGTTGATACAAATATACACATAAAAAGAAAGGTACCAGTTTGAGTGACTATATGTGCAAAACTCAAGGAGTGTAAAAGAGTGAGTGATTAAACGAAGAAGAGATGACCAGTAGGAAAGGTGGTAAGGATGAAATGACAGATGAGATGAAAGAGCAAAGAAAGTTAGAGGATGAAACTTTGCACAGATTTCAGCCATGAGGCATCCTTTATATATCACTTAGAAGCTGAGGAAAGACGCAACAAATGAGGCACCTTGGGAGGCAGTAAAGTGAATATATGACTATGTAGCTACATTTTGTTTATGTGAGATTTATTATCTTTTTAATTGGTGTGGATAGGGAACATTGTGTAAAGTTTGTGTATTTTCTTTGTATTTTAATAATGCAGATAGTATGGAGTCTTAAGATATCAATGCCATTAAATTATTAAAACCTCTTATTTTGTTTGGTTCTCCGCAAAGTGGCAAATATAAAATAAAGCAAGGCACTTTCCCAGTTCAAGTGTGCAAAGCCAGAGTTTACGAAATGCCGCATGCAGTGACTAATTGTATCATACCTGAATTGTGGAGGGCTGTGAACTCCATTTTGAACCTGATCCCGTGCTGCTTCAGGTCGATAAGCATTGCACCTGACCTATAAATGTATAACAAATACAAGAACATAGTTGTATTATTTACTTCCAATAGCCAAAGAAAGATTCACAACAGCCAAGCATTTTCTCACAGTGGGGAATCTCATATTCTCCTTGCAAACTGTTTCTAATGATTAGAAGCACATCGGTAAAACAGACTATATTACCACCTCATATGTCTTCCTTGTCCCAGTTCTGATGAACTGAGGCTTGTGGATACCTCAATTCGTATGGACTGGCATGAGGAAGGCTACAGATGAGAGTAATGAAGTCCACCAGTAAGTAAATGGGACATTTCCTCCTCAGCCTCCCTCCTCGTCCCAGCCCTCATTAAATGAGACTAACATTATTTACTAACATCAATTTGTAAGGACTAGACCAAGTAAGAATAGGACCCAGATTAAAGAGGATTACCTATAAGTAATCAGTGCTTTTAAAGAAAGTGCCCATAAGGGCGAGGCTAATTTAAGTCATGTGCTGCATTGTACAGCTCCAGGAAGCAAATAAAGAAAGTGTCTAATGATTGATGTGAGATTATGCATGATTATCCTTTATTGGGAATGAAAACCAAAGACGCAGTAAACAGACTTGATTCAAAAGGTTGCTGTTATATTACATTTTTATTGCATTAGCGACTGAAGATTCTTGCTCCAACCACTAACCCTACAGACATATAATGGATTTCACAACACTGCACATCTCTAAACCTGAGATATTTTTCGATGAGAAATCAAAACAATTTTTTATGAACAGTATTTTATAGATTATTTCTATGAGCATTTCATTCTTTTGTAATTTTTGTAAAAGGTATCTCTGCTTTCCATTTTTGTGGGTAATCATTTGCCCTTTCTTGTTCACCAGTTTATGACTTTGAGTTCTGATTCAGATACTAAGGTCTTTTTAATGTAATAAGAAGATGTATCTAGAGAAACTCAGAACATTACATAACAAACTAGGTCAACACACATTGCCTTTGCAGGTTACTAAATAGGCCAGAACCCTCCTCAATCCAGAATATTTATCACAGCCAACACTTTTAGGGGCATATTCTCAAGGAGTTATCGCCAAGTTATCGCCACTTTATCGCTGCCAAAGTCGCAATAGATTTATCGCCCCATTCACAAGCTGGTGCTAACAGTCGATATCACCAGTTTTCCAGCGATAGCATCCTCAAAAACCATTGCCACGGATGATCCCGACAACTATCGCTAATGAGATGCAGAGTAGGCGTTCGCGAGCAAACAGCCGCAACAACACCACACCTCAACATTCTCAATGACCAGCCAGATCTGCGATAAGAACACAAAACATGTGATAAGGTGTGTTAGCAGCAGGAAATTAACACCTGCTCGACCTGGTGCAAAGTCAGACATCAACCGGCACCAGATAAGGGAGCCCAGACCACAGCCACACCTGAAGACCAACAGATGCCATGGTGACACTGATCATGCAGCACAGAGCCCCAACAGGGCCACAACACCCACTGCCACCACACCCAGGACCGCCACCCCCCGTAACCCCTGCCCCCTGACCACCACAGAGGCAGCGCAGATCAAGACAGCGGAACTCCAGAAAACGCACCAACGTCACAGACCCAACACCAGAGAATGTCATTGCCCATTACAGGCTCAAAAGGACAACCATCCTACACCTCCTGACCACCATTGCCCACAGGCTGACGGTACCAACACAGCGGACAACCAACATCCCTCCGCAGACAAAGCTGCTGGCTGTGCTGCACATGTTGTCCTCTGGGACCTTCCAACCAACAACCGCCAGAGTCGGAGGAGTCTCACAGCCAGCCCAATCAAAGTTCATCACAACTGTCTTGTATGCCATCATCAGCTTGGTACCCCAGTGCCCATACTCCCCCCACACTGCACAGGAACTGCTGGAGACCAAGCAAGGCATCTACGTCATAGCTGGCTTCCCGCACGTGTCAGGGGGCAATTGACTGCACACATATCCTACTTGTGCCCCCTGGTGACACTGCACACAACTACCTCAACAGAAAGCACCTGCATTCCATCAATGTGCAGGCAACAGTGGGCCACCTGGGAATCGCCACCAACGTCGTCGCCAACTACCCAACAGTGTGCATGATTCCTACTTCTACTGACAGTCCTTCATCAACCATCGCTAACAGGATGGCACCCATGGAAATGCACTGCTCGTTGGCAAGTGCCAAATAAACACACCACGCCCCCCAACTGCACAATCATGCAAATCACAACTCTGGGAATGCACACGTCACAGACTCACATTCAACATGCCAAACAACATGCCCACCCACCAGACACGACAGCATAACTTACTGCGGCAACCTGGGCTAGCCATGTACATGAGCCATCAACGGCATGGCACCTCAGCCACACAATGGCGGAATGTGGGGAGAGGTGGGAATCAGGCATGTGCGACGGAGGCAAGTGACCCATGAATGAGAAGGTACACATTGCCAAGTGTGGCGGAGATGTGCTGGACAGACTGCAGTATGCAGACCACAAACATATCCATGTCCACATACACCGCTGGTGTATGGAGTGTAGTGGACAGTGGATGCAACCATGCCACCCCAGCCAGTGGGGAAGATCCCGGAAATGTGGCTTGTGACATCCCCCACTGTAAGCATGTGCGGAGTGGGCTGGCCCTGCGTACACCAGGCCAGCATAGGGGTGTGAATAAAAAGCACGTAGCTCCGGGTGTGGTTCTCTTCCGGAATGCCCAACGTCTCTGCCAGGGCGGCACCACCCAGCCCGCCAAGAGGCCGACGGCGTCACCGTGAGCGGTGTTGCCTGTGAACCTGTGCGCCTGCTGCACCCCGGGCCGCTGGTCATGCCCACCCCTGCGCAACCAGGCCTCACTGCTCACCTGCCGACACCGGTGTGTGTCAAGGAGGGCTCACCACATGCCGGTGCAAGCCCCAAGCCCGAGGCCCGCGAGTCTAGCAGCCTCCTCAGACCATCACGGCCTCCGCGACACAGGCCTGTAGTACCCCTTTCTTGTTTACATACTCCACCGGCCTACACAGCTGCCAGGTCGGTCACACATTTGGAACTGATTACGCAATGGCAGAGTACACACTTTATGGCTGAGTTTATGTTTTATGTCACTATACTCCCTTCGATGTGGTGCCACCAACTCTGTGCATAGCGTCCGCACGACACCTGTCTGTGGTCCCTTTCTGACGACTGCCTTTGACCTACACTGCGGTCGATTAGGTCACACATTGGGAACTCAGTCTTGATTTATTTATGGCAGCTTTTAGATCATTTTACTGGCCTCATCGCAGACTGCATACCCCTACAGCTCCGGTGCCACTAAGTCTGTTCCCCGACAGCCGTGGACACTTTCTGGTTGAACTTTGTTGGTGACTGAGTCCATGGACTGGGGGTTGTCTTCATCATCATGTCGGTGATACTGATTTTTGGGCGAAAATGAGGCTGTAGCATTCCACTCCTCAATGTTCCGCTTCCGGATGTCTTCTACCCTCTGCATCAACCCTCCGCCACATTCATCTCGGACATCGATGAGGACCCGCTCAGCTCGCATGGCCCATCTCACTGCACCGCAAGTCACCGTCCCGAGGCGGTATGCCTGTGCCGGCCGCAGTGCATCCAGGGCCTCTAACTCTGTGCTGCTCAAGTCAGGGACCCTGTCCGGTGAGATATTGGATGGCCTCGGAGACGATGGCCTTGGGGTCCTCAACGTCATGTGTCTGTGGCCCTGCACTGTCTGCTGCCTCCGGACTCAAATGCGGTCCACCAGGGCTCACACATCAAATCGAGTTCTGACCGGCCCGGATGTCGCATCACTGCAGGAGGCACAAGTCACCACCGCCAGGACCATCTCCAAACGCCAACTGCCAGAGTCGAAACAGCCATACTGACAGACTAACGGAGTTGCTCACACCTGTCATGGATGCCATCATCTGCCTGATACCCTGCTCAGCACTCCAGGTGCCCCTAACTCAGTGCACCATGACTCATGGACCATTTCTGAATGAGTTGTGTGCTGTGGTGAGCTCACGCAGCAATGTCTCCTCAGGCAGTGTGGGAGACCTGGGACGATGATGCATGTGTAACACACTCCACTGCAGCTGCATCAGGAATAACCCAAAGGGACACAACCTTCATATTTTTTTTTCACATGAGCATGCTCATCTCTAGTGCCCCAACCTCAGTGCACTGCAACTAACGGACACTTCTGTTTGCATATTGGGTGACCTCTGTACTTGCTCTGGCTTCCACCATGATGCTCCACAGTTGTCTCTGTAATGCTGGTGTTTTCTGTTTCCGTTTTAATGGTGTTCACTGTTCAAGTTGTTGCCAGCACCAACCACTCAATGCGTGCTGGCTTACACTCACCCCACACCCATCAAGCACAGGCGTCACTGTATATGTGACCCTGGCAATAAAGGGGCCAGGCGCACGTGCCCGTGGCCAGTTCCACAAACTATCTGCGTGTGTCTGTGTGGTCATGATGTATGCATGAGGGCCCCGGGGCCTCCAACATTACATTGTGCTGTGTAGAGCAGATGCAACCATGTCACCGCTGGCAGCGGGTAAGACCTTGGACATGTAGCTTTGTCGTCAGCCACTCAATGCGTAAGAGGAGTGGACTGGGCTGTCGTATGGAGGTCCAGCATGGGGGTGTGAATGATGATTCCAGGGTTCTGGCTGTGGTTCATTGCAGGAAATGTGCACATGCATGTGTATCTGTCGCGGTGTGGGTCTCCTTTGTGGGTTGTTGGTGGTCCCTGATGGGACTTGAACACCCACGTATGTGATCTACTTTGGCTTCCATGAGCTCTGACCCACCCGCACCTGTTCGGCCACTTCCTTTTGGCATTCTGACACCTGGCATTGGAATGCGATATGTGCCTAGGTGAAGTGTTGGGAGCCAGCCGTGGTGGCGGGTGCTTCCTGCTGTGTGGTCTGTGCAGGGGCTGGGATCTCCTCTGTGTGGCTTGGCTGCCCTGCTCCTGGGGGTGGGTTGACTAAGATGGCCAAGGGCTGTTGTAGGGCATCTGTGTCGAGGTGTGGAGGTCCTCTCCAGCATCACTGATGAGTGGTCTGGTCTGCTCTGCTGGAGGTGTTGTTTGTCCATCTGCAATGTGAAGGGGAGATGTATGTTGACATTGTGTTGACATGTATGTTGGTGCATTGTTCTAGTTTACATGCAGACTGTATGACTATGTACATTGTGACTGTTTGGGAGGTGCTGTATATTTGATGCAGGACAGTGGACATTTGGACTACATGATGGATGTGTGGCTGTACACATGCATTTCCATCTCACAGTTTCCTGCTGTGTTAGATGTGATTGGCCTGTTTCTGCGCATGAGCGGACCCAGTTGTGTCCTCTGTTCTGCAGTGTCGGTGTTGCACTTTGTGCCACATTGTCGTCGGATGTGCTGTTATTGCTATGTGTGTGTGCTGCAGTGTGCCTTGGGCATCAGGGACATGATGCAGGGTCATTGTGGGTGTGCAGTGTGCTACACATCTTTGTGCATGTGTGACATTGCGCCCATCTCCTCCCCGACCCCCAGGACCTGGTCGTTACTCACCCTGTTGATGTTGTGTCAGGTCCTATCGAGCTGTGTCCGGACTCCCAACTCCTTGCGCCGTCTCCACCCTGATGACTGAGGCCTCCATTTCCTCCAGCTCCTCCTGTGGCACATGACTCCCACCTCCTGTTGCCGTTTCTGCCTTCCTGTTGGCAGCGGGTTTGTGCTTGGTTTGACTTTTCACATCATGCCAGCACCTCTTGTCCTCCTCCATAGACCTCCGGAACAATCCAACTGCATTCACGTTTGTCATTTTGACGTTCAGTGGGTGGTAGTGTTCTGTCACCTCCGTGACGCTGATCTGGTTTTCCTGTGAACTGCACCCCGTCTGCCTCTTTCTCTTCTCCTTTGCCTTCCCCGACCACGAGGTTCCTTGCTGGTGGTCTGTGGGGCTTGTGGGGTTCACGTTGGACTCTGCACTCGGTCCGGGTGCATCCATGGTGCTACGCAGTTTCTTATTTTCTCCCAATTTTTATCTCTGCTTTTAGAGTGCATTTTCCCACATGACGCGTGGAAATTGCAGGCCTGTTGCTGGTTTTCACAGATTTTTGCATCGCTATTGGCCTCATCGCTGCTTTTTTTGCGTTCGTGTTTCGCATTTTTGCTGCGTCGCGTTGACTTTATCGCGGACATTTGACGCGTTATCGTGAGCCTAGCTCATGGTACCGACGGCTTGTGAATATCACATTACCACAATGTTAATTTCCCGCGATAGACTACGATGTGAAGAGTTGCGTTAAGCTAATTTTGCGGAGAGTATCCCCCTTAATGTGTTGTGTTTTCCCTTTTTATAGTAAACTGATTTTAACAACACTGATGAATATAGCATCACTCGACAGTGTTTTTCCATCCTCTTTATCAAGACAAAATTCTTCTGATGTGCATCACAGCTCACTTACTATCCAATTCCAGTGTTAATGCTGACAGATGCTTTGCCTTCTATTCAGCATAAATGTGAGACTAAGACATTTATCATTTTTACCATGGTTAAAACTTTATGTTCCACCAATGCTAAAGTTGTCCGGCATGGACCAACCTTTTTCTGAAGGTACTAATTTATTTGGATTCACACAAATCACTTAGTTTATGCACAGAAAATAAAGAACATCTTACATTTGCATGCACCTTCTGGTTTACTGTTAGAGTTAAGGTACACGTGCACAAATCCTTTCTCTTTCACCCTCAGGAATTAAAGGGGTGTTTGGATGAATTAGAACCAATTAAAAACGAAATCTATCATTTTTTGACACTAAGTGTAGTTTTGAAAATGAGATTTTTCATTGTGCCAACAGTTGACAATAGTATGTCAACTAAGTTAAATTTAGGTGTGCTCAAAGTGCAGTGGCGTATGTCCTAATTTAAACTGTTTGCTTTAATTGGATTTCTCATTGAGATTCACAAAGATTGTTGACCATTCCACATGGGGCAGCAAAGTTTGCTTAAAATAGCAGCCCTAGTTGAACAAAACAATACCCTTAAGGCATGTAGTTTTCTGATGGAGTCAGAGCCTGTATTTCTGAATACCACTGAACACTATGCATTAATAATTCTGGATTGCAGATACCCCACCAGAGCCTCATCACATTCATCCATTTAGTATCTCCTCAATGATTACATGTGGATATCTTCATATTTATTGTTCAGAAATTGTGATCCTATTAGCCTTGAATAAATCTTTATTACATGCTATTATTGTCAAAAAATTACAAACAATTCTCTCTAGTATTTGTCAGCTAATTAAGGACTGAGGACATTATTAACAGGTATAATACTTGTTAATAAAGAAGTATTGATAAGCTGCTGACCACTGATATTAATATTGAAGAGTGTTGGCTTGTACACATTTTTTTAATCTATCTCTAAAAAAAATCTTTATGGTGGATGGCTGGTGTGAGGGGGTACAGGAGTGAGGGGGAAGAGGGAGTTTAGGAGTTCTTGATATATGCCTTGAAGCACTACATGTATTCGTAAAATCAATACAAATGAATGAAACCTAAAAACCCTCAAATGTATCTTATCTTTTCTTTACATTTTCTTTTAAAACACAGTAAACAAAACATAAACATTTTAAATATGTTATAAATATAGATGTTATTTTGGTAATATGCAAATATCTAAAAAGCAACATATTGTTGATTGTCTTCATTCTTCTGTTTATCTTCCTGTCGCTCTAAACAATTATGATAATCTCCCAAAACAGCAAGCTTTTTAATTTACTCATTCTTTCAACTTCTGTGAGTGCCATATGTGCAAAAAAATCATTGTCTTTTACTATTACTCACATGGGCATAACTTAAGAAAAAGAGCTGGTTGTTGTTAAGGCTAAGGCCAGGTAGGAGGGCTTCTTCAGCTCCTTGCCTCTTTTCGTTGATCCATTTCCTGTACGCCTAAGGAGACAGAAATATATTCACTAGAAGCTCTACCTTATAATCAATTTAAACACTGCATTTACTTAAATTAAAACATCAACTCCCAAAGAGGTTGATCATTTCGCAGATAAACATCCTGAAAAAGAACAACATTTAAACCCTGTTCTGAAAACCCTTAGCGATATTGAATACGTATTCACTACTTCACTATTGTATTTCTAGATCTTTTAATTTGTATCTGTTGATCTATCTGTGTTTTTTCCTATGCTCCCCATTCTGTTCTTGCTCGAATCTATACATGAAACTGTTTGAGCTGAAAAGAAAAGTAGAACCTTTTCATAAATGAAACCTCACAGGCTGATTGTGTCACTCACAGATGTTATCGTGCCCCATAATGGTTGACAAAGCAAAACCAAAGGGGATGATGGACGGAGTGTTGAACATTGCAAGCACTCACCCCCAGTCATTCTTTAACTCACTCCGCCACCCCAGACATGGACATATGCAAATCAGTCTGACCCTGTGCCTCATGGAACAGTCCAGCCCGATCTGCCAAGCCATGTCTTCCCTGGACCAGAAACAAGCATCCTGAGACCGGTTTCTGGCTAATCAGCCATCATCAGCCAGGGTAGCTTGAATCCAGTGGCAAAGTGAGCAAGGGACCCATGTCTGGGCATACCCTGCCAACTCAGGGCGAACAAAGCAAAACCAAAGGGGATGATGGACAGAGTGTTGAACGTTGCAAGCACTCACCCCCAGTCAACTGATCTGGGTTTAATCCATCATCATTCTTTAGCTCACTCCGCCACCCCATAATGGTCGACAGTAGTACGCAAATGAAGAGGTTTGTATATTGTGCTTGCAACATTTGTTTGAAGCTGTTGCTTGTAAGGCTACGAAGACACAATTCGGTAAGCACTATCGCTCATAATATGATGGCCTGACAAAGTAAAAAATATAATAGAATTCTGAAGATTCGTACTATTTCGGAATATAGCTCAACAAGCAGTACTGGCCATAAACGTGTTGTTTTGGCAGAAAAAGTGTTTCTCTTGGATGCAAAGTTTTTTTTCTCCTTCCAAATGACCAAATTGCAAATCTACAGCACATTCTATTAGAATTCACACTCATTATTGTACATGCAATCTCTGATTGAAAATAATTCCGACATTAGGTGGAATTCTGTGGCTGTGACTGTGGTATTACACAAACAGAGAGTTGCTGTGGTTAACTGTAATATACAAGAGTACACCTTGGTAATTATCTGAGCAAATTGAGACAAACTGGTCTTACTATATAGTCAACATCTTTTAACAAGGAAATCACACAGACTCAATACATTTCAGCCATTATAAATGACTGTCGTAGATTTGAAAGCATGATAACAGCTTGGATATCACAGGCTGGATTTGCAGCAACAAAGCTTATGCCTGGACCAGCTGTGGCCTGTGCAGGTAAGAGCAGTGTGGCGGTAGGGCCGGGTGGGGGAGGGGGGATTTTGACAGACGATGACGAGGGAAAAATAAATAAATAATTAGTTTTCCCATGTCATCGTCCATCGAAATCCAGACGCACCCAGCCTCACTGCTTCACCGCTCTTACCTGCATGGGCCGCAGCTGGCATAGACATACGAAGGCACACCAGTATGTGAACACTAGTGTGCGGATATGAATTTGAAGTCATGACTGATGTGGACTCCTGCCAGTGGGAATCTTCCCTGACTTGGAGTCCATCCAACCATTGCTTAGTGGAAATGAATTAACTCAGAAGCATTCTGTTTGATAATGCTTTCCTTGCCCCTAAAAATGTCAGCAATGACCAAAGTGTTTTTTTTTCACTGGCATTGTGAGGGTAGTTATAGTTCATTCTTAGCTAACCATTTGCTGGTCTGGGTTGAGAGAATGTTTGTGGCAGACAGTTATGGATAATAGTGGGCTGGCTCGAGGTTGGTCACAGTCTTAGCAGTCCAAGAGGCCGCATCCACCCTCAAGTAAGGTGCCACTTAGGTCCCTTCTAACTTTGTAGGATGAAGTGCTTGGCCACCCTCAGCTGTAGCATTTGCTGCAGTGCTACTCTAAACAAACATGGACTACTTGGGAACTTTTCCAATCAGCCTCTAAGGAAATGTTAGCTTTTATAATTTCTCTCCACTTACCAATAAACATATTATTTGGAACAGGTTTACTGAGAGACATTAGAACAATAGAATGTCAGGTGCTCCACTGAAGACAATGAAGTGGCTCTGGGCTAATAATTGCTGGTACAAGTCTTCTGCTCCTACATTCCAATGTTTGCCTTTCAGTTTCTCCCTTTTTCATTTAGAACATTCCATCCTCACTGGGTGGGATGTTCTAATATCCTTACAGCCCTTTTGCCTCATGTTTTTAAAGGCCCTCTCCTTCATTATAGGCTCAAGTTAAGGGCCTTCAACAACCAGTATTACCCTTGGCAGTTAGTATAGGATAGTAAAATATAACTAACTTGAGAAATCACACTCAATTTCTCATTGATTTCATCTTGAACTCATTTTAAAAATGACAACAAGTGGCTTCACACTCAGAGGGATTATTTGAGGAGATTTTATTTCATTGAGTGGATTTCACCACTTGCCATCTGTATGGATTAATACCTTTGCTTATAACTTCCATTCGTGAAAAATACCAACATGGTATAAAAAATAAATTCATATTCCCTAAGAGTAATGTGCTATGTATTACTATTGGTTAGAGAGAGGATGGACCTCATGACCCACTTGAAGTTTTGTGTCTCTTGAGTTCAGGCCCATTCTCACACTCAACAATTGTAGTAAATAATGTCTTATGCTCGGGAGAAAACGAGTGACTAGGGATCCTAGAAGATACTATTATCCCTGTCACCCCGGTTAGAGTTCCCAGTGCAGCTACACTGGTAAGAAACGCTCCCCTTATAGATGGGCGTGATCGAGGGTCTAGGGGTACATCCATAAAGTTGGTAACTTGGAATGTTGCTGGTCTCAAAAATAAAATAGATGACCCAGTATGGAGAGAATTTATTGGTGTGGGTGATATTATAGGACTACAAGAAACCTCGGATACAGGGAATATCCTGAGTTTGGATGGTTACTCGAGTTATTTTATTCCGGCGGTTCCATCTAATATGGGGAGGGCGAAGGGTGGCATGGTTATTCTAATTTCAGCTACCATTCCCGGTACCCATATCCAACTAGATACGGGATCACGAAACTGCCTAGCAGTACAAATTTCTCTGAGTGGGGTGGGAGATGTCCTAATTATTAACTTTTAGAACTCATACGACAGAGTCACCACGACTGATCACCTGGCCATGTTAAATCTTTTTTTGGCAGATTACAAGGAGGTCAATAAAAATCAATGTTTTATTATAGTTATGGGAGACTTCAATATCCATGGCTGTCCGGATAAATGTTTGTCATTAGATCTATTAGGTCCAGCAGAGCAAGGGGAGACTCATTTTGAACATTCTGCACAGGGAGATCTCCTTGAAATAATTTTGGCGGATAATGGTCTGATGCTTCCATCCACGTTGGATGAGGAGATACCTACCTTTAAAGGGAATGGCAGTCACTCAGTTATTGACTATATCTTTATTAGCTTAGCACTGGGGGATAGGATTCATGGATATTCGCCGGTTTGGTCACATTTCAGCGACCATAACCCAGTGGCCTCAGTGTTTCGGACCTGATCATAAAGCCTGTGATAGCTCAAAATAGAACGGACAAATCTGATATTCGTCCAATAGATCAAGCCCGTAGGATTAGATGGAGTAGAGTCATACCGGGACACTTTCATACCAACTTAATAAGGAAGGTAGGATCCGAGCTGGACACGTGTTTGAATTTGGAAGCAGGGAATGAGGAGGTCTTACGAGGCTTTTTCAATAATTTGTACCCAGGTCTCAGCAGACCTTAGACGTACAGGGAAAGCTAAGGATCCTGCTGAGATGGGGTGGTTTGACCGAAACTGTTCGTCAGCCAATAAAAAGCTGAAGGCCGCCCTGAATTGTAAGCCAGTGAATAGGGCTACTGTGGCCTTATTAAGGAAAAGTTATAATAAAGCTCTGGAAACCATAAGACTGGAGATTAGGGAGGATGCCTGGGAAGAATTAACCTCCGTGGATGTGCTCAGGAACAGCGCCAAATTCTGGGCTGTCATAAACAAACCCTTTTTCCATGAACCTTGTAATGACCAATTAGACTGTGGTATTCAGGAACAATTGTGGTGCTCCCATTTTAAGTCAGTCTATGAAGGGGAAAACTGTGGAGAGGTGAATATGCCTACCCCTATTTTTGATCCCTATACTTTAACGGTCACTAAGATTGAGGTGGCAGACGCTATCGGGAAGATGACGAGCAATAAGGCTCCGGGTCCCGATGGCGTTCCAGCAGACCTCTTTAAATCAGATGTCAAGACCTGGTCCACAGTCTTAACAAACGTTTTTAACAGGGTATGTACTGCAGGTATTCCGGACACCTGGTCTGAATCTGTCATCGTACCTATTTTTAAGAAAGGCAATAGAGGGGATCCCAGTTGTTATCGCCCTATCTCTCTCATTGACTCTGCGGTGAAGGTGCTAGGGCGAGTGGTTCTAGGCAAAATAACAGCTTGGTTGGAGGATACAGATACCCTTTCATGCCTGCAATATGGGTTTAGGAAGGGACGAGGCACTATAGCTCAAAGCCTCAACCTTCAGCTATTAATTGGAAAATACACCATTGCCAAAAGGGGTACGCTATATTTAGCCTTTATGGACCTTTCCTCGGCCTTCGACCGAGTGAATAGGTCCAAACTTTGGGGATTGCTCCTTAAGCTTGGCATTGATAAAAACATTGTGTATTTTCTCGCTGATTTACACAGGCACCTTACAGCCACAGTTAGATATGACCGCTTAGGTAACTGTACGGGCAAGATTGGGATCACTAACGGGGTTAGGCAGGAGTGTATTTTAGCCCCCCTACTTTTTACCCTCTATATTAATGAGTGCTGTTTTAACGGAGGCGTGCAAAGATCTTCCAAGGGCTGGCAAGTATTCCATTCTGGCATTACTATATGCGGACGATGCCGCTTTAATAGCACGCACAGCAGTGGGGCTGCAATGTCTTTTAAACCTATTTGCCAATTTTATGAAAGCGCTGGATTTAAGTGTGAACTTTTCAAAATCTCATGTAATGATCGTGGGCAGCAAGCCCAAAAGATTCAAGACTATGCACTGTGAAGGGTATGTTTTATCTAGGGTTACAAGATTTCCATATCTGGGGGTTATTTTTGACGATAAGTCCACCTGGTTGCCCCAACTAGTTGCCAAACGTAATGCCTTTGCTAGGTCTATCTTGGCTGTCTTGGACTTCGCCCGTAAATTAGGGGTGAAGCCTTTACAGGCTGTGTTGAAAACTTATGACGCCAAATGCACCTCAATAGCTATGTACGGAGCTGATCTGTGGGGGTTCAAAAATGTAAAGGCGTTGCAGGTGGCAGAGGATAAGTTCTTGAAATCTATCTTATCCATTCCCCAGTCAACACCTGGATATATTGTTCACCAAGAGTGCGGGGTAGAATATCTAGTAGACCGCATAGCCTTAGCCCCGCTATTGAAATGGATCTCAATATGGTTAAACCCTGAATTAGAGCTGAATCATGAGATTCTCAGGGATTGTTTAGCCCTTGAGTATGGTAATACCATCCCCTGGTTGAACTATGTTAAAAAACTAACAATAGAAATGGGTCGTCCAGAATTGTTTGATCACCCAAATAATTTACTAAAGGGGGATGTGAAATGGGTGAAAGATACATACAAGCAGTTGGTATATCTAGCAAGAGAAGAAAAGGAATTATTTAAACCAACAGTAAGGGCTTACCAGTTGTTAATTACCTCCAGTGGCATAGAACCCTACCTGGGAATCGTCAACAATATGAATCATCGTTACTTATTGACTAAGTTTAGATTGAAAAAATTCCACCTTCTGCTTACCGAACGCCCAGGGTGGACGAAGGAGATGGATTTAGAGATTTGTTCTTGTGATAGATTCTCTATTAAAGACACTGTGCATTTTATTTTATTTTCTAAACATTTGTGCCCCATTCGTAAAAAGTTCATTATTCCTCTTATTAAAGATAAGGGCTTTAGACAAGTTAAACCTGCTCTTTTGCACCTACAGCTGTTGTGTAATACCTGGGAGATCTTTAATATAGCAAATTTTTTGGCAATAGCAATGAGACTGAGGAAAAAGATTAATTGGCTATAGTGTACATAGTGGGAAATTTATGAATTATGACCGAGTGCTTTGCTTCTTTTTTAATGTGTTTGTATCGTTCTTTTTAATGATAATTAAAATGTATGTCTTTTATATATATATGTAATTGTATTGTATGGTTTGTAAAAATTAGTACAATCGTTCTGTTATATTTTAATAGCGGTCTTGACTTCGATGTACTATGTACTATACTTTTATGGTTTTTGTTATGAACCGAATAAAGTATTTCTTGACTTGACTTGTCTTATGCTCAGCATGTTGGAGGTTGATGTTCTATAATTCTGTGTTCATAACCAAATAGAGTTGCAGGAGAGAGGCATAAGTACAACTGCTTTCATAGGAAAGCATATGATTTCCTTTTCACAATTTTCAAGAATTAAGATTTGAAAAGCATTTTGTCTTTATGTAGTACCTTGAAAGATTCTCGCAGTCCACCATTATCTGCAATGTTTTCTGCCAGAGTCCTCTTCCCCTTTACCTGAGAGGATGAGAAGACATTGGGTTAGCAATTGAATCAATTCCCATCTTCTAAAAAAAGTCTTTATCTAGGGATTCACATACTGTAAAAGTCAAAGAGTGTAGCATGTTAGCATTCTGCGAATGTGAATGGTAAGATTCCTCACAAGCCTCCATGACTGCATTCACAAGCATTCAGAGGAATTAGCAAATGGAATCCCTGCCTCATTATCACAAATTCAGCTAATCCCACTGAAGGACATTTTTGCCTTGTGAAGTATTACATCCATAGCAGTTTTAATTCCAAGTCATATGGCAGTTGTTATGGTAACCTGTATCAGTCATGCAGCCTGAGACTAGTACATCAGGATCTTAATTCTAAGATTGGGATGGAAAAGTGTTGCTTCACATTTCTTGTGCATCTAAGTGATAGGGAGCAGTATATTTCCACTTTTCTCTTAATTGTGCTATTAAGAGGTTGACCAATCAAATAAACCTTGTAAAAAAACATGTGGCTCAAGTTGCTAGGCTACGCCCCCCTCTATGAGTTACAAAAAGCCTGTCTATTCCCATCTAATACGACTCTGAAAAGTCCAAAGAGGAAGACATCTGGTTGGATATTGCATGTGTATAGGGCAGTGTTTATATGTGGAAATATTTTATTTCAAATCCATAACATAAATCACAACAGTCTATGTCAGATGGTTCAATTAATAGTTCAGTCTGAGAAAAACAATCAAATTTTCCCCTCCAATTACAGTTTTATTTTCAAAACTGTATCTTCACAGTCACCTACTAACTATGGCAAAAATATACATTTTCAACACACTCTAGAGAATGCACAAATTTGCAACAGAACAAACCTATTGATTTGACAGGAAATTGGGCCTATTATTTTCATATTGGTTATGAGTGAAAAATACTCAAACAGATTTCCATGAATAAAAACATCTACATACACTGCCACTGACTATAGCACAGAACATTTATAAATCTTTTGATAACTGGTACATAACATTTATCTTGATAAATTTGACGAACTGCTGGTCTGATTCACAAAATAAAATTGTTAATAATAATAATCATCTTTTTATTTGGTTTGTATCTTAAAACGATAAAAGACAGCAGCAGTATGAGTACAGCATATAAAAACAAATAACCTTTGCAACAACAAATTCACCAGGCAGCATCTGCAGATACAATATGGCTGGGCAAACTTGTTTAAAGACACTTCCTTTAAAATAAAGGAACTAAAAAAGATGTCCTGGGTGCCTTATAATATTTGCAGAACATCCTGAAATGCAACGTATCCTGAGGAAATTTATTATCGCAGGCACAGGGGCCCAGGGATTTAAAATCAGAACAACTTTCCAGCTGAGGTAAAGTCAGATGCAACAAGTTAAATCGAAATCGAGTTAACAGATCTCTATCCCTATTGTTATTCACCAGAGTTAAATAGGGCTCCATCTTCAGGGTGGTGGTTGTAAACACATATGTTCAGAATGTATGCATTGTCAACTAAACCTCTTCCCTGAGTGAAATCACCTGTTCCCCTTAATCTCTCCTTAACCCAGTTGAGATCTCTTCTACTAATGCCGTCTGGGTAAAAAAATACCTTCTTCCTCCTCAAATTAGCAAAAGACACCCCATGTATACCTTAACCAGGGTATTTTTGAGACATAATTGAGCGCCAAACAATCCCTCATGATTCAGGCCCAACTCTAATCCTGCTCTGAAGCGGATGCATGGCTATGCGGTCGCTTAGATGCTTACCCCCTAACTCCTCATGCACACAGTAGTAGGTTGACATGCTCTGTGGAACCCAGAGTACAAGCCTAAGGAATTTGGTTTCCTCTATCTGGAGCTCATTTACTGGAAGGATCCCTCAAATGTCACTCCCATACAGTACTTTGGATATACATGTAGCCTCATAGATTTTAACTAAGTCTTCAAGGGTTCTACTAACCACCCTGGATGCAAAACTAAAATAGCCCCTATAGACTTTCTGAGCTCCTGCTTTTTGGCCTCAACTAGGGGTTTCCAACTGAATTTCAAATCAAATATTACCCCCAAATAGGGAAAACTTCAAACTTTTGCTAAAATATGCTGGTTTAAGGTGAAGTTCTTAGTTCTTGTTAACTTAGAGCCCACCACCATAATGTAAGATTTAGAGAGGTTGACAGACAGGTCTAAGTTTCTCATAGGTTTGCAGGCCATTGGTCATGTTCGCCATCAGAAACGCATCATACGAGTATTGCCATACTGGTGGAGGACGGGAGCCAATAGCTGGACAATCCGCATTGGCGACAATTAAGTCCTTTTCCAGCCCATTAATGTAAAGGGAAAACAGGGTGAGGATACACTTCTGTCACATTCCGCAGCTCATTTTAAAACTATTCGTACATATTGAGTTGTTTGAGTATCTCACTGAGGTAGTAGTTTCAGCGAGGAGATTTCTCAAACAATAAACTATATTGGGCTCCAATCCTATACCCAAAAGGATCTTCCACAACTTGCCATGATTGAACCGATCGAACTTGGCCATTAGGTCAATAAAGGCCAGGTCTATTGTTTCAGAGCAGGCAATCGTGTTTTTAATAATCACCATATAAAGGTTCAAACATTGATCTATGGTAGATTTACCCGACTGAAACCCATATTGGGAATCAGAAGTAATAATATTATCGTCAGCCCATGTTCTCATTCTGCCCAATAACACCTGCCCCAGGACCTTAACAACTTAGTCCAAAAGTTATATTGGCCTATAACACTCTGGCTGGTCTTTGTCCCCCTTTTTAAAAAATTGGCATTATAGCTAATGACGACCAGGAGGGAGGTGGGCTTTCTCTCACCACTGCATTAAAAATCAGAGTCAATAGTGGCGCCCAAAGTTACAAGTATAGAACAAATAAATCAGGTGGTATGCCATCAGGACCTGGGGCCTTATGCCTAGCAAGACTTTTAATACCCTGTGTTGTTTCTTCCAATGTAAAAACAAGGCTTGATTTCTCCTGCTCTACCAGACCCAACTCTTCTGTGACTATCTGGCATATACAATTTGTAAATACCCTCAAAGTGAGTCATCCAGTCCTGGGCAGGGATGTGGTGACATAGACTAGGAGCATTTTCCTGGACAAACCAAGACGTACAACGTAGGGGTTATCTAAGAAGAAGGACCACGAGGAAGGAGAGCAGCCATGGTAAGGAGGAGGCAGCCACGGCAGGTAAGTGCCTTTTGTTAAACATTATAATTACTTTGTGGGGGGGAGCAGAGTTGTTTTCCAACGCGGTCAGGGAACCAGTTTCTTGTAGCAAGAGGATTGTCATTATTGATTAGTTTGGTGATTAAGGATTATTAATATCACCATCAACTATTCGACTAATGGATCATTGACCTTAGGAGGGAAGAAAAATAATTGCCTAAGTTAGATAAATGTCCAGATTCTCTAAAGAAAGTCCTGATTCCTGACTCCAATGCTCAGAACCTGAAGACTGGCAAAGCAGTACTGGAAGGTGATGCAAGAAGGCGATTGCTGGAGAGGTGTGAGTATCAATAGGGTTGTGAAATTTTGTTAATGTGCTAGGATGTGTTTTTGAAGTGTTGGAAAAATAGTAAGGGTTTTGACTGATGGTGAAAATTTTGCTCATTATTGACTTTATGGTTTTATTGATTATATTGGTAATTTCATGGGACAGAATTTTTGATTATTCATTATATGTTCTTAACATGAAAAGTTAGTGTCTTGTTTTATGTTGTCTGGAAGCACAGGTATAGTGATACCTGGAAATTCCCGGGAAAGGAATAGCGGGTGGTAAATGGAAGCCACGCTGCTCACAGGTTACTCGTCTGTTGGAATAACACTGAGAAGCTATGCAGGGCTGGCAGTGTTAAATTAGGGACTATTTTCTGGGTAAAAGTGAGAGTGACTGATAGCAAAGAGTTCACTGGTGAAAATTTGGTGTTATATCACCTAGAAAGCGTAACACCAAAGGAGTATCAGGTTCTTCTGAGCTTGAGTGAAGAGTAAGTGGAAGGGATTTACTCTCAGTGTTTGAAGAGTAAACAGAAGTTCTTACTTTGTGAGGAATAAGCGAAATGTGTTACTCGCAGTGAAAAGAAATCTATCCTTTGTTTAGTGGAACAGACAGAGTAGCAAATGTTTTTATGTTGTTATTAACAGAATTTTGATTAAGAAAACTCATAAAAATATTTCAGTTAGAGTTTGTGAAGGGTCAGTAGTAGGAGTTAAACTGACTGAAATTGAAACTGACAGCATTGGAGAAAAGAAATTGCATTGAACTATTGCAGAAATGAAATTATTTGAAGGTTTACAGAAACTGTTGGGAGGTAAAGTGAAAAATATGTTAATTGGTGATGCTCCTGAAGGAACACCCGTGCATTTTATGTCTAACAATTTGGGACAAAATTCATGTATGTGGGTTCACCAATGGTGCAAGATTACTGAAAAATAAGGTCCTTTGAGGTTTCCAAAAGATGGTACTTTTGAATTGCAAATTGTTGACAAATTAAGGGAAGTGTTATGTGAAATAAAGACACCATCTAGAGCTGCACAATTTGAGGCTTTAAGCATGTGGGAAAAGACAGCAAGAGACAAAGCAAGTGAGGATAAAAATGTAAAACACCAGATGCAGGAGAAGGGAATTAATGATGATAAAAAGCTTCAAATAAATAATGATTCAGGGGATGAAATTATGGATGCATTGTTAACTGAGTGTCCACCACTTTAAGTGGTTCCCATTAAAAATACTGAAAATAGTGTACCAGTAAGTACTACAGTGGCTACTGCTTCTGTTAAACAGAGAGAAACACAGATTGAGAGAACTGTGCAGATATTTCAGATTGACCCCCTACCTATTGATTCAGCACTGACAGTTGTACTTCCACGTTTTACTACTTCAAATGTGACTGATTCAGTCCAAATATCACAAACTGCAGATGCTCAGGCAATGCCTAGACAAATTGTGACTGTACCAATTAATATAGCCCCTACTCAAAAGGTTCAAAGAGCTGCAGAAGGAGTGATTATGGCAGGGTTTATTTCAGAAACTCAGAATTCACAGATTATTGAATAGAAATTTCCCCAGACAGTCCAAGCACTGAAAGGTGGGGGAGAAATGATCTTTACAACACCAATAGCCCAGGATAAAATGAATATATTTAAAGATTGGATTTTTCAAACCTGCTTTGAGGAAGCAGCAGTAATTAAAAAGATAGAAAGCATGGGGGGGCCAAATTAACCCAGAACCTGAAAAAGAGAAACAACTTAGAGTTTTAAATTCAACATTTGGACATGAACAAATTAACAGTCCTTGTATTTAAATCATGAAAATGTGAACCAGTGTCAGGAGAATTAATTAATTTCCCCGAGTAAGCAAACAGCTACATGTGCAGTAACTACACATGATATACTGACTGGTTTGGCTCAAAAATCTGAAATTGATGTTTCAGGAAGCTTTCCATTTCAGAAAAGTTCCAGGGTACATATGGATGATGAAGCAAATGAGAAAATGTGTTCTTCAGGAATGCAGTTGCACATTGCAGGAATAATAAAATATATTTTCAAATGCAATGGGTTTGAGAAATTAGGAGACAAGTGGGCAAGAAAACATGAGAAGAAAAAGAAACCACCAGACCTTGTTAGGGAAAATAATAAACAGGATGAGGGAAAAGCTTTTGCTTACTCATTGAGAGAAAAGGTGGGAGAAGTGCATTTGCCACGGAACAAAGGTGAACTTGTAGCAGTTCTGAACACATTCCCACAATTGAGGGACAAACCTATACTGTGGTACCCACAAGTTGATGGATTTGTTGAAAATTTAAAAGAGTTGTGCATTAATTTGGAAATGTTCTTTGACATTGCCATGCAGACTGAATTGTGGTTTGAATCTAAAGTTGTTGTGCAAAGGCCAGGTGAGGAGGCAATGGAAAGGGTTTGCATGAATGCACCATCATTTTCTGTTGTTATGGAGAAAAACGTAGCAGTGATTACTTTCCTGAAGGGCAGGGTGCCAGCAAAGGATGTTGACTGGGTACAGATTAAAAGTACACAGGATGGAAGAAAAGGTGTTTTGGTTAGTGCAAATTCAGGCATGGATGTTGCACTGCTGGAAAAGGTATTCTATTGCCATCTTTATAACAGATTTGAGCATTGGAAGAAGAAATGTAAATTTAAACATGATGCAGCAGTTGGAAATGTGCAAAAACAGAGAAAAATGCCGGTGCAAGAGGTGTCAGCTAAGCAAATGCAAATGTCAGTTCAGAAACAGGTACTACTGGCAGGAGTTTTTCAAGCCCAAATGGTCCCACAAAATAAGGAAAATGCTAAAATTAATTTCAATAAGTTGTCCACAGCAAATGTGAATTATTTTCAGAAACAAAATCAGAACCCAGTTCAACAGGTTGCCGTATTTGAAAATGAGAGTTTTAACCCTAACAATTCGGAATTTACCAAGTCCATTGTGAAAGAAGTGGAGGGTCCAGACTTAGTTGTAGGAGTTTTAAACAAAGAAATTACAAACCCAGTTTTAGCAGAATTTGCACCAAAAATAGGCCAATTTGAGGAAAGTTACCAATTTTGTGTTTGTGACCCAGGCCTGGCAGGGAAACAATTGTTTTGCAAATTAAACGGCACAGATTACTGTACACCAGATAATGTTAATGTTCAGAATCCTGATGAGGATGTACATTTTAAAATGGCCCAACAAGAGACAGCTGTAGCATTGTTTTCAGGAAAGACAGTTGAAAAATTACCTTCTGATTTGAAAGAAATAATAAACACAGAAGTAAGATGTTAGATGAATAAAATGAGCAGAGCATGTCTTATTCAAATTAGAATCAGATTACATGTATTCAAGAACACCATCAGTTGCAGACATTTTACCCATAAATGAAGATAAACTGAGTAAAAGATTTTTCATGGAATTGATTGGAAGTTTATGTAACTTTCTGATCACAGGTTCACAGAAACTAAATAAAAAGAACAGACTAGTGCAGGAGATTAATAGCATAACTTTTCCATGTTGTCCTGTGGTACCAAATCCAGCCAATATATTTTTTCACATTCCATGTGCTGAAGAATGGCTTACTGTTATTGATTTTTGTCAAGTTCATGTCACAGAGCCATTGCATGACAATAGTCAGGAGTACTGTCATAACGAAAATGAATGTCTGGGATACATAATTGGAAAGTGAGGTAGAAAGGTGTGACCAGAGAGAGTGGAAATAATTCACCAGATGAATCCACCTCAAATTCAGAAAGAAGTTAAAATGTTTTTGGGAATGGTTAGCTGCTGTAGAGAGTGGTTACCAAACCTTTGCCTAGTGGTTAAGCCTTTACTGAGGCTGACACACAATGATGTGTCTGATCCGCTTCCATTGGACAACAATTGCACTGCATTCCTAGAGTTGAAAGAGAAAAAGTGTCGCGCCCCAGCACTAGGAATGAAAGTTTATTTAAAAGAAAATACACCAATTTGCAGTGAGAGTGAGGGTTGCGCTCTCTCAGTACCTGTTCAAAAACATGAATGTGTTCAAAGGTTGTGATGTATTTCCCAATGACCTTCGACCCCAACATCAATGAAACTGAATATGAATGTCTAGATGTCATAAAAATATGCATAAAGCCAAGATCTGACTATAATGATGAACGTCTGAGTCAGCTCAACAATGTCCATTTTGTAGTTGGCCCATATTTCAAAGGTAACAATGACACATTAGGAGCAGCACATGCTGTGCTTCTTATACATTGTGTTGTCAAAGCTTCATGGCTTTCAGTAGTTACCTCAGCCCAAAATTTAAAATTGATTGCCCTTACCATAACATGCAGTATAGCTGCTCAAATGGGAGTCACTGTTGTTCTGGGAGAGAAAAATGCTAATTCAGTTGCACAAAATTGTGTTCTGTTACCATATACATTCAATGGAATCTTCTCAGGTGAATTAAAAGAGGCTCAAGAAATTGTTTCAGAAGCAGAACAACAGGGTTGTATCAGAACTGTTTTTGAGAAAAGTGACAACTGCATAGTAGCAGATGTGTTATTGCAACAACTGATGCCCAGGTACAGATTGCCAGTTTCTCTGAAATCAGATCATAATGAGGTCTCAAAGATGATGTGTGTAGAACCACAGATTGGACAAAGATTCGGTTGTAGCCATCAGCCTGAAGTTTCAAGCATAATAAAGCAACAAAAAGACAGCAGAGTTACACTTTACAAAAGACTGTGTTTCAGCACTACCAAAGTGGCTTGAAAATGGACATGCAAATGCACTTGTGAAAAACATAGATGAAAAGACCAGCCATTGCTGTGAAGGTCTGATTGATGTGAAGCGTGCAGTTTCTCACAAGATTGCAGCTGCTACACAAGATCTACATAATAAATGGTGCCAAAACTTTGATCTGAGAGATGCTGTGAAATGGAAATGCCTGTTCCAAAGGATCCTGGCAAAGACTGTTGTGAAATGTGGTGGCCTTCCAAATTGGGTGCATGCCTCTCACACACGTATGGTCCTGTGTCCCCCTGATAAAACAGCTCCTCTTCAAGAAGATATGCCAGCAGTGGTCAAAAGTCCACGGAAGAGGGTCAGTCAAGCTGTAAGGGAACACACAGAGTCTGAAGCAGCACTAGAGAAAACTGAAGTGGCACTGGAAAAGCAAAAAGTGGAAACTGACTCAGATGAAAGCGGTGTCCAAAGGGTGAAAGAGTCAGATGCAGCCTCTGAAGAGGAAATTAGTGCTGTGGGCCTATGAGTGGAGGTAGGAAAAAGCTGGCTGAAAGGGTATTCAAAACATCTGCAGTGGTCCCTTGAAAAATCATTTGCACCCATAGCTGAAACATCTGAATCTGATCAAAGTGAAAATAAAAGTGAAAGGCTTGGATTGTAAAAGTGCAGAGAATTGATGGTGCTCTGTCAGAGTTTCTCACCACCTGAGTGGTCAAAATGCATGGACAAAGTACAGAATGCCACTTTGAATGAACTGTATGAGACACCCTGATGGCAAGCTGGTGACAAAGAGAAAAAGAAAGGCTGAAACAATAACGGAGAATTGTCAAGAGCTGAAGAGAAAATAATCATTGAATGATGAAAGAAAAAGAAGAAGAAAAGAAAATAGAAAGAGAACTGTTCTGTTGAAGTTTCCTTTTATTATTTTAGTTACTTATTTTAGAGAAGACTAACAGTTCCAAGAAGCTACTTACAGAACTCTGCACTAAACATTTGAGCCTGGCTATATATGATCTGATTATAGACAAGACTTGTGTTGCCTTAGAACTAGAGGTACAATTGTTATATGCTCAGCTTTTGCAATAAAAATGTCCTCTGTGAAATTAAATAAGTGTGATGATTTACAAATCATTTGAGGTATCATGATTTGATTCATCAAAAGGGAGGATTGATGTAGCTCAGATTTCATCTCGATTCAGGCATTGCTTTATTTTTGTGTTTCAGACAGACTGCACTTAAATTGGCACGCAGATTTTGGTGCAAGTGGAAAACACATGGCACATGAGATTATGAAATGAGGCCTAGTCAAATGCTTTTTAAAAGTGGCACTTTTGGTGCAAAGCAAAGTGAAAGACATAAAATGAGGCCTGGTCACAATACTTTCAGTCTGAAATGCTTGTGCTGAATTAACATGCTTTTGCCGTGTAGAGAATACTCGTGATTTCAGTTTCCTCTTTAGCTTTGATGATAAAATAGAATGTGTGTTCTCTCCTCCCAGCTTCTTTTCCCTCGTAAATTACACTCCCTGTTCCTGTCTCAAAAAACTTTGGCTTTGTTGCATATTTAGACAATACATATTCAGTTCATAACACATCTTTTTATAATGTGTATTAATCAACCATCAAAATACGTGGGGCTAAAGCATTTTGCATGAAAAGCTATGTAAAACATTAGAGCATGTTGCTATGAGTATGTATTAACTGTGTGCGCTTTCAAAATTTGCACTGGTGCATGTTTTATGCTATGTTGTACATTGCACATTTTTGCATGTTGTGCACAAATAATAGAAAAGCTGCTTTAAACTAGTAGCTTTTGCTAGGTAATAAATAATACAAGATATTAGTATAGGGAAGGTAAACAGAATGGGTTTTTATTTAGTAAATTAATACTCTTTTCTGTGTTTGTTTTGTTTTTGGGCTTAAGATAAAATGGCTGCCTGTGAATCCAGCAAGGCTGTGAATTGTGCTGAAATGAGACGCATGCGCAGATTATACCAGCTTGCCTCACGTGAAGACCTGGTTCAAGGCCACTGTGAACTGTAAATTCTTGTTACCCTGCCAATGTACCAGTTTTTGTGGAATGTGTTTATCCTGTGTGCCTTGTAGCAGGAAGCAGGAAACTGGACTGATACATTTTTCCTATTAAATGTTGCTGAAATATATGATTGTATTAAGCATTAAAGCTTCTTTTGTTAAAACCGGATTTGCAATGAGAACAGGATGGTGAGACCCTCATGTCATCTTTGCTAACCAATCACGGTGCAAGCTATACTGAAAACTGCAACATTATTAGTGTAGTCAGCCAAGAATTAGAGTATAAATAATGGTCTCTTTGGAGACGTGTTAGCTTTTAGAGGCCTTATGCCTTTAGGAGGAGAGGAGAGGGGGCAGATGAGGCCAGACATCAAATGGGTTAAGTACGTGAACGTCGTGGGTGCAGACTGGGAGGAGATTGTGTCCGAGGAGAGATAGAGGGAGGTGGGGGTCATAGGCTAGCCTTGCATGTCATGTTTTTGGCAAGGCAGATCACATTCCTCTGTGGTCTTGTGAAGGGTGGGCTGTCTCACTCCTTCTGAAGCATAGAAAGGCAGATGGAACAGACCAGGGCAGAAGGTTTAGATGCTAAAACTTTAATTTTATGCTTTGACTAATAATTAGTTTTGAAAAAGATTTATTTTCTTATCCATTTATTTCTCTTTATGGGAGATTTTTGCCAATTATTAATTATTGATTAGCCTTGCAAACTCACACTTGAATTATACTTTTCCTGAAACTCTTTAAAGAGTTCTGACTGACATAGAATTAGGGGTTTTTCCCTCCTGTATGCAACCTATAATATGATTGTATTTATTCAATTATTCCTATTTTCAATTCTGTAACCTCATTGATATTTGACTAAATGAATAATGGGTCAGAGAACTTTAACTTTTAACTAGAAAATAAAACCCTTTAATAATCAAAATGCCTTCACATCCCCTTGAGTAGGGTGTTTTGCTTGAAGCAGAAACTTATTGGATCCCAAGAATCTATTCAGAAAATGCATGCTATTTTTCTCTCCAGGAAACACACAGATTCGTTTGCCCAATGGTCTGTTGACAATTGCACTGAAATCCATATGTTTACCTAATTAACAACTTATTTTGCACGTTGCTTTCTCAGTCTGTCCTTGCTGATTGGATTTTTATTTATGCATATGGTTTGCTCTATAGAGCACTTTTATGAATCAATACATTTTCTCTAAATTCCACGTGTTATTTATTGATGGTGACCTCTGTATTGGAAGAGAAACCTGATTGGATCTGTCCAGATTTTAAAATTCAAAGCACAATCTTGTGCAAGTACAATCAAAAGTCAAGAGTCTTGCGACCTAATTGGCAGCTGTTTTCTCTTCATATACAGACTACTCAAACGCATATCTAAATTGCTCACACTTTCTGATACCGTACATCATACTACTTCAAATCTTGTTTAGTTGTTGCAAATACACCAAATTTGATAAACCAGAACACTTAAAAATCTATTGTCTAAGGACCAAACTTAGCTATGTTTGCCACATATAAACGAGGCTGACAATATTTATCTGCATTACTATCACATGCAGTACGTTTCTGCCAGAATTTTCCACGGTAAATATGTATTTACATTTTTCAGCTCCAGGTATACTTAACTTGGATGACAAGAATAAAAGTGAAGAACAGTAATTAAATTATTACCATACAGTGTTGTGTACATAATATTATTGTCATGTGATATATCGTAGGAGATATAGTGGACCCCCCACCCAATCACAATGGTGTTTCATAGACATTTTGTTAAGCAGAATCAAGGAACATTATAATTTTTCCTGATCAATTAGCAGTGGCTTTCTTGTGTCCATAAAAAAAGCAGATTTTGAGTTACACTCAGACAAGACATGGTTCTTCAGTCCATTCCTTTTGATATCCATGAAATTTGCCCTCTTCCTTCTCATGGTCACTCAAGCATGCCCTTCAACGTCTGCTATGAATATATAGTTCATTTTCTTTGAAAACACATTGAATGGTTCTGTAATGTTTCCAATGTTGAAAGAAACAGCGCGTTCCCTCCTATAGTGTTTCAACTACAATGAACAAGCATTCTGTTCTGGCACGCACTTGAAACCTGCTTTTCAATACATTCTTGTAGCTTCTATGAGACAAGCATGACACTTTATTAAATGGTAAGCATGAAGCGCAAAAATAAAATGATAATAACTCAACGTTATTAGCATTTTATTTGTTCCTGCTGTGGCAGCTTTGTGAGGCGGGGCGGGTCTGCTCGCTCTCTGAGCAGGGGGTGGAGTGGTAGGCACACTCTGTAAGCGCATAGAATATTTGGCCGGCCGACACGGGCCGAGCAAAGATTCATGCGCACTTTGCATGTTCCTCACCCAGGTTGTATTACAGCCTGGGCGGAGAACATTCCAAGGCTCCCATTGCCTGTCTTATCACCGAACCAATCATATTGCAGTGTTTTGATTGGCTATGGTGAGTCTGGTGTGCTTCCTGTTCCGGCTGGAGCGAGGGACTACGGAGGAGAGATGGAGCGAGGAAGCGGCGAGAAGGTATGTTTTTCTTTTCTTTTTTTCTTTACACCCACTTTCCCTGTGTGCCTTGCTGGCCGACAGTGTATGCAAGCCCAACTTAGAAATGCATTGCTTCTCTTTTTTTTAAATCTACCTACTGCTTATTTACTTTTTAGGAAACGCCACAGGCATATTTTACTACACTCAGCTGCACACATATTATATTGATGTTATAATCAACATTCTATTAGAATTTATCAAAATGTGCAGCAAATGTTAAACTGTCTTTTCCATGTACTCTGCATTAAGCAAACGTGGTCTTAGGGCCTGTATATAATTCAGTCACTCCATTGTGACTGAACTAAATTCCACTGAATGCTGCAGTATATATAATCTAAAAAGGAATAGGAAGAATGAGACCAAGAAACTCATTCCTTTAAATTGTTTTAAATTATGATACCTGCAATATTAACTCTGTATATATTGATTTTTGATTTCTTTAAAAATCAATAAACATGTTACTCTTTGTAATCTCCCACTCATTCCCTTCTTATGCAACACACAACTAGGAAATTATATGTTATAATAAATAGAAACATTTATCCATTTTTAAAATGAATGCATCATTTCTAAATTCAGGTTTTATAAATCATGAGTGAAGAAGTCCTACAGCTACACTTTTATCAGGCTTGTGATTATCACTGATTCAAATGCAGCCACGCATCAGTGGTTATACTAACGCATTTTAGTGTGGTGGTCTGCATCAACAAACTAAAATGCATTATTAGCTCTTCCTGACATCACCAGCACTGCAAGACACAAGCTGAGACTAACGAGAGGAGTATAAGTGGTGCAAGCCACTCGCTGCTGGCAGACTGAACACTATGCTGCCTGACTAATGAGTCTGCATACTGGCCTCAATCTCGGTTTATTCACAAAATTAGACAGGCCATAGTACAATGTAAAATACAATTGTACATTGCCGTGGCCTGGGAGCTGGCTGCGTGATTTCATCAAGCAGAGACTCACTCAGCCAGGCCGCAGCATCAGAGGTACCACATGACCTATCACAGCGCACGTCACAGCAAAACAAGATCGTGTCCTGAGTGATTATCACCTGGAAAACCCACATGTCAATTGTGGACTGGCGCCTTGCCTGTTGGTATTTCTGCCTAGGCGTGCCTGCCTACTGTGTTCATGCAGGGTGACTGAACTCCGGGGAGCCACTGGCCATGGGCTGCAGCTTAAAGTTTAGTTTTTCCAAGTGTCAGCCACTGCCAGAGTCACCATTTCATCCATGTGTGACAGAGGAGTTAGTGCTCTTTGGTGATACATGAACTAGGCATCAGAATTTGTATGTTTTAGACCTGGGTCCAACCCTGACGTCCATCAATTGCTGCCGGGGAAAAGTAGATGGATCACCTTGCGACCAGTGCCCTCATGTGAGGGTGCATGGGGCATACTGTCACTGTTGAATATCATAGTTCACCTCATCCTGACTTGCCCATGTGGCCCATGTGTTGGGATGGCTGGGGGCACACACGTTTTGTCCAGTCATTCAGACTCAGCAGCTCTGCGCTGTCTTTAAAAAAAAATGCCAGCAACAAGCTCTGTGACAGACTCCTCTGCAGCCACCAATGATGTCTATAGACCTTGTTGCACGCAGCAAGCAGTAAGTGCACTCAACTAAGCCCCAGGCCAAAGTTAGACAGGAGCCCTCTGCAGCTGGTGACTAGAGCGATACCAGAAGCAGAGCACCAGCTTTCACTGAGGCCACAGAGGGAGTGCATAGAGACAACTGATGCCTGCAGCTATCAGTGACATCATACTGGTCAACTTGCAGCAGTCTGTGCCCCTCTGAGCGAGAGCGTTTGCCCCTGACTACAGGGTGATGCCAGCAGAGAAGCCCAGCAAGCACCATCACTGAATTCAATTGTCCTGGTAAGATACAAATAATCATCTGAGGGCACTTTGCAGAGGAACCAAATTGGTATGCCAGATGTTTAGTTCACTATAAGTCATAGAATAGCTTGAGATACCTTGGTCACATAGTGCAAATTACATATGTAATCTTTTCTGATTTATGCTTGGCCTGATGTAGCACTGTAGTGTTGCATGGAGAGGTGCCTGTACCTATAAACCATTATATATTTGAGAGCAGCTGACACACAAAGAAAGGAAATGAACTGTCGAATTATGTTATGAGAACACTTGTGCAACACAAGAACACAATGCTCCCAAATTGAGTGAAATTTAATAAATTGCTGGACACCAAAACAACAAAAATTCCATCAGTAGAACTGGGGTTATGAATTTCTAAAAAATGTTGTTAAAATTAATGACTAAAGGATCAACGTGCGAACTGTGCATCGAGGCAAAGGCGAAAGTTATGTGTGACTGCCATGGGGCACTGTTTGGATAAAAGTGGATTGGGCCTGGTGTGGGATCGATTACTGGTCTCGGCTTACCTTCAGACTCACAAGAAATTTTGATGAAAAATTCCTCCTTTACCAAACAAAGAGGTCCCCTAACAGGGTGGCCCAGAGGAGTTCCAATGGGCTAAACCACACTCCCTTCTGTGCACCTCCATATAGGAAAAAAGCAGGTATGGAAAGAGGATGTTCCACTTCCACCTCAGGGGCTCAGGTAGGCCCATAATAATGCATTTCAGGGTCTTGTTGAACCTATTTACCAGCCCATTTGTCTTGGGGGTGATAGGGTGTGGAGAACATAGGGTTACCCCTCACATTCACCACATTCATCCCAAATGGTCTTCATTAATGCAGACAGAAGTTTGTGACCCTGTCAGAGACCAACACTTTGGGGAATCCCACTCGGTTAAATGTCCCCATCAGGGTCCTAGCCACTGCAGGTGCAAGCACAGATCTTAGAGGTATGGCCTCTGTGTATCTAGTAAATGTAAATGTAAATGTGTTGTACTTGTATAGCGCACTGTTACCCTAGGGTGTCCTGGCGCTGTACTCATACCGCTGGGAACCCTTCCTGGCTTTTCCCTGTGAAATGTCCACTCCTGGGCACCCCCAAGGTGAAGCCAGGCATCCCAGCGCTGTTGGGGCCATTGTGGAGATTAAGCAAGCTATTGCCCAGAGTTGCAGATTGGGACCCATGATTAGAGTAGGCACTGAGGCGAGAATGAACAGGTCCCAGGAAATTGAGCCCAAGACCCGCCGAGGCGAGAATTGAACCCTGGTCCCGGGCCAGACCTCTGCATCTGGGTCTGCTGCTCTAACCATTGAGCCACACTTCTTCACAAGTGGCATGATCCACCAAAACCAGGATAAACCAGTTGCCCAAAGCAGTTTTGGGGTCCAGGGGCCCAACAATGTCAATGCCCACCTTTTCAAAGGTGGTGCCAGTGGCAGGCGAGAGAACCAAGGGAGCCTTTAGCTTTACCCCTGACTTCCTACAGGCCTGCAGCCCATGACCATGACCACATAATGCATCATGCAGCTATGACCACAGAATGCATCTGAGGCTGTCTTCATATGGGGCCAATAGAAGTGGGAGACAAGCCAGGCAAAGGTCTGGCCCTGCCGCAGATGTCCTGACAGGGGTATATCATGAGCCAGACCCAGTAGAAAGATTCTGTAGCACTGGGGGGACAACCAACAGATGAGTCGCCCAAGGCTCAGGTACCTTAGGCTCACTATATTGATGTAATTCTCCCAATACATCAGGAGATCTTCAGAGGTGTCACCAGCTGCCTAGGCCTCAGCTTTCAGCCTCAAGCCCTCTAGAGTTGAGAACTCTTTTTGAGCTATATTGACCTCCTCCATGGTGGACCCACACTTAACTTGCCATCTAGGAAGCTCAGACCCTTTCCTGTTGGACCATGGACGTTTCAGGGGCTTGTTTCCCATAGCTTATACCCTTCCTTTTTTAAACAGCTGCCTGGGCCATGTTTCCAGTCTCTAGGCCTCCTTGACTCACCTCTCAGGCTGCCATTGACCTTGTAGTTAGGCAGAACCACTCAAGCAACCCTAACAACTCAAGATGTGATTGGAGTGCCACTTCCTTCCAGGTAGATCACTCCAGATCACTTCCCCACCAGTAATCCAAGGGTATGACAGTGCTCACCGCTACTTTTTGAGAACCTTAGATACCCCACTCACAGGGAACCAAAGACACTGGGTAGTGACCAGCCCTGGGTTGCTTGTGTCCTGGTTCAGGGAGGACCAGGCCTGGCAGTTCATGCTGGACTATTTCCATGAGGAGTGGGGTCAAGACTAATTTGCATATGGATGGCTTCAAACTGTGTTGTGATGGTGAGCAAAAGAAATTCTGGGTTGGGATTCTACCCCGAGAGATTGCCAGTGGTTAGACAAATTGCAAGTATTCCTCCCATCGCCTTTTGCTTCAAGAGCTTTGCCCCACACATCTTGGCAGGGTGGCCTATCCTGAAGATACCTAGTCCCCCTTTGTCTTACTGTTTGGGAGGAATACGCAGAGGTCAAATGCCATACTAATCACAGTAATTTGACCCAGAACACAGACTACAGACACCAAATGGTTAGGACAGGAAAATGCTAACTTTCTAAAAACTGCATTTTTCTGAATTGTGACATAAAATCCAACTTTGTCACCCCGAGTGGGACGGGTATGCCCAGACGTGGGTTCCGTGCTCTCCATGCCACTGGAATCAAGCTATCCTGGCTGAAGAGGGGTGAAACCACAAAACCGGTCCTAGGATACTTGTTTCCAGTCCAGGGAGGACCTGACTTGGCAGTTCGGACTGGACTGTTCCCATGAGGCACAGGGTCAAGACTGATTTGCATATGGCTGGGTTCAAACTGGAATGGTATGGTGAGCAAAACAATTATGGATTTAGGCCCAGATCTATGTACTGGGGTGAATGTATGACATTGATCTGCATTCTGTCCATCAACTGTTGTTTTTTCATTTGTCACCCTGAGTGGGATGGGTACGCCCAGACGTGGGTCCCGTACTCTCCATGCCACTGGAATCAAGCTATCCTGGCTGAAGAGGGGTGAAACCCCGAAACCGGTCCTAGGATGCTTGTTTCCAGTCCAGGGAGGACCTGGCTTGGCAGTTTGGGCTGGACTGTTCCCATGAGGCACAGGGTCAAGATTGATTTGCAAATGGCTGGGTTCAAACTGGAATGGCATGGTGAGCAAAATAATGATGGATTTAGGCCCAGATCTATATACTGGGGTGAATGTATGACATTGTTCTGCATTCTGTCCATCAGCTGTTGTTTTTGCACAAAGTCCAACTTTACCATTAAAGAGGATTTTAAATTACCATTCCTTAGAGACCAAACATGACAATTCTACCTGTTCCCAAACAAAAGTTATCACTTACAATAAGGTAAATCAATGTTATGCTATGGGAGAGGTAGGCCTCATAGTAATCAAATAGGAATTCAGGAGTTTTCCACTACCAGGACATGTAAAACTTAAAAGATAAACATGGTCACCTCTTAAAATACAATGCACCCTGCCCTATTGACTGTTTAAGGCCTACTTTAGGGTTGACTTACATGTATTAAAAAGGAAGGTTAGGAGTGGCAAAAGGGTTATTTTTCCAGGCCAACTTGTTAGTGTAAAGCTTCACAAAGGCAGCAATGGCTGGCCTGAGAAATGTTTTAAAGGGCTGCTGAAGCAGGTGGCACAATAAATACTGCAGGCCCACTAGTAGCCTGTGATTTGCAGGCCCTGAGTGCATGTTGCAACAATTTACTAGAGACTTATAAATAAATTAAATGTACCAATCAGCTGCAAGGATCATTTTACCAAGTACTTTAGCATCGGTTAACAGTCGAAAATTGCACAGTCTTAAAACCAACAAAAACGAATTTCAGCAAACAGAGGGGAGTATGCAAAAAGTTTGTTTGGATCCACCCTAAGGCTGACAGGTCTAACAACGTGCAAAGGATTTGTGAGTTCCGCTTATAACATTTATATCCTTCTGAAGCCTAATCAAATGTCTCTAAACCTTAAATTAGCAAGCTTTTAGTTAAAAAATAGTGATTTGTTGAATTTCCAAACTGATTCCATGGAAACTGCTACCTCATAGCAGACACGGCATTGTGGAATTACATTTAGTATTCATAAATAAACGGGAAGAAGAGAACGTGAAGTGGAACTGGTTGACAAGATGCAACTTTTCATAGTATTTTACCTGAATCTTTTCCCCCCAAAACGCATTTCAAAAATCAAACCCACTGTTCTTTCACTACAACAACGGACAAGGTATGAATAAGAGATAAACAACAAAAATGAAATTCGGAGCCACATTTTTTGCTCACCAACACCCTATGTTTTATGTTGAAACACACAATTATAAATTATGCTAAATATTATAAAGCTTTAGAAAATGACATCTTTTAGCATTTTGAGTAATTAGTTCAGCTTACTTTATCACTTCTGCTAAACAGTGTAAACAAATAGCAAAACCAATTGCAGACTTTAAAAGTTCATCAAAATGTGTTTATGTCTAACAAGTATGGATTTTTATTACACATTTTCCTGCTAACACAATCCCACATGATGCCAAACAATACTGAATTATATGTCAAGCTTGATGAGGGTCACAGAAAAAAGAGGTGAATTATATCCTACCGGGGACAGAGTCAGAGGTAGAGGCAGGCATAGAGACAGAGCGGTTTAGACTGAGAAATATATAATAGACAGTAGTTAAAGAAAGTTCACATTCTCAGGGGGGCCTTAGAAGGCGGGGCACTTGGGCAATTTCTAATTTTGTATGTGTTTAGAGTTCTTTTGAAAATGTTACCAAAATCTCGCAACCTTAAAATAGATTGTATTTATCTTGTATACAATGTTGATATGCTTTTGTCATATCTTAAGGGGTTTTTATGTCAGAATACCTAAAACAAAACAAGAATCTGACCTACAAATAATGGCTTAAATATCAGTCAGTAAAATATCACTCCATAGGGTGAAGATTTTTAAATGTTAACTTTACTAAGGTAATATTTTTAAAATCTAGCCTTCGAAGTCTTTGGAGCCAGGGTATGGTCCATAAAAGACTGTCAAAGTTTGGTGATTATTCAGTACAATTCAATATACATAATACAAATGGCTTCAATGGAATGTCAATATGCAGGTGAAATAAGGAATCTATTGTAAGCAGCTGGATGAAGTATAAACCAGTTAACTCACCCGAAGTCCAGCTTCTTTCCAGTAGTAGTCACTGTATTGGTCAATCATACATTTCGATTTCTCTTTAAATTTTTCTTCAGAGTCATCAGTCCACCAAGGATCCAAATGTCCATTTTTGTCATACTTTCGTCCTAAACAAAATGTTGACAAAAACATTTGTCATCATGTTTATTGCATCACAAGTCTGGTGAAATGTCTGCAGTTTGCAGCCTGTGGTCTAATATACATTAAATACGGCTTTAATTGTCTTGCCCTACTTCTTAACCAAGACATTTACTGTGATATGCACAGTAAAATAGAATGGTTCCTGGAAATATGGAACCTGACAATCATTGTAAAACTGAGACAAATGGAATACTCCTGAATGGGAAAAGATGAAAACAGCACATTAAAGTTACCTAGATGTTAAAGGGATAGGTTTAAAAAAAAAATCCTCGTTTATCCCTCCCCCAATCAAATGGGTGTGATTTTGAGATCTCATTGCCACACGCAGTTACTCTGCCCTCCAACATATTAACATTGGGGACTCCTGGTACAGGGTTACTGGGTGCCATGAGTGTGAGGCGTAACTCAGGCCCCGCAACCACCGCAGTGTAGGGGCCCAACCCTTCATGTGGGCCCCATTCTGGCCTATGTCATGAATATCTGTGAGATATAGGAGACTCAGGGGCCCCATTTCACATTCTGCAGGGGGGGGGCATCATTTTATGTTGCGTCGCAGCCCATCTACGCAACGTGTAAACTACAGGGCAAATTACATAGCCCAACTACGCCACCGATATGAAAATTCACAAAATACAAACTGCTTGCAGTAGCAGGGTATGTATTGCAGGCATTCCCAGGGAAAATGGAGATGATAATGGAAAAGCACAGTGCCAGTGTTATAAAAGCCTTTTTGGACTTCCAAAATACACATGTAATGGCTTGATTCGGCATGAGTTCGGTCTGGTGAAACAAAAATTTGAATGTTTGAGCACCCGTATGCAATATTGGTTCAAGACAATAAACGCCCAGAAAGGATCATTAAAGGAAGTACTTGAAACAATATTTAAAGGGGGATCTAACCCCTGGCAAAAGTACTTTCGTGATGCAGTGATTAAACTGGATCTATCTATAGCAAATTGGTCCCTAGAAGAAGTAAATTATGTAGCAATAAAGAAGGTGTTAAACAACACACATTTTCCAGCTATCGAGAGAAAAAAATATGGCTAGATACAAGACCATTGGTATGTTATCGGGACTAATGAAGTCATACAAGGCAAACAACATTCAGTCTTATCTGAAAAGCGCCTTAGGAAAAAAATGTTTGAAAGAGATCCAATGGGCTCGGATAGTGTTACTATCAATAAAGGAATTAAATCCAGATTGGAAATCCTTGCTGAAGAGTGTTACATGGAGACTCTGTAATTAAAGAGCGGAGTCCATGGAACATCTTATATGCTGCTGTCCTGCCTTACTACAACATCGCCAGAAGTTGCTAAAACCGATGTTCTTAAGACATGGGGTTAGAACATGTGCAGAGGCAGTTTCTTGGCTCTTGTCTTGCACAGTGCCCTCGGACCAGGCCAAATTTGGTAAATTCATGAGTACTATCCGAAGGGATTTGAACGAAACAATACCAGATGCAAATCGCCTCCTTGAAATTGGTCACCCCTAGACCTTGATATGCGGGACTGACGATAAACCAGTGGAAAAGCAGGGACAGAGGTTATACTGGAGGCTGTAGGCCACACTCAGTAACAGCATACGCGAAAGCAGCTCCATGGTGCACTATAATAAAATGGACGCATCGAATAGCTGAAACCAGCAAGCAAGCACTTTTGAATAGCTTTATGGCCTATAATACATCAGCTCCAGTACAAATGGACTCTGGGTCCATATTGCTAAAGTTTCCTTGCATATCCGTGAAGGAGGGCTAAAGCCAACTGGTAGCCAGAATAGGGGCAACTTTCCCTGCTGAATTTTTCACAGAGTTATAGTGAACAATTGTGGTGATGATCTGTTTACAACTTTGCCGACGATAAAATTGCAATATAGAGACATCACTTATAAATGCACTTGCACTTTTTATGCTAAGTTAACCTGCAAGGGGAAAGCTAGGTCTTCTATGGCAGGTTTGGCCATCGCTACATGGTGCCCCTGAAGAGGGTAACCATTATGCTGCTTTTTTTGCACAGAGTCATTGTTTACTATTGGGTACTAACTTGGGGATGGACCGTATTAATATCACTGAGGCCGAGACACAGAGTCAATGCAAACTGGGGATGAATTAGTTATTCACAATTTTGGTGATATATATTGCATTAGCAATCTCCAACCTATGTTAATCCACAAGGCGAGAACTTGGCTTTTAATGGCTCTTTAGCTTTTTAATAATTGTTAGACCTGGCACCTTGGTATGGGTCTCCCTTCCATTTTTTGCTGTTGCCTCATGTGTTTTTGCTGGTGTTAGATGCTTTGGGCACTGTGCCACTGCTGTCCAGTGCCACAGTGCAAGTGCTCCCTATGGTAAATCGATGTATGAATTAGTGATTCCATGATTGGCTCATTTGGTTTACTGTCAGACCCTTGTACAGTGCAACAGAAGGGCCCAGGGCTTGTAAATCCAAATGCTGCTGGTGGGCTTGCAGCACTGGTTGTGCCACCCACAGAAAAAGCCTGTAAAAGTGTGTCTAAGGCCTGCCATTGCAGAGCCTGTGTGCAGTCTGGTACTGCCATGCTGACTGGGCAAGTGCACCCACTTGCCAGTCCCCTAAACCTTCCCTTTTCTTCATATCAGACACCCCTATGGTAGGCCCAAGGGCAGGGTGCATTATGAGTATAAGGTAGGACAAGCCCTGATATGTGAGGCATGTCCTAATAGTGAATTACAGCCATTTCCGTTTTTCACTTTTGCAAGGCTATCTGTTCCCAATAGGCCCGAATGGGCAGTTTGATTATTACATCTTATAATTCTAACTGACTCAGGGAACATGGTAGAAATTCGAGTTTAGTATGCCAGAACTCATAATGATAAAATACATCTTTTAGTGAAGTTGGTTTTAACATTCTGTGTTTGAAAATACCACTTTTAGAAAGTAGGTATTTTCTTGTCTAACCATCCAAACCTGACTCTGCTAGGCTGTGTATTCCTTGTCTGGAGTTTGAGTGACAGGGGCTGGGGAAATTCCAGGAGATAGGGAGAGTCAGCACAGGGCTGAATAGAGAGATCTGTATCTAAATGGGTGGGAGTAGTTGCACCTGGGACCTGAATAGGGCTGTACCTTCCCTCCACAATGCTGGCTCCACCTCCTGTGGTGCGTCTGATGTCTCTGCCCTGCACTCTGAAAAGAAAGAAGGAGTCTTGTCAACAAAGTGCTCCAGGACTGACCAGAACTGGTTTGGAGTAGGCAAAGGTCTCTCTGCCTTCAGAGAACAAAGAGAAACTGGGTATAAATATTGGGACCCAAACCCAAGAACTTTATATCACTTTGGGAAACAAGAAGAAACCTTTGCTGAGGAGTGAAACCAGAAGAAACTGAGGAGAGACTATCCCTAAGCTGAAGTGCTGCTTGGGGGATTGGCCTGCAGTGGTTGCCTGACTGCTAAAGAAAGGAGAAAGGACTTTGTGTGCACTTTATTCAACTTGTGAAGGATCTCCAAGGGCTTGGAAAAGAGCTTGCCTCCTGCTGAAGTCTCAGGGACAACAGACTTCACCCACCATCTCCCCAAGAGTTCTTTGGAAGTGCCTGCTGTTTTGCAAGGCTTTCTGAGGGACTGCGTGTCGCAAGGAGCTGGAAGCGCGACTCACGAACAAGAAGTGTGTCGCCGAACCACCGCTGCTGCTTCACAGCACGAAGCGCCACGCATCGCCGGAGAAGAGGATGGCGTCTCAGCAGATGCTGCCACATCACCGGGAAGCGTGTCGCAGAAGAATCGTTGAGTCAACGCAGGCCCACCGAAGCGCCTCGCATCGCCATGGGAGAGGATCGAAGTCGCAGCAGATGCTACGGCATCACTGGGAAGTGTGTTGCAGGGCCTGTCGCGGCTCATCACCGGAGAAGAGGATCGACATCGCATCAGACCCCACAGCATCTCCGGTAAGCGTGTCGCAGGGCCTGTCGCAGCTCATCGCCAGGGGAGAGGACCAACGTCGTAGCAGACACCGCCGCATCACTGGGAAGCGTGTCGCAGGGCCTGTTGCGGCTCACATCGTGAGGAAACATCTCGCATCGCCGGAGAAGAGGATCGATGTTGCAGCAGACGCTGCCGCATTACCGGGAAGCATGTTGCATCAAGAAGAAAGCGCCATCTTTGTTTCTTTGCACCAGATCTTCAATGCATCACCGTCCATGCAACACTTTCATTGTATTGCCTTACGCATCTTAAGGTACATTGAACTCTGAGTGTCGCATTTACCATCTTAAGAGAACTAAGCTAATTCTACCATTTTAAAGTACAGTATTGTGGATTTTTGTTGTTTGTGGTCTTGTGATAAGTCTATATAAAGAATATTTATTTTTTATATAAAGCTTGTGTGGTGTTCATCTGTAGTGTTGTCACTTGATTACTGTATGTGTTCACAAATGCTTTACTCACTGCCTGTCTGCTCGTGCCAAGCTACCAAGGGGGTGAGCAGGGGTTATTTTGGGAGTGTACCCCTTACCCTGACTAGACGCAAGGGTCCCTATTTGTCAAAGGTATCTACCTCTGCCAACTAGAGACCCCCAAATCTAACAATAATGGAATGCATTTTAAGGACCTTTTAAAAGTCTCCTTCGAGGCCGGAATGCCGCTCGTATAAGCACACTTTTAATAGCAGAACTTTCTCTCAAAAGTTGAAAAGGGGTGGGCGAAGGCCACTTTGATAGCCCGAATAGGGACAATTAGCATGTTGTATTTTTGCACAGAGTTATTATTTACAAAAAGCGCGAGGTTTGTTTTAACAGTCCTTGATGCTACAGGTGTGTATTTGCAATGATTTTAAGTAATTATGCAACGCCATTATTTCATTCATTCACGCCACTCCCCTGAGGACACCCTGAGAAATGAGGACATACCAAGCAATAGGTAATTCTGTACCTGATTTTCAGGGTTGTAAATAATTTACCCTGGTATCTCACCAGGAGTCTCGAACTGTTTTAAGCAGGTGGAGTATCCTGGCGAATTTCAATTTCTCGACCAATGTACTTGTTCAAAGACAATACATTAAATAACTCTGAATCATGAGTAGTGACCTTAACATTTGCCTTCACAGAAATTTCAAGGCGGAGATGGGCCCTCACTTCTTACTGTTTTGATAGATTATACGTGTGGCAGCATATGTCTATTTTGAAACCAAGAATCGGGAAAACAGGTCCTAGAAGGATTCTCGAGTTTTTGATTTGTTGAAACATTTTTGTAAATAATGCAAAGTATACTCTAGCCTCTCCCTAAATACTAAAGGGAGATGCAATATGTAAAACAAAAAAATCACATAGAAAATTTTTATTGATTATAGAAGAAATACTGTAAGGCCCATCTAATCTACATCCTTTCCTGTTTTATTGCAAACAAAGGCAATCTATTTGCCTTCCTTTACCAACTTTTATCTTCAGGAAATAATCAGCCTATTCCACCACTTTTCTAAAAGATCTCAAACAGGGTCTCCACCCATGTCGATATTCAGAGAAAAACATGTTCCACCTTATGGTGTTTAGTACCTGGTGACTGCAATGGCAATACTTGAAAAACAGAAGGGTTTTGTACAAGAGAGTGTCTGTAGATGTGCATGGTCCAATGTCTCTAAGAGTCTGGCACACGGCAACCTTTTCGTGACATGTGTGAATTTGCTTGATTAAAGTAGCATATATGTCAGCAACCCATTTGGTGCAATTTGTTTGTTGGACACATCACAGGTGATCTGTTCTACTCTCTTCCAAAGAGTTAAGATATGAGAATAATCACAGACACTGTATAATACGTGTTACAGAAATATTTTAATTAAGATGTTGAACTACAATAAAAATCAGAAAAATAAGCAAATTGAATATCGTCCTTTTTTAAAAGGAGAAATGGTATGTAAGTAAACCAGATTGGATGGAGATGAAATATGATTGAATATATATGTATGCAGAGTTGAGTGTCTCAATCTTAACAAAACAAACCCTTGTCCCCACATTCTGCGTAGTTAGGCTAATAAATACTGCAAACCATGTTCTCTAACCATGTTTATCTTGATCTTTTTGGGGCATAGCATGAAAATTACAAATTGCAGGATTTTTGTTCCTGTATAATGTGGGGTAACTAGTATTTATGTAATGGGCAGTTTCATCACTGTGTCATCACTCACCTGTGGTTACTGGCTATGAGTCCCTTCATAAGTTCCAATTAATAGAGTTTTGTGAGGTACAATAAAGGAATTCCCGGGTATTGAGAAGATTGAAAGCCAATATCTTTTCTTTTACCACTTTCTATCAATGTTTTCAAATAAAAATGTATTTCTTTGTTTGTTTCAGAAACTGATCAAACGCTTCAGAAACTCCAGGAGTATTAATCCTGCAATTCTCTGTCCTTTCCCAAAGACTCTGCTGTGCTGCAAAGGGTCGTTCAACTGTGGAGCAATCCCCTTGCATTGCTTGGCTCGTCTGTGTGGCTGCGACCTCTGCTATAAGGGCTGGGTTGAGGTTTGAGTGTGCAGGTGGGGCGTAGTTGCAATACCGTTAGGAACTGCTGACACACCAGCTTCTGATATCACTAGTGTTGTTTAATTGCTTTTTTATTGCGGCAGGTGGTGAGACCTGGGCCTAGCTGATGTTATCTGTACCGAAACATATGCAAAAATCTAATTTTGGGACTTTTATTTTCAGCCTTTTCAGGATTATATTTCTTAAGGTTCAGATACTTAAGATAAGTCCAGAGGGCCACGCCTCTTAGCTCTAGTTCCGACTAGGCCTGGGCGAACATTTTGTTCCGTTGGCGGAAATTGCGATAATTTGACATTTTCGCGTTCCGCGGAAAGCGCGAAAATGTCAAAATTTCCGCATTCCGCAGCTTGGCGATAATTTGTTTCTTGCTCGCGCTGTAAAATAATACATTCTCGCGCGCGCGCCATCGCCTTACCTGAATCCCTGCGTTCGCCGACAAGTTTTCTTGATCCGGTCGCGTTCTCCATGAGATGTTGTATTGTTTTTAGCCATTTGCGCTGTCTCACGACAGTTCGCGCCCGCAGTGACGTCATGCGTCGCGCAATCACGTCTTTCTTCTCGCGATCATGCACCGCGAGACAACTGAAAACAAGATGGCCGCGCCCGCGAGCAACCACATGGGTAAGTTGGCGACCCGCAACCATGCAGAAAATCTCGCGAACATGCGGGAAAAAAGCTACGGCATCTTCGCGATATTTCCGCTTGTTTGCGATAATTGTAAACATTTTCGTGATAATTTGCGAAAGTGGATTCGCAAATTCCGCCCACCCCTAGTTCCGACATCCTGTTGCACTCACGACACCAGTGGTGCTTTTCAATGTAATCTGTGCCATCTCTGCAACTTTTACATACTCATTTCACACCTGTGCTTGCCCTACCTCTTAAATAATGGCCCTCTGAGCAGCCAGTGGATGAAAAATAAGCAGTGCATAAGATCCCAGGGCGCAGTGAATAATATCGCTATGTTCTGTGTGTTTGTTTGTGTGTGTCTGAGCGCATGTGTGTTAAAATGGGTATGATTATATAGTGACATTGATTATTTGGATAGGAGACAGGAGAAGACACACCTCTGTCCTCTTATCTTCTGTTGTCCACAGAACCTCCTAGGCAGTCGTTTCTGTGAGGTGCTACAGCTTACAAAGTAAATATCTTACTTTGGGAAATACCTTTGACCAACTGTGACATGCTCCCAGTGACTGCAGTCTAGTCATCATATCACCTCTCCTGATTACCCCAGAATCCGAAACACCGCACACCTCAGCATTCCATTATATACATACACACATCTGCGCACATTTGCACCCGAGACATGGTAGGAACACTGCCTGCTCTCAGCAGTTTCAAATATGCTCTTTAGGAGGCGACCCTGACGGATTATCAGGAATAATAGTTGGATGACTGACTTGCGTGAAACTGGTTTGTGCCTTAATGATATAGCAATATTTCTCCTTAAAATTCCCCTCAATAAATTAGTTTTTGATGCCTCAAATATGTGTGATATTTACAGAAAACTTAAAAACCCTCACAAAAGACACTACATCAATTGTCCCATTTCTCCCGCCCCCTTTCCCTGAAACAGTCTCTCTTTTCTTTCACCATGACTGACTGACAACAATCTTTATGAACCACTCCCCTGTGTTTATAACTTTCTCTTTTAACTTGGGCAGAAGAAATGATGGAATTTATACCTAAGATTCTGTGGAAGTAGATTATTCTGATCTACGTCATTTTTTGTTCCACGTGGATCATTCTCTCCCACTGAATTGATTAATTGCGCCATGAGCAATTTCCCACTGAGGGAATAGCCAATGTTTGTTTGTGCGCTGTTATTATGGTAAGTAATAATGCAATTGTATGCAGCACATTAGCAAGAATACTAGAATACATTTCCTTAGCTGCTTTCTTCAGATAAGAAATGCAGTTCAGCACTGAATAAGATAATTGATTTAAATTAGAGCGAGCATGCTTCAGTGCCCTGCTGCCGATAATTTTTCTGGCATTTAACAAGGTATCCTGAGCCAAAGGCAGGGAAATGTAATGGAGTGTCAGGGTCAATATCCCCTGAGAGACCAGGAAGTGAGAGTCTAAATCACAATTGGAATTTAATACCCAAATTATGACTCAGTGGCAGTGTTAGAGGCACCTTAATGCCACCTCATCTAGTCGCTCACGCTGAAGTGAGGCTGCGCCAAGAGGACAACACCTAAATAAAGACAAGCACTCAATCTATGATGAGAGACCAGGGAGGCATCCAAGAATGACCTCGCCCACTTCTTCAATGAATCCCCTGATTGTGTGCCTAGCGCAGAGATGCAGTTTTGCATGAATGTCATGATGTCACATGCGTGCCACATGACACACTGTGCTTGCCAGTGGTCCTGCTCTGCTCCTTTGACTAGAACCAGCATCCAAATTCTTGACCTAGAGTCTTATACGTTTTACTGTGTGAAATTGTTTCTCTGCCAGCAGAGTCAGCATTTCACCAAAATTGTGCATGTAGCAGATGTGTCATTGATGGTAAACCGAGGCAAAATTTTCGTTATGCCGGCATAATCTTGCCTGATTACAATAATTTTATGTTATGCTTGTGCGAAATTATGCTATTATGCCCCGTCGAATAATTAAGTAATTTAGGATCTGGGCACCTAGCCTGCCACTTGCCTGTGGCTTCCAGCTCCTGCTTTTTCCCGCCTGGTCCAGTTGTCGTCATTTGACAAACTGACACCACCACTGCTCAGGTTTTCCCGCCGGGGTTTTCCAAGTCACTGTGATCGCACTAGTGGGCACCAAGACACCTAGCCTGCCACTTGCCTGTGGCCTCCAGTTCCTGTTTGTTCCAGCTGATCCAGTAGTCGCTGTTGGACCAAGTGACACTGACGCTGCCTGGGTTTTCCTGCCTGGGTTTTCTTGCCTGGACTTTTCATGTCACCAGTTTTCTCACCAACAGAAGCCCCGTCCTCCCCAGAACCTACTTAATGAAGGCTGCAGCACGACCATGCAGCTGGAGCACTGCAGGCACGCCAAAGGAAAGCCTTTAAGCGCCCATCTGCACATGGATGGTGACAGCGCCATGACCCTTGGCCCTCCCACCCCCAGCAGATACACCATCGCCAAGCTCTACACCTTCAACCCAGGATGCCGCAACAAACACTGCCATTGTGCTGACCCACACGCCAATGTAGGACCTTTCACCTGAACCCACTGCCAATTGCCAGAGCACACACCAGCCCACTGACAAAGTCCCACACCCCAGACACCACCTGAACAAAAACACCAAAGCGCATGCACCCGTCTCAATACATGCTCATTATGTAAACACACCACAAAGATTAGAGACCTCATCTCTACCCTCACATCCAATGTCCTCTTTCTCACTGAGACATTCCACAAATCCACTTCCATGCCAAACAGTGCCACCAAACTACTGGAAGGATACAAGATCCCTCAACGCAGCTGCATCAACAAGGCTGGCGGAGGGATCGCCATCATACACAGGGAATCCATCCAATGCACCAACACAAATGAGGCCATTACCCAGCCATGGAACACCTGAACTTCCGACTCCAAACAGACAGCAAAACCTCCATCAGGGGCCCCCTCGTCTACCGTCATCCAGGACCATGTCCCGTCTTCTGCAACTTCATCACGAACTTCATTGCCCCCCTCACAATGGACTCCAACATCTACACTTTCCCCGGCAACCTTAACTTCCATCATGATGACCACAATGACATCAACACCACCAACCTCCTCGACAAAATCAACAAAATCAGACTCACCTAACTCATCCATGACTCATGCACACTCCAGCCACATGCTAAAACTCCAGCGACTGCATCAGGTACAGCCATACGCTAGACCCTATCTTCACGTCCAGCAAATCAGATGCAGCCACAACACGGAACTCGCCTGGACAGACTACTGCATTGTCCACTTCAACATCACCAGTTCACAGATCTCAACCACCAGTCTGCCCAACGCCCCCTACTGCAGCTGGAGCAGTTTTAAAGGGCAAATGGATCAATGCCATCAACACCACCTACTCCATCACCTCCAGCAACCTAGATCAGAATTTTAAAAACTTCAACAATTGGATCACCAACTGCACCGTTAGCGTTGCTCCTATCGGCAACAACTCCCACAGAAGGTCCACCAAGCAGGCTATCTGGTACACTGACGACCTCAGAACTGCTAAATGACACTGTAAACAACTAAAAAGGAGATGGCGGACCAGCAAGGACACAACTGACAAGGCCGCCTACAAGACAGCCCTCAACCTTTACCAAGGACAGTTAAGAGAATTGAAGAAAAAGGCCTTAGCCTCACGCATCAGATCAAGCTCCATTAATAGCAAAGAACCCTTCAACATCATCAAAGATTTCTCCAACAGTTCAGCTGCAACAAACAACATTACCCCTCCACAGAAACTCTGCGACAACCTTACAAACTTCTTCCATGACAAGATCGACAATATCTACATAAACTTCAAACTCCAGTCCAAGGTCACCGACTTCACAGTGACCCCACTACCACCAAAGACATCCGACGAACCGAACAGAGCCAGCTCGCCACACAGGACACCACATCCATCATGAACCCAGTCCACTCAGGGGCCCCAGCCGACCCATGCCCTCACCACATCTTCAACCTACGCGGAGTCAGAATCAGCCAAGTGTTCAACACCTCATTTTCCATGGCCTCCTGCCGTGAGTACTGCAAACATGCAGAAGTCAACGCTCTACTAAAGAAACCATCAGCAGACCCCAGTGAACTCAACAACTACCAACCAATCTCCCTGCTCCCATTCCCGGTCAAAGTATTAGAATAAGCCATCAATCAACAACTCTCCTGACTTCTGGATTGGAACCTCCTACTCAACCTCTCCCAATCTGAATTCTGCAGCAAACACAGCACAGAGACAGCCCTCATAATGGCTACCAATGACATCTGAGCCCTACTAGACTAAGGAAAGACTACGGCTCTGATCCTCCTAGACATCTTGGCAGGGTCTGACAAGAATACACAACATGGGCATCCAGGGAGTCGCTGTCAAACTGATCACCTCTTTCCTCACCGGAAAAGCGCAAAACGTCCGCCTTCCCCCCTTCACCTCCAAACCCCAGAAAATCATCCGTGGAGTACCCCAAGGTTCCTCGCTCAGCCCTGCCCTCTTCAATACCTATATTGCATCTTTGTCAAGCATCATCAAAACCCACGGACTCGACATCATATCTTATGCCAGCGACAAACAACTCATCCTCTCCCTCTATGAAGACACCACCAAGGCCAACTTTGACCACTGCATGATAGACATCGCAAATTGAATGAAGGACAACTGCCTAAAGCTCATCACGGACAAGACAGAGGTACTGATCTTCAGAAAGAAAAACTACCCATGGCACGCATCTTGCTGGACCTCAGAACTCAAACCCCCACTGGCCACCCTAGGAACCTAGGTATCATAGTGGATGACAAGCTAACCATGATGACTCAGGTTAACTCCGTCTCCTTATCCTGCTCCGTCTCCTCCTCCTGCTTCTTCATCCTCCTGCTTCTTCATACTCTGCATGCTTCATAAGATATTCAAATAGCTACCCCAAAGATCAAGACGCTCTACCATCCAATCCCTCATCTCTAGCCGACTGGACTACGGCAAAGCTCTCTATGCAGAGATCGCAGCTCACCTCCTCTAATAACTATAAACCATACAGAAAACCGCAGCCAGACTTGTCCTGGATCTCCCTAGATAAACCCACATCACCTCCTAGCTTGTGGATTGTGTGCCTTATTTTGTGTGAACTGTATTCTCCTATCTAAAAGAGACAGAAGAATGCATTTTATGCTAATGGTCCTTGAACCTGTCACCATTAAAGGAATCACATCATGGAACATGTGGCCTAGTTTAATCACCATTAAAGATGTATTTTCAACAACCTTCATTGAAAGCTGGAGACAGCTACATGCAAAAACACAGTGATTGATAGCAGGCACAACTATTGTGAAAAAATAACAAAGCTTGAAGATTATTAATGAGTGTATTAAGACCACAGTGGCTCCAAAGTAATTCACAGGTAAGGGAAAGAGCAGCAGAGGGTAAGCCACCACTAGCCCTCAAAATACCTCAAATGCAGGGGTCTCTTAGATATTTCCCCTTGTAAAGACTTATTTTTGTAATCAAATAGCTATGATGTTTTAGTGGTCTAAAAATACTTATTTTTGCGTAGCCTGGATGGTTTATTAAATAATTTGTCATCGGCCAAAATGTTCCAATGACAATGGCCTTTTGATGCCATTTTTACAATACAGACACAAAGTTTGTAAAGCTCAATGCCCTAGTACTGATACAAACACTATCACTAGCTAGTTTTATGAAGAAGAATTTGCAAGGGATAAAAGCAACGGATAGGTGCATGAACAAGGAGCTGAATAACCAATTGATGTTAAAAAATGTTTTGGTTTTCTCCATCAGTATACATTTGGACATTTGCCCAGATCACAATGACTTCAAATGCCTAACAAATATCACCACTCAATGTACATTAATTACTCTGCCTTCAATTAGCAAGAGCATGAGCGTTCCCTCTGAGATAGGTAGGTTCAAAAAGTTAACTTCTTTAATACTCTGATGATGGCATTATTTTTTATCACATGCAGATTGGTCTCCAGAGCTCTTTTACTGCCTTGGAGGTCTGTTGCAAGGCAAATAACATCCAAATCATAAGTGACAAAAGCAAGATCTTAGTAATAAGCAGGAAGTCACATAATAAAGGGGCCTGGTATTTGTCCAAAAGGAAGAGTGGGATCAATAAAGTACCTGGGCATGTTCCTCAATAAACGAGGCAGTTACATTGATCACCTAACACCCTTGAAACGTGCCAGGTCTTCTTTCACCTGCATGTTCTGCCAACTGTTGCAAAAAACATGAGCAACCCCAATTTGTCAGCAACCTTTAAGGTCATTGATTGCAAGCTTATGCCAACTTTGATGTGTTGAGCATTGACGTTTAGAGATCTCCTGGAGACTTGGCTGGACTAGGTGCAAAATAAATGCTTCTGTACAGTATTTTTTCTTCCAAATTCTTCACCAGTGTCCTGTTTGCAGTTAGATTTTAACCTACCCAGGCAAAGCCTGTAAAGCACACTTCTTGGCATATACCTCAAAAGTGAAGAATGCAACCAGCGGACCATCGAAACATTTCATCTAGAAAATTATTTCAGATGAAAAACTATAGTGGCATAAATACCAGAGAGCTTCAATTGAAATCTTGAAAGCACAAGATATTTGGAATAGTGCTCTGCCACCTAAAACACTTGGCAGAATTATGTCAAAACAAGAAAAAATAATATCTAGAGACCTCGACATTAAAGCCACCTGCAAACTTGACTTCACAAACTCTGCTCCACTTTAGTACAACCTAGGTAGCATTACAAGTTTTCTGGATTATCTGTTGAAACTCGCTACTCTCAAACAGTACTACTACGATTGAGGAGTGGTATAATTCCTCTCAAAGAGTACCACTTTGACCGTAAAATTGGAATGACAGATTGTGCTTGTAAAGACTTTATGGATCTGCATCCGATTCATTAATTGACCTTATTTTCATTTGTGAGGCATTACTGGCCCAGAGATGTTATTGGCTGCATACTTTTTTGCAACTTCGAATAGGATCATGCTGGGAAGCAACCACTGCCTGCCCATCACGGCAGTCATCCCAGCTTGCAGTCAGATTGATGAAGTTTGTGTAGTATGCTATAAAGTTACTAGATGCTGCTTCAGACTAACACAAGCCACAGTAAGTGACGCTGAATACAAGTCTACGCCATTGAACCTCAGTACTTTGTGGACTGAAAATCACCAATGATTACCAACGTCCAGCAGGTGTTGCCAAGATGGGGAACAGTGAGCTCCTCTGCTCAGCACACTAGTATAAGGTTCAAATAGTACAATCACTTTTTTAAGCCTTGTGAAATAAAATTGTAGAGCTGGAATGCAAGGTCACTTGGTGGCTGGCCCAGCACCTGAACATTCCTATCAGTCCTGGGATGTGTGTGACAGTGTGTGTTCCCTTTGGCTCTCTTAGTTTAGTAGGCAGTGACATGACTATACAGTCTTGTGGTATGATCTCAGTGTGTGTATTGTGCTGCATCCGCCAGGGGTGGGTATGCATGTGTTATTTGTCCTCACACCCACATGTGGTGTGTCATGCAGTGGGGGAGAGACATCCATCCTCCTGGGAGTGGGACACTCACTCGAACCATTTTCAAGTAATCGATCTCCAGTGAGGCAATTTATACTGACAATGGCAGTATTTACTTTGGAGATCGATCCTGAGGTTGGGGAATTGAGGGAATCTCCGTACAGCTGCTCAGATTTTTCCTGATCAGCTGTCCTTATGTGACCTTCCCTCAGTGATATAACTTAAACCATGTATCTTAGATTTTATATCATTTACGACCTAGATTAAGGGGATAATTTAAATTAATGTAATTGTATGTTTTTACCTAGACTAGTCCTTTTTCTTATTGATATTTTTTTCTGAAATATTCTTTATAAAGGTTTTAAATTACTGCACAATAAATCATTTATTATTATCAGTATTATTATTATTATTATTATTATTCTACATTCAGCTACCGCTTAATGTGAGACATGCCCCGAATTCTAAATCAGTCTTAAAGTATTCTCCATTGGAGTGTAACCTGTTCCTCTCTTGTTTCCACAGGTGATGGAAATCTGTCTTCTAAAATTCTGTAAATATGGCCCAAAACGTATACAACTCTCACTTCTTCGCTATTTCAACTTGTTTGACAAGGTTTTTGGGCATTGGAGTTTCAAAATGGCGACAAAACTATTTCCGACTTAGCACAAGCATTTACTGTGGTAGATAACCTGCAACCCAAATAGAAGAATGGCCATGTTGACTGTCAATGAGGACTGTTAGTTCCTTCCCCAAGGTACCTTCTGTCTAGATCACCCTTACTATGTCTAGATCACCCTTGCTAGCCACACTGATTACTGCTAGTTAGCCCAGGGGATACTGAAAGCCCATGTATTCGATGGCCATTTTCTTCCCAATATAAGATGACTGGATCTAGTTGGATCCAACAGTCAAGGTGAAGGAGCGTATCTCACACCGGAGCAGCAAATGGTTCGGTGACAATATGTTCTCTAACTCCTAATGCATCATTGCAGCCAATACCTCTATGGGGCAAAGGAAAATCGCACAAGGAGTTTTAATCCTTCTTTCTCTCCTGGGCACATTTCAAGGGTCCAGTTCTCTTTCAGCTCCAGCGACGCCAACCCGTATTACGAACATAGTAACTGGATGTGCTCGCTGTAGTTAGCCACAGTGCACCTTATTACTGGTACCTACACTTTTAATGACATTTTAGCGAGAAGCGGGTTGGCTGTTTAAAACCATTGGTCTGAATTGTATGGCAGATGGCAACCTGGTCTGCATTTAAATGGGCGTTCTGAAATCCTCCTTTAGGTGCATACAGTGAGGGTAAGCACTGCCCACATGGGATTGCATGCAGGTTCCTGGGACCTCTTGACCCCTTCAGAAGGGTCTCACTTGGAGGGGTTACACTGAGTGTGCACCACCTCTTTGTGCTCTTTCTGTTAGCCTCTTTGCTTGTGCAATCACATCTTTAATATGGCACAGGCGCAAAGGCAAAGTGTTTCCTCATTTGCATAGGATGACGTCTCAGTGCAAATGAATTAATGCTTCTTGTGATCACACTGAAGCAAAATGTGTGCCAGACATTCTGTTATATAGAAGGGGATGTTCAAACAACTGTGGCCCCTTCTACAATACCAAAGTGCAATGCAGAAGTAAATAGCAGTTGCACATGCCCTTTGTGTCTCAATATCACGTTCCATAATACAGCTCTTGGTGTGTCCAGCAGAAATAATAGCTCCTGTGGGCACAAGCTTGTAGAGCCCCATTTTGGTGTAATTGGAGAGTTACACTGGAGAGCAATATCAGTCTTCAGTGTGCGCCCAACTGGTGAACTCTGGCCAAGCAAGGTCAGTTCTAATCTGCTTTAGACTTTATCCAACCCCAGACAGTACTGGCAACTCTCAGACACCACTGTTTTTTGTACCTACAGCAGCAATCATTGCACCCTTGATGATATCCCTGATACTATTGCAGGCTCCTCAGTCATTGGGGATGTGCCGGCTAACCCTTCTATTCACTTATGATTACTGACCTAGATAGCAATAATTAAAGTGAAAGAACATTTGTCTGATTAAAACTACCTTTCAGTCCTAGACAAGGCACTAGCAGCACTACCTATTGAGAGAGTGGCGCTGCAAATGGCATGTATGCTTCACTGGTTGCTCATGTTTTAATTGAAAACCTTTCCTCCATATTTCCAATGCCCTCCAATTTCTTTAACATTCTCATGAGTTGTAGAAGTAGCTTCAATCTGATAGTTTTTTCAATGGACAACAAATGCAGGATCCTCAAGGGTGATAAAGGGTGATTTAATATTTATCTTGTAAATCCTTCCCACCCAGTTTGCGGTGGTGATGGCAGCATCCAAGGCATGCCATCTTTTGTTCCCCTACCGTAAGAGAAAAGAAAATAGTCCTTCTCCGTACACCTATAATTTAACACATGCAATTAGTCTGGTATGGCCCAGAATTAATACAGGTGACCTTCAGTGAAGCCATAAATAATATACCGCATCCTCTGTCGATTCATGTTAGGCCAATCTTATTGTAACCACGGTTTCACTGCACACATGATTGAGGTCTAATGAACATACCTAACATTACATGAGAGGTCAAACTAAAAAGGAGAGAAGGTTCTCAGTCCATGATGCCAAGTTGACCAAACAAACCTCCTTGACATTCTGTTATAGTTTGTTCAAGCCTTCAGGGCCCAGCTCGAAAGGGGGTGGATGAAGTTTGAGACTAAGGGCCTGGTTTAGATCTCAGCGGACCGGTTACTCTGTCACAACGGTGATGGACATCCCATGTACTGAAATATAAATCTCATGGGATCAAATAGGATTTATATTTCAGTGGACGGGATATCCATCACCGTTGTAATGGAGAAACCCATCTGCCGAGATCTAAATCAGTCCCTAAATTTAGTGTAAAACAGTTAAAACAGTACTAAAAAAAATATAAGGTCAAACCTGAGTTGCTATTTCTCATAAACAGAACAACACTTTAGCTATGTAAATGTGTGTACAGTAAAATTAGGAACAAAACAATAAATATATAAACGAGAAGGAAACAAATTATCCCATAAGAAAATGCTTTTGCAACAGTCTGCATTTTCGTTGCTCACAACATGGCTGGATTTTTTAATTTTTGCCGGCCTGTAGGTCATGTAAAGTGGGCCACTAATAGCCTAAAAATGTGGCCTGGAAGGTTAATTTAATGTATTGGTCCTTCCCACCAATAGCGATTCTTGTCAACATGTTTCTGCCCATGATGTTAATCCCTATGGGTCTTGGGCAATAATCAGGATGGGGGTCCGTAACCATAGGTAACGTGTTAGTTCCTTCATCTTTCCTACATCTTACCCTAAGTCTGAATAAATGTCACAGTCTTGGAGGACATATTGGAAGGCTTAATCTTACATGGCTGCTCACCAAATTGTAAAGAACCTATGCAAAAAATCACTGCACTAGCCTATGTTAAAAACATCAAGGCCATAGGAAATTGAAAGAATAATCCCAAAATCATTTCAGTTGGATTGTAGCATTGGAAGGGTAATTTGGAGCCCAACACATGTGATCACTGCACAAAACACTTGTGCCACCATAAGACGGCAACACAACCAACGATGTGATATTAGGTCCAAAGTTGTAGTCAAGTCACAGGCTTTGTACATCCATTGGGGTCAACTCATTTATACTAATTAGTGAGTAAGCCACATGGCTCAATTGGGTCATGAGCTGGGTACTTGCACAAATCGTAGGCAAAGTATGCTGGTCATTCTTTATTAGTATCTTATATAGAGAAAGCGGTTAATTTCAACAAATTATTGAGCCTCTGGAAAGCTTGACTACAGGGTGATCAGCACTAGATGTACATAGTACTCTGCTATAGACATATTATTACATAAACTTCCAACTTGTGTCACCTGGTTATTACAATGTGCTTGGGTGATAGTCTCATAAAAGTGTACATAAGACTGAATCTTAGCTCCATTACTCATTTTCCATAACTCAGGTTCGGTAGACCATAAAGATTCTGCAAGCATTCTAAAATGGTCCATACCCCGGGGTGGCACATTCAATGGGTCAACTATTATAGATGTGAGGTGTCAATTCTTTCCATTCAATGTTATCATTGAGACCAACACTATGAGTATGTAACCTGTACACCCAGCATTGCTCAATCTTCTAAAGGGTATGTTTGTCAGATCTAGGTACCCTTTTGAAGATAGCCCAAGGAATGTGATTCTAAGTGTTTAAAATGGGACAGACGTTTATGTTTCAAATTTGGCAAAAAACTAGATCTTGGTCAAGAAAGAATGCTTTTTGTGTTAGTGTAAATCCGTTAAGCAGTTTTTGAGAAATTAAGGATCAGAAAGGTTTGTATATATCAAAACTCAAGCAAAACTGTGTTCCCTGCCTGAAAGGGTGCAAGCAGGGAGTTGAAGTTCTCCCTGCCCACGCTTTTGCAGGCAGAGAACTGCAGTGTCCTGTGGGCTTGGGGCCCCGGGACACTGCTGCCATCAGACTCCAGGAGATGGGCCCATTGGATGGCTTGGGAGGGGGGTCTCACGTCCCATACCTCAAAAAAAACATTTGCACCAAGGAATGAGGTCCTAGGGCCAATACTTGGCCTGGGGAGGGTTGCCCACACCCCCTACCAAAAAACAAAGATTGGCCCTATGGGATCAGTCCCCAGGGCCATTTAGCGGTGAAGAGAGGAGACCCCATGCCCCCGTCCCCAGAAAACAAAAAATAGATCTGAGAGACCCTGGCCCCCTATCATGGCTCGGAAAGAGAGGTTGCACCCCTCCCCATTATGATGTGTCAAGGGTGGAGTCCCCAAATCTATGTAACTGCTCCGAGAGGGGAGCCGCACCCCCCAAAAAAACAGGGTGAATGTGAAATGAGCAGAGTAGATGCTCATTTTGCATTCACTGCTATAGCTAGAGGGTGTCCCTTAATGACCTGCAAGACCTTCTTTTTTAATATTCTTTGAATCCTGGTGGTGCCCCAAGAAAAGACTAAGGCAGTGTAATAAAAAAAGCATAGTATGTATCCTCGGCAATTGAATTCATTACCCAAGAAAAGCTTATCATATTTTTGTTAAGCAATCCGAGCTGGGGCTCTATGCTCTTCAGCTGGTGTGCAGGAATCTCTTGTGGTTGATTCTATGGCTGCACTTACCTGGCAAATGTTAAAAACAGACTCAAATACATGCAAATGTTTTTCTTTTAAACTCTTTATTTAAAATATGTTATGACAACCACTTTTATTACACATTGTTATGTGTAAGATTTAAAAATATACATTTGATTATGATTATTGATGACAAGAGGTATGCTTTATATATGGTGTTGTGCTGACCCCTTGATAAAGCCATATATATATATATTTTTTTGTGTTCTGACCCTTTACCAAAGTCACTCGGGCGGCCTTATTTAAAATGACACCCTTTATATTGACACATCACATAGCAATGCACATCCATGGGGGGATTAGGAGCAGGGACTGGCCACGGTCCAGGCTCTGTGCTCAACCGCATGCCACTCATGGACAAAGGCTGTGAGCAGCAGGTGGAAGGGCAACCGTGGGGCATTGGATGCACCTGCCAGGCCCTGAATCCCAACTTCATGCTGCACATGGCCAAAGACTGCGACCAGTGGGAGGTAGGGTGCCCAACCCCACGCCGTTACCGTGCATAGTGATGGACATTCTCCATAATGTTAAAAAAGCCATAGATAGAAATTTCACAAAAGAAACAAACATTCAAGTGACATTATAATTAGGAATTGTAGTAATATCTTACTTTATATTAAAAAAAAACTCTTAGAATTTCACTCAAAAAAACAAAGGTTAAGGGGACATTAAAGTTAAGTGGAAATAGCTCTTATAAGATACTGGTTTAAAAGAACAAAATGAATGCAATTCAGCAGTTATAGTTATGTCAAATAACTATAACTCATGCCCTAAAATAACTATAACTCGCGTCATTGCCATGAAGTGCTTATTACCTCCCATATTACATCAATCAAGACATTTTCTAGTAAATCATTTATAACATCAGTGCAACATCTGAAATTACATAATTGATTTTAAAAAACTATGCATGGTGAGAGGGTGAGTTATAGTTACATTAGGACATAAGTTATAGTTACTCTGCCTGTTTCACATACTTCAATTTCTAGTTTTTCTTTTAACACCCACCACATACTACTTGGTTCTCTGCACATTTTCTTTGCTTGACATACATAAATACCTTTCCCTCCGTATTTCCTTCTCATATTATTATACCATGGTTTCTCATGCTTGTCCTCCACTCTAGTATCCTTTAATATTGTACATTATTGCATTATTTCCTCTCTTTCGTTCTACAATGCTCCCTGTCTCCACCAGAGACTCTCCTCCATCACATGCTATAGTCTGTGGTTTCTTCTGCATTTCAACTCTCTCACAAACCACATTACCTATTTTCACAGACAATGTCACCCATCAGGGTTTCCTTACATTGTCAAGTAGACTTTCTTCTTCCTCCACATATGATTTAGTTACCTACATAGGTAAAAATCCAACCAGAATCTGATTATTTTGCAAGCTCTATAAGAGATGGTTCAGTCTTTGATTTCAACAGCACTGGGAGAAAGAAAACCCTTTCAACATCACTACAAATTAAAAGGAATCATAAAAAACGTGCACCCTGGGAGAGTAATGTGTGAAAGAGAGTAGAGAAGTCCTCGGGGAAACAGCCATATGTAACCCATCTACAGGGTACACACTTATCTATACATCTAAACCCCATCTTGTGTTACCTGTAAAATCATCTCTTTGAGAACAAGCAGCAAAGAGAGGGTCCGGAGGATAGTGCATTGGGCACTTCAGAATTAAAGCAAAACTATCTGCTTGGGTTAAGTATGACTCCATTGAACCTCGTTCTATTGTTCCCCTTTCATTTTATTGAACTTCATAGAATAAAATAATATCTTAAAAGCTAAACTAACCGTTCTTCCTTAATAAAATAAAGTTGTGATAATAACTATTAATATCCAAACGACACATTATGACTTACCATCACTGTCAAACCCATGAGTGAACTCGTGGCCAACAATCACACCAATGGCTCCATAACTTAAAGAACTGTGCAAAAACAAAAATTAAAAATTATTTTTTAACAGTACATTTGTGTCTTTTTTGGCTACTTCTTAATTTGTGCACAATACAGTCAGGCGTCAATATAGACGTGTGTCAAATCATTGCTTTTCTTTGCATGTATTTGTAAATGAAAAAAGTGAATACAAATATTATCAACAAACATCAATAGCTATATCAATTACTTCTTTCAATAAATGTAGTCAATCTAGCAAAATCTGGTAGTGTGATCTTTTGGTGATAAAGGCCTATAAAAATTGATTATGCCTGAAACATATGCCACATCTAGTGGCACTCCTAACCAGAAGTGTATTTAAAATTGTGCGTTACACTACCATCTTCTTTTCTCTTTGGAGGTGAAATTAACAAACTTTTGTAACAAATGAGTCCACTATAAGAATTACTTCAATACTGAGATACAGTTGCCTAATATATCATCACCATAACTAAGAATAAATAATACCAAAGTGTAACTAATGAACAAAAAGACATAAACCTTAATAGTTGAGCTTTTTGAGATAAATCCCAAAAAGAATAGCAGTAGATCTCAGTAGGGAGCAGGTCTACATTCCGTCCAGGTTGATGAAAAGAACCAAATGCTGAAATGTTTGCACTGGAAAGAAAATCAACTATGTCTACATCAGATGACGCAAAGCGGAAGGGAAATTGTAGCCTGATTATACAAGTGAATGATTAGTTATTTTATCAGATGGTGTTCTCATGGAGGAACTGGGGGCATATTTACAAGAAGCTTGCACCGCTGCGGCATCATTTTCTTTTACGCAGAGGCAGCGCATTCCATGCTCCACAGTAACAAATTGATGCCCTAGGCACAATGTGTCACTTTTCAATGGCCTGTATTGTTTTCTTCCTGCACTTCAACTGGCTGCATCTCGTAACATTAAACAGATGCAAGGTAGGTGTTCTCCTGTAAAAATCATCCAGCACCTGAATCTGATGGCACCAAGGCTGCAGCCAATATCCCAGAGGTTCAACAATATCGCTACACTGACCACGCTGATGGCAGTACTCCATGCTGGCATCTGGCTCCTTCCAAACCACCACAGCCAGAGTGGCAGGAATATCACAGCCATCCTTTACATCATTCCATCCCTTCGTGCCATCATAATCCTCACAACCAGTACCTCATGTTACCCAACACACAGCAGAAACCACTGGAAAACAAATAAGGAGTCTATGCTATTACTAGAGTCCCACATGTGTTGAGTAAATAAAATAAAATAATAATATCACAATGGGGTAACCCAGTATCCCTCAGAACCTGGGCAGATTATCAAAATGATACAAACGGTTCTGTCGGGTAAACAATATTACTTCTAGAAAAAAACCTTCATTTGTTTGCTTATACGAACACACATAGAGACCATAAATAGTTTTCAAAACGGCTTTATGAATTGCATCATTCATAGATAACCATTTACAATGGCTGTCGAAAATTAAATGTGAAACATATTTGTGACAAAGTGACATATAGTGCTCAGTGCTGTGGTGAAAAGTGCGTAATATATACAGTGTGACTTATGGAGGTATTGATAATTTACAGAGGCCAGTTAAACGAATATTTGAAACAGTCTGCAGATGGATTGAATGAGTCTTTTATGCAGAGTATTTCCAACTGATCCTTGAACAAATGTCGACGTTTCAACCCAAGGTAGCGTTATTCGCTAGTCAATACGGGTCTTTATCAGGACAGGGAGTGACAGCCTATGAAATAGTAAGGAATATGGTCAGGTGCGTTCGGGAAACTTAATGCCGTATAAATTGGTGCATGCAAGGTGAAGACTCACCAAAAGGAGGCCCAATGTAATTTGTGGGGCGGTGTGCAAAGATAGGCAAACAGGAGCAGTTGTATCCTGTACGGCCTGGCTAGGAATCTATTCGAGAGAATGAGACTTTGTAAGACATGGCCCTGAAATGGCTGTCAAAATGATCGCATTAACGAAGATAAACTGATAAACTCACTTGGTAGGTGGATAAATTCTTTCTCAAAAACGGTTCAAATCAAGGGGTTTGATAGATGAGTTGTACACACCCGCATAAGGGATTAGTCCAGGGCGGCAAGTGTGCGAGGATAGACAAAGTTTTATCCTCAGGAGGAGCGAATCACTGTGGAATTAAATAAATAAAGGGAACTTAGTCTAGATTAAAATTAAAACGGGCGAGGTGTCTAAATCAGGTGGGGCAGGGTTTAAAGCTCATGAGGATCTCAGCTCACCTTCAAAATTGGCCCGGCAAGGAGCAATTACTTCATACTCGATAGCGCGCAGGCAAGCGTCCTGTCTCTCGCGGAGTCTGTCGGCGAGTGTGTGACAGACGCTGTCAATTAAATAAAGGAATGGGGCGCGTGTAAGTGGCGCGTGCGGCCGCGTCATGCATTGGTTGCTAGGGGACGCTCGTTACGCGGAAAACTGACATCAGATGACTGATTACTGATTGGCTGTGGTGAGAGATCCTGATTGGATAAAGTGTACGTTGCTTGAGCAACAACGTCAAGCGTTCGTTGCTAGGGGCCCTAGTGTATGCAAACCAACTAAGACGTGAGCGATTGGCTAGGGCAACGACGTCAAGCTTTCGTTACTGGGAGATGTCAAAACAGCGCGGACCACCTGAGTGGGCGTTTAATTAACACGAATTCCTGAACTGCTAAGTGTTGAGCGCGGTCTCGTGATGGCTCGCACGGTCTTAAATAATCGAAGGCTTTGTGATGTGATTGTGATGACTCAACAGAATAGGGCAGTGTGTTCTCCCGCAGTGTCAACTATACAAGGATGCATTTGGTGTCGATTATACTTGGAGTTAATTAAAAGCATAATGGTTCCGTCGCATGTGTCTTGTGTCAACAAGTGCCACGGAAATGGAATCTCAGTCATTTGGATTGGTATTAAAATTGCGTGTTAGCACGGCAAGGACTTTTCTGCAAGCATTTTAATCATGCACACAAATCATGTATTAGAGGCATTTGCAAAATAGATATATTAAAGAATTTAAAAACTTTATCTATTAATATGACAAAGACCTTTCTGCAAGCATTTTAGTATCATGCATACAATTCATGTATTAAAACATTATAAATAAATGTATTGTGTTTATGTGCATTAATTCAGAAGTGACAAGTCAACAAATTGCGGATGATTTCTAACACAGGAGTCTTTACAACTTGGTCTGAGACATATCTACCTCGAACTGATCACCTCAGTCTTTTAATGTTGCACAGCCTGGTCTCTGCCACAGTGTGGCACAGCCTGGTCTGTGTCCGAATGAGCATGCAAGAGCATGCATGAAGAAATCATGTAGCAGTTGCTTAAGGTTCTCAATCCCTATGCTGCAGATCTTGCAGCGGAATACCACTGGAGATTAACAAGCTAAAGTTGCCCCATCTGTCTTGCAGTCTCCTTGATTTCGTTCAACCCGGTCTGTACCGAGTTGAGCAAATGGATCCATCTACATTCTTTGTAGTTTAAGGCCCCAGAAATTGCACCTCCTCTAACATTAGGGCTAACCTTCTCTAGGATCCACCATTTGATGCTGTCTGGAGGGTGATTGTGTGTCACAAAATGCTCGACCATGGGCGCACCTTGCACTTTGCACCTTATCCTGCTTGTATGCTGGAGAATTCTGGCCTTTGCTTTTTGGATGGTTTGTCCTACATAGATAAGGCCGCAGGGACAAAGAATGGCATAGATAACCTGCGAGCTATTGCAATTAGTGAAGTGGGGCAATTTGTATGTTTTGTTTTCATATGTAAAGCTAGTTATCAAGGTAACCAAGCTAATCAGGGCCCCAATTTTTTAGGGGAGGGCTACCGCCAAACCAACAGGGGTGGGGGCAGAGCACAGAACTGGGAAAGACCAAGGAGTTGGAACAGAGGCAGGAATACACAACAAGGAACATCGCGTGTCCGCTTCTACCAACCAGAAACACACGGAGAAATCTCCACCCGGAGACAAACTTACAGGTGGTAGAAAACCAGAGAATCAGTGCCAACATCCAGATACAGGGGGCTTTGACCAACATTGAAAACCAGAGAAACAGTGCTAACATTCTGACACAGAGTGTCTTGACCAACATTGACAATATGAACAACGAAGCTGTGCTATCCAATTCTCACAATATCAATCTGAGAACACAGAATGAAAGGACACATCAGAATACGATGAGTATTGCCACTGAACAGAGCATTGACATCGGAGTACCACAGACAGTTATAGCTGGCAATACGGATACTGAAGACACCGCAGCACCTCTGAGAGCTATATCTGACACTACTGGCACAATAGATCGGATTGAAGGTACAAACAAGATCATTACAACTGACCACAGAGAACCAATAATTAACTTGTCAACACATAACTTGACTGATGCTGAGAGAAATATTCTCATTAAAGGATTGTCCTTTGTGCCTACAGTTATACCTGACTCATTTCAAGTAAAACTGGAGCTCCAACAATTCTTTCGCAAGATCAGGCTGAAATACTATTTTAGCAAAAATTCTTTCAACCCAGTACCATCGGCGACGAATTTTAGGCCTGCTTCCACCTTTACCCCAAATGCTTACCAAATGAGTGAGAAGATCCTAGCATTTGAAAAGATTGTTCTCCATGAGACCATGCAACTTTTGGATGAGAGAAAATACATACAATATAACATCGACAAGGAAGAAAAGCTGGCACTGCGCTCCCTAAGCTGTAACGACTCAATCGTTATCAAAGCGGCAGACAAGGGTGGAGCTGTGGTATTACAGAACACCAAGGATTATGTGGATGAAATCGAACTCCAACTGGGAGATTCAGAAAGTTACCAACTAATCAGAAAAGATCCGACACCTACAATACAATCATTGATTCAACAGGTGACTAAATACGGATTGGACTGTGGTTTCCTGAGTAAACATGAACATGATTTCTTAAATAACAAAGAACCTCGTATCCCTACAATCTACACGTTACCTAAGGTGCACAAGCGACTAGTGAAACCACCAGGCAGACCAATTGTCTCTGGTTGCGGGTCAATCTTGGAACCACTGAACAAATTTATTGACCATTTCTTGCAACCTTGGGTCCCCAAGACAAAATCTTTTGTGAGAGACACTATGCACATTATTCAACTTTTGGAGGGGCAGGAATTCGATCTACAAACACAACTGCTCGTTACACTGGATGTCTCTTCACTATATACCTCAATCCCTCAAGACAAAGCATTGGAAGTTATTAGAACCACCTTGGATGACCGAGAGAGACCCCACTGGATCCCAACCGATTTCTTGATTACACTCTTAGAGATCGCAATGAAAAAGAATTACTTTATTTTTCAGAAACATTTCTACTACCAGTGTAAAGGAGTGGCGATGGGAGCCACATATGCGCCGAGCTTGGCGAATATCTTTATGGACAACTACGAAGAGGAACATCTATACAGTCACCAAAATCCATTTCTCAACCAGATTGCGGTATGGAAACGTTATATTGACGACGTCATCATGGTGTGGTCCGGCGACAGCATGGAGCTGAATAACTTTCACGAGTGGCTCAATGCCAGGTCCAACGACATTCAGTTTACTATGACTAGTCACAACGAGTCAATAGATTTCCTGGATCTCACTTTTCGAGTGGAGGAAGGGCTCTTATACTGTGATCTTTATCGCAAGCCCATGGAAAGAAATACACTACTAAGATACAACTCACACCATCCCCGTAATCTGAGAGACAATTTGCCCTACGGACAATACCTAAGACTGAGAAGAAACTGTACTCGTAGAGTGGACTACTTTAAAGAATCTGATGTCCTCACGAACCGTTTGAGGGAAAGAGGTTACCCCACGGGTCTGCTCAAAAGAGCAAAAAAACGTGCTTGGTATTGTCCACGAGAACAGCTGTTGGAGGTCAAAACTAAAGACACCAAAAACAACAACATCGTCTGTGTCACGACATTCAATACCAAAAGCAATGACATCAAAAAAATCGTGAAGAAATACTGGAACCTGGTAGCAAGCGAACTGATGACCCAGCAGGACCCCATCTTTGCATTCAAGCGGGGTAAAAATATCAAAGACTCTATAGTACGAGCGTTTCTTGAACCACCGAAACAACCTGATTTGAGGAACTACTTTGGACTACCACCTGTGTCGGGACACCATAAATGTGGGCAATGCAAGGCACGCGACGTCTGCCGTGAGGGGAACAGCTTTACATATGAAAACAAAACATACAAATTGCCCCACTTCACTAATTGCAATAGCTCGCAGGTTATCTATGCCATTCTTTGTCCCTGCGGCCTTATCTATGTAGGACAAACCATCCAAAAAGCAAAGGCCAGAATTCTCCAGCATACAAGCAGGATAAGGTGCAAAGTGCAAGGTGCGCCCATGGTCGAGCATTTTGTGACACACAATCACCCTCCAGACAGCATCAAATGGTGGATCCTAGAGAAGGTTAGCCCTAATGTTAGAGGAGGTGCAATTTCTGGGGCCTTAAACTACAAAGAATGTAGATGGATCCATTTGCTCAACTCGGTACAGACCGGGTTGAACGAAATCGAGGAGACTGCAAGACAGATGGGGCAACTTTAGCTTGTTAATCTCCAGTGGTATTCCGCTACAAGATCTGCAGCATAGGGATTGAGAACCTTAAGCAACTGCTACATGATTTCTTCATGCATGCTCTTGCATGCTCATTCGGACACAGACCAGGCTGTGCCACACTGTGGCAGAGACCAGGCTGTGCAACATTAAAAGACTGAGGTGATCAGTTCGAGGTAGATATGTCTCAGACCAAGTTGTAAAGACTCCTGTGTTAGAAATCATCCGCAATTTGTTGACTTGTCACTTCTGAATTAATGCACATAAACACAATACATTTATTTATAATGTTTTAATACATGAATTGTATGCATGATACTAAAATGCTTGCAGAAAGGTCTTTGTCATATTAATAGATAAAGTTTTTAAATTCTTTTATATATATTTTTTTTTGCAAATGCCTCTAATACATGATTTGTGTGCATGATTAAAATGCTTGCAGAAAAGTCCTTGCCGTGCTAACACGCAATTTTAATACCAATCCAAATTACTGAGATTCCATTTCCGTGGCACTTGTTGACACAAGACACATGCGACGGAACCATTATGCTTTTAATTAACTCCAAGTATAATCGACACCAAATGCATCCTTGTATAGTTGACACTGCGGGAGAACACACTGCCCTATTCTGTTGAGTCATCACAATCACATCACAAAGCCTTCGATTATTTAAGACCGTGCGAGCCATCACGAGACCGCCCTCAACACTTAGCTGTTCAGGAATTCGTGTTAATTAAACGCCCACTCAGGTGGTCCGCGCTGTTTTGACATCTCCCAGTAACGAAAGCTTGACGTCGTTGCCCTAGCCAATCGCTCACGTCTTAGTTGGTTTGCATACACTAGGGCCCCTAGCAACGAACGCTTGACGTTGTTGCTCAAGCAACGTACACTTTATCCAATCAGGATCTCTCACCACAGCCAATCAGTAATCAGTCATCTGATGTCAGTTTTCCGCGTAACGAGCGTCCCCTAGCAACCAATGCATGACGCGGCCGCACGCGCCACTTACACGCGCCCCATTCCTTTATTTAATTGACAGCGTCTGTCACACACTCGCCGACAGACTCCGCGAGAGACAGGACGCTTGCCTGCGCGCTATCGAGTATGAAGTAATTGCTCCTTGCCGGGCCGATTTTGAAGGTGAGCTGAGATCCTCATGAGCTTTAAACCCTGCCCCACCTGATTTAGACACCTCGCCCGTTTTAATTTTAATCTAGACTAAGTTCCCTTTATTTATTTAATTCCACAGTGATTCGCTCCTCCTGAGGATAAAACTTTGTCTATCCTCGCACACTTGCCGCCCTGGACTAATCCCTTATGCGGGTGTGTACAACTCATCTATCAAACCCCTTGATTTGAACCGTTTTTGAGAAAGAATTTATCCACCTACCAAGTGAGTTTATCAGTTTATCTTCGTTAATGCGATCATTTTGACAGCCATTTCAGGGCCATGTCTTACAAAGTCTCATTCTCTCGAATAGATTCCTAGCCAGGCCGTACAGGATACAACTGCTCCTGTTTGCCTATCTTTGCACACCGCCCCACAAATTACATTGGGCCTCCTTTTGGTGAGTCTTCACCTTGCATGCACCAATTTATACGGCATTCAGTTTCCCGAACGCACCTGACCATATTCCTTACTATTTCATAGGCTGTCACTCCCTGTCCTGATGAAGACCCGTATTGACTAGCGAATAACGCTACCTTGGGTTGAAACGTCGACATTTGTTCAAGGATCAGTTGGAAATACTCTGCATAAAAGACTCATTCAATCCATCTGCAGACTGTTTCAAATATTCGTTTAACTGGCCTCTGTAAATTATCAATACCTCCATAAGTCACACTGTATATATTACGCACTTTTCACCACAGCACTGAGCACTATATGTCACTTTGTCACAAATATGTTTCACATTTAATTTTCGACAGCCATTGTAAATGGTTATCTATGAATGATGCAATTCATAAAGCCGTTTTGAAAACTATTTATGGTCTCTATGTGTGTTCGTATAAGCAAACAAATGAAGGTTTTTTTCTAGAAGTAATATTGTTTACCCGACAGAACCGTTTGTCCACATGTGTTGAGGGCAATGGACATTTGCAATTTGTTTCTCCTGCTGCTACATCCCACCTGTACCGCAATAGAAAGCACACACATTCTATCAACGTGCAGTGAATGGTGGACCATTTGGGGCTGTTCTTCAATGTGCTGGCAAAGTACCTGTGGAGTTCTCATGATGCCTACATCTTCAGGCACTCCATCATCAATGAGCGCTTCTAGAGTGGGAGATATGGGAATGGTCTACTGGTTGGTAAGTATACCTGAAGCACATGACAGATCTCATTACAGTCAATTATGTGTGATAATATAGCCATCTTTGTGTTGGGTGACTGAGACAGGGGGTATTTAGGAGGTGTTGGCCTCATACTTGAACCATTCAACATGGCACATGTGCAATACAACCCTGCAAGTCACACATGTCAAGACCTGCTAAGCCACTGTATGTTTCTTGAAAGGGTGGAAAGATCCTCACCAATACAACACTATGAAATATGCTGTGTTGCTACACTGTGTGGAAGGGAGGGCCACCATGTCTGTTGTCTGTGTATCCACAGGTAACTCCCATGGTCATGAAGTATGTCATGTATCCAATATCTGAGAAAGTATTAAATAATTGGCTGTCTCCAGGTCATGTGTATCATGGAAATTTACATTAGTCAACATATGCACTCTTGCCATCCTATGTGTGGTCCATTTTGTGGCACACAGACCTACTCTGTCAGTCCTCCAAGGGGTCAGACTGTGCAGCAAGGTAGACCTTCATGCAAAAAGTACATCTCATAGGAAATGTGACCACATGTTTACCATCTTGCTAATGTGCCTGCCTTAATGCTATGCTGTCCATTGTGTACCAGTACAGGCTGCAAAATCGGGACACTGCTGTATGTCCAAAAATATGTCCTACACTGTCCTCACTCGGTGAGACAGTGCAGTGTTGATGGTTTACCAGTTACACTGTACAGCTCAAGACTCCCATACATCTTTCCCATTGTGTTCTGTCAACATAGTGGACATGGTGCACTGCCATGTGTAGACAATGACGCCCCACATTCCCAAGCACTTGCTAATCTATCCATGGCAGTAGCCACTGAAAAACAGTGACAACTACTGTCACATCCAAATATGTGTGAATGAATAGGAGCACATCATGTGCAGCAGGTACAAATTGAAAATCCAGAGATGTAGTATGTCAGAAATGCCAAGAGTAGCCCCAAACCAACACAATAGAGAAGTGTGATATAAGTGTCTCCTCAATGGCTACCTGACGCTCCAGATCAGTAGAGATTCACCATATTCATGGCATTGGAACCCACAAGTATTACAAATAGTAAGTGTCTCACACAGCCCAGTATGGACGGAGCATCAGAACCAATCAAACACTCAGGCACAGGGTCAGACTGATTTGCATATGGCCATGTCTGAACTGGGGTGGCAGAGTGGGCTAAAGAACGGTGATGGATCAAACCCAGATCTGTTGACTGGGTGTGAGTGTTTGATTGGTTCTGATGCTCCGTCCATCACCACCCCCTTTTGTACCGCTTTGTTCGCCATAAGTTGGCAGGGTATGCTCAGACGTTGAGTCCCTTGCTCACTTTGCCACTGGATTCAAGCAAGCCTGGCTGAAGACGGCTGAAATGCCAGAAACCGGTCCTAGGAAGCTTGTTTCCGGTCCAGGGAAGGCATGGCTTGGCAGTTCGGGCTGGACTGTTGCCATGAGGCACAGGGTCAGACTGATTTGCATATGGCCATGTCTGAACTGGGGTGGCAGAGTGGGCTAAAGAACGGTGATGGATCAAACCCAGATCTCTTGACTGGGTGTGAGTGTTTGATTGGTTCTGATGCTCCGTCCATCACCACCCTCTTTTGTACCGCTTTGTTCGCCATAAGTTGGCAGGGTATGCTCAGACGTTGAGTCCCTTGCTCACTTTGCCACTGAATTCAAGCAAGCCTGGCTGAAGACGGCTGAAATGCCAGAAACCGGTCCTAGGAAGCTTGTTTCCGGTCCAGGGAAGGCATGGCTTGGCAGTTTGGGCTGGACTGTTCCCATGAGGCACAGGGTCAGACTGATTTGCATATGGCCATGTCTGAACTGGGGTGGCAGAGTGGGCTGTTCCCATGAGGCACAGGGTCAGACTGATTTGCATATGGCCATGTCTGAACTGGGGTGGCAGAGTGGGCTAAAGAACGGTGATGGATGAAACCCAGATCTCTTGACTGGGTGTGAGTGTTTGATTGGTTCTGATGCTCCGTCCACCACCACCCCCTTTTGTACTGCTCTCAGAGCAGGGCAGGGGATGAGGGGTTTGCCCACTCCAAGTGCGCATGAATGCTTGGCTGGTCCTGTCGGGCTGGCCAAGCATTCATGCGCACTTTGCATGTTCTCCATGCAGGTTGCATTACAGCCTGCATGGAGAACATGCCCAGGCCTCTATTCCCTGGCTGAGCGTCGGTAAATGGCAAGGTAAGGTTTTTTTTGCTGTTTTTTTCCATCTACCCTCCCCTTCCCACGGCTCTGCCACTCCCGATCAATGCCGGCTGCCACTGGCATCATATCCCCTGAGCATGTTTTTGAAGAATACTACAGATGTAGGAGACCAAACTAGGGGAACCCAGGGCCAGAGTGACCACTGAGAGAAAATGTGGCCTGCAAAAACATCTGATGCAATGTCTCACATGCTGCATGTAATTAACCAAGCAGAAAGAGTGAGTGCTGGAAACGCCAGTCTGATAAGGTATATTAGAAAGCAGTGTGTGCTTAGCAGGGAACTTGATGAGGATAATTGCATTACTAGATGGGGAAAATAGAGACTATTCAAATCTTAAATGTGGATAGTTGAAGTAAAGCTAAAGTGTAACACAAAAACTAAAATAATATGGATCAAAAATGAAACCACTATCTATCTGACCCATAGAAAATTGTGGGATACGTAACACCAAGGACATCAATTTCTATGTCAAATAGAAAACAACATATGAACATAGCGTCATCTTAGCGCATTGCTGAAATGTCAACTCCCTTTCAACCAAAGACTTTGTGAGCTACAAAACAATGACACTGATTTCAATGTCTAGCAAGAGTTGGCAAAGCCAATCGTCTCCCGATAAGTGAGGGAAAAATAGCTTGGAAAAGAAACATTGAGTCTTCTGAACTGGAAAAGGGGAGTCTCTAATGAATAAAGTTATGAATACATACTTCATGGTTGAAAGGGGGCACCAGAATGGGAATAAGTTGCTACATGAATGTGGACCCAGGCATGTTACAGGTCTATAACATTTGGGGAGAATGGTAAAAGAGTTAGGTCGGGCCCAGGGGTAAGAAAAGGCTGTCTGACTTTAGTGAACTGATGCCTGACCATGTTTCTTACTCTCTACCTTCAGTGATGGAAACATACGTACCGGAAAACCCTTGAATTGAGTATCTAAACAAATGTCCAGTTGCCTCCTTGCAACACAAAATGATTATACATTAATCTTCAAAGGGCCCATCTAGGCCAGCATAAAAATGAACTCGTTCCTCTCGGTAGACGGTTTCAAACCCTCCCATTCTAGCTGACGATGAAGACACATAAAGTACACGGATGGTGTGGTAAACTAAGAGGTAATTGTTGCACAGGACAGGGAGGCAGCTTAGACTTGGAATTGCTCACCGCTGCAGGGCTGAGGAAGGAAGGTAGCCCACTGGGTACCAGCGACCATGTCAGGCTGTGGAGGCTTTCAGAGACACCTGCGAAGCTCCCACCTCATAGGTTGGTGAGAAGGGGGTGCATGGAGCAATGATGCTCTTGAGCACTAAGCAAATGGGGATGTAGGGCAAGCAAAAGGGCTCAGCCTTCAAACACTGTCTAAACAAGCACGGATATCCATTATGCCATTTGCTTCGTCCTCTTAATGGATTGCAAAAACAAGTCATTGAAATAAAACAATTAAATTGCATCTTCAGTGATGCCTATGATTTTTATATGAATCCTTAACATAAAAACACAGATGTTGATTTAATTAGGCCTTAGCTAAGTACAATAAATGTGCTTTAAATGTGTTGTGCAGAACCAGTGCATTATACCAACCCAACGATAATTAACATGCGCTTTGCTAGACCGAGTGGTGTTAAGAAGCCTAGAGGCAACATATGTACATGTCAATACTCTTTTCCACTGCACCGCTTAGATTTGTACATTGTTCACATGAGACGTATTCATGCTATCTTACCCATTCATTCTCTATCACTTATGATACAAGAATCTTTCATTAAGGCAAAACATCAGAAACCATATATGATTCAAGGGTGGTAACATACCACAACTGTGTCAATAACCCAAGCTTTTTTTAAAAATGTCTGCCTCACAAAGTATTCGGTGGCAGATGTACAGCGCCACAGCAAGGGGGGCATGGTCCTGACTACAGTAGAGGAAAATGAGACCCTCTGTGTCCTGCTCAGGTAGGAAGAAAGTTGGGGTGCAGTTTGCCCCTTGGCATACCTGGGCTCTAATGGTACATTAATGGGAGTTACACCCCGGTAGATGTTTCAGAACTTGGGGCCATATGTAGGTAGAACGTGTTTTGCGATTCTCTAATTGCAATTTTTAGGGAATCGCAATTAGAGAATTGCAAAACGGAATGTAGGTAGGATTAGCAAATAATTTTGCGAATCCTACATATTCCTTAATTGCGAATTGCAAACTGCAATTCGCAATTAAGGAATACCTACCCATTCATTCCTATGGGCCTAGAGGCCCATAGGAATGAATGGGAAGACATTCTCAATTTGCGATTCTCAATTAGAGAATCGCAAATTGAGAATGCAATTTCAAGTGTGCCCGGGTGTCAAAAGGACACCCTGTTGCACCCCTGAAATGAGCATGGGTGCACATGTGGCACACATACATGCCCTAAGGACATGTGTGTGCACCACATGCCACTTTGAAAAATGCAAAAATATGCATTTTTGAAACCTGTAATTGGTGGTAATTTGCGATTCCTTAAGGCCAAATTGCACTTTTGTGGTGCTTCTTACATTGCATTTAAGGAATCGCAAATTTAGCGAATCCTTATTTTGCATGCAGATTTGCCTTCCTACATACCACTTAGCAAAATTGCGATCGCAAACGCCGGAATTCGGCGAATTTCGGCGTTTGCGATCGCAATTTTGCTTTCTACATATGGCCCTTAGTGTCTAGGTTTGCACTGTTGCTCAAACTTTGCCTCCATTGAGTGGAGTAATGGCGGATGATGTGGCCACCCTAAAGAATGAGGCGAGGGGCCCCAAGGACTCCCATCTAGGCCTCCGGATCAATGGGAGACACCACGAGGGTGGGAGATCCCTGCAGTCAGGGGCTTCTAGGGTTATGTCCCTGACTCCATTATAACTGCTGCCTGGCAGTGACTGAACCTGGTTGAATTGTTAGAGATACAACTGAGGCACTGTCAGGACATTCAAATCCAATATATTTTCTACCACCAATTTTTTCTTTTCTTTTTGCCTGTTTTAGGAATTTGACAAGAACATCTTTCCTACCAGATGGGACCACCTCTTATGTTATTCCAAATAAATTTGCAGAATGGTGTATGTAGTGCCACGAGTACTGCATCTGGATGTTGTAAGTAACTGCAATTGCATCCAAGGCAACCAGAAGCAAAGGGTTACGGCTTAAATTACACCAGTGAAGCTGCATTTGTTTGCTCTAATGTGTGTGGAGCAAAGGTGCCTGTGCTTCATAGCAGCCAACTATCAATGTATGGCCAATTTACAGCTGTTGCTATGATATTACAATCAGCAGGGAGCTAGGTCAAAGGCCGAGGGCACTGCTTGAACTGCTATTCTTCTTGAGAGTTATGGTTGCTAAGGTAACTAAAACAGCATCTAGTTCTTGTCAGGGGATATGTTGATTGTGAATCATTGCACATTTGGGGCTGTATTTACAAGGCGGCGTTATGCCATTCATAGTGGCTTAGGGCAGCTTTGTAAATATGGAGCAGGGCATAGCGTCGGTAAAAGTGACGCTCCGGTGGCGCAATGTCCTTGTAAATATGCCACTTGGAGACTTGCGCAATCTTGCACGCACTTTACCAAAGAATACTGCTGAGAACCTCCCTCATATTCAACACCAGAGATTCCCTTGTCTATCATGTGAAGAGAGATGGAGGGTTGTGCCCTCTCGATTTTTCAACGTTGGTAAGGAATAGATGTCAGACGTTTTGCTAATGTTTATCACGTGCTTGGTTTTCGGACCGCAGAGACGAAGCACTTTACTTTCAAAGGAATAGGAACACTATTTGTCATAACGAAGCTCTGCCTTGAAAAAGCCCACGGCCAATGGGCCACTAGGGCGAAACACGTGTCGGCTTTTCTTTTCACTATCTCTGTCTGCACTTTATCTATGGAAATATAAATAAAAACCAAGCATGTGATAAACATTAGCAAAACGTCTGACATCTATTCCTTACCAACGTTGACTAATCGAGAGGGCACAACCCTCCATCTCTCTTCACACTCAACTCTACAATGGCTCTTGGGTGTAGCCATTTACGAGGAATGTGCCACAACTAAATTGGGCCCTGACAATTGTAGCACCAAAAGCCCAGAACTTTCCACCCAAACAGTAACCTATACCCTTGTCTATCATGTGTCTTAAATGATCTTATCAAGGAAACAAAACTTGCCCCTCCATTTACCACAAATAGTATTTAAATGATTCTTAACTTTCAGCTGCTGCTACAGTGCGCCCTCTCAGGGTTCTGAAAAGGAAAGCAGGACAGTGCAAGTCAGGCCCTGCAACACATTTTGCAGATTCCTTTCGGCAGCCTTTGCTGAATACGAGGAACCTTTAACACGTGCTGAATGTTATCAATGCCTTTCAGCCTTTTTTGCTCTCTACCTCATCACACACTTTCACACCATCTTCCAGTCAGGACATGAGTGGGAAAAACGCCATTGAATTTCCCATTACAGAATGAGGTGCTGCCACGCTGTTTTCTTTCACTAAAAGTTCAACACTATGTTAAGCGTGGCGTTTGTCTCTGTTCCCTGCGGCATAATAAAGGCAGATCTTGGCAAAAGCCTTGCACCCCCTGGACATCCATTCAAGATGCCCCAAGGGGCCTGTCCTGCAGGTTGAAGACCTCTGTTCTAAGGCAATCTGCCCTGAGTGTTCCTGCAAGGTGATGGTTTGCTGCTGGACGCACTCTTCTTCTGGTGCCCAGAGCCACCATGAAAACTCCCTTGCACAAGCACATGCAGCTGCTATCTTCATCCTACTCTCACAATAAGGTTCTTCCTGCCTGCTTTTTATGTGACAGATAAGGGCCACTTGCATGCTGGGGGTCTCCATCTTGAGGGGCTCATTCTCAGCATTATCACAAGAGAGGTGTTTTCTTCAGTGGTCCAAGCTTGCTGATGTGCCAGCCAGGAAACACAAGACTATCAAGAAGCTTCATTGCCTGCCACCAACAAACAGTGGCAGCAGGATTAGCTCCATAGTTTACTACAGCATATTAGAACATTGGAATGTTGGGAGCTCCATTGAAAACAATGGAGTGCTCCGGGCTTATAATGGCTGGTATAAGCCCGGAGCTCCAACATTCCAATGTGTCTTTGTTCACAGCTCTGGCTGTGAACAAAGACTTCAGGGAGCCTGAGGGGATTTGAATCCCCTCGCGCTCCCTGAAGGCTTTGTTTTGTTAGAACATTCTGCCCTCTAGTGGCAGAATGTTCTAATAGCCTTATAGCCCTTCGTAGCAGGGCTAAACCGGCTTTTAAAGTCCCTCTGCTTTGTTAAAGACCCTCGCCTTCGGCTCGGGCCTTTAACACTGCAGCCGGCCTTTAACAGCCGGTATAGCCCGCTACGGCGGGCTATAAAGCTATAATAAACTAGGCGTTTTGTGCGTGGATATCTTGCTTTAAGGCATTTTAGGCGGTATCTTACCCAAATAAACTACCGATAGGGTTTGGAGGCATTTCTAATTTTAAACATGTTTCTGATCTTTTTCTTTGTTGTCAGTTTGTACCTACATCCTGTCTCTTCTGCCATTCCAGTTCACATTCCATCTTACGCAATAGAAAAAGGTTTTCCCCATTATTTCCAAAGGTGTTTGAAGTTATTGTATTAATATTCATTTTTGAAGTTTTATTTCCGATTTTCTATAATTACATGTGATTCCATTGCATTTTTTCCGTTTGTCACACGTCTCTATTCTTCTGACGACACATTCTCCTCGACCCCTGGTACCAACATCAAGGTGATTGTTGCTTTGATGAAATTGCGAGTCTACTTAGCAGAGTTAAACCTCTGTATGACATAGCATTTGGGGCTGTGCACATTAGTGCACTCAGGCTCAAAATATGTAGATTTGCTGAATTATTTTGACATGGAAAATAAAACTGGGATTCAGAGATAGAGTGCTTTTTTATTACGGTGGAAATAAAATACAAACTCAACAAATGTTAATTTTTGAATGAAAAGAAAGACAACCTGCATATCTCCCCAGTACAATATCTGAGTTTGAAAGAGACATGTTGTGGTTAAATAGAAAACTCGCTGGGCCAAAAAATGTAAGGAAATGACGTCTGATTTCGATCCTTAAAGAATATGGGATACAGTTGAGGGCGCTGGCAGATGCCGTACCAGTGAATATTAGAACACCACAGGAGAGAATGAAAAGAAAAGAAGGTGTCATAAACAGTAGAACAGTTTTATTATTCTAGCTCTACGTCTATATATCTCGAAGTTATAGTGCAAGTCGAGATTGTGGAGTAGGTATATGTGAGGGTAAATATTAAAACTTAAATATTGAGACTCACTTCCTTCTCACAAACGACATGAACCTTGATTACAAGTAGGTAGGGATGGTATCCTAAGGTAGGATGCTGCTCCGCCCAGTTGTAACTGGCCCATTATCTCTCCCAGCTTTCCATGTGCCGGGACAGCAGGCCAGATTTTAGTAGGGAGAAAATCCTGATATTAATATCATATGTGGATTGGGCTGCAAGGACAGCGCTGGACTGGCCTCAGACCCTGCTCAGCACCTCCTGTAACACCTTCTGTTCCCACTTGTCAACCCAAATCTTTCCCCGCGCTCCCTACACACTGTCCCTGCCTCAGCTCCCCCGCTCCAATCTACCACCTACTCAGAGCAGTTGGTAGAAACAAGGGGATTTGTTGCTGGACTGGGGATCCCTTTTCAGATCTGGAGCTGGTAATTTCGGGTCCAGATGTTCTTACCCAGTCCTGGAACAAAAACTTAGAATAGCTAGATTTAGGCGGGGCGTTCTGGCTGGAGTCATTAGTTCCAACCTCATGCTGTCCCTTCACATACATTTGTCCCACTTGTAGTTGAGGCCATAGCCTGGCTTCTGCTGAGGAACAGAACCGTTTAAAGCCCAGTTTCTCACAATGATACAGTCAAAGCTGAAATAAAAGAGGGGCTGTTGAAAAGTACCACTGGCCCATGAGAGAAAAAAAAAGCATCTTGGAAGCAATAAAGGGGGACAAACTAGACATACACATTAGTTTGTTAAGATCTGGACCCCGCAGATTCATTGACTTTATTTCTGGGACTGCAGTGAACTATTTATTAACTGTGCAAACTCTCACATGACGAAAAAAGAATACCTATGCACATACGAATATTGATTTGCAGTGTGAAATAATTATTACATAATTTGCAAGACATGATATAGAAATATAGTACACAAAGAGAATACTAAAACAGACTTTCACATTGGCCCACATTCAAAACACCGCTCTATCTAGAAGTCGACCATATATTTCCAGGTTGTGCAAGGCGATTCCGAATGCTTGTGGATTCTCAAAATGTTCCAACTATGTTACTGTTTGAATGATTTTCTCTAACCAATACTCTACCACTCCCTAATATCCACTTTTCCTACAGCTAACCTTAACTCCATAACTGCAGAAAAATGGAATACATCCAGATTTTAGCAAGATGTAATTATAATTTCCACTCACAATTTGTTGGGATTTCCCGCTTAAAATGTATATTTTATGAGAACCCTATGGTAAAGAATATGCATCACACTTAAGCCACAACTGCACAATTTAGGCTCACAGCTTAGCTGAATAGCAACCCTAAATAATGAATGTTTGACCTGATATGCTTGGGTGGTAGTCCCTCAAACTTCTTGCCTCCACCCCTCCTATTTTGCTGAATTTGTGCTTGTTGGCTTTAGCACTCTGTGCACTTTACCCCTGATAACCAGTGCTGAAGTGCTCGTGCTTTCTCCGTTAAACATGGTGCCATTGTTGTACACCTAATTGGCACATTTAATGTATGTGTAAGTCCCTAGTAACTGGTACTCCATGTACCCAGGGCCTGTAAATTAAATACTACTAGTGGGCCTGCAGCACTCATTGTGCCACCCCTAAAGGTAGGTCCTAAGGGCTCATAGCGCAGGCTGCATTGCATTTAAATAGTAGAACATGTGGGTTTAAGTTTTACATGCGCTGGTAGTGAAAAAACTCTAAATTAGCTTTTCACTACTGCAAGGCCTATCTCTCGCATAGGATAACATTGGGTTACCTTATTACAAGTAATAAGTGATAACTTAAGTTTGGGAAATGATGTTTACAGTCAAATGAATTGTAATTCAAAACCCTCTCTGATAGTAAAGTCAGATTTTAAGTCACAATTCTGAAAACGCTTTTAGAAAGTTGACATTGTCTTTTCCTTGCCATTTGATGCCTGCTGTCTGTGTCCTGGGTTACATAACTGTGAATAGTTGGCAATTGGCCTTTGTATATTCTTCCCAGTCACTGAGACAAAGGGGAACTAGGTGTTGGCAGGATGGGCCAACCTGCCATGATGGTTGGGGCAATGCTGTTCCCTGCCCCACTTACATTTCAGAAGGCATCCTTCAGGATACATGCAAAGGAATTTGAAACTAGCCTTTAGTCACCCTAGACTACTTGGAGCCTTGATAGAGGAAGGGAGGAACTTTCCAGAACCAAATGTGGGGGTAGTTTAAGGCGCCTCCCCACTTCAAAGGTTGGCACAGGCACACATATTGTACCCCTTGAACCACTCATCAGATCACTTCTGGACCTCTAGAAGACTCAGTAGAAGGGCTGCCACACTGCCCTGATGCTGGGAGAACTGCCCTGCTGCCAGAGGATTGTGCTGCTGTCCAAGAAGAAAGAAGGAAGCCCGGACCTGCTCCTTGAATTCAGGACCATCACAGTGACTCCAAGGGCTAGCTGGCTGGCCTCCTGTTCTGAGCTACAGGGACACGTCAAACTCCAGAGTCCTCCCTGCAGCTGCTCAGCTGACCTGATGCAACTGGACCTGCCTAGACCTGCTGGCTTCTCCTAGAGTGAGTCCCTGAGCCCCAAGAGGTGCCTCCCTAGGTCCTGGACCTTTGACTGGCATCAGAGTGCCCTCTTATGCCAAGATAGGTATAATCCTGAAGTTTTGGGCCCTTTGTGACAGTGAACGGGCCTATTCATGCCAAGACTCTGCCGCCCACAATAATTACCAAGACGAAGCTCTGATGAACCCGACTCTTCGGGCAACTGCACTGTCTGTGAATACTGACAATGCAAGATCTGCACTTCGCGCTACAGCATCAACAGCCCGCGGGGACCACAAATGCAAAGCAACAACTGTCCATGATTCCTGACAACCTTCTGCTATGCTCTCCATGCTCTTCACAGCCTTCTTCACCATGATCTGGACTCTTCACACCAGACTTTGAGAAAGTAACTTTTTCAGTGGGACTAACCTGGTCCTTACATCCGGTCTGTGCCCCATCGAGTGCGGCCTCAACTTCCCCAGGGTCCAGCATGACCTGTTGACTGCAAGCGAAGCTTTGTGCTTTTATATGCTACACTTACCAACAACTTTAACATTGTATTTCTCTGGTTCTACTTATTGGATTTTTGTCATTCTTGTATCTTTTTATTTATTAAAATATAACTCTATTTCACTAAATTGGTTTGTGATTGTTCTAGTGTTTTCACTTTATTACTGTTTATGTGCTGTACAATTGCTTAACACACTGCCTCTAATTTAAGCCTGACTGCTTTTGCAACAGGCTACCAGAGGGTTAAGCATGTGCTAAGTTAGTGACTTTGGTGGTTCATCCTGACAGAGATTGAGGTTGTTGCTTGAGAAGGGTCTTCACCCCTCAATAAAAAAGAAACAAATTTCCTCCATATGAAACCACGCACTTTTCCTATGTTATGAGGCCGAAGTGCTGGATGTTGACATTTGCCAACCACTTATTGAATTAAGAATATCATCAAAACCATTTTCACAGTGCCATAATCCAAATCAGTCAGTCAGTCAGTCAGAAAACTTTATTTCGGCTGTCAGCCATAAAAGTTCATAAAACACAATAAAACATGTACAATAAATACAAAGGAAGTAGTACAAAGTTGAAAATGTAGATGTAAAAACATACAAACATGGGCAAAAAAAGCACTAACTTTAGGATGGATAGTATCACAAGGTTTACCTTAATGTAATAGTAAACGTCTCCTGGTTAACCACATTGAAAATAGGAATTTAGCAATCACCGTGACAAATAGGGGAGAAGGGTCATACTTCAGCAACCTGAACAAATCTCTATAGTTCCTAACCCCCATGTTTTTTGCCAACTGGATAATCCATTTTCGACGGGGGATTTCATAGGCTGCACAGAAGAATATAACATGAACCTCTGATTCTTCTTGATCACCACACCCAGGGCAGGTTTGGCTACTAGAACCAGCCCACTTATTCGTTCTTGCAAATAGCGGGAGGGAGCCATGCCTGAATTGTATATATAATTTCTTGGCACTGACCGGGTGGATCAGATCTAATGCAGGCTCAAAGCTATAACCATTTTTAACTTCGAGAAATACCGAGGTCAGGTTGGGACTATGCACTGATCTGAATTCAAATCATCATCTGTGCTCAAACTGATTATACAATGTAGTCACTTATGTCGGTACTGGACCAGCAGTCAGCACTTCATCATGGTATGATTATTTTTTATAATGGTGCCTCACTGAGCTGGAAAATAAGGTAGGTAGCCATTGAGGGTGAAGCGATGAAGAGAAAGAGAGAACATGTGGTTACCACACTTTGAGTGGATATATCTGCTAGCCTTATCATGGTCATTGCCATGTTCGGCAGAAAAATGATAACAAGATATTACAGGATGGCTCACAGAGGAAAGAAACAAACAGCCACACTCAGCAGTGCTTCCATTTGATAGCGCCTTAGAGTGCATGGCCAGATCCTTGACTACCCAACGTAACCTCATCACCGCTTTAAATGAAAGACGAGAATATCCGTAAAGGCCTAAGTTCTTGTGAATAAAATGGTAGTATTCCCTGTGAAATGGCATTGACAGAATAAATGTTAGGGTTAGGGATAATGCGGGAGGCACAGTGTAGGGTTTGGGTATATGTACAAATCACAAATGTAATAGTACAATTTAAACATTTAATTTTTACATTTTTTTAATGTAAGCCACTCCCTTTTTACCTCTTCTGCTTATGTCTTCTATTTTTCTTTCTTAAGATGCATTTTGCATCATTTTAATGAATCTTTATATTTTTTTTATGCAAAACCCCAATGGTTAGAAGTTGCATGCTGTTTTTTTTTTTAATTTTACTCGGCGTTGTTCTTGATAAACTCATTAGTTCTCAATTAATTAACCACAGGATAGTGATAGGACTGAATTAGGTTATAACTAATTTTTTTCCTTGGGTGACGGCCTCACGGGAACACTTTCTACGATGCAAAATTACTACTTTTCGATCCCTTCTTTAAAAATATATGGGGAGATGTTAACTTTCTCCAAAATATTTCAGAATTGGAGTTGAATTAGTAAATAACCCTCCTCGACTATTTGTGGGAAAGTTGCACTTTTACCTAAATATTCCAGCACTGGAGTGAGTATATTAAATGTGGCCTTCCGGTGTCCACCATGCTGTCTTGAAGTTGCAACTCAAGGCAACAACGTTGCACAGAGATGTAAACAGCTAGAGATGGACTCACTGAGCTATTTTTCCGGTGTCTTGCATTAATCAGGAAAACTGTTTTGCAATTGGTTGTGGGCAAAAGAGGAACACATCGTAGCGGGCTGTTATTTTGCAAGGAGCTAATCCACCACAATCAATAATGCATGACAACTACGACTGTGGGTTGTGTTGTGTGTGTCTCTGCATGTGTGACATATGGAACTGCAAATATTAAAACCATTAAAACTCTATTACCCAAGCACAATGTATTATTAACTGATTGCATTTCCATAAAAATTACATTAAGTGCAACCTTTGGTAATAGGGGTTCGAAACTCCTGTTATATTTATGTAATCACACCTCCAACCAGCAACATCTCGAGTAGCTTTTTCAAAATCACATCCCCCGGGTTTGATAGATTTGATCTGAGCGAATGGTGAAGCCCTGCCATTTTCTGCTTTCTGCTTTGTAAGATTGCGCGTTATCTGCTTCTCCAATATTGATTCCAGCAGTTCTGCCGAGACTGTAAATGGATTGGACAGAACAGGTCAGAGGGAAGGGATGAATCCGGAGGCGAATGCTTGGGTACGAGAACCAATATCCAAGGCCAGGATGCCGCACATAATTTTTTCTCACAATGAATTATGGAGGTATTTGTATTTCATTTAATCGACAGCGGCATCTCCTATCTTCTGTCAGGTTAACAGAGTCTTCTATTTGCTACCTCCTGCTTCGTTCCACATCTGCTTCGTGTGTTTAATGTGCCTCACGTCTTGTTCTCCCCCGAGCCTATGGCTCAGGCTGTAGGCGGCCTATTTACTGTCTGTCCGTGGGCTTTGGGAAGGCACTCTGTCTGTTGTAGGAATGACAGGATAGATCTGACGCTGCTGCTGTGTGGAGATTAATGACGTTTGTTTGAAACTAGTATAAAGAGTATAAAGAGTTTACCGGTGTCTCTGAAGAGACTTTCTGTGAAACATGATTTATGAGCCCCTTGCGCCACTTTTGCGTCACTTTTAACATGGGAAAAGTGACGCAAAAGTGGCGCAAGGGGCTCATAAATCTGCCCCATGGTACTTAAAGAAACAGGATACTGTTTAATCAAAAATGAATTTCTGGGTTTGAAAAATCGGAAAAAAATTCAGAGCAAGAGGGAAGGATAAGAGAACAGCGGGGTTTGAGATACATGATTAAATTCGTTTTGAATTTCTATTACAATATTCTATTTTTGTACTATCTTTACTTACCGAGGATACTCTTTTCCCCAAAAGAATGGCTTCTGCAGCTCCCCGGCTGGAAATCCTATATGAATAGAAAAGAGCTTGCTTAAAACCCTACTCAATATTTCCTCATTTCATTTCTTTAGTGCAGGCTACTGCCTTGGTTGAGCAATGAAAATGAACAAACATGTAATTTAATATGGAATACTTGAGGAATTATAGCTCACGCTGATGCACTTATATATTAGATAAAGTACCCCCGACATATATTAAATGGATAATGCATGGAGGAGTTCTGTGATGGTATAGAGGAACGAAAAGGCCGAAAGCCGACTTCCTCTATAAGGATGGAAATCCAAGGTGACTTGCAATATCCTTTCCTTATCATGCACTGCAGGAGGTACTTTATTCCTTATAATACATGGCCACATCATTACACTTCCCACAAACCACTTAAATCTTTGGGTGTTGCATTTGCATATGAAAGTGATAGGATGGTGGCAAACATGAAGAATACAACCAGAATCTGTAGTGCAAAATTCAAAATACCAAAAAGCAGTTAGATATTTGTTGCAAAATGATTTTAGAATCAGTTTAATACATGTCACATTTAAAACCGCTGTATTTCAGAATGTGTATACAGATGCAGCAAGATTCTATCTTACCTAAAGTGTGCAAAAAATAAACATGTTCACCATGAATATCTACTTTTGTACTGATCACTGTTCATTTAAAAAAACAGAACAGAGGAAGGAAAAGCTTGTTTTTTCTGCTATATAAACTGTAGCTTTAATTATGCTCAGTGTCCTGCCTGTCCCCTTGGCTCCTGGCAACAGGCATTATGACATCGGCACTGAGCTGCAATACATTATAACAGGTGAAAAGCTGCATAATTCTTTTTATTGTAGACTACTAGTGCCGTCACATTTAGAGACAACATTTTAAACATGGATTTCAGGCTCCCGTGTATTATAATTGTATAGACACATTCCTAACTTATTGTTCTCCCTAGTCACAGAACGAACCAGTGGGAGTGACTTTTCACCCGGAAGACTGTCAATGATCTTACCAGAGCCTACACTGTAATCTTTTTAGGCCTTTTCACATTAAAATCCTGGGCTTTTCTTTTCTTTATTTTAATGAACTTAGCTCCTCCTAGTATATTCTAGTACATGTTGTTTTTCTCTCGATATCGAGAGACCAGCTTTCCTGTTTCCTATGTAATATGAATTGTTGTATTTTTGTTTTTCTTGTTTGAGTTTCATATGCTATGCTTTCAATTTTGGCACCTAGTTCATTGTTTCATTCCCTTGATGTAAATAAGTTTCCTTGGATCAAAGTTTCTGTGAAATACTGGTTTAGGCCTCCAAACTTCAAAAAAATTCTCAGTGCATGAGAGGAAGGACAGGCCTTGACTGGATGGGTTTCTTGCCGAGATCTACCTGGTAAGCTTTTCTGCCTCCTCCCACCAACACTTTACCCCACATAGAAAAAAAATAGAACCTTGTTGTGGCTATCACAGCTGTTGTTTGGTGTTTTCAGAACCCCTAATGGACATTCGGCTGCTCAAAGCCTCAAGATGCAAGCTGGAGTCCCACTAACTGGAAGGGTAACCTGCTCATGTGGTGCTCGCCATGTGATATTAACATTTCACCAGGCGATCATGTGAAGAGATTCAATATTGTGTGACACACTGTGTCACCACGTGAGCAGACTGGTCTGGTGGTTATTTATCTTGGTGCACAACAAGGAATGGGATGTCTCTTTGGAGGGGCCCATACTTAACTGGTGCATACTGAAAGATGGTAGTGGTCTTGTTATTCACGAGGATAAAACATCATCAGGTTGTTGGGCAGGGTATTTTTTGTGTTCTTGCTGCAAGGGAATGTTTAAACTTCCACTTTCTTCATCCATTCTTGTGAAGAACCACAAGTTGGTAAAAAGAGGAGACATCCATTATCTCTCTGTGTCGGACAATGCTTGATTTGCCTGATGGCCGTCACTCTTGCAGGTAGAGTTCCAATGCATATCTGACTGAACTGCGGCTTCTGGCCTCCAAGTCAATGATTAATATCAGGGATAAACTCCCAAAACTGGAGCAGGAGCTTGAAGACCACATCAAAGAATGGAGCATGATTGACATAAGGGCAAGTAGGATCAGATTGGTCAGAGTGCCCTCCATCTGGAGGTCATTGAGCATTCTTGGGGGAAGCTGTGTTTCTCGTTGCATTTGGAGAGTGCCATTATTTATTGCCTCTTGTGGCCTCTCTGATGCAGATGCACTACCAGTTTATAAGGGCATTTGGGGCATCATTACTTGAAAATAGATGGACATTCATTAGACTGTTTTCCTACTGTCCCATTTCATGAACTCTGCAATCCCTTGGTGGGGTTTGAGCCTGAATTTGCACAGTGGGTGAAGATACATTTTGAGATCGTGTGTCCCTTACCAGAGCAACTGAGGGCGTCACTGGGCGGTCCCTCATCAGGCAGAGTAGGAATTTACATTGGCAGATCATGTGAGTCAGGAAACACTGTGCTTCCTGAAGATCAATCTATCTATGTTTTGTGGCCTTTCAGGTGATCCTGTCTTGAATGGGTGTGCTGGACTTATTTTGTTCCCAGTCATATGCAACTCTTCTGATCCCTTGCTTGAGGGCTCTATGTCTTGGGGCCTGGATGTGGGATGTCCCATCCTTGTAGTGGCCTTAATATCTCCTGTACGCATTTCCTTCCAAGAAGGAAAAGATACACATCCTTTTGCTAGCATTTGTTTGGTCGTATGGGAATCAAAGGCCAGGTTTCTTCTGTTGAGCAGATTGTCCATTTCTATTCTGTTACATTCTGCCGTATCAGCATCCAGCCAAAACATGGAGGGCAGCCCAAAAGAGAACAACTAAGCTTCAGATGCTACACATACTTCTCTATTGACAACCTAAAGCTAAGACACATCTTTCAATCTGCCAACTCCATGTCTGACATCAGCGCCTTTCTAAATGACTTCAGTACCTTTTTTGAAAAACACTGACACTGGATGCCAGACAAAACCATCTGCATCCTTGACTTCCAAAGGTCTCATTGACAACAAAAACTCTATTTGCAAACTGGTTACAAAACTGAAGAAAACTAAATTCTCTATGGCTCTATACTACAGAAATTCCTCCACACAACACTCAGACAACTAATCACATTAGTCGAAGCTAAGAACTATACCAATACAATCAATGAAGCTTCCAACTGAATCAAAACAATCTTCAGGACAATCAAGACCTGCATCAACCCCCCCACTGACCATCCTTTCTTAGACCAAGCCTATTCTTGTAGTATCCCGCAACAGCCATCCTTAAAAGTCCTGTCTGAGAGAGATCTCACTGACCTACTCAATTCACTCAAAGACACCTCATTTGAAGATGATAATTTATGCTTGTTCTTCATCAAAATCCTCTCTGCTTAAGCAGTGTGATATGGACCTGCAAGGATTTGAAACCCAACTTTCACCTAACACTACAGGCCTGATTACGAGTTTGACAGTGTGGGAGAGGACTGCCATGCCATCAGCCTGCTCCCACACTGCCAAACCTATGGTCGGGCTACCCGCCAGGTTGCAAGTGTTTTTTGTGTCTGGCGGGCTTTTTTGGCGCTCCCACAGCAGCGCCTCTGAAAAAAAGTACCGTAATGAAGACACCAAAAAAAGTCCTTGGACAGTTTGGACTGTAAAGTTCATGCTGTGCACAAACTAAAGTGCATCCACACAGGGGGGCACATGTTTCCTAAGAGTGAAAATATTTTTTAAGTGTATTTTTACCTTGCTACACACATTTAACACCTTGCATCCTGGTTTTGGTTAAATACATTTTTTAAAACAAGTGCACATGTATACAAAATCCTTGGAAAAAAAACATATATCCAGATGTGCAGAGTATAAATTCAATTATTGTTTTTTGTAATCAGCTTTCAGTCTTACAATGATTACAACTATGAGATAAAAGACAAAAGAAACATACTCATAAATACTTGAGACATATACAGTACAATCAACTGAACAGCATGATGACCTACTGTAAATAGATGGGGATGTCTATGCTCTCGTTAACACCGGGGCAAGTCGTTATAAAAACATGTGCAGAAGGAGATAGGGTAAGTGCACAGAGAGCAAGCAGCCCTTACACCAACATAGTCAATAAAACAATAGTCCAATACATCTGTGCAAAACCACTTTGTATTAGAGTGCATGTATATGGGAGTGTTTGAAGAGAAGAAAAATCAAGCGACCAATTTATATTTAAATGCACAATACAATATACTTAACATCAAATAAAAAGACACTCCATAATGGATTATCTGGGTAGTATAATACCTAGTGTGGTAGGCAACTCTCTCAGACATGACCACGCAGCATATAAATATGATACTATGGAATCGAGAACATACTCATCATCAGTTCTAGCACAGAGCATCAGTGCTGATTTGAGATATTTAACCCAATGAAGTTAAAAAAAAAGGAAGGAGCCTACGTGCTGAACCGTATTATGTACAAAACAGGATAAAGTTTAATAGGTTGTCCTTCCCTCCAAATATACAGTCACGAGCAGTGAGCCTTTGAATTCTGGTTAGATATTCCCCAGTTGGCAGTATACCCAGGCTGTGATTTACATACAGCATTCGTTTAATCTCAGTGAATATCAAATTCAGGTGAAATGTGCAGTGAGGGCCGTGACTGTTGTTAAAATAGTTAGCTAAAGATAGAACCAGGCTTCAACACAATATGCTTCCTTAACTGCTGACATTTTTGATATCCATCTTTGATCAGATTTGCAGTATCCTGTTTTACTCTGTAAACAGACCATAAGGACTCCATCTGCAGCTCATTCAAAACATTCTTTACATGGGATGACCATGTGCTCCTTCGGCAGTCATTGTTGGAGGTTGCTTTTTCAAGAGATCTTCGCTATATAACTGCCTTTGGGTTTCTCACCAGCCTGATCCAATTTAGCGCTGGCCTGAGGCCAGCCATCTCTGATGGTGGAGTGAAACTAAGCTCTGCATAAAGTGCCAATAAGGGGGCCCGTCCCTAGCCTGAGCAGCGGTCTTAGAAAGTTTTTCTCGCCCAGTTGCAAAGGTTGTCAGTTTGCACACCTACAGAGCTCAGCCCCATAGAGCCACTGGCATATCCAACCTTATGGCCGCCCGTGGTGGTCCTTGCTTTTGCTGCCAGCGGTGGCCCCATTGAAGAGCGGGGGGTGCTGGAGAGTTTTGACGGCCATTGCCGCCCTGCATAGGCCAAAATGTACAGCGAGGAGGGCGCTTGAAACCCTGAGATGGCAGGTAGGAGCGGGAGCAGGCCGCCACTGCGTAGAGCGCTGATGCCACTGCCTTTTGTTTATATATTTACTGGATAATACTAATACTTCTGGCACTTGCATTTTGTCTAAACTTCAGGATAGCCCCGGCCATTTGCCTCAGGACTCTAGTTGCCCTCTCATATGGCTATCCCAGTGCAATTTCTAAGGGAACCAGATCCCCAGATAACCGTACTGCTTAAAAGTCTTGATGGGCACAATGTCAATCAAAGACTTCCGTTTGAAACTGGGGGACGGCCTCAGTCCCATACTCTTTGTTTTACTTCCATTAATGATCAGTGATTTTTTTTCTCACAGTATTCCACAAAAAGCTTTAATAACCTCTGAAGAGTCGTACGCCCTTTTCTACTGAAAAGGTTTCTGTACACTCACCTCCAAGCCTATACCTAACTCTAGCAGTATTGTCTGAGTGAAGTGCCTTTATGGCCTGTACCAAGGAGATATCAGCCACTTGATCTTTCAATAATCTCCACAGTTTCTCCTGATCTACTAGGTCAAAGGCTGCTTTCAAATACACAAATATTAAATACAGTGAGGATTTCCTGATATAATCGAACTGCTTGGTCAATATCCGTGACCGAAAGCCATCTTGCACTTCTGTCATAATATTGAGACTATTCATCCAGCCGTGTAGCCAGTTAAGCAGGACTTTCCCTGCCCCACCAAGAAAGGAGATTGGGCGATACTTGGAGGGACTGCCATAATCGCCCTTCTTATATATAGGTACAATAATGGCTGAATGTCAGTAGGATGGTACAATGTTACCAGCGAAAGCTGAGTTAAATACATTGATAAGGACACTAGCCTACAAGTGGGGATCCTCACGATAAATGTCAATAGGCACAAGGTCAGGGCATGGTGCCGTATGCTTCCTCATGGCAATCAATACTCTTTCCACTTCTGGTACTAGGATGTCGATTACACAGTGACCCTTGTAGGGGCCATCGCACACTAGTGGGGGTGGTCAGGTGAACTCTTGGGCTTGGCACTTTACTGGGCACTGAAATTGTGAACCCACGCTGTTGGGCCAATATAATTCTCTAAAGTATTCACTGCCCCATTTACCACCCACATTATAAGTTCCCAGAACTTCTTTGTGTTTTTATCATAAGAGGTCTCCCTCAATTCTGCCCATAACAACATTTGAAGCAGCGACTTCTTTCTACTCACACCTACGTTTTCAAAATAATGCTTCACTCTGGGGGTTACACTTGCACCGTGCCATGGCATGTAAGATGACTCTTTGCATATGGAAGCATACTTCGTCATACCAGCTATATCCTTTAGGCAGTCTCCCACCATTAGGACCAATAGTTTTTGGGCCCAGTAGGCTTGGACCACAGAGCCTTCAACTCATGTACCATATCATCAAAGGGCGATAGGATTCTTCCACTATAATTAGTCAGGGTATTCATAATTATGGCTCCATACTTGGTCACCATCTGTTCAAGCATTGGAAGTTCGCAGAGGTATTTCTTGAAACTCCATCGTATTCTCCTCCTACTGTTGGATGGAGCGATCTCATGACCGTAACTCCCTTTGTTTGGGTTGTTAATGCTAGCACACCTCTTGGAACTCAGCTTCAGCTAGAGAACCACAGGATCATGGTCAAGCTCCACTCTTCTGACAACAGTCAGATCACACACACATTCCCATCCATCAGTATTAACTATAATATAGTCAATAGAGATGACCATCTCCCATTATCAAACATCACTTTGGCAGTGCTATCTGAAGCAGCTTGACCATTAATAAAACATAGCTGATAATTAATAAAAAATTCATAGAATGCTTCAGCTTTTCGTAGCTGATTTAACATAACTCTTGGCCGTCTTCAGGATGCCTAATGCCTAGACAATGGTCTTCAATTAAGATGTCACTAATTATAATAGTGTCAGACAGTTGTGTAATGAAATTATCACAGATCAATAATGAATACTTAGGCTCTCTGGCTAGCGCCCGAGAAGATGGCGGCTCGCCCGTGACTCTCCCGAGACGGCGGAGAGAAAGACGAGCATGGCATAACTAATGCCTGTATTTGGATTCCCAGAGTAGCGGTTTTGCAGTCGGAACCATTGTAGCTTCACCGGAGATAGTTTTTATCATCCGTGGTGTCCCATAACGACGTCTGCCTTCTAGCCGCACTGTAACGCGATTCTCTAACGACAGCATCCGCCATTTTACATCGCGCCTGACGCATTTCGGCGCGCAATCAAAAACCACCGGTAAATGCCTTTTCAGTACCGGCAGTCACTCGACATACACGTGATGTCTAAAATAGGAGCTAATGGGTGACGAATTATTCTTTCCTGAATGCCTGGGCTTTGAAACGGAAATTTTCCTTTTCCTGTCAGCATTTTTCATTTTGTGAGGAACTGTCTGACTTTCAAGGGTTTATGTGCCACCAACCCTCTTTAAACGAAGTAATTCTCTGCAGATATGTGGTTTCTTCTGGGATTTATGCACTGTGAACATTATTTTATTAATCAACTGCTCTTCTGGTGAATAACTGTGCTTATTTCTTGCCTGTCACGCCGTGAATTCTCCTCAGCCTCTCTTAGCCTTTTTTAAAACAGTTTGTTTTGCTTCTCAATTTTTCTATTATATCAGGCACTATTTTAACACAAGGCGAACATAACAAATATTACTTTTGAATATTGCCTGTCTCTCCACTTTACTGAGGAATTGTCATTATGAACTATGTTTGAGCCTTGCAGAAGCTGATGTGCGTGCCTGTAATTTTTGAAGCATTATTTTAGTGGCACTAAGAAGCCGTATTACCATCCGAGGAGTATGGCGGAGCGACATTCACGAAGTTGGAGCTGCCGTAACGAGCTTGAGTCAACGAGCTGTTTTTGATATGTAGACCATCGGGGTTGTACTTCGCCGAGGTTTCACGCACCCTCAAGAATCATAATTGGATGCTCCTCGAGACAATAATATGCCGTTTTTGCAGGGCGTAAACACCATTCTGGAGAGAGTTTTTTCACATTCGGGCACTTTGTGAGGAGAATTTCACTTTCAGGGCTATAACTGGGTCCCCTCTCACACCTCTCATTATTTAGCCTATTTTTGCATGACCAGGCTTGCTTTGCTTCGGCTTAGCATTGCTTCACCTCAGAGTGACTTCAATCTACCTTCTGCGTTTGCCTCTTCTCTCTGATTCCGGATCTCCGATATTTTTCAGTATTGTCCTATTGCTTCGTCCAACGGTTTCCTTACTCCTCATGGGGAAACTCCGGAATTCAGGATTGGCTGCTTCCTCTCAATTGCCTGTGTACTCGGATTCGGATCCTTCTCCTCAAGCCATGGTGGATTCCACGGCACCAAAATCAGATTTAATACGAGGAGCCATCCCAAAAGCACGTAACAAAGAGAAGCTACCATCCTCTACAGCCTCCTCTAAGCGCCTGAAAAAGGATCCTCCTTCTCCAGGAAGTAACTCCTCATCAGCTTCCATGGATCTCATTCTGGAGGAAATTCGTGCGCTCAAACCTTTTATGGAAGCTACAACAAAGAGCATGCAGGCTATGCAGGAAAAATGGTCATCCTTGGAGTCGCGTGTTCAGACTTTGGAAATTTCCGCTGATTCTTTGCAATCCTCTTGCTCCCATATTCCGTCAATGGAGGCGGAGATACATCTACTTAAACGTCAGACAGAGGATTTGGAAAATAGAAACCGTAGAAACAATCTTCGCCTTTATGGTCTTCCGGAACTCACAGAGGGGTCAAACCCCACCGTCTTCTTCCAATCCTTTCTTGCCAAGATCTTAGATGCTCCAGCCTTATCTTCTATTAACATTCAAAGAGCTCATCGTCTTGGCCCGAAGGTTGCCAGTAAACCCAGAGGTGTAATTATGTTATTCCTGCAATTCACAGACCTCCTACAGGTCCTTTCAGCCGCCAAGCTCAAGAAGCAAATTGTGTGGGAAGGTCATCGCCTCTTTCTTTCACAAGATGTCTCCAAAGCCACTGCGGATCGAAGGAAGAAGTTCTTGGACATGCGGCCCCAACTACGGGCCCTGAATCCTAGATATGGTCTACTCCATCCTTGTCTTTTTAAGGTCACTTATAAAGACAGAACAACTACGTATGAAGACCCGGCAGCCCTGCAGGCGTTTCTCCAGCGACATGGCCCAGATGGCATGGATGTATCCAGACCTGGATGACAAGACTTAATATTTCTTCCTGGATTTCGTTGTGTTATGATTTTGTTGTTCTCTCCGTTATAGTTGTTGCTGAGAATCTCCTGCTGTCTTTTCTTCTGGCAGCAGGTTTCACTCTCACCTTTCTATTTCTTTGTGACACATATTTCCCTTTTAATTGTTAATCTCTTTTGTCTTTACAGACATTTTCTCCCTCCCTCATATCCCGATGTGATCTGCCACTTTTTCTTTCTGCTGCGTTTTTGGATCCCTGGTATTTGAGGTTTGATGTCTACTCTGGATGTCGTCGTCGTTGTCTCCTGGCGTCCCAACCCCATCGTTCTTGAGCTCTTTCGTTCTGTAAGTATGTCCTTCAGTCGTTCGTTTCGAACGTGTACTGTCTCTTTGTTGATTTTTGTTTCTGTCCTTCTTTCTACACTTGATCCCTTCCCTTTTGCCTTTTCCTCCCTTCTTTCACCTTTTTTCACTTTCTTTCACCTCCTCTTTCTTTCTCTTGCTCCTACCTTTCCTTGGATTCAGTATTATATCCATAGCGGTTCCTCCCTTCTTTTCCTTTACCTCTTTTCCTCTTTATTCTTTCTCCTTCTGCCCTCTCCCCTTCATCAATTTGTTACAATTTCCTTAGTTTCCTCAAGTTATTTTTATGTCATAATAAGCATGTCACTAATAGTTGTTTTTCTTGGTTATTCCATTCCGTGTTACATCATGGAACGTTAAGGGTTTAAATAACCCCATTAAAAGGCAAAGGGTTTTATCTCATTTAGCGAGACTTAAATCCGATGTTGCCCTCCTTCAGGAGACTCATCTCTCGGACACGGAGGCTCTGAAACTCAAGCGTTGTTGGGTGGGTCATGTTTTCTGCTCCCCCACAGTTTCCAAGAAAAACGGTGTTGTGATTTTATTGCATAAAAAGTTGAATGTTTCTTCAATTTCCTATGAAGCTGATGATGTTGGCCGATGGGTTATTGTTACACTGCTTATAGATAATATTCCTATCACTCTTTTTAACGTGTATGCCCCAACTGGAATTGACAGATTATGTTGGCCCTCTATTTCAACTAAGCGGTCATCCCTTTTTGGAGATTACATTCTCCTCGGGGGAGATTGTAACCAAGTTGTTGATCCCTCGACCGTCATTCCAATGTTAAATATGTCCCTTCTAAGATGCACTCCCAATTTGTTAACACCTTTCAAAACAATGCCTTGGTAGATATTTGGAGATTATGTAATCCTGTTTTGAGAGAATACAGTTTTTACTCCCCCCCCCATCAATCACAATCCCGCATTGATCATATCTTCCTTAGCAAATCCCTTTCACAACACGCCATTCGCTCTGATATTGGCTCCATCCTAATCTCAGACCATGCTCCAATCCATGTAGATCTGGACCTCCTTCCTTTTTCCCCCCACTCTGGCAGATGGCGTTTCAACAATGCTTTACTTTTGGAACCAATTTTCTGTTCCGAATTTAAGGCCTTTGCCACTGAGTTTTTCCTTCTTAACAATACCCCTGATTCCTCTTTTGTCACTGTCTGGGATTCTTTTAAAGCAGCCTCGAGGGGTTTCATTATTAATTTTGTAGCCCGACGGAAGAAACTCCGAGTAGCCGAGTCCGAACGCATTTTAGCTACTATTAAGACCCTAGAGCTTGATTATCATGCTTCAAATCTGAAATTTCTCTTAAAAAACATATCGATGTGAAACTTTCCTTTAATAAATTTACAACGGATGCAGCTTCTAACCTTTTGCTAAAATGTAACTCTAGGTATTATGGAGGTAAGAACAAGATGGGGAAACTTTTGGCCAACTACTTAAAGATAAGGAAGGAACGCACAAAGATTGAATCCATTAAGACTACTACTGGGATCTCTTGCTTTAAAGATAAAGACATTCTTTCTGAGTTCGTTAAATTCTATGACAATCTTTATACCCCCGAACATGTCCCGGAGGCTACGGATCTCCTCTCATATTTTTACGCGCATCCCTCCCCCTCGGCCTCTCACGTTGATTTTACTACTCTAGATCGGGACATTTCGCTTTCTGAGATCTCCCATGCTGTTTCTAAGTTGCGTCTTGGTAAATCTCCAGGTCCTGATGGCTTCACTATTGAGTTTTATAGCCATTTTGCTTCTCTGCTTCTCCCTAAACTACTGCTATTATTTCAATCCTTCTCTGCAGCGGGTTCTTCAAGTGGTTCCTTCCAACAATCTTTAATTTGTCTGATTCCTAAAGAAGATAAGGACCACTCGTTATGCAAAAATTACAGACCAATTTCCCTGGTCAACACGGATTATAAAATCTTGGCTAAAATTCTGGCTTTACGCATGGATCCCCTCTTACCTGATCTTATTGGCCCTGAACAATCGGGTTTTATCAAGGGGCGTCTCTCGTCTGACAATTCCCGGGTTTTTCTTAATATTCTTAGTAGGTCTGCCTCTATGTCGCTTCCCTTCGCGGCTATTTCTTTAGACGCGGAGAAAGCCTTTGACAGGATTGGGTGGGATTTTATGTTTCAAGCTTTGCGTTGGATCGGCTTTTCTTCCAAATTTATCTCTATTATTTCTTTACTTTACTCTAACACCCAGGCTTCCATTTTTGTCAACGGGATGACCTCGGATTATTTCTCGTTACATAGAGGAGTGCGACAAGGCTGCCCCCTTTCCCCTCTACTTTTTGTTTTAGCCTTGGAACCCTTTCTTACCAAAATTCGTCTGGATAACAGTATTTCTGGTTTTAAATTTGGTTCTCATCAGGTTAAACTCTCGGTTTATGCTGATGATATTCTTCTTTATTGCTCTGATTCTGCCTCCTCTATTCCCTCTTTTCTCCAACAGGTGTCTTCTTTCTCCGCGGTTTCTGGTTATCGCCTAAATGCGGATAAGTGTGAGATTCTACCTTTAAATTCCATTTGTCAAAAACACCTCTTTTCCCAAACAGGTTTCTCATGGCAACCATCGAAGATCAAATATCTGGGTGTTTGGTTCGCTCCTCTCTTGTCCGATACGCTCAAATGTAATTTTGATTATGTCTTCAAAAAAATGGACACGGCTATTCAACGTTGGAACCCGCTTTTTCTGTCCTGGTGGGGTCGGCTCACTTCTATAAAAATGATGTTATCTCCCCTCCTGCTTTATACCATTTCCATGCTTCCAGTACGCATTCCAGTTTCTTTTTTTAAACGGATTGATTCTTTGCTGCTGAAATTCTTATGGAATGGCAGGCGATCTCGGATAGCTTTGGTTTCATTGCGTAAGGATAAGGCCCAATCTGGTGTGCGTTTTCCGGACTTCAGAGAATATCATCGGGCTTTCACTTTGAAACAATCGGCCCGTTGGCTCTCTTCTGACCTCCCGCGCTATCCGCCGGTTTGGTTAACTATGGAATCTTGCGTTTTATCCCCCTTTACCTTCCGCGAGTTCTTATCCTTCTCATCTTCTTTAGTTCGCTGTCGTACTACTGTTATCTCTCAATCCCGTACTCTTCTTCTTCCTTACATAACATCATCCTACCCCTCCCTCCTTTCTATTCACAACCAACCGATATGGCACAACTCCCTTCTCAAAATCCGTAATCGCACCATATTTTGGAAGTCATGGCATTCTCGAGGACTATCTTGGATCTCTCAATTACTTTCCCAGGATACCCCACTTTCTTTCCAGGAACTTCAATCCGGTTTCTCACTGCCTTCTTCCGCTCGTCCGCAATATCTTGCTCTTCTCCCAGTTCTCATCTCATACCTTCATTCCTTAGTGCCTCTTGCCGATATTCCTTCGGACCGCAAAGCTACTTCCTTATTATTGGAGGTGTCTCCCTCAGCTTCTGCCATCTATAACTCTTTCCGTCACTCCCCCGACAGACCAAAATCTAAGATTGAGAGTACTTGGGAACGGGATCTGTCTCGGGATTGGCCAATACCCCTTTGGGACAAATTATGGGCTAAGCTTCACAAGACCTCTAGAGCTGCTAACACTACCCAAACCTTATATTTCATTTATAATAGAACTTTATGCACTCCACTTGCTTTATCCCGTTTTTCATCAAACCCTTCCCCTATTTGTTGGTCCTGTTCTTGTCCTACTGCAGATCTTAAACACATGTTGTTTGAGTGCCCTCATATCTCCAACTTCTGGCACCTAGTTTGGACGCGAATACAAAAGATATTCCAATTTCAGATCCCCTTTTCCCCTACGCAAGTTTTTCTAGGTTCCCTATCACCATCCCTCCCACGATCTCCTTACCATTACTTATTACTTGACCTTTTAATTGCTGTGGCTTTTAATACCATTACTTCTAACTGGAAGCAGGCTGCAAATATATCCTATCAATCTTGGTGGAATGCAGTTTGCTTCCATCATCGCCTGGATACTAATTATGTATCCCCTATTTCCCTAGCAATTAAGCGCGACCTGATTTGGCTTCCTTTGGTATCCTATCTCTCCTCCTTTGCTCCAGCACATGTCTCTCCAGACCCTGACACAGTTGAGGTGCGTAAACCACCATGATTTCCTTGTTCTTTATTGCCTTTTTGATATGATATTGCGTTCTACTATATTGTATGGTATTTTTTGTTACTATACAGAATTTTGTTTCTGTAGACTTCATGCTTGTTATGTTTGCTTTTATTGAGAGTTTTTATTGAACTGCTTATTCTTTGTACATGCTTATCACGATGTCTTTACCCCTTTCCCTCCCCCCTCTTTTCCTTTCTTTATCTTTTCAATAAACTCAAACTTAAAAAAAAATAATGAATACTTTCCCCTTTGCCCTCCTCGGGCATCTTACAATCAGCAGTACCCTCCCTTATACTTCGGATGTAGGAAAAAAAGCTCCCCTAGATCGACTGAGCCTCTGGGGGCAAGCCAGGTGGTTTGTAAACATTCAAAATGTCAATCTCACCACCTTTAGGGATGGTAAGCCAGACCCTAACGGCCGGACGTCAGACACAGTTACTTCCCCGTCTCCACACTGTGTCCCCTACCCCCTCCACCTCCGCTTCCCTCCTTCATTCTTTGGCTACCTCCCCTTTTTCCTTCCTCTCTCCCCTGAATTCCTCTCTACCTGCCTGCTTTGCCTATCCTTATGCCTATGCTCTGTTTAATTCTCCCTCCCCTCACCCTTTTACATGACCCCCTTACCCCTCTACATGCCATTAACCTAAGAATGTAACTCGTAACTGTTGTACCTTCTGTAACAATGTGTAATTTGTAACCTATGTAACTCTCCTCATGTAAAGCGCTCTGATACCGCCGGGTCTAGCCAGCGCTATATAAAACTCAATTAAATAAATAAATAAAAAACAATAAAGAGTGCATTAGCCGATAAATAAGCTGCCCCTAGTTGCTCCATCTAGCATTTCAATTTGCATCACACCCATACTTCAAGCCCCCCGATGGCCACCCTTTTTTAGGGTGAGCAGCTGGTAGGCGTATGTCCAAGAGACCGTTCACAGTAATTTCATCAAGGGCTCAAGAAGCAGCATATAGTGTGTTGATCCACAAACTTCAGCCAGTCATCATCCTCAATTTTACTAGCCAGGCCTTCAATGTTTCAAGATAAAATGTACACGCGTTCTCTGCTTACGATGCTCATTTCACTGGCCTTAGGTATTCTGTTTACATTCATCCCAGCAGGCTGGAGAGATGGACTTCCCCATACTCACTCAGACCTCCCTCTAGAAGAAGCTCTGCTGCTGGCAGCCTATGCTGGTGCTATTCAGTACCAGTCTATACAGTCTGTCTTGGCTTTGTTGATTCCGGGGTGTGAGAGCTTAATTATCCTGGTGTTATTACTTGTGGTGATACACAGATTCCCATGGGCTACACCATTTGCAGCCGGGAAATCCCTCTATGCTAACCCCGAGAAAGTGCTAAGGGGCAAATCTACAAGGACGGCGATAAATAAATGCAAAGCACGCTTAACGCTTTGTTATTTATCGCCATCTATCTTTGGAATTTCTCACCCTGGTAACGCGCTATTAACAACACGTTACTCCAGGGTGATAAAAATTCCAGAGATAGCGGGTAAATCGCCGTTTTGCAGGGAACATCGCTGGTTTTCCAGTAATGTTCCCTGCAAAACAGCGATAACCTTTCTGATACGACCCACAGGGTCATATCAGCATAACCTACCCCAATGTCAGGGATAGGTAAGTCTGCATTTTAGCAGACGTTAGTTTATGGAGAAAACAGCGGTTTTCTCCAAAAACAAACATGTGCTAAAATCCTGTTGGCTGCCTTGTAAATATCGCGATGTGAACATAAGTGATATTTGCAAGGTAGTCCATCCGGGGTACGCCTAGTGATGCCCACTTTGCATCTCATTAGAGATGCAAAGGGATGCGTTGGGAAAAAGGGTGCTAACATAAGATAGGCATGTTAGCACCCTCTTGTAAATAGGGTGATAGTTTTATCTCTGTTTTTTTGGCTTTTTAAGCCAAAAAAGCGGAGATAAAGCCCTTGTAAATATGCCCCTAAGAGTGGAAGGGTTGTCGAGTCCAGGGGGGCACGTTATATGACCAGCATTCCCTGATAAAACTGCCTCTTCTTGGCCAAAGCCCGAACATGGCAAGATGTCAACCCCCATAATATGAAAGTCATCTATATGGCTAAGCACCAATCTAGTGATGCATGGGACTGCAAACTCAACTTCAGATGAGTAGGTGTTGCTCCCTCCCGATCCTGATCCCTGTTGCTGATTAGTCAACTTTACTATCTTCATATCACCTGAAGAAACCACCCTTAACTTGGGAATCTCGTAGAAAAGGACTAGCAGCTTTGACCTGGTCAGTGGATTCATAGAGCCAATGTCGGGAAAGAGGTCAATAAATTCCAGACAGCAATCGGCTGTTTTTCGGTCAGTTATGGTAATACTATTTAAGCAAGTACTTTTGTTTGCAATTTGGCCTTCCACACCACCTCAAGTACTTACGAATATTGGGGCAAAGGATTAAGGCTGGAGCTGGCCCAGGTGCCTATGGGGACCTTGTACCCAGGTTCCAAGTCCGAACGGTGCCCTGGCCTTCTACATAAGTAATCGAATTTTGTGGCTCAGGTGCATTTTCTGACTTCAGTCCCTTGGCTGCTCTTTTCATAAATCGACATTTCTTCTTGGTTGGTCTTTTTCTTTGAGACTCCACTGATGCTTTGTCGCTCCATCATGATCATGTTGTCCCAGGCCGCCATTGTACTGCAGGGTTGTGTTATTCATGGGATGCATTATATCATTTATGTTGCTTGTATTGGTTATGCATCTGATGGAAGAGTTCGGGGGTTAGATCCTGGGTGGCCATGCTCTCTATTGTATCGGAACTTGCCAGGCTACCATTTGGGACCGTTCTATTTGTACTCCCCTTAGGATTGGAGAACAGCCACTTTAACAAATATACTGGAATGGCTAGGTCCTTCCTTGCCTTTTATTTGGGTCATATTTTTCTACCCTTTACTCTCAGTTCCTTTTGTGATATTTGTACTCTTTCCAGGGTTAGTTGGCAATATTCCCCAGGTTACAGGCTGCATCGACAATACACGTCTGTACAGCTGCCCCTGATTTTGTCTCACTATCTTTCCCTGTATTCATAGGTCCCGAGACACTTAGAGTCGATAATGAGAGGATTTGTTAGCTTTACTGGCCCTCCTACTCACAATATTTGCTTCTTCTGTCAGTTGGGCGAGCGGCCTAGTCATGCCGTTGCAAACTGAGCCGGTATCGGACATTAAATCAAATTGGGTGGCTGTGATTGCCTTTTGGGTCACCGGATCTTTTAACTCACTTCAGCTGGCCATCTGGGAGGCTACATCGGTGATTTGTTGATCTGGCACTACGGATGGAGTACCAGGGTCAGCGATGAATCTATATGTTTGGTCCCACCACATGACTTCTTCAGAAGTGAGAGGATCGACGACAGGACTCTGTTTAGAGCATTCATAGCTTCTGAGATAATGAATCATGGTAAATCCTCCAGATTGAGAGAGATACTCCCAGTAAACTGGTTGTCTGGAATGCTCTAGAAGATTGAATCATCTAGACGGGGCCCGCAAAGGAATTTTTGTTACTTTGCACAGGTATTTTATCAGGCTCCCCTAGGGCCTCCTCGGAGCCATCAAGTATAATAAGGCAGTCCAATTTCCACGTCTCTTCTTTTTTTCCTTTCACAAGATATAGCACTTGCTGGTTCATTGGGAAGGGTGTAATCATGATACATTAAGGAGCTGGTACTCAGGCATTCATTACCTGGGCATTTATTTCCCAGTTGGCAACATATTGCTGTAGGACTTTGGTTCTCACAATACTGAGTTAGGTCCTTAAAGGTTTCTAAGGGAGAAAACCACTGGCTTCTCAGGGCTGCTTTAGAATGCAGGTACCTGACTTGGCAATCTCCACTCACTCCACCAATAGCTCTTCTGCTGCTCTTTGCAAACTTGAGCTTGTGCTATTTGACAATCTATGTCGGCATCAAAATCGCAGGCTTCCCCGATAACATCTTCTCCTCTATGTTTATCTGCACTAATATGCACTGACCCACTTCTGAGTAGCATTGTTCCCAGATTCTCAGTCAAACATCTAGGCCGGCTATCCTCCAAGGACATGGTAGTAGCATTAGCGACAGGCATGGGTGCAGACTCCTTATAAATCTTATGGAAGAAGCTTTTTCATGAACTGGGAGCAATACTGCTAGCGATGTTGGTGGTAGTGGAGGCCACTGCAGGTTCAGTTGCATGGCCAGGTGTACCGCTGATGTGGTCATTACTTACTTCTGCATGATTCTTTTTCCAATTGGATGGGTTGCATTTTTTGTGCACTTTTAGCGGGCATCTCGGGACTACCTGCTTCCCGTTAGAGCGCCTACTCGTTAATGTCATGGTGCTGCAATAAGGTTTCTTGATGTTTCTAGGTGTTTCTGAATGCCTACAAGGGTAAGAGTTAGGTCACCCTCGTATGTAGCAAATGTGCCCAGTTGTAACTGTTGATGGTAATGATAGATGTACAGCTGCTGGGTTGTCCGATTATTGCAGAAGGAGTACCATGGGAAATAGCAGTAGCGCCGCTGGACTTCCAGAACACTATGACCTTTGTCCAGGGTACCTACAAGGGAAGCAGCATGAGCACGCTACAAGGGGTACAGCCTATCACGGTACAGACAACAAACTATTCTACAAGCAAGCCACAACGGCCTAGCGCTGGCCACCTCCGGTAGTAAGAGAAGTGCCTATGCAATTTTCGGTTGCTTGTTCCTGCCCCTTTGACTCCTCTCAGACTCAAGAGCCTTCATTTTGCGTAACTAGCTCTAACCACTGACCATTCTTCTACTGTAATCTGTTACTGTTGCTTCATACAGGTCACTCCTCAAGCCTAAACAGACTGCCTATAAACTGCAGTGAGGGATTGAGAGGGATGGCGTAGGTCCTCCTAAGGCCTACAGTGTACCATTGCACTTCCTGCAACACAGCATGGTCTCGGCGTAGGCAGTGTCACTCAGCACAAGCAGCGTCTTCCCTCTAGAGCAGCTTATGCTCTTATTAACAGAGTCTCTTCTGTAATTGGATTGATGCCTTTTGAAGCCCTGAAATCCCACCCTGGCTGTTCCAGTTCACTCCGTTCGCTCATGTGCAGCTGTCGACAGTGGCAGCTGATTGGCAAGCAGCACTAACACAGTGCAAGGCACTTGATGTGGTGGTGAGGAAGGCAGAATACTTACTTGCATACTTGTGTACTTGGGCCTTGAGGCCTTGGAAAACAGACCCCCCTTAAATTGCATTGCTTTCTCCTGGCTTCTGCCTAGAACTTGCACCTGCCGCCAAAACTGCCAACTCTGACCGCCAACTGCGACTGCTGATGCCAACATCCCTAAGGCAGACTCTGGTATCACACTGCTCCAAAAGCAGCCCACGGGACCGCTCCACTGATAAACCTCTCAGTGGCTCCCATATGTAGTTTGGACTCAAGCGCTAAAGCTAAAGCTGCAATCCAAAGCCTGATGCGGCCCTATCGGGGCTGTGGGTGTCCCACGAGCTGCGGGTGTGAAATGGTTGGCGAGGCGGAGGTGGGTATCCTCCAATTGCGAGAGTGGGCAGAGCGACACGAAAACTGCATTCGACAAGGCTGCGAGACTGCAAGTTTTCACCGTCTAACGTGCTTCCATGCAACCAGCAACTCACAGATCAAATAAGAGATTACAGAATGCAAGTATACTGCAATAAAGCTTAAATCACTTACAAGCCTGGAGAGGGATCCCAATCAGACCTAACAAACTTTATATAAGAGGAAGATTTGATGATTTATCTTTGTATTTACTGGGATAAAAACCTGATGAGATATTCATCCTCTCTTGGTTCAGCAATGTAGGCCCTAAAGTAAAAACAAATTAAATTGGCACTATTGTATGCAAACCAACTGGTGCGAAGTTCAATGTGAGATTAACAACAAGGCAATGTTGTGGTAGTAAATGGCTAAATTACTCAGTACAACAAATGGCAGAGTAGAGAACAGACACAGCATCCATTTGTGTACTCCCTCTGCAGCCACAGTGAGAAAAATCCACACACAGTCGCATTTTACTACAAATGTGATAGCTGTGGCCTGTATGTGAGAGAATGACTACCAACGGGATTTCAAGATGAAAATGGAGGAGAGAAGGCAGCGAGAATGTCCCCGAAATCTGACAAATGTAGTGTGTATACAATGGGATGGAATACAAAAAAATGAATAACTTCAAAAATGTTGATAAATGATTGCACTTCAAAGGTCTCAAATATCCCTCTGGTAAAATGCTCTTGGAATTTCTTCCCTACATGGTAGAGCCAACAGCTACTTCTGCTTGAAGAAAACTTAATGAATGTAAATGGCCCATGCAACACAATATTCAGCTTGCTACCTAGATATCTTCCTCTTCCTTATGCAGACCAAGAGACAATCTCATGAAGCCCCTTGGTTCAATCGAAGAATGGAGTCATGCTGGTAAAAACCTGAAAAATAGATTGTAGAGTATAAGTTGCCCATCAGGGAAGCCATAAGTCATTACTGCAGCAACTTCATGTGTACCCATGGGGCTCTTTAAACCAGTCTATGAAGACATCTGTACTTCTGGCATCCATTCAGTTTTACAGCCCTCTCCTCAGCTATGTTGAGATCTTAGCTACTTTTTCATTAACATAATTCACAAAACAAGACAAGGGATGACACCTGTCTGTTTTGGAAAGCTACTGTCTTTTTCTTCTTCATGCAAGTAATATGTAGTAATGATGATACGCTGGTATGTTGTAAACCAAGTAGGTTTATTTAGGTAAGTTAACAGGTAGTAAAAGTCTTCATCAAGTCATCATAAACAGCCCCACCAGGAGCAGCCTGCTAGCTGCTCAGCCCCTCTCACCAACTGTCACTCCTCATCCGGTCACCCAGGCATTCTACTCAAGGTCCACTCACCAACATTCCATACAGAAGGCACACACACAGGCTGAGCAGCTAGAGCCGAGAAACATAGGGAATAAAACATCATGCAAGAATACTAGATAACATTCTCAAAGGAAATTGAAATTATCCTGTCACCATTAAACGCCATCAATGCTGCTTTTGATTCTGCTCCAGGATGGCTATTTAGATAGTTCACTTCAATCAAAACTGCCACCATGACTATTTCCGTTAGTAGTACTAGACTGTTCAAGAACAATAAATGAGGGATATGAAATTCCTGTCCTAAAAGTTCAATCTAGACCAAGCTATTTTGGAAATTTATAAACCAAGTATCAGTCTGCAGCACCAGCCAAGACTTGGGAAAAAGCTTGGACTGCCAATTGCACAGCCATAAGAGTGCTGTCGACTGACTCTCCCTCTTCAATCAGATTGCAGATTTATGCATGGGAAAGAAATCGCTTTGCTTCCTTATTGGAACAATGCTCTCAGATACGTTAATGAAAAATTGGTGATGCTGGATTTGTGTGCTGGCTTTGACTCAGTGGACAACTTAGCATTGTTAGAGATGGTGGTCCACATGGACCCCTAGGAAGATTTGGCTCTTACTTTAAGGATACAGGACACAAGGTTACATTGAGAACTTTCCTTCACAGGCAGTTGAACACTCGTGTGTAGTGGCGAAGGACTACCCTCTCTCTTCCGCATTCTTTAATGTAGAACTTGCCCTCTTCATATCCCAAAACTCCTGGACCAATCCCTTTCACTCAAAATCAGAGTAAAACACTGGGGCTTGCAAACCATTTACAACATGTTGTCTCTGCTTAGATTGATCACATTGTGGGGAGAACCTTTACCTATCCCTCCATTGCTATCAACCAGCCTTAAGGTTTTGGTCACTGGAGCTGCTGTAAACCTGCAAACACACGAGGCTATTACTTTTAGGTCGCATTTGGCACATTCAACAAGGCCAGAACGTGGCTGAGTGGTGATCACACGGCTTGAAAAATGGGGTGTCTCACAGGTACAACAGGCCCTTTGCTGGCTGCTACCACAGTCAGAATGTGTTCAAACTAGGATTTCAATCTTCCAAACGCACTAATTAACTGGTCCATGATATCTTAAGGATACACTCGCCTTGCATCAGCAATGACAGATGCCGAAGGAGCCAGGATCACATGCTACTGGTCATTTCCCAGATCAGGCTCAAGAGAAGAGAAGGAACAGTGTTTCAGTGCTGGGTCCAATTAAGTGGGATTCTCCGTCTAAATATATTAAACACATACCTGATCTCAAAACTTAAAAAAAAAAGGCCTTCAAGTCTGTCCTGTTCTAGTTGATTTGAAGAGCCGTGCCAAGAGACTTTAGTGTCGTGGAAGCATTTCAAATGCTATGGTTCATAATCATTCATTCTCTCTCCTCTCCTTTTGACTGCAGAAGTCAGAGCACACTTGGCTCGGCCGTCATACCTTTGGGCGCTAATTCATTTCTAGGACTTACCAGCCTTTGGTAGGAAGGGAAGAAAGAGGTTCTGTTAGAATCCGGGTTCTCTGGTTGGCACAGGTAGGTACTTGTGACAAGCAGGGAACCTTTCCTCTAGTCAGGGTAAGGGGTTACACTCCTAAAATAACCCCTGCTCACCCTCTAGGTAGCTTGGCGCGAGCAGACAAGGCTTATCTCAGAGCGTTATAGGTTAAGCATTTGTGAACACATACAGTAACCAAGTGACAACACTACAAATGGACACCACACAGGTATTTATATTAAAAATAAGGATTCTTTATATAGGATTATCACAAGACCATTAAACGATTAAAAATACACAATACGGTTGCTTAGTTGGTAGAAGATTGCTTAGTTTCTCTTAAGTTCTTAAATGCGACACTTTAAGTCAATGTACCTTAGATGCGACACGCAGGGCAACGAAAGTGTTGCAGCGATGCAGATGCGTTGAAGTTCTTGGTGCAAAAGAAATAAAGACGGGATCTTCCAGATGCGTTGTGCTTCTACGATGTTGCGAGAAGGCTCGACTCGATGCGTCAGCTACAGCGGCGTCACCTTTGGCGAGATGCGACGGCAGTGGCACTCTTCACCGACGTTGCGAGACGCTTCCGCTCGATGCGATGCTGCAGCGACGACACCCCTTCTGCGAGATGCGACAACAGCGGCTCCGACGGCGGCATGCTTCTCCGTGGATGCAAGGAGTTTTTCTGGATGCGGTGCAATGCGACAACTACGATGGCTGCGATGGCGACACGCTTCCTCCTCGATGCGAGACTCTTCTCTCGATGCGGTCCAATGCGACAGCTACGATGGCTGCGACGGCGACACGCTTCTTCGGCATTGCGAGACACTTCCGGAATGATGCGAGACGCTTCCGCTCGTTGCGATGCTGCAGCGGCGACACTCTCTGCGAGATGCGACGGCAACAGCTCCGACGGCGGCACGCTTCTCTTCCTTGCATCGCGCTCCCAGCTCCTTGCGACACGCAGTCCCTCAGAAGGCCCAACAACAGCAGCAGGCACTTCCAAAAGACTCTGGGGATGAAGTCCACTGGTCCTGGGACTTCGTTCAGGGGGCAAGCTCAGTTCAAGCCCTTGGAGATCTTTTTAAAGCACAAGTTGAAGTAAAGTCTTTAGCAGTCTTTCTCCTCTCCTTCAGCAGCAAGGCAACCACTGCAGGCCAATCCCCCAGGTCAGGGACAGTACTCCTCCTACAGCTTTCCCAGTTCCTTCTCCTCTGGCAGAGGTTCTTCTTGTTTCAGCAGGATCTAATTTCTTGGGAGCAGGGTCCCAATACTTATACCCCTAATTCCTTTGTTCCTCTGGGGTAGAGGGGCCTTTGCCCAGTCCAAACCAGTTCTTGAGCACTCTGTTGACATGACTCTGCTTTTCTATTCAGGGTGCAGGGCAGAGACATCAGCCGCTCCGCAGGAGGTGGAGCCAGCATTGTGGTAGCAGAGCACAACCCTATTCAGAGCCCAGGTGTACTCCTCCCACCCATCTGACTGCCAATCTTCCTATTCACCACCAGGCTACCTAGCCCTGCCCCTCTGGGTTTCCCCAGCCCTGTCACTCACACAACCAGACAGGCAGATACACATCATAGCAGAGGCGGGCTGAAATGGTCAGGCAAGCAAATACCAACTTTCTAAAAGTGGTATTTGCAAACACAGAATATTAAAATTAACTTTACTAAAAGATGTATTTTATTATTCTGAGTTCAGGCATACTAAACTCGAATTTCTACCATGTTCCCTGGGTCTGTTAGGATCATAGAATGTAACAATTCTAGCAGCCCATTCTGGCCTACGGAGAACAGGTAGCCTTACAATAGTGAAAAACGAAAATGGCTGTAATTCACTATTAGGACATGCCACACACATCAGGGCTTGTCCTACCTTATGCTTACAATGCACCCTGCCCTTGGGCCACCATAGGGGTGACTAATATGAAGTTAAGGGAAGGTTTAGGGACTGGGAAGTGGGTGCACTTGCCCAGTCAACATGACAGTACCAGACTGCATGCAGGTTCTGCAATGGCAAACCCTAGACACATCTTACCAGGCCGCTTCTGTGGGTGGCACAACCAGTGCTGCAAGCCCACCAGCAGCATTTGTATTTACAATCCCTGGGCACTCCTGGTGCACTTTACTGGGGTCTGACAGTAAACCAAATAAGCCAATCATGGAATCCAACCAACATATACATTTTACATAGGGAGAGCATATGCACTTTAGCACTGAACAGCAGTGGTAAAGTGCCCAAAGTCATAGAACAGCCAACAACAGGTCAGAGAAAACACAGGAGGAAGGCAAATATTTCAGGGATGACCCTGCAAAAAGGGCCAAGTCCAACAGGTTCCACATATATTTTCTAAGGTATGTTTCAGGAGAGGTAATGTATGAGGGCAGATCTACAAAATCTCTGAGGTCTGAAATGGTACAGCATGATATACCACGTAGAAAATTACGGAGATAGAAGGCCCTATGCTGGCGTGTCTGATGTAAGTTATGTTATGTTAACTCGCATTTGTATAGCATGCAACCGCTGCTAGTGTGGCATCATGGCACGTTAAACGTGTGTAGTGTTTACATGAGAATCTGTATGATTTGTTTCAGAGGTGTAAGCGTGTAGTAAGACCTAGGTAAAAGTATGTGGGGTGAGGTATCCAGTTCTGCTTGAAATATGCCTTTTTCTCCACATAACCAGTTGGGTTACTGTGTACAAAACCGTTTTTAATAGTCATTAATACTGAAATACTCAAAATCTAGCCTCTAATGCACATGCTGATGCAAATAATTTTTTTAGGAAACGATTCTTTTCAAGCAGGAAAATTAATGCTTGCAAATCACCTAGCTCATTCAATCAATTTAAAATAGACCATAAACTGCTTTTGGGATTCAATAGCGTGCACAGATTCTCAAAATAAGCCATGCCCGCAGCTACAGAGGAGCATGAGGTTTGATGTAACATCCAGGGCCAGCAATTTCACGAGCCGGTGTGCTTATGAACACAACATCAATCCCAAATCTTTGCCAAGTCGATGTTCATTAGCTGAAGGAAATGTGGAATTTGCATAGCTTGATGGCTGCAGGGCTCTGCGGACTCCCGCAAGAGGCCAAATATCTGTGCTCAAGAAGCAACAAAGTGAAATGTTCATTAACCTGATTTGTATTTAACTTATTCATGCAGAGAAATGTCAGATGGCGTCGACAAGTACAGGGCAGGTGATGACATTCTGCTAATTATAAGCACTGCCTAATACCATACGAATTCAGATTGCAACCCTTAATCACTTGTCAAAAGCAGACTGTATCCCCTCAAGAAAGTGTACGATTTACTCGGTAGTTAACAATGTCAAGTTTAATACACGTTTGCAAAATATTATCAGGCATCCTTCTTCTAGCTGAAATCTTTCGAAGAAAAGGCAAAATAGATTGCAATACAAATGCACACTTTAATGCGAAGGACCACTTTTATTTGCAGGTGCACAAATATATGTATACATTGTTTTTTTTCTTCTTAAGAATAACCCTGCCCTATAAACATCAGCCTCCAAATTTAAGAAACAAGTGATATGATTACAATTGACAAATGTACTCAAGATGTTGACCTAAAAGGAATGAAAACCTTTATAGTGCAGCATGGGCGTATGGGAAACTCTGAGCTCTTGCAACATAGTGCGTGCAATCTACTGAGCACCTTTCATCCCACAACCAGGGTGTGGTGACACCTTCTACATGGTGAGGTAAGGCAACAAACAGCCTTACAGTGCCACATAGACATGGTGCCAAATTACTACAATACTCCCGCCTTTATTTAATTAAAAAAAATAATAAGGCCCCGAATGACCATGATTTAGTTTCAGGGTTGCATCATATTTGTGGAGCACCCCCGACGCAAAATAATTTTTGGATTTTACTAAACCACCTAAATACTTTTGTGTGGTTTAGTAAAAACAAAGTAACGCAAGGCAGCGCATAGCACGGCCTTGCATTAATTTCCGTATGCGTTACATGTGTGGAGCATGGGCAGTCCTATACATCCATCCATGTATTTTGACACAAAGTCAGATTTATACAGATCTGTAAACCTTGGTTTGTGCCAAAATGGCGCAGAGCTGACAGAAGTTTAACAAGGAGAAATATCTTCATTTCTCTTCATTACTTTCTAGTTGCATTCGGCAGCTCGCAAAAAAAAAAGGAAAATGCCTCTGGATTGTTTGTTTGCAAGAAGGTTTCTCTTCCTGCACAAAAACAATCCTGCCCATAATGTGGGCACCTTTGCACTATGGTGCAAGGGTGCCTGCATTGGTGCTAGGTAGCACACAGTGAGTCAGCACAAGGAGAGAGCAGAAATGCTCCATATCGTTGTAAATATGGAGCATTTCTGTCCCCTTCCTTTCACTCAACGCAGCGCAGAAGGCTTCATTTCAGCACTCTTGTGCATGAAATAATAGTAAATGTGTTCCTAAGTGCCAGGGTACAAACTCTTGCACAGAAGTCTTCAGCGGGCACTATTGACTGTTGGGATGCCAAATACCAACTATTGATTCCACCTCATGCCTCTTTCAACCACCAACCAAAGCTCTGTGTCTCCTGATTACACCAAGGCACACAAGAGCACATTGATGCAGCATAATTTTAAAAATCATAATACACAAAATGTTTATACACAGAAGACACGAGAAGTTAAAAGTATATGTTGCACACATTAGACACAGTGATACATGAGAAAGAGACAAGTGTAGTGGAAGCACCGTAAAAGCATGCTTTAAAATGTGAGGTAAAGAAAACACATTTAAAAGACAACATTAATACAAATAACCATTAATACATATAAACAAGTTACGATAACTGAATTTTGAATTCAGGCACGGCCCATGCACATAAGAGCGGTGGGATGCGAAGGAAGCAGTCAACAGACGAATACGAAGTAAGCTTAAATTTAAAAAACAAAAACCACTTACCTTGCACTCGCGTCATTGCCAACTTGACGATGCGGCAAGTGCAAGGTAAGTGGTTTTCGTTTTTAAAAATGTAAGTTTACCTCGTCGTCTTCTGTTGACAGAACAGCTCTTACTTGCACGGGCCGTACCTGCATTCAAAATTCATTATCGTAACTCTGAGTTAGACTCAAACAAGACCAATTGGCCCTTGATAAAGAGACCCTGCAAGTCCAGAGGGCTAGGAAATATTTGGGAGTAGAGTCCCATGGAGGCAGCACTAGTGTACCTAGAGTCAGGGAAACATTCTTTTATACTAGGAACCTGAGCAGGATAGTCCCTGCTTACCAGGAGGGGAATGACATCCATAAATGGATCACTACTTTTGTGAGACCCTGTAAAAGTTCAGAATGTCCCTCAAGGGCAGTGGGCAGCTATCCTGTGGCTCTCCTTTGCTAACAAAGGTAGAGACAAGATCCTCACTGTCAGAGAAGAGGATGCTGACAATTACTCAGTCTTAAAGATGACCCTCATAGATGGGTTTGGCTTAACTACTGAACAGTACTGAGTTAGGTTTAGGGATACCAAGCAGATGCAAACTCAAGACTAGGTTAATTTCATAGACAATGCTATTAAGGCTCTGGAAGGCTGGCTTCATGGAAGCAAGGTACAGGATTATGAGGGATTGTGCAATTTGTTGATGAGGGAGCACATCCCTAATAATTGTCACAATCAGCAACTGCATCAGTACCTGGTGGACTCTGATATAACCTCTCCCCAAGAAATGGGAAAGAAGGCAGACAAATGGTTACGCACCAAGGTTAAGCAGAAAAACCATGGTGGGGGAGGTGACCAGAAGAAACATGATTCGTCTAAAGCCCAAGAGAAGGGTTGGGAGAAGGGTAAAGATAAGAAGAAGTCTTCTCAAGATCCCCAAAAGCCTGCCTCTTGTGGTGAGTCCCAAAACTCCAAGAACTCTAAAAAGAAACCTTGGTGCTACCTGTGCAAGGAAAAAGGCCATAGGCCAAGGGATGCTAATTGTCCTAAGGACAACACAAAGGAAGCTACTACCACTACCCCTAAGACAACTGTGCCCTCTAGCACCAGTACAGGTGGCAGTACAGCTCCCAATGCATTAGTTGGGTTAACCTTGGGTTCTGAAGTGGGTTCTGGCCTAGGCAGAACTCCCACTCCAGCTGTCCTTGTCTGTGACAGTGGCATGGATTTTGCCACTTTACTAGTAAGTACCACTAACTGTTTCCTCTCCTGGGGGACAACCCCTTCCTAAAGGAGGCATTAAGAAGATCCATAATCATTAATAGTAGGCTGGAATCCACCTGACTAGCATGTGATGAGGTAAAGGATCAAGCAGGGAACCAGACTTGATGGACTGAAGAATAAATTAAAAAGATGTAGTGTCCAAAAGGGACCATGTATTCAATTTAGGTGATTGACGGAGGTGATCCGAGAGCTTTGGCAAGCAATAAAGGAGAAATTCTGAGTGTCAGAAATTGTAACAGTATTGTTTGGTTGTCCTCCCTGTAGGTACCATCTTCATTCACTAATTTAAAAGACCCTGGTGTATCTACAGCATGTCTATCTACTGCTTTTGACAATCGTCTAAATTTCACATCATTCATAGCTACACACATAAAGGCATAATTTCCCCTAAAATATTTACCTAATTTGTTGGTAGGTTAAAATAAGCAGCCCTTCTACATACATAATAGATTCCCCTCATAATAGGTGCCCCTTCAGACAAAACATCTCCACTAACCTAATAAGATTTATCACATACACATAGTCCCACAAATTCTACTGAACCCTTTTCTAGGATTACACCTGACCATGCACATCTCACCTGTACTTTCCTGTTCCACTTTCAACTTAGGATATAAACCTGAGAACCCAATTTCCTCTTTTTTTTTCTTTATTTCCCCTTATATAATCTTCTGCTTCTCTAAATTTCCCACTATAATCCTCTCTCATTACATTTTCTGATAAAATCACGTTCTTCATTACTCAATAGACACAAATAATCTTTATTCAAATTAGTATTACGTCTGTGTTGTGCAAACACCCCCAAATACTCACCATTTTAATTATTTTATTGTTCTCATCAATAAACAAATTCTCTCAAGATATGTCAAAAGTAGTCAGATAAGGGACAAGAAATTCCTAATGATTAAAAAGAGCAACAAAGACCTTACAGGACAATGAGTATGAATATCCAATTGTACGTATGCCAAACCCTCCCCAGCTTAGGTGGGAAGTACATACATAACATGATATGATATCTACATATTTCTTAAACAATTTGGTATATACATTATTCTTGAAACCACTAGCTAAATGCTCTTCACACATTGGTATCATTTATTTAAATTATTCATAGTTAGTTGCAACTTCAACATCAATATTCATCTAATTTGAAACATTTTCCACAGGAATCAATAAAACTATTCTTACTCAAATCTAATCCATTTTGAGGAAGGTGGGAATTGTAAATGTTGCCCGTTTAGTGTCCAAGACCTCCCACAAAATAGTTAAGATTGGAGTGTGGATAGTAAATATCATTCTTTTGGTGTCCAACACCTTCCTCAAAATGGATTAGATTTGAGTAAGAATAGTAAATGTCACTCTTTTAGTGTCCAATACTTTATCCAAAATGATTTACATTGGAGTGTGATTATTTAATGGAACCATTTCAGTGTTAAATTTCTTTGTTAAAATGTATTTCTATGTAGTAGGAATAGTTTATGTAATTCAATTAGTATTGAGGCTGTCATTTTTGCGGGGGAGGGGGTGGGGGCATTGGCATGTCCGTTTTGGGCAGCCCCCACCCTAATTCAAATTTGCCCAAAAAACTTCCCTGGCATCTAGTGCACTTTTTGCCTCCCCGGCGGGGCAGATGGGGGCTAATGTCCACTAGAAGCCAGGGAGGTTTTTGGGCAAATTTTAATTAGGGTGGGGGCCGCCCAAAACGGGCATGCCAATGCCCCCACCCTAATTAAAATTTGCCCCAAAAATCCCTGGCATCTACTGGGCTTTTTGCCCCTCCGGGAGCAGATTTGGAGCTAATGCCCCCATCTGCCCCCCAGGTGGGGCAGAAAGGCTGTCAGTTTTACGGGGGCGGGGGGCATGGGCATGCCCATATTGGGCAGCCCCCACCACAAATTATAATAAAAAAAAAATCCTGGGCATATTGTGGGCTTTTTGCCCCCCGGGGGGGGCAGATTGGGGGCTACAGCCCCAAACTGCCTCCCAGGGGGGCAGAAAGGCTGTAAATGTTGTGGGGGTGGGGGCATGGATATGCCCTTTATGGGCAGCCCCCACCCTAAAAAATTATGCGCCAAAAAAAAGAATCCCTGGCGTCTAGTGGGCTTTTTGCCCCCCGGGGAGGCAGATTGGGGGCTCTTGCCCCCATCTGTCCCCTGGAGGGCAAACAGACTAAATCACACCAAATATCTTTGGGGGGAGCAAAAGCCCTTGCCCAAGGGGCCTCTCCCCCCTCCCTGGTGTCTAGAGGGTGGATCCCTGCTTGGGCATTGCCCTCCTGGGGTGATCCCCAAGCAAGGATCCACTGGGGAGGGGTACCATTGGAATGGGGGGATTTTCCCCTTTCCAATGATACTCCTCCCGTCTTTCTATGTGCCCAGGGGGGCTGAGATAGCCCCCTGAGCACATAGAAAGTGAAACTGAAATGAGCCCAAAGGCTCATTTCAGTTTCGCTTTCTGTGCAATGACGACAGCGCGACGTGCGCGCTGATCCTCATTGCACAGGCACCAGGGAGGGGGCCTGGGGAGCTGGTGAAGCTCTTCCCCAGCTCCCGAGGCTTTGGGGGAGAGAAAGAAATCCCTCTGCTCTCTGCAGCAGAGGGATTTCCTGCCCCTGTCCTCATGACGGAATGGTTCCGTCATGAGCACAAGGGCACCGATGCTCATGACGGAACCATTCCGCCATGAGCATCGAAGGGGTTAACAGATGTGATAAAATATTATATTTAAAACACAATTTGCAATGTTGGTTAAGATTATGCAATACTTTTATACAATACTTTACGGGAGTTTTGTAGGTTAGTATTTATTAATCTAGTCCTTTGTTGTTTATGAAGAGATTTACTTTGAATTGTAGCATCTTGTACATTCTTTTGGTTTGTTCCATTCATAGTTGCTGGTAGCTTTGCTCTTTTTGTAAGGCTTCTATACATTTATAGAGTGGGAGTTGGTTTGTGCCTAGTGTGGATTGGAAGGCATTGTACCATCATTCCACAGTGTTGTTTGTTTGGTTTCTGGTGCCAAGGTGCTCTCTTAAACATTCCACCATGGTATTTGGAATTTGGGTTGGTGTCTGTGTCTGGAGTCATGTAGTCTACCAATCCAAGTTTCTTTGAAATAATCCATTAGGAAGGTTAGTTTGTGTTAATTATGTTGGGACATAGGGCTTTATATTAGTATATTGTAGTGGTTAGCTACTCTGTGACAGAAATCCCATCTGTTTCCACTTTGTGGGGACATCGGCCCTCCTCAGAACGAACTTGGTCTTACCTGGAACCCTGATGTGTGAAATATTTAGGAGTTAATATATATCATAACCACCAAGATGTATTGGAAGGTAATGTTGGGGCAGCAATTGGAGAATTTAGAAGCAATGTATATTTCTGGTCGACTTTGCCTTTGTCTGTGGCTGGTAGAATAGCGCTGGCCAAGATGGTGGCGCTTCGGAGACTGCTTTATTTTTTCTCTACCAAGCCAATGCTGGTGCCATGCCGATGGTTCCAAGAACTAGATTTTCTACTTTTGGAATTAATTTAGGGACTGGAAGGCATAGAGTGTCACTGGCTAGGTTGCAGCGTTATGTAGTGAAAGATGGGTTGGCTGCACCGGACTTTGAGGCATATAACTTGGCCACGCAACTGCAGTGGTTCAACCAGCAGATTTATAGCAGATTGCATCCTGATGAAGGACTTATTGATGCACCTCCTGACTTGAGGGACTTATTGCAGGTCCTCTTGCCTCCCCAGAGGTGGCTGCATACAGCTTATGGTGGAACAGCAGTGTTGGCAGCATTGCTTGCAGTGAACATGTGTCCCTAAACCCTATTCTCCAGATCTGCCACTTAGGTGGTCGAAGATGGTGGCCAGGGAAGAGCCTCTGGGTGGAATTGCAGGTTTGACTGCTTATGGGTTAAACGGCATTGGAGATCTGTATCAGGATGGAGATTTACATTCATTTGCTGACTTGGTAGAAGATTTTGGTGTTCCAGGTGGCCAGTTCTAGCTGCACCGAGCAATAGTAGTCACTATTAGGAATCACTGGGGAAATAGAGACTTCGAACCTGCAATGCACAAAGCCTGTCATTTGCCCTTTACAATGATGGGTCATGTTTTTGAGGAATCTGTAACCTTCCTAAATAGACTTTACTATTGTTGCTTAGAATAGAGCTCGGGCATACTAATCTGAAATCTGTTTTATTCTGGATATGATTATGTGCCAAACCTAAAGCAGTGGCTTACTACTTCATGATAAGGACATCCATCTATGCTGGCTTGCCGGTCCTGGTAAGATTCTCATAGATACTTGACTCAACTTAATTTAAGGTGAGCCTTTTTTGTAGGTGCTGATTCACAAAGGCATTTTGGACTAGTTAAAGTCTTACTCTTGTAGTGCCTGTTACATGCCTTTGTGAGTCAGTCCCGTAACATGCCAAACCCTATTAGTCAAAGTGCAGCCTTTTCTATCTGTACATGATAAATATTCAAATATGCCGATTTAATTCCTATTTTAAATGTTCTGCAGCTAGTTCACAAAGGCATGTAAAAGCACATACAAATGTACTACAAGAGTACTACTTTACATACTCCAAAATGCCTTTGTGAACAGGCCAAATTGTCTGCTATGACCATTGTCAAAGCAAGTGTCTGGGTCAATGTAAAGATTGAAGAAATCAATACCACCTATATTTCTTCTGAAGACCCAGAATATGTTTGTCAAATGTTTAATATGGGTCATGAGCAAAATATTGAGCAAATGTTTAGAGAATACATGAGAACTGTCCCCATAAACTCAATCTGACTGAGAATGAGATGTATGTCCTCTTTTCTTGCCCCATGCCTAAACTTCAGAGAAATCATTGGACCCAACAATTGCTCCTTGAATTTTAGTTTCAAAAAGGCGGTAGGTTCTCCGTCCCTAAAAAAACACATTATTACCAAAATATTGGTTGCTAAATATATCTGGTGAGTGTTGCAGTTGAAGGTGATCAAACTACAACTGACACCTACTGTGATTAGTTCATTGGTTTATGGGGGACAGATATTTATTTGGTTTGCTTTGCCAAGGTCACTGTTTTGCGGGGGTTGTAAAATTAAACAGAATTTATTTCGTACGTCTTCTAGACAGTGGAATATTGAATTTTTGTTTTATCGATTTGCAATATTATCAGCACCCGTGTAAGGACTACCACTATGTTGTAAATGTAAGTGTTTGTGTAATTGTGCAATTACACATCTTATTGTCATTAACTCCATAAAAGAGATGACTGAGTGTAGTAATCTTTATTGCTTTGATGATGCATTGCTGTACAATTACATTGAGCTTTTAGGTGTTGCTCTTTGTTGGTTTAAACATTGTTAGATTATAGGCACTGCATTTGGTGTGTGAGTTATGATTTACGTATTTGTTGCTTGAGTCAATGTTTGGATTTCTAAACATAATTTGAAAATGTCAGTGCTTTTTTATTCAGTGTTTTTTCAGTTTTAATTTATAACTCTACCTGCACTTCAACTTCGGGCTTAAGTGGATTTCTAAGGTTTTATTTAAACATACAACAAGGTCTTACAACCAAAGCAAACCACAACTTACCTTTAACCTTAGTTTTTTTAATGACTCTTGGTTTTTTCTCCTGTGCCCAACTCACCCTTGATAGCCAATCCCCACACAGCATGTGGCCTTTGGCCTTCATTTATGTCCACGCATGAGTTGGCAGCAGGACTTCAATCAACCATCGGGGGCCAACCCTCACTGCAAACAGGCTCAGGCTTTCGGAAAAGGAAGTGAGCCACAAGGCGTGTCTGGTGGCGCACATTGTGCACTAAATAAATAAAAGTTTCAACGACCCCCTACAAATTTAAGGTGGTACCAGGACATATGTAAGTGAGATATCTTATGTGGAGAAATGTTTTTTAATTGTGTGTACCCACGAATTGTGTCAGTAATCTAAAGACTATTTTTTAAGGCCACAGACTCGGCAGACACAAAATGGTGCCCATAGTCTAGGAAACCTTGACCCCTGGTCGGTGGACTGGATCCTTTCAGAAAAGCACCCGTAGGCTGTGTCCTCAGTAGCACTATTGCAGAGTATAAAACTCGTAGACCTATGTTGGGTAAACTTCCATAGACTGTAGTTTCAGTCCAATGGCTTGTGGACTTACATGGGTCCATACCTATTTGTGTCCAAGAAATAGGCAACTGTTTTGGGTATCATTTATGAAGGGACCATTGGAAGCCCCCCTCATTTAGGCTGGATACATGTATCATACCACACATCTTGTAATGATGGCGGCAAGAGTAAATATATTATCTGGTGGCAGCCAATCAGAGTGATCAGGTTTGTTGCCACTGTTTTGAGTCTGCAAACTCAAAATAGACTTTGGGAGAAAAAGCTGCCTCATTCAATTGGACTTCTTGGTTTCTTTTAATTTTGGGTCTATGGACAGTACTTGAATTCTGGTTCGAGGACCATCAAGGGACTAACATTGAAGTTATCTCTATCTTGTTTGACAGATTAGCTCAATTAGAGGCCTACAAAAACACCTTAGTAATGCTAATTTCTGGAACACTACAGTGTGGATTTACACCGAACCAAGCAAAGATATTTCCTTGAGTAAAGTTCTTCTTTAATACCAGTTTTGTGTTATTACATTCAGCCTTTTCTCTGCACCACCTTCAAAATCTACCTCTGGGGTATGAAATGAGAAATATCACTTTTTTTGACGCCCACTCTACTTTCTTTGCCCCCATTTAGTGGATCTGCACAAACTTTGATATGTAGAACCCATAAGGCTTTATGCAGATTTGCTGAATAGTGCCAAAGTTATCAGTAAAAGAAACAAGCATTGGCATAGCCAATAGGTCTCGCCTTTGGGACCTTATAAGTGTTTAGGCATGCAACAGTTGATGTTGTTGCACCAAGGATATTGTGCTAGATAACTAAACACTTATAAGGTCCCAAAGGCGAGATCTATTGGCTATGCCAATGCTTGTTTCTGATGGTTATAGATTTTGGGGACACAAATGTATGCATTTCTTAGTGCATTTTATTGCATGGGAGTTTAAAAATTCGTACTACGGTGGTTATCTGTTTATGCGCTGGCCCGTGTAAACAAGGGGGGTCGTATAGAACTATCTACAACTGAGGGGGGCGTGGCTTGAACGCCGAGGGAAGATGGCGGACCCTGCCTGAGCTCCGCTTCGTCGCGGGTCTCGGATCCGGCGAATTCCGTCATTTTGGCAGCGGTGCTGTTATGAGGGACTGTACAGCAATGGGGACATCGTGGTGAGTCTTTTGACCGCCTTTGCTTCAAGTTTCCTCACAACTGGTGGCTTTTACTCGCATCGGCGTTTTCTCTCCCTCAGCGATGCGAGCGGCCGCCATTTTGTTTCGTTTTTTGCGGCGCTCGTTTCTCCCTCTTCAATCCTTGTCATCTGCTGAATTGAGGCTGTGTTCCCTCCAACCAATTTCTTTGTGATGCCTGAGACCCACCTCTGGATTTATTACTGTTATTTTTAGCAGCTTTTTTTCCGCTTCCTGATACTGAAGTGCACTGGCCCGCTTCCTACTTCAAATATGCTGTGCTTCTCCTCACATGGGCTGTACTTCATGAGGTACCTTTGCGGTTAGTGTTTTTTCTCCAATTTCTGCTGCTTTTACCAGGTGCTCTCTGTTTATTATTGATGGACTATTTTTATTCAAGGCTTGGGTCCACTGTTTTTTTTTTATTACTTTCATCAGTGCATTGTCCTTGGGGTACCTCGGCCCTGCTCAATTCCAAGCTCTAGTCCATTTTCAATCGCCAATCCTTGAACTGTTTCAGTGCACCTGCGTGAGTGGCGTACTTACCTCCTTACGTTGCAGTTTCGTCAAAAATTTTGCTGCTTTGGATTTACTTTCTCGTTTGACTTCCTGGTTTGTCTTCCCTGTTGTTTTTGATGATGGCTAGCGACCCCCACTTGTCCAGACCATCGGTCTCTGGCACAAAGCCGAAAAGACACAAAAATGATCCACCTTCACCAATTTTATCTTTGCAAAATCCAATCCTGGATACCATTTTGGATGAGGTTAGAGGCCTTCAGCCCTTCATGACTGCCACCAATGACAAGCTTAAGCAAATTGAGGAAAGATGGATTGTTATGAAAAGTAAAGTTCTTGATCTTGAGCAACGAGTTAGTGACATTCAAGATATCTCTACAAAGATTCCTCTTCTTGAACAAGAAATTTCGAAACTAAAAATCCACGCTGAGGATCTTGAAAATTGCAATCGTAGAAACAACTTACGCCTTTTTGGCCTGCCGGAAAATGTTGCAGGGTCTGACCTGGTCTCATTTCTACAGAAATTTCTTCCAGAGCTTCTGGACCTTCAGTCACTGTCTAATCCTCTCAACATACAAAGAGCGCACCGCTTGGGTCGTCTTCAGCCATCTGCTAATAAACCTCGTGGTATTATAATGTTGTTCTTGGAATTCACCGAACTCATGCAAGTTTTGAAGGCTGTCAGATTTAAACGTCGCCTTAGTTGGTCTGGTCATAACATTTTCATTTCTCAAGATATATCTAATGCTACTAACGCCAGACGCAAAGAATTCCTCACTCTTCGGCCTCAACTGCGACAACTCAACATTCAATATGGAATCCTTCATCCCTGCCTCTGCAAAATCACTCATGAGGGTCGCTCTCGCTCCTTTGAGGATCTGGATAAACTCAAACTTTTTCTTCATAACTTTTCGTCGCATGGCATGGATACTGGCTCTTGATTTCATTTACATTATTTGATTGTTTCTGCTTTAATTGTTTTATCGACTTACCTGTTTTCTAATGCTGACTTTCTGTCCTTCTTTATTATTGTGAGGCTTATAGCCCATTTCTTATTTTCTCCTCTGCCCTTGTTTTTTATTGTGGTCCGCGTCCTTCGGTGTCACTACGCTTCCCTGCTCTTAGATCTTCTTTCTTTTTTTTCAGATCTGGATGTTCGTCCTTGGTCTGTTTACTTTTCTCTTCTTCTCTCTCTCCCACCTCTTTCCTCTTCATCTTCCTTCTTTCTAATTTTCTTTTCTTCGTTCTTCCTCATTTTTATTCTTGTTAGCTAAGTCTGGCTTATTTCATAAGACTTATCTTTCTGTTTTTCTTATTGTAATATGTCTTTCCTTTTTTCTCCTTGTCAATCCTGCAGTTTTATGGTCCTATGTTGGTACGTTCCCCTGTTCCTGGAAGTATGGTTAATGTCGTGTCGTGGAATGTTCGTGGTCTGGGCCACCCCGTCAAGCGTCAAGAGGTATTGTCTCATCTAGCTAAACTTAACACCAAGGTTGCTTTTTTACAGGAAACTCATTGCAATGATAAAGAATCACTTAAACTTAAACGTCAATGGGTCAATCAGATTGTTTTTTCCCCTGCCAATGACCGACACGGTGGTGTCGCTATTTTATTTCATAAATCCATTAATGCTCAAATCCTATCATCTGAATGCGACCCGAATGGTCGATGGATATTGGCTGAGGTTATCATTAATAAACGACAACTGTCTTTTTTCAATATTTATGGGCCGGTTAAACCAGACATTGTTTTTTGGAATTCTATAAAATTGAAATTATTATCAATCCCCAATGCTAATATTGTGATTGGTGGTGATTTTAATAATTGGTTGGACCCGTTCACTGATAGGCAATCCAAATGCAAGTTCAAACCTGACAAATCCCACAAATCCTTTCAGACAGCCATTTCCTCTCGTCCGCTATTCGATACTTGGAAAACATGTAATCCTGATACCTCAGAATTTACTTTCTTTTCACCTGTACACCACACTAGATCTTGTATTGATTATATTCTTATTTCCAAATCACTACTACCTTGTCTCCAGTCATCTGAGATTGGATCTATTTTTATTTCTGACCATGCCCCTGTCTCCACCCATATTGACTTATCTCTCACCACTTGCAAACAAGGTAGATGGCGTTTTAATAACTTTCTTCTAGCAGATCGCACTTTTATTTCAGAAGCGATCTCTTTTATTAAGGAATTTTTTTCTTTTAATAAATCTTTAGATACCTCCCTACACAACAATTGGGATGCTTTTAAAGCGTCTTTCAGAGCTTTTACTATTGCATATTCCTCAAAGAAGAAAAAATTGCTGCATGCTAAATATAAAGAAACTTTATCCCACATAAAAGCGTTAGAGCATAAGTATTATTCTTCCAAATCCTCCTCATCACTACAAGAGTTAATCAGAGCTAAATCCACCCTGAATAAGATTGCTACTGCGGATGCCTGTAATATTCTCCTCAAGGTTAAGTCGAAATATCACGGAGGCCAAAATAAAGCCGGGAAAATGTTGGCCAACTATTTAAGAATTATAACAGAACGAAAAGCTATTGGCCCAATCCATTCAGAAGTTGACGACTCTCTCCTCTCATCTGACTCAGACATTATTGACACATTTCAATCGTATTACAAGCTCTTATACACAGAAACCACCAACCCCTCTGAAGATGATTTTACTACTTTTTTCAGGGATATCCCTAAGCCTCAAATTTCCCAGGATAATTTTCAACCCCTTGAAAATGAAGTGTCCTTACAAGAATTATCTGATGCACTTAAATCTATGAAGAAAGCAAAAGCGCCTGGCCCAGATGGTTTTTCAATTGAATTACTTTCTGCTTTCTCCTCAATTTTCGCACCCAAATTATTAGAACTTTTTAATTCTTTTATTTCTAATTCCCAAGCTCGTGGTTCTTTTTTGGAAGCTCTTATCATTGTAATCCCCAAACCAGACAAAGATCCCTCCTATTGTAAAAATTTCCGTCCTATTTCATTAATTAATTATGATTGTAAAATCTTTGCAAAAATATTGGCTTCTCGTTTAGAGAAAATTATTCCCCTTCTCATTAATCCTGACCAAGTTGGTTTTGTTAAAGGTCGCTTGGCCTCTGATAATGCCAGAATGTTTTCTAATATCCTTGCTCTTAGTACAAAATATCCCTCCCCATTAGCGGCTTTATCCCTGGACACTGAAAAAGCCTTTGACCGTGTTAATTGGGAATTTTTACTTCACACCTTACGATGGTTTGGCTTTGGTCCAAAGTTTATTTCTTATGTTAAGTTGTTATACACCAACCCCAAAGCTTGTATTTTTGTTAATGGTCTCTTTTCCCCTTTTTTTTCCCTTCAAAGAGGTACACGCCAGGGCTGCCCTCTTTCTCCATTACTTTTCCTGTTATGTCTAGAACCATTTCTGCAACGTATCAGAAGTAACCCTCTCATTACTGGTTTTAATCTTAAATCTCAACAAATTAAACTGTCCGCATATGCTGATGATGTTCTTATTTATATGTCTAATCCTGTTTCCTCCCTTCCCCCCTTTTTGAAGGAAATTGCATCATTTGCTAAGGTTTCAGGTTACAAATTGAAATTCTCTAAAACTGAGATTTTACCTTTAAATTCTTCATGCTTCAGATATATGTTTGAATTGTCTAATTTCACATGGTGTCCCCAGAAAATAAAATACCTTGGTACATGGTTTACCCCCACCATTCGTGATACACTTGCTCAGAATTTTGCTACCTTAAAACTTAAAATTACTAATTTGTTAAATCTCTGGTCTTCGTTGTTCCTCTCTTGGTGGGGCAGACTTGATACAATTAAAATGATGATTGTTCCTCAGATTTTGTTTATATTGTCTATGCTACCCTTCAAAATTCCTAAATACTATTTCTCCCAGATTAACTCGCTATGCACAAAGTTTCTATGGAATAACAAACATGCACGCATTGCTCTGGCTAAATTGATTTGTCCTAAAAATGAAGGAGGTGTAAGATTCCCTGATTTTAATTTGTATCATAATGCATTCTTGATTCGTCAATTTTTTGCTTTGTCTAGGGACTATAAAGATTTTCCTAAACCCTCTTGGGTTAATGTTGAATGTTCTCTGCTTAATGAATTTTCAATACGAGATGTTGTACACATGACGAACTGTACTTTTATTTCCAAATATCCTATTTTAAAACATTCTCAAATGTTGCTACACACACTTTTCTTTAAGAACCTGAATAATTATGAATCTTTTCTAGCATCATCACTTTGGTTTAACAAGTACATTAGATTTCGCCACAAGTCATTTTACTACAAACAATGGAAAGAAAAGGGCCTTCTCTTTGTACATCAAATAATTGTCAACAATGTAATTCTTTCCTTCCATCAGTTACAAGTTACCTTCAATCTCCCTGATTCATGTATTCTACAATATGATACACTGGCCCCAATTCTACAGGAATGTCTACAGAAATTCTCTTTTCCTCAATCTCCTCCTTCCTCTCTTTCTGACTCTTCACTATTTCACACTTCTTCTGATATTACTCCTAGTGCCTCTTATATCTATAAATCTCTATCTACTCCTATCTGTACACGGGTCAAATCTAAGGTGGAACTAGAGTGGGAACTTGATCTTTCCTTGACTCTGTCAATATCACAATGGGATAAGTTCTGGCAGAAACTATTCAAGACCTCCAAAGCTGCAAATATCACACAATCCCTCTTTTTTATTTTTAATAGAGTCATCATTACTCCTCTTTTGTTACATAAATTCAATCACTCTGTCACATCTTCTTGTTGGTCTTGCCCTAATGCTGAAGGCTCCTTAATACATTTATTATGCGATTGACTTAATTCAACCAACACTAGCTAAGAAACTTTATCTACAGTTTAGATACGGCACATTGCCATTCTTTCACATTTCTGATAGGTGGAAGGGGGGAGCTGTACGCCCCTGCCCTGGCTGCACTACTGAGGATGAAACCCCGGTTCATGTCATCCTATTTTGTCCAGCTTATGCCTATATTAGGAAGCCATGGATAATACAGTTGTGCACGAACCTGGGCATAAAACATTATTTGGCCTTTTTTAGGATATTAAAAACAGACACCAACCCATTAATTGTCTGCACAGTAGCCAAATTCTTATACTCAATGTGGATTGCTCGAAGGAATCTGATCAATAATGCTATTTTAACTTAAGACTAGCCAAAGTGAATTTAAGAGAGCAAGTAATATTTCATTCTTTTTAGGATAGTATTGCTATGACAACTTTTAAATCCATGGAATTATTTATATTTTTAAAGGATCAAATGTTTTAAAAATCATGTAATGTTGTGTAACTGCATCCATGAAACGGACTGTCTGTTTTGTCGTTTTGCTTATTTTCTGTTATGTGCTTTTATGGTAAATTCAACCGCAATAAAGCTATTTGAATTGAATTGAACATTTATTATTTTATTGCCCTAAAGTTTATGCCTTTTGGAAGGAGATATGGTCAAAATGTACACAGATTTTTCCTAACAATGTACAACTTAATATTCAAAACGTATTTTTGGGCACTGTTTCACCAGATTTTAATCTAGATACTCCTGCCTCCCCGCTGTTAGACTTATTCCTTGCTGTGGCCTTTAAAGTTATACTCACTTGCTGGAAAGACAACTCTAAATTATCCTTTCTTCATTGGTGGAACTATATTTGTGACGAACATAGAATTGCATCTATCCCTCAATCCTCCATTCACGTACAAATTAAATCAGACCTACTATGGCTACCCTTTACAGCCTTCTTATCATCAACATCATAATCCCTATCTTCTCTTAACATCGTGTTCTTCTTCCTTTTCTTTCTGTCCTCTTCCTTTCCTTTACCTCTCTTTTCTCTTTCCGTCTATCCTTTTTCCTCTATCTCTTTCCTTCTCTCCTTTTTGGATAAAAAGTTTCCCTCTTCTATTTAAATAGTTTATTCACTTTACTACCTTTTTTAGGAGTTTTATATTTCTTTGTGGTTTACTATGCTCTGCTTTTTATTGCCTGTTCTTAGTAAACTTTTTAAATGTTACTATTTATACTGTTTAAATTATGTCTCCTCCTTCCGTAGTATTAGCTTAGTACATAGTCACTATCTATATTAACTGCCATGTTTTACAATTTACATACTCCTACTGGCTAAAATTGTATTTGTTATCTTGTGTGCTTTTATCTTCAATAAAAGTTACTTAACTAAAAGAACTACCTACAGCTGTTAAACGTGGATGTTTAACATGGATGATATTCTGTGCATATTCATTGCCTATTTTTCTCAGCAGAACTCAGCTAAAGCAAAACGTGCTGCTACTTTTTGAAGCGATTCCTTCAGGATTACACTTTTGACAAAGCAAGCTTTGTAATACATTGTATCGCTTGGCGGAGCTACTACCACGGTCACAAGTACAAGCCATTCCTATGTAAACATAGCTTCCTCCGTTCAAATCTGCACTTATCTGCAGTCATCGGGGGTGAGAAAGGCCACGACAGTTTAAAACAATCATTGGCAAAGTCAGTAGGCCTGACCGTGTAATACAGAAAGTGCTTGGTAATTGGTTCCCCATTTACAGCTTAGACGTCGTCCCCGTTCCTTCAACCATGATACACAGTTCAAATCACCGAGTAAAATAAACTGTCGAGTCAAACTTGACCAGGCTGAGTCGTGTGTGACCCCACACTGACGTGACGGGTGTGTTGTTGCTGCAACAACACCTGCTGTGTTATGTTTCACGCTTGTTGGGTGTGCAAAAAAATAAAGCCAATCTACGTAGTTTTAAATGCTACATAGCAAACACTATAAACGTCAACCTGCGACTTATAGGAAGATAGAGAAATGCTGACAAATAATGAAGTAGACATCAAGCCGATTGTTAAGAGTGGCTTGTAGAAAAAGAAGGTTGAATGCACTTTTCCGTGTATAGTAGAAATAAACGTAGACGTGGAAAATCACACACGGAAAGAGGGAAGCAGCGAATTTACTCCGAATAAAACAAGTCCGGGAGTTGTGTGCGAAAGTGAAAGTGATCGCGATTGCGATGCACTTAATGACCCGGGACAGGAGGAAAGACAGATGGCGGCTGCGCGCGTGGATTCGCACATGCACGCAAGCTTGAGGCCACCAAAAGCCCGTGGCAGCACCGTGAAAACCTGCTTTCATAATGTCTCTCCGAGCAGCGCATGCGCTGGCTCAGGCGAGACCTAAAAATGACCTTTCAATGGAAATGCAGGCCTAACCATTACCACCCAGGCACAGACAGGTAAGTCAGTTTCCGAAAGAATACTCCAGCTGTAGTTTTCCATGAAAGTCGGTTATGATTGCATCCTTTCTTCATTGTCACCAGTGACAAAATAGAAAGTCTGAACACAGTAGAGAACACTGGAGGTGGTGAGGTCCAAAACATATAGCGACTGTTTCACATATTTTTCAATTCACACAGATTTCCAGTAGTACGCCTGGCAAGCTGCATCTGGCGGAGGTTATTAGACCTACTACTGGGGTGTCAAGTGACATATCTCTCAGCTTCCTAGTCCCTTATGCAGACATCGACATAGCATAGATTTAAACACTTAGGTAATAGGGCCTACTGTGCAAATTCACATTTTCTTTCGCAGATGAACATTTTTTTTCCAGTGAAAAAGTGCACCCTCTACACCCCCACTAAATCTTGGGGTGAGCCTTCCTACTTCTCAGCTGTAACAAAAGTTACTCAAGACCTTGGCTGGTATTGCTATGCCATAATTTCCTGGAAAGGGAAGGGGACGGATTGGATTTAATCAATGCCTTGATACATTATTTTGTGATTGTTCACCAACCACTAGTAATGCCCACTTCCCAGCTCTTGTGTGAAAAACTTGGCAAAGTTTTTTTTATTCCATATTGATTTGAAAATGATGGCATTCCAGAAAATTAGTTATGCACGTAACCTTATTTATCCCTAACAAAATGGCATGCTTGTGATACACTTCAGAGAAAACAGTTGGTGATACTTTCCTGTGGATTGCCAAGGAGGATATAAAAAAGGATTCAATAAAATAAAAACATACTGAATATTACTGATGAGAGATTTACTGCTCACGTTCAAACATCTTGTGTGTGAAACAGTGTTGATGCTTCATAACTTCAGCCAATGCCGAGTAACTGGAGATTGTTCGTCTCTATGCATTTACCACTCTAAAGCATATTGGCCATTATATATCAAGGCACTTCTGCATAGGCATGGAAAGGTAAAACCCTTCCCTACATCAGGCCCATTATACTTTATTGAGTATGTTGAGTTAATATTACCATTAATGTTACCATTAGTTTTGTCTTTTGGCACTTGCACACTATGTCATCTCTGCAACAAAAATGTGGCCTTACAATTCATCAAGCAGCTAAATTGTAGGTGCATATGACTTCGTCACAGTCAGTCACGTTATCAACAATGTGGTATCACACAGCCTGTTGGAATGGCAGCAGCACGTAGGATTGTTTTTGTGCCTCCACACGCTAGGGACAGGTGTCCCCGCATCACCAGATGTCTCCTTTCTGAAGGTGTTGCTGCACATTACTTTCTATGTATGACACCATGAATACATGATGGATTGCTACTGGAACACAGACTGCCAGCGTAGGGGCTTGTATATGTATGTTTTTGTGCTCATTAGCGGGTCCTATTCTCAGACCAAGCCTGTTGTTTGTTCCCTTTCGATTTCTCTGACGAACTGTGGGTTGAGGAGTACCAACAGTTTTCAACAGGATGTTTACAAGATTCAGGGAGCTCTAATCGTATGAGGATACAAATGACTGAGGTGCATTTCAGCAACAAGGTACTGTCAGGGAGCATTGTGTCCCCTCTTCTGAACTGACTCCCTGGGATCAGGTAAGCTACACAAGGTTTGAAGACAGTCCTGGGGGCATATTTACAAGAACTGATGCATCGGCATCGATGTGTCCGATTTCTTGCGCCTGATGCAAATGCCCTAATGAAGGCATGGATGCACTGCATTTACAATACAGTGCTCCATGGCGCAAGGATTCGTGGTCGCAACTTTTGCCGCTAAATTGATGCATTGCTGCAGTTGGTCTTACGACTGATGCAACTCCAGCAATGCGTCAGAGCACAGAGGTGTGTCCCATGTTAAAAGCCCTGCGTCAATCCTTATGGCTGGTTTGAGAAGGGTTAGAGATTTTGGCACAGTCAAGTCGTTGAGTGACGCAGTGAAAAGTTGTACATTTCACTGTGCCAGTTCTACGTGTCTTTTAACATGGGAATGCCTACCCTGCATACATTATACCTGACCCAATGTGTCAGTTTGTAAATATGGAGCAGTATGGAGCACTGATTGCTCTGCGTCCAAAATAAATAAATGCACTGTGGCGGTGCTAGCTCCTTGTAAACATGTAACTTGTTACAGACTGCTGTGTGCGACAGCAAAACACACAAGATGATGGACGGAATGTTGCACATTGGCAAAACATTTACCCCAGTCACAGATCTGGGTTTAATCCATCGTTATTTTGCTCACCACGCCACCCCAGTTCAGACATGGCCATATGCAAATCAGTCTTGACCCTGTGCCTCATGGGAACAGTCCAGCCCGAACTGCCAAGCCATGTCTTCCCTGGACCGGAATCAAGCATCCTAGGACCGGTTTCTGGCTATCAGCCGTCATCAGCCAGGATAGCTTGACTCCAGCGGTGTAGTGAGCACGGGACCCACGTCTGGGCATACCCTTCCCACATAGGGCGAACAGCAAAACACTGTGTGCGACAGACAATGGCACTGAGGATACTGTAGGCTGCCTCCAATAGATATTTGTTCAGCACCAAGATACCCTTCAGGGTGAACGTGCGCTTTACAAATACATATGTTATGTTATGTTACATGGTGTGTTAAGGTTCTGTGGTCTCCACCACTTGACTCACATCTATTTAGGTCAGTCAGAGGACCTCAGACAGCACTCTACCTTGAAAACTAATGTTTTGCTACGACGAGGAAGTGCAAAGACATATTTTCTACACCAGCAGGCAAAACAGCTTTTAATCCTTTCTGTCCAAGATGGGCAGCAGAACCCCATCCCATCAGTCAGTAAAGATTCTGGTCCTGTATCAAGTACCTCAGCATCATCAGCATTGGAGAAGTAATACAATCATGTCTCCACTGCCTATTGGATGTACATCATCTGCAGCGCTACCAGCCTCTCATAATTCAAGATGCCAAAGTAGAAATTTACTTGGGACAGTCAAGAATTTCTTCTAGCATTAGCTAGCCCTTTTACAGTGATTAATGTTCTGTGCGAGTGTTTGCAGTTTTGAAAATCTCTCAATTCTCCTTGCCTCAGACTCAGCGAGGTTTAACATCTCCTAGCTACTGAGGTTTTGTGTCTGAGGAGGTCTTTAAAAAGATGGAACAAGCAAAGGTTAAATCTTTTGGGTTGCTTCAGAACAATACCCTAAAATAAGGGCATAACCCATGCCCTAAGACAAGTTGGAATGCTTGCTTTTAACTCCCTGACCTTGGAGCTTATTCTCTAGATGTCCCTCTATCCCCTATAAATTGGTTCTCGATTTCCCTTTGTGAGGCTCAATCGAAGTGGTTATGGTTGGACAAGTGAAGCCTCCATAGATAGCCATCTTTACAAAGCAACATGAATGTTTTTCCGGGGCTGGAGCAGAGCAGGACAGTTTGAAGACATGTGGAAAGGCACCAGTATAGATATGGCCAAGGGCCTGAATTACAGTTGGGTGGTAAAGGAAAAATCTCTGGTTTCTGGTGCAAGTGCGGCATTCAGGGGGTGACAACACGGGCCAGCTTTACGAATGCTGCTGAAATTCCCCTAGCAGATTCTCAGCAGGATCTAGCTTTTTACTCCAAAAATTAGAGGATTTTCCGGTGGCACCCTAACTGAAACTCCGAATTTGGCTTTGTGTGATACACTTTCAAGAAGGAATTAGCTGACAACTTGCTTCTTACTACAACGCAGGAAATGCCCAAGTGCTGGTCATTGAGGAAACGGGAACAGCTTGAATTTCTTAATTAACTGCCCTGCTGAAAAAAACTTCAGGAAGTTAATGAACTCTTTCAGAATTGCTATAGAGTTAGGCTTCGTGTAATAAACCCACCCTATATAGGCTAGTGTGGAGAAATATGGCCACGCTAAATGTCCGGGAGATTCATTTGACACTGTGATAATACTCTACGCTGCTGCTACATCCCCGGTCACAGCACACCCTGGGGCTGCATTCAGTAAACAGCACTGTGCGCCGGCATCCAGTTTGTCAACTTACTCGTGATAATTGTTGCCAAACATAAGGACGGGTACCATTTTCTGCGCTGGCCTTATTTTAAAATTTCCATAAAAGGCCGTTTTGTTTTTCCAGTGCTTAATAAGATGGCTCTCTAAAGGCACATCTCTGTTGCAAAAACCTCAATGTGTGACGAGGCATTTACCGCCTTCGCATGGAATGTGTTGAAGAGGAACTGGATGCCTGAAACAAATTGTCTGACAATTCAATGAAACAAGCATTGGAAATCTCGCATTTCTTTGAGTTAGAGCTGTTGGCATTGTAAATGGAAATGTCTTTTACCTATGTGTTATGGAGTGTATGTATGTTGTGTGTAGTGGAATTATGTGAGTTGTATTGGATTAGTTAGTTGTGTAATTGTGTGGGGTGGAATTGTGTGGTGTGGATTTGTGTAGTGGAATTATGGGGCATGGTGTGCTGTGGAATTATGTGGCTAGCAGTTATGTGGTATTGAGTGTACTGGAATTATGTGGAGTGGGATTGTGTGTAAAGGAGTGTAATTATGTGGAATGGTATTTTGTGCTGTGGAGTGGTATGTAATGGAGTTTAATTATGTGGTGTGCTGTTGAATTTTGTAGCACAATGTTTAATTGTGTGGTGTGGATTGGATGTATGTGATGTGTTGGGTAATTGTGCCATTGAGGTGCATTATGTAGTTTGGTGTCGAATTATGTGGTTTGGATTGGAAATGTGTGGAGTTGAATTGTGTGGCGTGGTACTGTGTGGATAGCTTTGCCTTTTTGGTTATGAAAAAGAACAATACATAGGAGCTAAGCTCCAGATCCGAGTGTTTGGGTGTTAAAAAAAATGAAAAAGTGTTAGAGCTTTTGGAGTTGTTAATGTAAATGTATCTTACCTATGTTTTATGGATTGGAGTGGATGATGGGGTGTGTAGTGAAATTAGGTGGGTTGCATTGGAATTGTTAGTTGTCAAATTATGGCATACAAATAACATATCAGAGGGCATGGCCAGCAGCATGGCTGACTAGCCACATTCGCCGGGGCTCTGATTGCCCGACACAGATCCTGCTTATAATCCTGCCTTCCAGCCACTAATGACGGACTAATCCCCACGCTGAGTGTGTATTATGCCCGACTCGCAGAGGAAGCAGCCTTCATAGCAGATGAGATGCTATACGGTAAAGAAACGAGACTGAAACGAAGACGGTCGTGCCCGCCCATATGGCCGACCGGACCTGATAATGGCGCAGCCCTGAATTGAGCCGATTTAACGGTAACGACAGGAGAGCTGCCCGTGTGCCACAGCGAGACTGCCGCCGTACCTGACAGTTGGCGAGGACCCAATTTTGGTGGCTGCCTGAGAAGCGGTCATCGCAGAGGAGTCCGGCAGACCCTGCAACGCTGCTGCAGACGTCTTCCCACTGGAGGAGACATTGAGGTGCTGCTTGGTATGCGGTGAGTGTGGGCCCCCCTTTCTTCCCCCCTTGGCCAGCCGCAGTAAAAGGTGCCACGCCATGTTCCTGGCGAGATGTGAGCCATAGATGGCCCCATCTGAGAGCAGCAGTTATTCCCGACATCAGCCATATGGCTGGGCTGCATTGAGGGACGGAGACGGGCTGCAGATGCACCTGGAGGCCGTGCGTAATCACCGGTAGGATAGACTTGAGGGGACACAAGGCTGCAGTGGATGCCTGAGAACCAGAGAGTGAGTGGAGCTAGAGGCCGCAGATGCACAAAGGCGGCGTAGTAGTAACCCGCACCATCAAGTTCATAGATACGGAGAAAACTGTGGGGCTATCAGATTGAGGGGAAACGCCCAGTGACATATTGATGGTGTAGAAACCCCTGTGGTGGCAAAGAGGTAAAGAAGCCGCACAGAGTCCCATTGGGTCTGTTTGTTGTTGCTCCTGGACTGACCACCTAGAGACCCCCTAGGGTGAGTGGGGCAGACACAAGCATACATAACTGGTCTTCCTCTCCTCAACTGGAAGCCACAGCACGCCAGACGACAATAAGGGTGGAGACACCGCTGAACCATAAAAAAGACTGGGCTTCCAACGCAGACTAGCCTTGCGAGACGGTACGGGCCCGCAACATTTGAAGTGAAATGCAGAAGGGGCCCAGTGAAGGCAACGCTGGGGGATAAGAAACCAGTACGCACCTGAGGGGGGTCCCTGCTGAAAAAGGAGTAGCACACACAAGAAGGTACCACCGAAGGGTGAAACAGCCGCAAGAGAGACACTTACGTAACACAGTAAGGAAAGCGGACGCATACTAGCAGCCCTTCAATTAACGCCACGTGTGCAGAGGGAGAGATACACACTGCTCAACATAACAGTCTCTCCGAAATGAGATTGTAATCTTACCACTACTACTCTCGGCTCCTGGATGTGCTGACAGCAGCAAGCAACTGTTACACCTGACAATGGCCAAAGATAAAGAACCCAAGACGCAAAAACAAGGAAAGATGGACAAGTACACCAAGGTGATTCCAGCGCAAACAGAATTAGAAGGGGAGAATGCAAGTCCACCAGATAATGTGGCCATCCTCCAGGCAATTCATGCCTCAAGAGAGGCTATTGAAGGTAAAATGGCCAAAATACAAACGGACGTGTCCCTTTTTCGACAAGATGGATGCAACATTGCGAATCGCGTCACTCAAACAGAAACCCACATATAAGAAGTGGAAGACACGACACATAAATCCCATCATTAAGCTCCAAGTCAACATGAGAGAGGTCATGTGGAAGGTCAATGATGCGGAGAACAAAGCTCGGAGAAATAATCTCCGCTTTATTGGGATACCAGAAGGACAGGAGAACACTGACCCAAATGCCTTTCTGATGGCGTGGTTGAGAGAAGCCCTAACAGGAGCTAAGTTTTCCACCTGTTTTCTCATTGAACAAGCACATAGGATGCTGACCACGAGACCCCGCCTGCAGCATCTCCGCGCCCCCTGATCGCGCGATTCCTGACCTATCAGGACCGAGATGTAATTTTAAGAGAATCGCGGAGAGTGGGAGAACTGAAATTGCCCAACACTCGAGTCATGATCTTCCCCGACTACTCTAGAGAGGTGCAGAAGGTGCGGTGGTCCTTCGACTCTGTAAAAGTCAAACTCCGGGCCATGTGCATTCAATATATGCTTCTCTTCCCGGACAAGCTTAAGGTAATCTTTCAAGACTCAACCCAGTTTTTTCAAACACCTGAAGACATCTGGGCATGGATTGAGGAACACCCGAGGCCTAGACCAGAGACAAGTAGCAACAAGAGGCGTCCTGGGGACTCACTGCCACAACGGGAGCCTAGACCGCAGAAAACAAGAACGAAGAGGCGTCTCATTGCGAGAAATGCAAAGCACTCGGGGAACACACAGCCTGGGACCCCATACAGGAGAAGAGGGAGACCCTCGGAAGAGGAGGTGGGGCGAGCCCAGGTCACTAACAGAGACTCAACCCAAGGGGACAGTACTCATGCTGATCACTCCGATCAAGAATCCCTGGAGAAGATCAATGGCGACCACCCCCTTCTCAAGGCCATCCATAATGCAGAAGGGTCCGGGGTGACGGCTCCGGAAATAGATACCAAACGTCAACTACAACTAAATAAAAGTGGCAAAGTGACTTGAAATATGGGCATGAGGGAAGAGCATGCCGGCAGCACAGTGACGGTGAGGAGGCCCCCCTCCTAGACTTTTTGCACCTGGGAGACACTGTGTGAACCACTCTCTTGGGCTAGGATTATATCCTTTGTTGTTTTGGTTATTCTTTAGGGATAGGGGGGTGGTAAAGGGAGGGATCGACAGACTCCTCAGTGGACACATACGCTTATTGTCATGTTGACAATTGAAGGGTTAGGCATAGGGTGCAAGAGGATGCGGAGTGGGGGGACCAAGGAGGGGGAGGGGGAGTTTGGAGTTTTTCGACTAAGAGGTTTTTTGTTACTAGCAACAGCAAGATGTCTTAGAATACAGAGCCAAAAGCAAAAGGATAGGGGTTGGCGGGGTAGGGAATACTCCTCACACGAATCACATGAACTACAAACATCATGCACAACACACCATATACTGTGTTGACGTGGAATGTCAATGGATTAGGTAGTAAGATTAAGAGGGGCCTAGTGAGTAGATATATCAAGAGGAACAAGCCTCACGTGGTCCTCCTACAAGAAACTAATTTCCGAGGTACCCGATGCACATTTATTGGGAGAGGGGCCTACGTCACACTGGCAAATGCTTGATTCTTCCCTGGAGCCAGCGGAGTGGCCGTTCTCTTTAAAAAAAAAAAACACTTCCAAGTAGTCAAAACCTGGGTTGACCCTGGGGGCACGTATGCAGCGGTTCGGGGTACATGGGGACGGAGGGAGATTAACCTGGCCAGTGTCTATGCCCCACCGCAATTGCAGCCTCAGACGCTACAGGCAGTAGCTAAGATTCTGTATAGATTCAGACTCCTCAACTCACATAATAGGGGGCGACTTCAACGATGTGATTAATCCACGCTTAGATAGATCCCTTGCAGCAACTGGCACCCAGGTGTCTACTCCACTGGCGGAGTTTGTGAGTTCGCTAGGACTGACGGATCTTTGGCGCTGACATCACGCACTTGACCATAGCTACTCTTATTTTTCAGGGGCACATAAGACCATTTCGACGTACCGACTACCTTTTTGCTCCGTCAGGGGAGATTCAAGCCATTGATGAAGCAGAATACCTTGCAAGAGGTATCTCAAATCACTCACCGTTGAAGCTAAGGGTAGGGGGTGAGGAACATAGACCAAAATCGGACTGGAGGTTGAACGCCTGGGAGTTATGTGACAAAACAGTAACAGATACAATCGCCATTGAGACCAAATTATTTTTTCTAGATAACGCAGGTTCCGTATCCTCAGAGGCCACCCTTTAGGAGGCATACAAGGCAGTCCTCAGTGGTAGGCTACAGGACGTAATAGCACAGAAGCATAGAGAGGAATCGTTGCAAATAGAAAACTTAGAAGGTAAATTGCTAGAATTAGAAAGGAAACTATCTCCAGACAACGAGGCAGCGACGCTTAGGCAATTAGTGGTCATGTGCAAGGAACTCCAGGCCTTAGTAGAAGGAGAAGTCCGCGACAAAATTCAAACCACCCAGCACAGACTATAAGAGTCGGGGGACAGAGCGGGGAAGCTACTAGCCTGGTTAAGCCGGAAGGAAAAAGAAGTGATTTGGGTAAATCAGATAGAAGAGGCGGGGACACGACATACAATGGCACCCACAAGTGCGGCAGCATTTGCACTACTACACTAATCTATATGCGGCCCAGCCGACAACAGAAGAGAATAGCATAGTTGACTATCTTGAAGCAATAGATATGCCCACCTTGCAAAATGAGGATGCGGGAGTCCTAGAAGCTGAGTTCACTCTAGAAGAAGTCTATGCTGCCATTGCCAAACAGAAATTTGGGAAAACTCCAGGGCCAAATGGACTGCCAGGGGAATTCTTCAAACAAAACAATAACATATTAGGTCCCCGTCTATTAAACATGTTTCTAGAGTCAAAGAATGAGGGAGCGCTGCCCCCAGACCTTTGCCAGGCCACAGTGGTGGTCATACCAAAATCGGGCAAGCCCCCAGATAACTGTGGCTCCTATCGCCCAATCTCACTCCTTAATATCGAAATCAAGGTACTGGCCACACGATTATTGACGGTCATTACATCACTGGTACACAAAGACCAGTCGGGCTTTATGCCCAAGTGAGCCACACGCCTCAACCTTCGTAGGCTGGCAAACTGGCTAGACGCGGCTAAAGGGAGAGAGGTCCCCCATCTACTTCTGTCACTCGATGCCGAAAAGGGATTTGATACAGTACATTGGCCTTTTATGTGACTGGTCCTTGCAAAATTGGGCTTTGGGCACAACTTCCGGACATAGGTCGATATCTTATACACAAATCCCAGGGCTAGAGTAAGAGTAAATGGTGTTAAATCAGCCGAGTTTCCCATCCAGCGGGGGACCAGCCGGGCTGCCCGCTGTCCCCCTTGCTCTTTGAGCTTTTTCTAGAACCTCTAGCATGCTTGATCACAATACACCCGGACTTAAAAGGGTTCCAGGACTCCTAGGGACAGCTGGTGGATGAACGAATCTCGCTATACACAGACGACATTCTATTGTATATAAGTAGCCCTGATAAGACACTCCCGATCATTTTCCACTTAGTCGAATTATATGGCAAGCAGGTGGGATACAAGATTAACTGGGGGAAGTCAACCATACACCCTATTGGGGGCCGCATCGACACGCGATGTGTACCGGTGCGTCTCCCCATCACTGAAGAGGGCTTTAAATATCCAGGATTCTTCATCTTGATAAACATGACAGACTGTCTCGCCCACAACATTCAAGGTGTTTTAGCGGACTTCCGAGACAACGTGGCTAGGTGGCAACGTCTTCCTTGACATTACTTGGAAGAGCCGCTATGTTTAAAATTATCCCGCTACCCAAGCTACAATATATTTTTCAAAATACGTACTATAAAATACCAGAGGTAATCTTCAGGGCGGTAAACAATGAACTGCGGACTTTGCTATGGGACGGAGGCCACCTCCGAGTAGCACTGCAAACGCTACAACGCAGCCAATATAATGAGGGAATCGTGCTACCAGATGTCCGTGCCTATTATAGAGCGGCACACCTCATAGCCATCAAGGAATTGGGGCATGCCCCCGGGACCATCCCACATACGCCCTGGAGAGACTCCAATTTAAAAACCACTCCCACCTACATTATATATACGGGTCCACGGAGCGAGAAGCCTGCTGCCAGCAACACAGAGGGAAATTGAGGCATGGAAGTAAGCCGAGCGTACGATGAAATGGGAAAAAAGACTAACTAGGTCCACACCCCTATGGGAGGGTAAACGGCTGGCTGAACTTGCAAAATTACAGGGGTTTAAAGGATGGGACACCATTGGGATTACTACTCAGGGGGATATTTTATGACAGGGCGCCCTGCTAACATTCGTAGATCTACAACCAGAGTATAGCTTGAGGGATAAGCAGCATTATAAATATATTCAGCTCCGACACGCCTGGCAAGCGCAAAAACTTTTGGGCAGGCGTATGGACGGGGTAGGTGCTAATGAGCCGACACCCGAGCTAAATTCCCGGTAAGGTACGGGCACCCTGCACAACTAGCCCTTGGAGCACTTCTCCTCCTCTTATTAGGTCACGATCAGGAGCGTTAGCAACTATTTAGTTGTAGCCCTACTGTAGGGTTCACAGTTTTGGTCTGCCCTGATCTTATAGAGGGTTTTTATCCCTTTTACTCACTACTCACGTGCACATCACACCACACCATGTTTCCCCAGTCCTGATGAACCGCCACGGATCCCTGTGACCACACAGGTATGAAACATGTTGCCCTTCTAGTTACCTGGGCACATTGCGCCTATTGGGGTAACATTTAACCTACGGGTTTTTTACTCTGACAAGGGTACCGTCACATTAAACACACCTTTTCTGGTAACCCTTAGTCGGTTTTAAACCATTGCACTCACTTCAACACCCTCCACATAGGACTCACCCCACACACCCGCATGCATCAAACGGCAGTTCTCAAAAGACCTCCGCTTAAGTGACCCTTCGGGGGACCCTTAGGGCATTGCAGCCCTGGCCAGATGAAGAGCAAACGCCCAATGATGAAGCATGACTTCCTTCAGGGTGTGTGAGGGCAATAAGAGGCAAGACTTGCTCTTCCCTCTTACTAGTGGGTTCTAGGCCTAGGATCCCTTCCTTTCTTCTTCCTGCTTTCTTAGTGAGTGGGTGACACGCTGCACCACCCCTCAGGAATAGTGTCCCCCGTTATTTTTTACATCACAACTAGCGCTTGGAGCACGGGCACTGGACCTTAACTGGCTCCTGGTCCCCGCCTCTCTTTATTGATATAAATGCAAAAACCTGACATTGCGGATCTCCCGGATATGTCCCATTAGAAGGACGGTTACTACAGGAAGATATACCAGAGAAATCAGTCTCCTGGACATATAAAACCCTAATAAACAATATGCCTGATAATTTATTTACACTTCGAAGCAAATGGGAGGACCTGGTAGGCACATTGGAAGACATAGACTGGGAGATGGCCCTAATGCACCCTAGAAAGGTGGCGATCAAGCTCAGGCTAAGACTTTAAAATTTTGCACAGGGTGTACTACGATAGGGCAAATAACATGCGATGGGTAGAGCGGAGACGCCGGATTGCTTGCGGTGCAGAACAGAATGCAGATCTTTCATCCACACTCTATGGGAGTGCTAACCAATACATAGATTCTGGACACGGATAGTGCAAGAACTGAATAACATCCTACACGCACAAATTCCGATAGACCCTAAATATGTTCTGTTAGGCATCCACATGGATGTTGATATTACTAGATCTCTTCACTCTGACAGATAATCTTGAACTATAGGAACGGCCCATTCATTTACAACTGCTTCAAATGGCCTAAAGATTTAACAAGTCACACTACATAGTCCAGTGGGTTTTGAACATGCAGCTGCGAGCAAGAAACCTGGGTTGGATCAGAGTTCTATCTCATCTCTCCTACTTTTATCTACTGGCACTCTTAAAGGTATACTGGCCTCAGTCAATGGGATGAAAGAGATGAGGAAAGGTGCAAGAAAGAAAGCATATTGCACATAAGCTGACCAGCAATTTTTCCAGTGCAGCACAAAGGGCTTTTTTTCTACTACCCTTGCACAGCTGGCCAAGGCCACCATCTGGGGTGTACGGGTCTCAAGGCCTGTGAATGCATTGCCAGTAGCATCGTGAAATCGTGCAAACTAGGAGTTATTTTTCATCCACATCTCATGCATGCTTGAATTTCCTAAAGAGGTGGAGGGTTCCAGCCACTCTAGCGAACCCTCGCAGTGGATTGAGCCAAGCCCCTCTCACCACATCTTCAGAACCTGAAACTTTGCATAGAGTAAGGAAACATACACATTTCAGTTTAGAGACCGAGAAGGGGAAGCAATTCCTCATGAATGCTGCAAAATAGAGGGATGTCTGCATCTTCAGTGTGGTGCACTGAAAAAAGCAGGGTGGTTGGCGATCCTTTAACAAACGAACACAGAGAATAAAAAAACACCAGTCAAGTGCGAAGAGTCAGGAGTTAGGTTCAAAAAACTTTTTGGACATGAAACAACGCTGAACAGTACTTGAAAGCTGGTGAGTCAGTCAACATGAGGCTTTCCGTGCAGTATAAACAAGATTAAGTTTAGTCAACTCTGGGAACAAGACAAGCAAACCACAATGGAAGATAAACAAGCATCCTGTGATTGTGCGTAAATAATTGAATCTCCCTGTTCCTGAAAATTGAATGTGTCCATCTGTAATTGTGGTTATGGAAAGCTCTCTGATCCCTTTGCGTCGAGTTTGCATCATATACCAGTGCAAAAAAAAAAAGCAGTGTTGTGGAAGCGTGGGGAGGAATGGGAAGATTAAGTAGCAGCAAAAGTGAAAGAAAGAAAAAAGCAGTATTGTGGGAGGGGTGAGCAACAGTGTGCTCGGGGTGAAGTGCCAACACAGGCTGCATACACCGATCCTAGTGCACAAGAGCATGCTGAGATTGCCGCTTGCCCCTGCTGCAGTTCATCCCCTAACCCTTGGGATGATCATAAACCTGCATTTACTGAAATGTGCCAGTGAAATCCAAAAGCGTTCATTATTTCAGACTGTAAACACATTTTTGTGCTTAAACATTCTGAGCCTGTTGCTTCAGGGCTCATAGCTGCATTGAATACTATATTACTGCTTTTTAGAAATGTTGTGTGTCAGCTGTGTGCCAAATAACAAAAAGCATTGGCAAATCATGAGCGAGGCATGCCTAGAAGGAGTGACCACATGAGGAGGAGGAAAGGGGGAGGAACAGAAGAGGAGGGAGCAGGGGTCTGATGTGGCGCAACGGCCAGAGTGGCCGACCTTGAAGCTGGGGTACCAGGTTATGGTATTGGCGTCGGCTCAAGCATCCTGCGATTGTACACAAATCATTTAATCTCTCCATACTTGGAAATTAATTTGTCCATCTGGATAACTGGTGGTCATATTTGTGCTATATAGCACTGCAGATAAATACAATTTTAAAAAGCAGTGTTGTGGGAAGGGTGAGAAGGTGGGTGGCTGGAAGTGGCACGGGGAGCATAAGTGGTGGAAAAGATGCACAAAAACAACAAAAAAAGCAGTGAGTGTTGGTGGGTGGGGGTGTCAGCATGACAAGATTAAGTGGCAGCAGAAGCCTAATTAACACTGAAGCAAACAAAATGGCAAATGAAGAGGTAGCCACAAGAATTTCATTAAGCTCATGAAAGAAGTAAACAATACACTGAGCAGCAGTCGGATGTGCCATAACGGCCAGAGCGGCCAACCTTCAAGCTGGGGAACCATGTTTGTGTCTCCCATCGTCTAAAGCATCTTGTGATTGTGTGCAAATCATTTAATCTTCCCCTGCCTGAAAATTGAATGTATCCATCTGTAATTGCGGTTATGTATAGCGCTCTGATTCCTTTGGGTCGAGTTTGCGCTATATAACACGGTAAAGAAGTAAAATTTAAAAACAGCAGTGTTATTGGATCGGTGAGTGGTGTGGAGTCAGCACAAGGAGAATAAGTGGCGACGTAACTTAATAAACGCCGAAGCGAGCAGCACGGCAAATAAAGCAGCAGCCGCAAGTATTTCATGAAGCCCGTGCATGAAGTAAACAAAACACTTAACAGGAGCAGAGGCAGGCCAACAAAATAACGAGTGCTCTGGAAGTTTTGGAAATAACCTGAAAAGTAAGAGCACATGTAACAAGGGCAGTGCTCATGGGAGGATACAAAAGTCCAAAAAGATGGACTACTAAGCCTGTTCACCTATCAAAAGACAGCATTTACAAATCACTGTAAGAGGAGCCAATTGAAAAGATGGGCGGTGCTTAAAGCCCATATTCTAGGAACAGCATGTCTCAAAGAGACAGCACATGTGCTGCCTAGGCAAGACCTAAAAAATCCTTTATGCTACAGACTAAAATGAACCTGACATTTAAGTTCATCAGACATATGCTGGAGGACAAATGGTCATTAAAGTAAGCACATAATGAAAACAATATTACTAGCATCAGTATATAAATTTGACAAAATTAAATAAAACTTAGCCCTGCATGATTTTTTTGCTATCTTCCTGTCCAGGGCTGGCTCGTGAGGCAGCGTAATTTGGCTCCACCCTTTACTGTTTGACTAGGCCACATACATGTTTATGTATGATCTCATCTATTCGTCTGACTTAACAATATTAATGTGATATGGACTAACAGTACAAAACCAAAGGAAATGATGGACGGAGTGTTGAACATTGCAAGCACTCACCCCCAGTCAACTGATCTGGGTTTAATCCACCACCGTTCTTTAGCCCACTCTGCCACCCCAGTTTAGACATGGCCATATGCAAATCAGTCTGACCCTGTGCCTCATGGGAACAGTCCAGCCCGAACTGCCAAGCCATGTCTTCCCTGGACCGGAAACAAGCTTCCTAGGACCGGTTTCTGGCATTTCAGCCGTCTTCAGCCAGGCTTGCTTGAATCCAGTGGCAAAGTGAGCAAGGGACTCACGTCTGAGCATACCCTGCCAACTTATGGCGAACAAAGCAAAACCAAAGGAAATGATGGACGGAGTGTTGAACATTGCAAGCACTCACCCCCAGTCAACTGATCTGGGTTTAATCCACCACCGTTCTTTAGCCCACTCTGCCACCCCAGTTTAGACATGGCCATATGCAAATCAGTCTGACCCTGTGCCTCATGGGAACAGTCCAGCCCGAACTGCCAAGCCATGTCTTCCCTGGACCGGAAACAAGCTTCCTAGGACCGGTTTCTGGCATTTCAGCCGTCTTCAGCCAGGCTTGCTTGAATCCAGTGGCAAAGTGAGCAAGGGACTCACGTCTGAGCATACCCTGCCAACTTATGGCGAACAAAGCAAAACCAAAGGAAATGATGGACGGAGTGTTGAACATTGCAAGCACTCACCCCCAGTCAACTGATCTGGGTTTAATCCACCACCGTTCTTTAGCCCACTCTGCCACCCCAGTTTAGACATGGCCATATGCAAATCAGTCTGACCCTGTGCCTCATGGGAACAGTCCAGCCCGAACTGCCAAGCCATGTCTTCCCTGGACCGGAAACAAGCTTCCTAGGACCGGTTTCTGGCATTTCAGCCGTCTTCAGCCAGGCTTGCTTGAATCCAGTGGCAAAGTGAGCAAGGGACTCACGTCTGAGCATACCCTGCCAACTTATGGCGAACAAAGCAAAACCAAAGGAAATGATGGACGGAGTGTTGAACATTGCAAGCACTCACCCCCAGTCAACTGATCTGGGTTTAATCCACCACCGTTCTTTAGCCCACTCTGCCACCCCAGTTTAGACATGGCCATATGCAAATCAGTCTGACCCTGTGCCTCATGGGAACAGTCCAGCCCGAACTGCCAAGCCATGTCTTCCCTGGACCGGAAACAAGCTTCCTAGGACCGGTTTCTGGCATTTCAGCCGTCTTCAGCCAGGCTTGCTTGAATCCAGTGGCAAAGTGAGCAAGGGACTCACGTCTGAGCATACCCTGCCAACTTATGGCGAACAAAGCAAAACCAAAGGAAATGATGGACGGAGTGTTGAACATTGCAAGCACTCACCCCCAGTCAACTGATCTGGGTTTAATCCACCACCGTTCTTTAGCCCACTCTGCCACCCCAGTTTAGACATGGCCATATGCAAATCAGTCTGACCCTGTGCCTCATGGGAACAGTCCAGCCCGAACTGCCAAGCCATGTCTTCCCTGGACCGGAAACAAGCTTCCTAGGACCGGTTTCTGGCATTTCAGCCGTCTTCAGCCAGGCTTGCTTGAATCCAGTGGCAAAGTGAGCAAGGGACTCACGTCTGAGCATACCCTGCCAACTTATGGCGAACAAAGCAAAACCAAAGGAAATGATGGACGGAGTGTTGAACATTGCAAGCACTCACCCCCAGTCAACTGATCTGGGTTTAATCCACCACCGTTCTTTAGCCCACTCTGCCACCCCAGTTTAGACATGGCCATATGCAAATCAGTCTGACCCTGTGCCTCATGGGAACAGTCCAGCCCGAACTGCCAAGCCATGTCTTCCCTGGACCGGAAACAAGCTTCCTAGGACCGGTTTCTGGCATTTCAGCCGTCTTCAGCCAGGCTTGCTTGAATCCAGTGGCAAAGTGAGCAAGGGACTCACGTCTGAGCATACCCTGCCAACTTATGGCGAACAAAGCAAAACCAAAGGAAATGATGGACGGAGTGTTGAACATTGCAAGCACTCACCCCCAGTCAACTGATCTGGGTTTAATCCACCACCGTTCTTTAGCCCACTCTGCCACCCCAGTTTAGACATGGCCATATGCAAATCAGTCTGACCCTGTGCCTCATGGGAACAGTCCAGCCCGAACTGCCAAGCCATGTCTTCCCTGGACCGGAAACAAGCTTCCTAGGACCGGTTTCTGGCATTTCAGCCGTCTTCAGCCAGGCTTGCTTGAATCCAGTGGCAAAGTGAGCAAGGGACTCACGTCTGAGCATACCCTGCCAACTTATGGCGAACAAAGCAAAACCAAAGGAAATGATGGACGGAGTGTTGAACATTGCAAGCACTCACCCCCAGTCAACTGATCTGGGTTTAATCCACCACCGTTCTTTAGCCCACTCTGCCACCCCAGTTTAGACATGGCCATATGCAAATCAGTCTGACCCTGTGCCTCATGGGAACAGTCCAGCCCGAACTGCCAAGCCATGTCTTCCCTGGACCGGAAACAAGCTTCCTAGGACCGGTTTCTGGCATTTCAGCCGTCTTCAGCCAGGCTTGCTTGAATCCAGTGGCAAAGTGAGCAAGGGACTCACGTCTGAGCATACCCTGCCAACTTATGGCGAACAAAGCAAAACCAAAGGAAATGATGGACAGAGTGTTGAACATTGCAAGCACTCACCCCCAGTCAACTGATCTGGGTTTAATCCACCACCGTTCTTTAGCCCACTCTGCCACCCCAGTTTAGACATGGCCATATGCAAATCAGTCTGACCCTGTGCCTCATGGGAACAGTCCAGCCCGAACTGCCAAGCCATGTCTTCCCTGGACCGGAAACAAGCTTCCTAGGACCGGTTTCTGGCATTTCAGCCGTCTTCAGCCAGGCTTGCTTGAATCCAGTGGCAAAGTGAGCAAGGGACTCACGTCTGAGCATACCCTGCCAACTTATGGCGAACAAAGCAAAACCAAAGGAAATGATGGACGGAGTGTTGAACATTGCAAGCACTCACCCCCAGTCAACTGATCTGGGTTTAATCCACCACCGTTCTTTAGCCCACTCTGCCACCCCAGTTTAGACTGGGGTGAATGTATGACATTGTTCTGCATTCTGTCCATCAATTGTTGTTTTTGCATTTGTCACCCCGAGTGGGAAGGGTATGCTCAGACGTGAGTCCCTTGCTCTCCATGCCACTGGAATCAAGCTATCCTGGCTGACGAGGGCTGAAAGCCCGAAACCGGTCCTAGGATGCTTGTTTCCAGTCCAGGGAGGACCTGGCTTGGCAGTTCGGGCTGGACTGTTCCCATGGGGCACAGGGTCAAGACTGATTTGCATATGGCTGGGTTCAAACTGGAATGGCATGGTGAGCAAAAAAACGATGGATTTAGGCCCAGATCTCTGTACTGGGGTGAATGTATGACATTGTTCTGCATTCTGTCCATCAATTGTTGTTTTTGCATTTGTCACCCCGAGTGGGAAGGGTATGCTCAGACGTGAGTCCCTTGCTCTCCATGCCACTGGAATCAAGCTATCCTGGCTGACGAGGGCTGAAAGCCCGAAACCGGTCCTAGGATGCTTGTTTCCAGTCCAGGGAGGACCTGGCTTGGCAGTTCGGGCTGGACTGTTCCCATGGGGCACAGGGTCAAGACTGATTTGCATATGGCTGGGTTCAAACTGGAATGGCATGGTGAGCAAAAAAACGATGGATTTAGGCCCAGATCTCTGTACTGGGGTGAATGTATGACATTGTTCTGCATTCTGTCCATCAATTGTTGTTTTTGCATTTGTCACCCCGAGTGGGAAGGGAATGCTCAGACGTGAGTCCCTTGCTCTCCATGCCACTGGAATCAAGCTATCCTGGCTGACGAGGGCTGAAAGCCCGAAACCGGTCCTAGGATGCTTGTTTCCAGTCCAGGGAGGACCTGGCTTGGCAGTTCGGGCTGGACTGTTCCCATGGGGCACAGGGTCAAGACTGATTTGCATATGGCTGGGTTCAAACTGGAATGGCATGGTGAGCAAAAAAACGATGGATTTAGGCCCAGATCTCTGTACTGGGGTGAATGTATGACATTGTTCTGCATTCTGTCCATCAATTGTTGTTTTTGCATTTGTCACCCCGAGTGGGAAGGGTATGCTCAGACGTGAGTCCCTTGCTCTCCATGCCACTGGAATCAAGCTATCCTGGCTGACGAGGGCTGAAAGCCCGAAACCGGTCCTAGGATGCTTGTTTCCAGTCCAGGGAGGACCTGGCTTGGCAGTTCGGGCTGGACTGTTCCCATGGGGCACAGGGTCAAGACTGATTTGCATATGGCTGGGTTCAAACTGGAATGGCATGGTGAGCAAAAAAACGATGGATTTAGGCCCAGATCTCTGTACTGGGGTGAATGTATGACATTGTTCTGCATTCTGTCCATCAATTGTTGTTTTTGCATTTGTCACCCCGAGTGGGAAGGGTATGCTCAGACGTGAGTCCCTTGCTCTCCATGCCACTGGAATCAAGCTATCCTGGCTGACGAGGGCTGAAAGCCCGAAACCGGTCCTAGGATGCTTGTTTCCAGTCCAGGGAGGACCTGGCTTGGCAGTTCGGGCTGGACTGTTCCCATGGGGCACAGGGTCAAGACTGATTTGCATATGGCTGGGTTCAAACTGGAATGGCATGGTGAGCAAAAAAACGATGGATTTAGGCCCAGATCTCTGTACTGGGGTGAATGTATGACATTGTTCTGCATTCTGTCCATCAATTGTTGTTTTTGCATTTGTCACCCCGAGTGGGAAGGGTATGCTCAGACGTGAGTCCCTTGCTCTCCATGCCACTGGAATCAAGCTATCCTGGCTGACGAGGGCTGAAAGCCCGAAACCGGTCCTAGGATGCTTGTTTCCAGTCCAGGGAGGACCTGGCTTGGCAGTTCGGGCTGGACTGTTCCCATGGGGCACAGGGTCAAGACTGATTTGCATATGGCTGGGTTCAAACTGGAATGGCATGGTGAGCAAAAAAACGATGGATTTAGGCCCAGATCTCTGTACTGGGGTGAATGTATGACATTGTTCTGCATTCTGTCCATCAATTGTTGTTTTTGCATTTGTCACCCCGAGTGGGAAGGGTATGCTCAGACGTGAGTCCCTTGCTCTCCATGCCACTGGAATCAAGCTATCCTGGCTGACGAGGGCTGAAAGCCCGAAACCGGTCCTAGGATGCTTGTTTCCAGTCCAGGGAGGACCTGGCTTGGCAGTTCGGGCTGGACTGTTCCCATGGGGCACAGGGTCAAGACTGATTTGCATATGGCTGGGTTCAAACTGGAATGGCATGGTGAGCAAAAAAACGATGGATTTAGGCCCAGATCTCTGTACTGGGGTGAATGTATGACATTGTTCTGCATTCTGTCCATCAATTGTTGTTTTTGCATTTGTCACCCCGAGTGGGAAGGGTATGCTCAGACGTGAGTCCCTTGCTCTCCATGCCACTGGAATCAAGCTATCCTGGCTGACGAGGGCTGAAAGCCCGAAACCGGTCCTAGGATGCTTGTTTCCAGTCCAGGGAGGACCTGGCTTGGCAGTTCGGGCTGGACTGTTCCCATGGGGCACAGGGTCAAGACTGATTTGCATATGGCTGGGTTCAAACTGGAATGGCATGGTGAGCAAAAAAACGATGGATTTAGGCCCAGATCTCTGTACTGGGGTGAATGTATGACATTGTTCTGCATTCTGTCCATCAATTGTTGTTTTTGCATTTGTCACCCCGAGTGGGAAGGGTATGCTCAGACGTGAGTCCCTTGCTCTCCATGCCACTGGAATCAAGCTATCCTGGCTGACAAGGGCTGAAAGCCCGAAACCGGTCCTAGGATGCTTGTTTCCAGTCCAGGGAGGACCTGGCTTGGCAGTTCGGGCTGGACTGTTCCCATGGGGCACAGGGTCAAGACTGATTTGCATATGGCTGGGTTCAAACTGGAATGGCATGGTGAGCAAAAAAACGATGGATTTAGGCCCAGATCTCTGTACTGGGGTGAATGTATGACATTGTTCTGCATTCTGTCCATCAATTGTTGTTTTTGCATGGACTAACAGTACACCAAGTGCATTCACTGTATAAACTTGACATTTATATAACTGTGCATATTAATGTTTTCTTTACAGTAACAATGAATTGCAGTTCTCACATACATCTGCATTTGTGTGGTTTGAATAATATAATTAATTTTTATATATATATGTGTACTCATTTAAATTACACTTTGAATTTATTTTTAGCATTCAGTTGAATACTTCTCTACATTTAAATTGCAACCGCATATGTACTTGTATCTGTAATCATAGGATTATCGGAAAACGAGTGAGCGTCCGTTCAGGCCCGGACGACTGGCCCTCTTTAACTCTGATGTTTGAGTGAGTCTAAAATAAGGCTTTTCGCCGAGATCATAGGAGCCCCTATCAAGGAAGCAATGCTACAGTTGATATGTGAGAATGTAACACATATCTGCGGGTGCACAGTGGGTCCTAACACGCCCACATTGGTTAGGTCATTAAGGCAATAACTGTTTGCATATGAGTGTGAAGTGGCTCATGTTGAGATTTTTACTCTACGCAGGACACCCAACCTAGGATACATGAATGGTGGGGCAGATATCTGCTGAGTTCTACTGATCATATTTATTTTACCTAAAATACAGTACAATGATGGTGTCTTAATGTATTATTCTTCTATAAACCTTCTTTCCCTTTTCCACTGTTTGTTTACCCAGAAGGTATACTATATGTCACTGTGACCTTTATAGGGTATGATATTAGACACTAGCAATAATCACCCTTTGTGGATAATTGGTCCTGAAAAAATGCCATGATTGCACAGACAGTAATAGGCATGACACATTTTGACCCACATCCTTACTCATAACATGGCAGAGTGGACCATTACATCCACTCCTTGCGATGATGTTTTTAATCATAACATAGGAACCCAGCGATTAAACTGGTTCTATTGGGATCCTATAGGTTTTTTATAGCACATTCCCTCCACTCTACTCACCACTTAAACACACCCTTCTCATCGCACCCCACGCTCATCATCGGCAAAAAGAAAAAGATCTCCAGCAAAGAGCCCCCCCCGTCTGTTGGGCTCGTTGGCCATTGCAGCGCCGGTCCAATGAGGAGCTGCCCGATTATGAAGCATGACACCTGTTGGGGTGTGTGAGGGTCCCTACTCCCATATGGAGCACTCCCCTCTAGTCTTCTCTTGGTAGGAAACTGTATTTTTTCTATAGGAATTGCATACCTCTTGTCAACTATCTATACAGATAAAGCCAAATGCAGAATATCCCAGAACATCACAGTATAATTTGACCCCTGAAACAATTGCTGGAATATCCCTAGTAATGGAAACAAAGATCCAACAAGGTATTTTGAAAGAGAATATGGGGAGTACATGAGCACAGAGAACAGTGAGCGCCGCGAGGTGAAAGCTTGCTAAAATAACTTGTTTATCTTTTTTTTATCTTGTAAATACGTGATAACCAATTGATTAACGAATTGTGTTACATGGTGTTACATGGTGTGAGACCCAAGGCGCTGCTCCTTTTAAATCTTTTTTTAACAAAAAACTGAAAATCAAGAATCTGTATTAAATTGTGCTCACTTACCCCCGCATTGCCGCTAATCATTCACGGGGCATTCTAGGGAGTTCATCGTCCCCCGGTCCGTCACGGCTTGTTGTGCCGATTGAACGGAGGGGACATGACTCCTCCCCCTGCATCCTCCATCACTTCCTACCGCCTGGCCTGACCCGCATAAAGCTAGATGGGGACACGGCCGCGCAGCAGAGAACAGTGAGTGCCGCAAGGTGAAAGCTTGCTAAAATAACTTGTTTATCTTTTTTTAATCTTGTAAATACGTGATAACCAATTGATTAACGAATTGTGTTACATGGTGTTACATGGTGTGAGACCCAAGGCGCGGCTCCTTTTAAATCTTTTTTTGACAAAAAACTGAAAATCAAGAATCTGTATTAAATTGTGCTCACTTACCCCCGCATTGCCGCTAATCATTCACGGGGCATTCTAGGGAGTTCATCGTCCCCCAGTCCGACACGGCTTGTTGTGCCGATTGAACGGAGGGGATGTGACTCCTCCCCCTGCATCCTCCCTCACTTGCTACCGCCTGCCCTGACCCGCATAAAGCTAGATGGGGACACGGCCGCGCAGCGGGCGCGTCGGCGGCGCGCTGGCGGGACGCCAATTGCAAGCCCATCTGCGCCCGTCCGCGGCCGTATGGGCCCAGGGGCCAGAAACTCTGCCCTTTCTCTAAAATACTCCACTACGGAGCTGAGAAAGTTACACGGGAATTATGAGATTGCTACCCATATCCACCTCTGCTCAGTTGAATCATACATCTTTAAACATAGAACCACCTTCCCTGAAATTCTCCCCCGCCACAACCTTGACACCCCCACTACAGTACTTCCCTCCAACACCCCCAGTAGTCATGGACACAGGGGACTTTCAGTTATATACTTAAACACACGGTCTATGGTAAAACACCAACTCTTACAGTTGGAAAAGCCTGATTTACTTCTCCTCACGGAAACATGGCTCACTGAAGAATCTACACCTGACATCCTGGCAGCCCTGCCAGATAACTACTATATCCTACAAACTAACCGCCCCACAGGCAAAGCGGGCGGTGGAGTAGCAGCCATCATCCGTAAGGACCATCAGTTTAAGACACTGGAGATTAAGGGTGTGCCCTCTGTTGACAGCCTAGTCTTTAAACTGGAATCCCCCCAGTCATCCTTCACCTGCGCTCTCTTTTATAGACCCCCCTGCTGCATGCCTACTTTTCCCCAGGCCTTGGGAGAAATGATCTCTCACCTGGCTATTGTCCACGCCAGACTCCTTATCATAGGTGACTTCAATTACTGGCCTTTAGACGCAATGGAGAGCGCCAGCTCTATCGAACTGACGGATCTCCTGTCTGGCATGAACTGTACCCAGCACGTACAAGCACCCACCCACATCAAGGGACACATTTTAGATCAAGTCTGGACAGCCAACATGATACCCTCGACCCTCTTGATTTCGCCTTGTACCTGGTCGGATCATGACCTTGTGTCTTTTATTCTCCCTGATGTTCACTCAAACAAACCCAAACCGATTAAAAAGTCAAGAAACTGGAAAAACGCCAAGATTAATGATTTCTGCTCTCATCTCACCTCCACGGCCCCTATCGCGACACAGAGTCAATCCAAGCTCAGGCCACAAATCTTAAGTTATGGCTGGAATCAGCATGCGAGTGCGTCGCTCCTCTTAAGCACACAAAAACTATCAGACCGCATGATGCTCAGCGATGGTTCTCCGCGGACCTTAAAACTAAGAAACTAGCACTGAGACAAGCGAAGCGTAGATGGAGACTCCACTATTACTCGGCTGACAAAAACATCTATACCAACTTACTGAAAGAATATAAAAACTTAATTCTTCAAACTAAAACTGATTATTTCTGAAAGAAAGTCGTGAACTCTGCTAACAAAGCCAAAGATATCTTCTCTATAGTCAGCGAACTATCCAAACCTGATAGAATAGTACCCAAACTAATCCCCTCTCAACCCCTTTGCGACTCACTCAACTCATACTTTATGGATAAGATTACCGTCATCAAAGCTAGCATTTCGCCCGCTAACACCCCTGTCAACCTTCCTAACACCGGGGATCTGTCTCCGTGATGACCCTGTTTCCCCAAATCTCTCTGGAAACCTTTCTGGGTCTATTAAAAAGAGTTAGCTCGAGGTCCCCAACAGATTGTTGCCCCCCGTATGTCCTCCAGGAGACCTTCTCCAGGTGCCCTGATCACCCTCTCTCTCTCTCCTAAACAAATCACTGGAAGAGGGCATAGTTCCCGACCTCTTTAAAACTGCGGAAATTATTCCCATCTTGAAGAAACCAGGAGCTGACCCCTCTACCCCTGGTAACTACCGCCCTATCTCACTACTACCGTACCTCGGAAAGGTCTTAGAGGCTTATGTCTCTACTCAATTAAGCTCCTTTGTCGAACTGCACCACATCCTGGACCCCCACCAGGCCGGCTTTTAACCCGCTCACTCCACAGAATCTGTCATCCTGACAGTCATGGATGAGCTTAGAGGGAGCGCTGATAGAGGGCTCACCCAGGCCCTGGTTCTCCTGGATCTGTCGGCAGCTTTTGACACGGTCGACCATAACATCCTCCTGGACCGTGTCAATAATGCCGGGATCCAGGGCTGGGCCCTAAAATGGCTCTCCTCATTTCTTAGCAACCGATCTCAATCGGTTCGCCTCGCCAACCTCTCTTCAAAGAAGATGGAACTCTCCTGCGGAGTTCCTCAGGGCTATTCCCTCTCCCCGCTTCTTTTCATTCTCTATCTCCTTCCATTATTCTCATCTCTACGGGACAGGAAAGTCGTAACATACAATTATGCGGATGACCTCCAGCTGGTTTTTAATATCAATCTCCACCCTTCTTCACTAATCCACTTTCAAGACACTATGATCTTCATTAGCGAATGGATGAATGGAAACCAGCTGAAACTGAACCCCGACAAAACGGAGTTTATCCTCACGGGCGGACCTGCTAACCCATGGAACTCCAACTTCTGGCCATCCTCTTTAGGCAACCCCCCTCCCCCGGCCAGCTCTGCCAAGAGCTTTGGAATAATGGTCAGTAACGATCTATCAATGAAAGCCGAGATCAGCTCGGTGGTCTCTGCCGGCTTCTTCCAACTACGCAGAATCAAGAAAATCAGCAGATTCTGGTCTCAGGAAGCCTTGACTTTAGTAATCTTAGCTCTGGTCATCTCCCGACTTAATTACTCAAACTGCCTCTACGTAGGCATTCCGGCGTACCAGCTTAGACGTCTTCAACTTGTCCAGAACCAGGCCGCCAGATTGATTTTCCATCAGCCTAGATGGCACAGTATTCAGCCTCTGATGAAAGGCCTTCACTGGCTGCCTGTGGCCATGCGTGGTCTCTTCAAATTAGGATGCACCATCTTCAAATCCCTCTATGGTAACAGCCCAAACTTCATCTCATCTAAAATTATACGTTACGTTCCTAATCGCCACCTTCGATCCGCCCACCTGAACTTGCTAGTCACCCCCACATTCAAACACAAAAAATTGGGCGGTGCTCGCTTTGGAGTATTGGCCCCACAGTTCTCGAACTCGCTCTCGCTTGAGTTAAGGACATCCACCTCCTATGTCTCATTCAGGAAACTGCTGAAGACCTGGCTGTTCTCTCAGGCCTACGACAACTAGCTCTCTCTTCCTCCGCTGCCTCATGCATCTCTTAGCGCCAAGAAACCGTCGGTGAACGTGCGCTTAACAAATTCCCTGTAACATAACATAACATGCAACTCATCTATTAAGGGCCTGCAGAAGCCTAGCGGTAAGTACTGCCTAGTGCAGGACCTTCGCAAAAGGAACAATGTTGTGATTACATGTTGTCCAGTGGTAATGATTCCTGCTATAATATTATTTCAGATTCTATGTGAGGCTCAGTGGTTTTCTGTTATCGATTTGTGGCAAGCTTTCTTTTCCATATCCTTCCATGAGGACAGCCGATTCCTCTTTGCATTTAGGCTTGGCAGTCATGTTTTGGTATGGTGCAGAGTCCCACAATGGTATACGGAGAGCCCCTCCATTTATAACCAGATTTCTAAAAAGAATTTGGAGCTTTTGGTTATGCCTGGTAACTCTGTCTTGGTACAGTATATTGACAACCTGCGTGTTGCGTCAAATACTCAGGAAGCTTGCAAAACTGACACTATTGCATTGTTGAACCACCACTTAGCTGAGAATAGACATAAAGTCCTTTCCCCCCTCCCGAAAGCTGCAGTACTGTTTGAAAAAAGTCTTGCATCTTGGTCATCATATTGAGAAAGGAGTCAGTAAGGTGTCGCAGGAGAGAAAATCGGAGATTCTGCAAATGAAACCGCTAACAACCCAGAAAGAGGTCAGGATGTTCTTGGGAATAGTGGGCTACAGTCAATGTTTCCTAGTGGGCAAGCCTTTACAGAGGCTGACACACAAGGATGCGTCGGAACTGGTACTTTGGGACAATGATTGTCTAGTTGCCTTTATAGAATTGAGAGATATTGTTATCTGCACCCCTGCACTAGGAATACCTGATTACAACAAAGCATTTTCGCTTTTCTGTTGTGAGAGGGAGTGCTGCGCTCTCTCAGTGCTTACACAAACACATGGAAGTGCCCGTAGACTTGAAGCTTACTTTTCAGCTTCATCTTAGATCCAGTAGCTGCTGCTTAACGCGGATGCCTTAAATCTGTTACTGCTGCGGGTGTCATCACAGACAGATGTAAAGGCATTATCAAGGGTCATCCTTTAACGGTGTACATGTCTCAATCTGTGGAAATACTGTTGATGCATACTTGCCCACAACATTTGACTTACAGCCTCCTGACCTGGTAGGAGTAGATCATGCTAGTGGCTGAAAATGTAACATTAAAAAGATGTTCTGCTTTGAATCCTGCTACCCTGTTGCCTGTCTCTGAAATAATTGATAATGATGAAAATGAAGAGTAGCATAACTGTCTTGATGTCACTGAATTGTGCACCAAGCCAAGACCAGATATACAAGATGAGCCACTGCCTGAATCTGATTTTGCGGTTGGCTTGTGTTTGAGAGACCATGAAGGAAATTTATGAGCTGCTTATGCAGACTGCACAGTTTCAGGAGTAGTAGAAGCTTTGTGGTTCCAGGAAATGTTTTCAGCACAAGTGGCTAAATTGATTGCTCTTACTAGAGCATGCTGTGTCTCGAAACAGCTGAGAGTGACCATTTTCACTGATACTCAGTACGTCTTTGGTGTTGTTCATGATTTCAGACAGTTATGGTCCCAGAGGGGGTTAATGACTTCCTCAGGGTTGCCCATTCAGAATGGGGCAAGTCTGAAATCTTCTTGGAGCACTACAGATGTCTGCACATATTGCTTCATTAAGTGTGCGGCTCATTGTGAGGGGAATGATTATGTGACCCTTGGCAACACATGTGCCGAGAAGGTTACAAGATACTGTGCTTACAATGCTTTTTAGGAGAGTATACAAATGAGGGAACAGGCGAGACCAACTAAAACCTTTTACTAACTTCATCTGATACTTGGGAGGAGATCAAGAGGTTGCAGAAAGAAGTATCAGAGGCAGAACAACAGTTGAGGCAAAGCAGGTTGTGTCAAGAGAGATGAAGATGAGATTTGGGTTTCAGGAGATGTGTATTGCCTAACAGTCTTTAACCCCCAATGGCCAGGCATTATCATGGTCCAACTTATGTGGGTCAGGTCGCAATGGTCTGGTTGTTTAGGCAGACTTGGTTCAATCCAAGTATTAGGTTGCTGGCTGAAGCATTGTACCATATGTGTGCTGTATGTCAACAGTTTCCTCAGCTCGGTCGCACCCAGGGCAATCTAGAGTGTGGGCTCCCTGCCATTTAATCGTGAATGATCAGAGCGGGAGCGCCCCGTGTATGAATTGGATATAAAGTTTTCGGGCTAGAAATGGTTGAATATGGTCAAGAGCTGCTTCTATCCTGTATTGCTCCTTAATGTTCAGGAACCTGGAGGTTAAACAGCTGGGCTTTGACCCCCGCCATAGTAGGGCCAGTTTAAATTCTCTGTAGGAATCAAGTAGTGTTCTTCTGGTAATTATTGGACACGTCTCATCTGGGGTTGTCCACATATTTGACCTCCCTAAGGCCAGGGATGTATTCCTAATATAGGCTGGCCAAGGGAGTTTCCCTGCACCTTGGATGCGCATGACATCCTTCAGCTCCTCTCTGTATTCGGCCAATTTGGGTGTACTCCAAAGGCATCGCCAGTATAGGAGAGGTCTAGAGGAGACTACATCTGCTATAGGGCTAGTCCCTAGATCCATCCTAAGCGGTGTTAGTGGGGAGCTCGTAGGGAGGCTCAACAGTTATCTAAGAAATTAATTTTCTGTCATTGAGAGGAATGTAGATGGGCAGTGACCCCACAATTCTGCCCCATACAATGACGCTCCCCTAGCCTGGGTCTTATATATTTCTGCTATGGGGCCTATCACTTTTTGCGTGCAACTCTTGTAGACTTTTATGATGCCCCCGAGAACTGGGTCAGTTTAAGGCTAGCTTTCTTTATTTGTGACCCCCATTCCATCTTTTCGGTTAATGTGATCCTGAGGTAGTCAAAGATGGACACCCTCTCTGGGGGCCTGCCGTCTAATCGGGGAAATGGGCATTTTGAAGTGTTGGCATTAAAAACCATGTACTTGGTTTTTGTAGATTAATTTCCAGTACCCAATTTTTGCATAAGGTGCTGAATACCTCAAGCACCCTCTGCATGCCCATGGGAGATTTGGAGAGTAGAAGCGTATCATCCGCAAACATAAGAGCTGGAATTTTGCGGTTTGCCAACCTCGGCGCATCAATGTCTTTGCCATCTAGCAGGGTTTTGATTAGGCTATTTAGAAAAAGGGAGAAGAGTGTCGGGCCAGAACACATCCCTGTCGCACCCCTTTCTCGAAAGGGAAAGGGGCGGACAGTTCACCATTTTTTTCCGTATTTTATTCACGCGTAATAGTCCTGGTGGAGACGTTTCAGCTGGTAGCAGAGATATTTGGGAACTCCCAAATCAAGAAGTATGCCCCACAGCTGATCTCGCTGCACCAAGTCAAAGGCGGATTTAAGATCCACGAATGTGAGATAGAGGCTGCCACCCTCTAAAACCAAGGTTTTCCAGTGGATAAGCTGTAATCTAAAAATCTGGTAAATGGTAGAGGTCTTAGCCCTAAATCCTGCTTGTAGGGATGTTAATACATTGTTCTCTTCTATCCAGGTTTGTAGACGCCCCAAGAGTACACGAGCAAAAAGTTTTTGGGTGACATCCAGTAGGCTTATGGGGCGATAATTTGCTGGATTAAGTGGTGAACCCTTTTTATGCCATGCCTTGTAGGATAGCATTAAATAATGACGAGAGGTAGGGAGCCCAGACTGTGGGTTCGGAGCGAAATAGATCACCAGGGATCTTATCCAGCCCCGGTGCTTTAGCTGGGAGGCGCTTACCCAGTGCCTCTTTGATCTCCTTCATTGAGCAGAGTGGGGCGTCTAGATTTAAGGGCTCCACATCTGGGGTGGATGTTTCTACCCTACCCTCATCTTCTGATGTCCTAGAGTACAAAGATTTAAAATGGGCTCTCCAGACTTCTTCCCCCAGGTTTGGCGCTATGGCCCGTTGGCCTTTGGATTTCCCTGTCTTGACTAGATTCCAGAAGGCTCTCACATCATGATTATCAAGTGCTATTTTTATTGCTTCCCATTTATCGCTTTCCCAGTTCTTTTTGGCTCTGGCTACAACCTTTCTATACTGATCCCTAGCCTCCTTGATCCGTGGTCTGTCATTCGTTCTGATGGAAATTAGGAGGTCATACTTGGCTGCCTTACAGTGTGGATTAAACCAAGGATGCCTTGTTTTAGATTTCGGGCCTTGTCCTATTGCTAGTATAGAAAAATTGGGCCAGGGCAGAAAGCAAATCCTGATGGTTTTTAGCAATTGTCGTTTGGGCGGCTGAAGTGCTGCTGGACACGGATAGTTGGAACGCAGCTTCTAGTATCGGGACAATTTGTTGGTATAGAGAGGCAATTTTATCCGGTGCTTGAATGAGTTCCCCCCAGCGCACCCTCCTCCCCCCTGCAGCCACTATTAGGTCTGGGTTAGATGGTGGGGATGTACTAAGTTGGACTTCAGCAAGCGGTAGGGATATTTCTAAAACCAGAAGATTGTGGTCACTCTTGTGGAAGGAAATGATCTTAAAGTCGAGAACCCTATGCTATAAGCTAACATCTACCAGGATGTAATCTAAGATTGAGGCCTGCCCCGGTCTATTGAAAGTAAAGTTTCCGGGACTGTCGGATGGAAGTCGACCATTACAGGCCCTCAATGAGTGGCTTAGTGTGTGCGCATTCATTTGTAGGACCAGAGGAGTCCATGCCCATGTTGGTGGAATATTGGGCTCAGGAATTGTCGAAACTGAATCCTCCTCACTTGTGATACTAGAGGATAGGCCGTTCACTGGCTCGAATTGGCAATTAAAGTCCCCGCCTAGGATGTCCCAGCAGTTCTCCGGTATAGTGAGGAGAAATGAGGATAGACACTCGAGTGTATGAGAGGATTGCCCATAGAATACAGGCTGCGAGTAGACATTGATTAGGGCAATCCTTCTAGATTTAGGAAAGGAGAGAAGGACACACAGAATATCAGGGAAAGAGGTCTCTAATTGTTTGGCCTTACAAACCAGGTGCACTCCAACCCAAGTGCACAGGCCCCCCGAGGGTCTCCCCCTAGCCCCCTGAACTGCTGGAACATAGTATGACGCATAGCCCACTCTAAATGTGTCTGCCCTTGACCATGTTTCCTGGAACATGCATAGATCGTGTTGGTCTATGAGTGCCCCCCAATCTGGAAGCTTCAGTTTCGTGTTAAGACCTGCTATGTTCCAAGAAAGAATCCGTGAGCTTAGTGGTCCTAGTATGTTGACCAAAGGAGCCTGTGGGGTGGGGCATGCCTTTGATGGAGCCTGGTGTATACAATCGGGACGTCCCCCTCCCCTAGAGCTACATTCGTTGGCACAGTGTGGGTTACTAGATAGGGTGATGTTGGAATCTGGGGGACCGCCTTATCTCTTCCTTGCTTCCCGTTTCATCCTTTTGTGCTGGGTCACCGTGTTTGTCACTGGGCCATCTGGTGGGAGCACCAGTGGGCTTTAGTCAGTCAACCAGATCTAAAGGACCAAATCTGTTAGCAACAGGGATGTTATATGTCAGCGCTATAAAACGATCCCAGCCTACTTGCGGCCTTGCGCCGCCCTGATCACTCAACCCCCATCCATTGGCCATGTTTCCCTCATTGTGCGGCATTTGCCTAGGAGGATAAAAATATCCCAGGGGCAAAGAGAAGATACCCCCTGCATCCCTAAGATGATCCCAATCTAGGATGTGTTGGACAACCCAGGGTTCCTTAAAATTAATCACTATACAGTCTCCAGCAATATCCTTTTGCTTCCACCCCAGCCAGCTTACCCTCCGTGTAAATAGAATTTTGCTTCGATCTTGGTTAGGAAGAGGCCTATTGTTGGTTAACCAATGGATACATTTATTTTTGAGTTCAGAGTGGGACTCCCCTGAGCCCCTTTCCAACTCGGGTACTCCGGCTAACACAATGATATATGGAGTGGAGGCTGGGGGCAGGTTGATGCATGTTAGTGCGATCGGGGTTTCCCTGAGTTTTGTGTGTGGTGGGGTCCTCTTGCGGCCCTCATTTCTATGGCCGGCTTGTTGTGGACCTAGTGGGCCTAGTGTGGTTGGTGTTAACCTATTTGCGGGCTCGGGAAGAGGAATAGGGGTGTTCCTCTACCGGGAGTTGGTTCAGTCCCGACTTTGCGAGGCAGTAAATCTAGGAATAGAAGAAGCATTCTCGCGCATATTTGTGTTGGGCCCAACAGGTGTGGTGGCTGAGACAGTTGTTGTTACCTTGTTGGGGTGCAAGGCCGACTCTAATGCAAGAGATCTAATAGACTCATTCACTTTTAAAATAGAATCAGCTTTGCCCACCCACTGGTCCACCAATGATGCTAACTTATCGATACGGGTCGTCAGAACCTCAAGTTCATCTTTTATGATCAAATTATAGTGTTCTTTAAGGTTCATCACCAACTTAGACACCCACAAAGGTTGTTCTAAGGTCATTGGTAATTGCTCGCCTGCTCCTTGTTCCCCCAGAGGACTGTTTGATAGCAGGACTGTTACTTGTTTGTTCCTCTTTACTCCCTTGTGGGCAGTGGGTTTCTGTTTCCCCCCTTTCTTCTTCTTTCCTCCACTTCCCAGAGAGATCTTGGGGACATGGCCCGCTCCTGTCTGAACTTGTGTCTTTGGTGACTCTGGAGCCTAGACCGAGGTAGGTGATAAAGATGGAGATAGAGTCCCATTGGCAAGTGGAGTGGGGCTTGGGGCTAAGATCGGTGTCAATGAAAGGCGTCTCTCTGTGCGTTCAATTTCATTAGAGACCGCTCCGATTTCCAGCTGTAGCATTTTATCAATTGCAGTGGGTTGTACTGTAAGAAGTGCGGATAGAGCTTTCTGCCGGGTAGTAGTACCCTTTGCTGTGGGAGTGCGTTTACCCATAGCTGCTTATTGAATAGCCCTCAACAGCCCATCATCCGTGTGCAGCACCAAGGGGGGTGGCCCAGCCCAGTCTCATCCGGTCTAGGACAGGTGCAGACGGGCCCGTCCTTGGCCCGGGCTTTGCCCGGGCACGGCCGCGCGCATCTCACGCTGCGGGAGGTCGGCGGTGCTTTTCTTGCGCTTCCGGGTGTGAGTGCAGCGTCGTGGGTGCAGAGGATGCTGGGATATGTAGTTTATGCCTTTCCCCTCATTGCGTGGAGAAAGAGAGCTGTGCCATTCCCCACACAGCATATGTAGGAATAAAGCTGGTCATTCCCCTCACAGCGGGAAGAATTGAACAGCCGGACACTTTGGCACAGGCTTTTTAAGTACGAAACCGACTCACTTATTGTGTTTACCATCTCACAGTTTCTATACTCTCTGTGGTGCACCCGCAGAGCTATCCTTAAGCAAACTCCCCTAGGAAATCCGTAGCTCCCTAGTAATTTCTACATACATATGCTTTGCTAAGTCATGCAATAGATGAAACAATGCGGTTTGTACAGACCTACAGTATGGTTATCCCCACTGCAAATTAACCTTCTTTGATGGCCTTTTAATCATATAATTTTATCTGTTTTAACTCGGACCCTTTTTAACACCTGCTATAAATATCTTTTAGACAAAGTCAAAATGTTTTTAGCAATCGATAGGCATTTTATTTACCAATGAATTAGCTTTTAGCCATAATATGTGCTATTTTATTTCATCCAGTAAACAATGCAGAAATTACAAATCCTTTGTACACTGCACTTTATCAATCTATAAAACCCCGAGTAGGGAGTCAATTTAAGCATGTACTAAAGGGTTCTATAACTTGGAGTATTCCAATTTTAAAATGCAGATATCATGTACATAGTTTTTATAATGATAAATTGTATTCTTCTTATTTTTCTTTGTTTTTCTTTTCATGTACTACAATGTATGCATTGTTTTCTTTTGTATGTGCTTCTATGGCCTGTATGGTCGAAATAAAGCTTCTCTTGACTTCACTTGACTTGACTTGTATGTCAACAGAATAATGTGGGGAAAGGTACTGCAGTAACTCAGAGTCACATAAGCAGGTCAGATGGTCCTTTCACCAGAATGCAGTTGGATTTCATTGAGATGCCTGTATACAATGGATTGAGATATGTGTTGGTTGTTGTGTGTTTGTTCTCACGATGGGCTGAGGCCTATCCCTCAAGAAGAAATGGCAGACTCACAGTAGAAAAGTTGTTGTTGAGGAAGGTAATACCCAGATTTAGATTTCTGTCTTCTTTAATCTGATTGAGGTACACATTTCAACAATGAAATCCTGAGGATGCTGTGTGCTGCTTTACAAGTTGGACA